>NW_017729022.1:167030199-167054035 GCF_001723915.1 Gavialis gangeticus | reverse complement strand
ACAGCTTCATACTGGAGCTCTGAGCAATCATATGGCTCTTGTACATATAGTGCAACTCCATATATGGTGTGTTACAAAAACATGCACTAACAGTTTTCTAGGGACTCATGCAAGGTGGAATAGGATTACACTCAAGAACTTATAGATATCTATACAGATATCTCAGGGAAGAAAAGAGAAGATGTGTGGTGTGTGTATGTGCACATATATGTATGTGTATATATGTGTGTGTGTGTGTGTGTGTGTGTGTGTGTGTGTACACACACATACACACATGTATTTTCTCCTTTCTTCCCTGAGTTGCTCTGAATCAGCTTTTATACCTTGTTTTTATTTCTCTTCAACTTTTCGTGCAGGCTTATGACAGTTTCCAAATTTTCTTTAGGTCCTCCTGCCCCTTCTGTTACTCTTCATTGTATCATCAGCACATTTAATCAGATTGGAAGGAAGACATATTTTGAGCTGTTTTGAAGTCTCCTTGTGTGGATGAACTATTACCATCGCTTTCTGTTTTCTGCTTACTGACAGATGTTTGCCTTTCATCTAGGAAAGAGTTGGATATTTGAACACTTCTTTTACAAGCATCGAGATAGACCCTAGGCTGTAGCAATACTAATATCACTGAAGGTTTAGCTCTGTCCTAAGTATTTTTGACCACCATTGGGACAATCTATTAATTGGTACAGTGAATTGGTGATCAGAGGATCTACAATATGAATTAAGTTAGCCTGCAGACATACCCACTTGAGTTGATCCTTATCTATAGTTTATGACACAGATCCTGAGGGCCAATTGGTTTGTACAAGATGTATGAATTTGTGTCCAACTAAAGTACTTCTAGACCACTGTGGTGGTCCACAGTGGCAGCCTCTTTTAAAATTCAGCTACCTTGCAGTTTTGGGGTTTTTTTTAAACTAATGGAAATCATTACCTTCAGCCACAGGGACATCATGAGGGTAGCTGCCCTTTGGAGTAGCATGTCATGGTGGTCTTGAACATTTTTGCTGGACTCAGAACTCATCAGACTCCCTAAGAAAGCAGCTTAGTCATCAGAAAAATCTTTAAGCATATATTTGTGTGTACTCAATTTATACAAACCTATTATCTAGGGCATGCATACTAAGCATTGCCATATGCACATGATCAGGTAGGCATATATGTGTCTATCACAGGCCACATAGGAAGTTTTGGTGAGCTGTTGAAGGCTAAGTCAACACCCTCCCTTCCTGCACAGTAGCTCATCAAAACTCCCTAAGCAGCCCCACCCCATCTGCCTAGCTCCGCACCCTGCCCAGATAGGTCTCAGCTTGTCTCAATGGAGACCCCAGGATTGCATGGTGGTGATAGAGCAAGGCCAAGGCAGAGCTGCAACCTGCTCCCTGCATACCCCTGCCCACAGAACTAGCACCCAGCTAATGCTGGCGTCTGCCTGGCACTGCTTCCAGTGTGCAGGGCAGGAGCTGGTGTAAGCTGCAGAAGGGGCAGGGACATACCCGGCATGACCCAACAGTCAGAGCTGCCAGCTCCCCATGGGCCAAATCCCATGACTTTGTGGCCGCCTGCCTGCAGACCAGATAAATTATTTGACTGGTCAGACCTGGCCCGCTGGCAGTATTTTGCCTACCTCTGGTCTATATTGTGTATTTATGTGCTATACCGGGGGATGGAGACCGAAGCCTTGAGGTAAATGGGGAAGCAGGAGACCTTCAGGAAGAGCAAGCAGGAGGGGGCAACAGGGGAGGTGCTCTCATACTTCCTGAGAAATCAGGGCAATCAACCTCAGGTGCCTGTACACAAATGCACGGAGCCTGGGAAACGAGCAGGAAGACCTGGAAGTCCTTGCACAGTCAAGGAACTATGATGTGACTGGAAAAACAGAGACTTGGTGGGATAGTTCACATGACTGGAGCATTGTCATGGATGGGTACAAACTGTTCAAGAAGGACAAGGAGGGGAGAAGAGGACGAGGAGCTGCACTTTATGTACAAGAGCCATATGATTGCTCAGAGTTCTGTTATGAAGCTGTAGATAGGCCTGTTGACAGTTTCTGGGTTAGGGTCAGAGGGGAAAGCAACAAGGGTGATGTCATGGTGGGGGTCTGCTATAGACCACCAGACTTCAATCACCCTGATATCTGCTGGGAGGGCAATACAGCAGTGCCCAGGCAATCCAGAAAGTTTTTGGAGAAGGATGGGGACAACTTCCTGGTGCAAGTGCTAGAGTGGCCAACTAGAGGCCATGCTCTTCTTGACACGCTGCTCACAGAGAATTGGTGGGGAATGTAGCACTGGATGGCAACCTGGGCAGCAGTTACCATGAGATGATAGAGTTCAGGATCCTGAGGAAAGGAAGGATGGAGAGCAGCAAAGTAAGGAGCCAGATTCCAGAAAAGCAGACTTCAACTCCCTCAGGGAACTCATGGGCAAAATCCCCTAGGAAGCCAGACTGAGAGGGAGAGAAGTCCAGGAAAGGTGGCTGTCCTTACTGACAGTGCAGGAACAAATTATCCCAATAGGAAGACTAGCAAATATGGTAGAAGACCAGTTTGGCTTAGCAGAGAACTCTTCAGTAAACTAAATCACGAAAAGGAAGCTTATAAGAAGTGGAAACTTGGACAAATAACTCAGGAAGAATATGAGAGCATTGCTCGGCCATGCAGGGATGAAGTCAGGAAGGCCAAAGCACAACTGGAGTTGCAGCTACCAATGGGTGTGAAGGTAACAAAAAGGGTTTCTGCAAGTATGTTGGTAGCAAGAGGATGATCAGGGAAAGTGTGGGTCCCTTACTGAATGGGGGAGGAAATCTTGTGACAGAGGATGCAGAAAAGGCTGAAGTGCTCAGTGCTTTTTTTGCCTTGGTCTGCACAGGCAAGGTCAGCACCCAGACTACTGCACCAGGCAGCACAGTTTGGCAGGGAAGTAAGCAGCTCTCAGTGGTGAAAAAACAGGTTAGGGACTACTTAGAAAAGCTGGACATGTACAAGTTCATGGGGCCAAATGACATGCTCCCAAGGGTGCTGAGAGAGTTGGCTGATGTGATTGTAGAGCCATTGGCCATCATCTTTGAAAACTCATGGGGATCAAGAGGGGTCCCACGTGATTGGAAAAGGGCAAACAGTGCCCATATTCAAGAAAGCAAAAAGGAGGATCCAGGAAACTACAGACTAGTAAGCCTCACCTCGGTCATGGAGCATGATCCTTAAGGTATCCATTTCTAAGCACTTGGAGGAGAAAAAGGTGATTAGGAGCAGTCGTCATGGATTCACCAAGGGCAAGTCATGCCTGACCAACCTGGCCTCTTCTCATCTCTATGATGAGATGACTGGCTCTGTGGATACAGGGAGACTGGTGGATGTAGTGTACCTTGATTTTAGCAAGGCTTTTGATATGGTCTCCCACAACGTTCTCCCAGGCAAGCTGAGGAAGTATGGGTTAGATGAATGGACAGTAAGGTGGACAGAAAACTGGCTGAAGCATCAGGCTCAGAGAGTAGTAATCGATGGCTCGATGTCTAGTTGACAGCCAGTATCAAGTGGAGTGCCCCAGGGGTCAGTCCTGGGGCTGGTTTTGTTCAGTGTCTTCATCAGCGATCTGGAAGATGGCATAGAGTGAACCCTCAGCAAGTTTGCAGATGACACCAAGCCGGGGGGACTAGTAGATATGCTGGAGGGTAGGGCTAGGACTCAGAGTAACTTAGACAAATTGGAGGATTGGGGCAAAAGAAATATCATGAGGTTCAACAAGGACAAGCGCAAACTCCTGCACATAGGACGGAACAATCCCATGCACTGGTACACACTGGGGACTGACTGGCTGGGCAGCAGCTCTTCAGAAAACAGGACCTGGCAGTTACAGTGGACAATAAGTTGAATATAAGCCAGCATTGTGCCCTTGTTTCAAAGAAGGATAATGGCATACTGGGTTACATTGGTAGGTATGTTGCCAGTAGGTCAAGGGAAGTGATTCTTCCCCTCTCTTTGGTACTGGTAAGGCCACATCTGGAGTACTGTGTTCAGTTTTGGGCCTCTCATGACAGAAAGGATGTGGACAAATCGGAGAGGGTCCAGTGGAGGGCAATAAAAATGGTGATGGGGCTAGGGGGCATGACTTAAAAGGAAAGACTGAGAGAACTGGGGTTATTTAGTCCAGAGAAGAAGAGACTGAGAGGGGACTTAATAGCAGCCTTCAACTATCTGAAGTGGGGATTGAAAGAGGATAGAGCTAGACTGTTCTCAGTGGTGGCAGCTGACAGAACAAGGAACAACGGTCTCAAGTTGCAGCAAGGGAAGTTTAGGTTAGATATTAGGAAGAATTTTCTCACTAGGAAGTTTGTAAAACACTGGAACAGGTTACCCAGGGAGGTGGTGAAAGCTCCATTCTTGGAGGTTTTTAAGAGCTGGCTAGACAAAGACTTGGCTGGGATGATCTAGTTGGGGTTGGTCCTGCTTTGAGCAGGGGGTTGGACTAGATGACCTCCTGAGGTCCCTTCCAACCCTAACTTTCTATGAGTCTATGATTCTATGATACATACACAAATTCAACTGGCAACTAACCTCTGAATCTGTATTTGATTTGGGATCGGATTTCTCTTTACCACTGTTTTTTAAGCTGCATCGATATGATTTGAGCCATTTAAGGGCTTTTATTGTTTTTAGTTACCCTATCTTACATGCTTATGGATGTCTAGATAGGAATAATCAGCAGTAGATGACCACTAAGGGATAATTGTGCCAAGCCTAACTAACTACACCACAGCTGTCCAGTCTTGCTAAAGTCCTACAAGATGCAGAACTATCTATTTCTACCAGCGGTTTTCTGATGGAGTTGGAACACTGACAAGAGACTACAGAGTAAATAGACAAGTAGCACAAAATATGGGTTTCAGTGGAGTTAATTCAGAGTCTAGGGTTATTTGTATTTTTCAGCCCTACCAAGAAGTACTATTGGAAGGACTAACATGGTATAGAGGTTTGTTTCTGAGCAGTTTTGGTATTGGTGCTGGAAGTTCAGAGATGAATGGGGTGATGATGAACTCTGAAAATTTGGCAAGAAGAGGAGGTGTTCTAACCTGGGAGATAGGGCTGTTTGTGTGCCTGTTTCTGACCATGTGCTGAGGAATGGAAGGGGCTTGAAGAAGTTCTGAGCCAGAAGAGAGACTGGTCAGATCTGGAAGGTCCAGTGCAGTGGAGTTAAAAAAGGATGTCAGGGACTTGTTAAAGAGGATGTGAATGAATTGTGTGGGTCTCAGGGAGTCACCTAATTGGGAGGGGGTTATGGAAAGATTAGTAAGTAGAGGCTGTGACTAGGAGAGCACACCTGAGGTATCATGGTATACATTTAGCTGTCCCCGCCCCTGCCTCTGTCCTAAAGTTTTATTCAAAAACAGTATAATATAGAGGATAAGAGGAAGCAAGCAGGTGACCCTTTTCCTTTACACCCCACTGAAATTATTTTTTCTCATTCACTGAATAGGAATCTAGTTTTGCTATTGGGAAAAATTGATAATCATGAAGGAGAAAATAGAAGGTTGGGACTGGAAGGGCATCTAAGCATCTATAGTCCCACCAGTTATTCAGCCATGTCTCAAAAATGTTCAGTCAAACTGTTGAAAAATAACTGAGCAGTATAATGCAGTATTTATTTGTTTGCTAAAGTTTTGTTTTGGCAATTATTATGAAACCAATTCTTTGAAAACTGCAACTATTAAAGGGTTAACTGCTGTGACACTTGTAGAATGAGTAGTATATGGTCCACTGCTAAGAACAATACAAAGGACTGAATATGTTAACAAAAATTAATTGCTGTTTTAAAATATATTTAATAAAGCTAAAACTCCCTTCCCTATTGATGAGTGATTTTGATACACATTTGTACTGTTTTTCCCAAAATGCTGAATTGTAGCATATGACCTAAAGTTTATTTCATTTTAAACCTAGATTTAAAAGGGCCATATTTTATAAATGAACAGGAACTGGATTTTTAAAAATGTTGTATATGTTAATTTGTTCTTTGACTGACTAGTAGCATTGTGAGTTATATTGCAAAGTTACCTATACTTTTCTAAGGACTTTTGGTATGACCCGAAGTGTTCATATTCTTTAAATAATAAGACATTTTGGTCTTCCTGCTGCCAAAGGCTTGGACATCTGCAAAAACTACAAATCATGCCAAACTCTGTTGAATGATATATGGAGGACTGCAATCTACCAGGAGATAAGCTAAGACCAACACATTCATTTCATTTAGGTGCTTTGGTGGGATTCGAACCATTCAGCCCACAAAACATGTTTCATGAGATTGCAGTATACATCCAGCCCACAGTAATAATGATTCATATACATATATATGTATATGCTTTATTGCTACCTTTAGCTGGATTAAAAACAATATATCAAATTTTATATTTGTGCTTCTTTTATTAGCTTTCTACCACTTGATCAGCTGATAGAGGCAATAATGAAATGTTTTTTTTATAAACTAGAGTTTGTAAGTCCTGTCCTGAGAATGTAATATTTCAAAAAACAGCCTAAGCTTTGGGGAAAAAACCAATTACAGAAACAGCATTAAAAATGCCAAGCACTGGGCAGAAGCAATTCTGGATCAGTTTAAAAAAGTGATTGATGAAACTCTAATCTGAGCTGAAGGAACAGTTTCACGACAAGCTGTGACCATTCCACACACTTCATTAGCTGCCATAATTAGCCTGGTGTTTCAATTTGTTAGAACTGGTGGGGACAATTTTACTCAGAATGCAAACATCAAAAAACAGGGTCCCTCAGACTTCAGAAGAGGCTGATGAGAGGCTTTTCTACTCTCTGTTAACTAAAAGATTAATTACAGCTGATGGGAGGCTGTACTCTGATTGTCACTCTGTCTATGTGCATTACTTTTAGCATTAGAAGAAAGACATGGTTGACACTGCACTGCTCAATCAAGCAGCTTCACATTAGGATACAAAGTCTTTTTTAATATGCTGGATTTTTTTTATTATTTGATTGACTTCTTCTTTAGTTTTCTAAGTCTGAGCTCTGCACACCTAGTGAAGTTACACTAAGAAAACAGCAGTACATAGCAATAGTTGTTAAAACGTGTTTAAAATGATATAATTCTTTCATATAAATAAAGGTCAGGGATCGTAATGTGTCAGAACCTTCTGCCAGAAATTTTGTTATTAGTTCCATTTCTAATAGCCCAAGTGCAGAACCCTGACCAAATAGACTCACTATAGGGAAAAAAAAGCACAGGTACTAAAAGCTTCATAGCTCTCTTTGTAAACTGCATAATTTCTCATGGTGAAATCATTCCCTGATCTAGATGCTTTACTGTGCTGAATCTTGTTCATGTTGTATGCCTATACAAACTGGATTTATAATTTTTATAATTCCAATTTTTTAGATCACATCGACACTTTAATGTTAATTTGGATGAAACCTAAGTGTTCACATAAAATGCTACAGTTATTCTTAAGTAATTCCATGTATAGATAGCAACATTAGACTTCCTGCTTGTTTATACTTGTGGTAGCAATGACTGCATAAAGTATAAAACAGTGAAGATTCTTATATCTATCAAGGAGCACTTTCATTTCAACTTGACTCAGTAAGAGGTGTGCTGAAACAGGCTCTTCCATCTAATCTTGAATCTTTGTCTGTTCAAAGATGGAATCTTTGAAATGTATCCCAAAAGCAAGCCCCAGTAATTGGTGTGATAGAAATGAGAATCTACTCTATGATCCAAATGGCAAATAGAGGAGAGTCATCCATCCTATCTGCCGTGAGGTTAGGGTTCACATTCTTCAGTCAATCTAAGCATTCTCAAGACTGCCCAAGGCAGGTAGAGAGTGTAATCATGGCTCTCCCCTTAAGCTGTCAAGCCTCGAATAGACCTTGATATTAAAGATAAGCTATAGTAAATCAATAATGAAACAATATGTATTACCCCTCTGTAACATGGGTAACCACTTTCTTTCTGCAATGTACCTTCCAAAAAACAGGTATACGTTTTTTCTAAAAACTTATATGAATTACAGACCATATCCATAGCTGATATAAACTATCCCTGTATCATGGGAGTCAATCAAGTAAACTAATTTACACCATCTGGGGATATAGCCCTGTATTTTGAATACATTTTTTAAACAACAGTAATAACAACTATATTTAACAAAGTTTTCCTCTAGAACTTGAAAGGGATCTGTGTCATGCTCATTTCAACTCTATTTGCTTAAGAATGTAATTAAGTTGCAGATGAATGCTTGCTAAGAATATGTAGACTGATTCTGCAAACACATTACAACAACGATACAGAAAGATTAGTTCAATAGGCGCATGTCTTGTTGGATAGCCACAAGAATGAGCCATATATATGTTCCTAAGAGCATTGACAAGTTAGTGAAAATCAATGTGGGAAACCCCATACAGACAAACAGATTGCTCTTGTCAAGAACTATAGTTCCTATGGATCACCACTCATTAAAATAGCAGTTAAAATCCAGTTCTTTTCTTTTTAAAAGTGGAACTTCATCAACCATTATGGCATCTAATTCAATCATTAATTTTTATATTAAAAACTTTGACGTATTGCCACAGTCATTGTAATTTACTCTTTTAGAGTGCTGGAGAGATTAGAGAAGATACTTTATTTCTAAAGTAATTCTGTTTAAACAAGAGGCTTTATGACATTCAAGTAATTTGCACAAGGAGAATTATTTGTGAAGTTAAAACATCCATGAGAAATAATGGATAAAGTTAGCTTTTACTAAAAAAAACTATTTTCCTTCTTTGCCACTAACATGCAAGTTGCATTATCAAATGAGGAAGGTAGGAAAAGCAAGACATTTATCATCCACCAGACAAATGACACTGGATTGCTAGTTAGACAGTATAATAAGTACCATCTAATTTTCTCTTTAGAATCAATTTATTCTTCAAAGCCTTGGTTCGTCATCAAGGGACTGCATTTTCCCGCTGAGAAATTACAGAACTGAGAATCAGGTTTTATAAAATATTCAACTAGTTGCTGACAAACCCTTTGCAAATAACCACCAGAATGGATTTGATTAGAAAAGTGGTGACAGTATCTTTTCTCATGCAAATAACTTTGCTGAATGGTTTGAATCTTCCCAGTCACTACTTTGTATTATTGAATCAAAATTATTATTTGCTTTGAGTCACCAATAACCTTCAACAGAAAGTTTTTTCAGTTTTCCTTTTTAACCTTCCAGTTGTTCACACTGCCTTTTCTACTCTTGGTTAAATAATATCCAGAATACGTTTTGTGGATATTAATTTCCTTCATACAATTTTAGCCCTCCTTATGCACCTAAGTAAATAACTTGAGAGGTAGACTATAGTTAATAATCTGGTTATCAGTCCATCATTTACATTACAGAATTTCCTAAGAGCAGCATTTTCAAAGGCAGCCCAGTAGTGATGACCTCTAGGATCTCCTCAGAAGAAATAGTCAAGAACATTTTCCCATAGAAGCTCTAGTACCATCTGACTTAATGAAATCAATGACAGTCATCTTCAAGAGAAAACATATTTCAGATACTGCCAACCAACCAAAAAACCCTCATTTATGTAAATATCTCAAGTCTGAAAACAGATGAGGGGATTTTGCTAAATGCTGTAACTTATGAAAATGAGAGAGAGTGAATTACTTTTTCAGACCTAACTTCCAATCTATCCTTTTGCATTTTGCGCACACAAGTAGTGCCACGATACTTCTCTGCCATTTTATATATACACTCTAGAAAAAAGTGTACTACCATTTTTACCAAAAAGATATATTATAAAAGAAAGCTGCCCATTAAGTAATGAATAAATCAACCTGAATGGGCAAGTTGTGTAGTAGTATCACCCAATCCAAAAGACAAGAATGACATGGCAACACTTTAAGGTACTTAAGCCATTGGTTTAAGCATTTAGGTCCAGATACCAGGGTCTGGCTTAACTGCACATAGCAAGCTGCGGTTGGCAAAACCAATGTTTTGCCCTGGTTCCATGACATTTTAACAGTAAGCTGGTCCCTAGCATAAATTAGACCAGTCTCAGGGTTACTTTTCTTGATACTGCCTGTCCATGGCCTCAAGGAGTTGGGAACCTTAAGTCACAGACATCTGAGGACATACTGGGCATTCAAGTGGTCTTAGCCATGAAAATGTGATTCTATTCCATCTAAGTTCCTGAAAATCCATTAATGTATCTGCTTTTATAACACTGTTACCTTACCCTGAAGATTGAATCAGAAAAAAGCAGAGAAGATGAGGATCGGCCCACCTTTTGTATCAGGTTTTCCAGGGACTCAAGCAGGGGGGGAACAGAATTGAATTTAGAAGCCTAAATCCACTTAAGGGCCTGATGGTTGAAATAGAATGTGTCCCTCTGTGAATCTTCTGGCTATTCATTCTGGCATAATAGATGCTGCCCCTGATGGGGAATCCTACAGTTGATTGTTAAGAAAGGGTGCATTGGTGGATCAGGGTCACAGGGCACCTCTACACAAGACGCTAGAAGTGCAGTAGACTAATTCTACTGTGCATTAGTGCATCAAAGTGAAGGTTGTGCTAATGCACCATAGAATTAGTCTACTGTGCATTAGCATCACCTAAAAGACGTGTGCACGACTTTGCAGTAGCGTTGATTACGGCAAATTAAGTTAGTACCTGTTATTACAGCAAATTAATGCATGTGTAGACATGTCCACAGTCTTTTTTTTGTCTCCTCTGTTACCCTTCAAAGCCACAGTACTGAATAAGTGCGAGCAATTAATTTTTCATGAACATTACAGACTACTATTACAGGCTCAGATAGTTGAGTTTAACTGAGCTGCCATTAGTGCAGGACTCAGGGCTGAACAAAGAAAAGTGACTGTAAGAAAGCTGCTCCCCTTCTCTTGGAGTAGTTGGGGGCCTGAATCTTTTCAAAGTATAACCTAGAGCAGGTGAATGGATGTTGTAAGTTAGACCATCAGGAAAGGTTACGTAAGGACTGTGTCACTAGAAATCACTACAGAGCACAATGATTTGGTAACAACCTCTGCTACCTTCATCTGGCCTCTATGCAACGGCTGAAGGGACGTTTTTGTGCAAAGGTAGCTATATGGATGCCTGATGATGCCCCTGCAATAAGGGCAACTGCCACATTAGGTCAGCTTTCCAGCTGCTTTGCACTATATGGGAAATACAAAGCAGCTGCTTTGGGGACCAAGGCTTACAAAAATTTTGCAAACTGCTCATATTGCATGTTAGCAGTTTGGAGTGCTGTAGTGCATACCTGGATATCTGTTCTTAAAAGACTTAAAAATTGGTTTCAGGCTATTATTATGGATTTTCAATTCATTAGAGGTATCACATGATAGAATTCTCTTTCATTTTATTGGCTAATTTTCGTAGATTTAAAAAAAAAACTAGTTATGCAGAAGCTAAGGCAGGGTGGCAGCTTAGACTACATCCCCATGAGCAGGGCTGTGTGGTTGCCACAGGGAAAAAAGAGGCTGCTGCTATTTGCCTTGGCGCATGCCCCTGAATGTGGGGTTAGCACAGGGAAAAATGCTCCAGGTGGGGTAGGAGAGACTGGGGCCAGCACTTGCGCTGGTCCCAGCAGCCTTGCCTGGGGGCTTCTTGGGGCAGCAGCAGGCATGGGGGCTTCTTGGGGCACCAGATGAATGTGAACATGTGGTTTGCAGTGCCGCAAACCACACATGGTGCATGTGCACCTATTTGCTATGTTGCAGATTTGTAGTGCGGCAGTTACTTTTGATGCCAGGAAATCCTCGCGTCCCAAAAAAAACCACCACAAAAAAAACAATGTAGTGCACACAGGAGCATGCACTGCCAGACCAGAAGCCTAACTAAACCCATGTGCAAGGATGTGCACTGAGGCAAAAAGCAGCAGCATGAATTTGTGCAGCTGCTTTTTCCCCCACTGCATGCCTCTGCTTATGGGGATGCAGCCTTAGAGACTAACTGGTTCAGAGATGCATTAGGTTTCATAAACAGCAACTTTTTCAGATGCTATGGAATTCACACCACCAAACACCATCAGACAACATAGGATGTGGACTATGAAAGCTTATGCTTTTCTATATGAGTTTCTATCCAAATTTCTGCCTATACACGTCCATGTACACATAATATACAAAGTCATACCTATAGTCCTCATAATTAGTTATGTGAATATATATATGCACAGTATATGTGCAGTAGTATAACTAAGAGATTGCAACTAGGGTGGAAACTCCTGGCATCACCTTCTTGAGAGGTGGTATTAGGGGAACAAAAATAGCTGCTGCTGCTGTAACTGGCAGCTGGCCACACTGCTGCCAGTGGCAGCTGACACTACTCTGTGCACTGAAGGTGCTCCAGGGCACAGGGCTGTCCTGTTCTGCCTCTGTGTCAGTACATGTGCATATTTGTGTCTATGTATATATGTATATGTAGACATACAGGTACCATGGAATGCTTTTGTGCAATACCTGTGCGTGTTTTTTTTTACCAGCTCAAATGAAGGCAAGTATTATCAGAGAAAATAAGCCGGATCTTATGCCCAATTAATTATTTATGCACAATAGAATTTGAACCTGTAGTTTCTCATCAGTGATACCAATGATGGAAGCTGCAGTATATAAAATCATAAAAATATTTACAACTTGCAATGATGATTATACAGCACAGTGATAAAAATCCCTACGTTCTGTCTACAATACAACTTCTGCTGAAGCTACATTTGGTGGACCTGCCTCAGTGGTGAATTACATATTCTCTTTTTCCTAATGTAGGCAAGGCCATAACTTGTCAAAAACATTTTAAACTCAGCATTTGATTAATGCAAGCTGTAGTCATAAGATATTTCCACTCAATAATATCTTATTATTTAATTATTTGCTGTTATTAATGGAATGAAACCATTCAAAACAAACAGCTAGACTGGCTGTTTTCAGCAAACTCATAATCATCAATTTATAAATGTAGAAATCTTCCTAAAATTACATTAAGCTGGCCTGTTGAACTTGAAAGGCATATTTTATCCCAATCAATGCATAAAAGTAAAATTATCCATAACTAAGGGATGTTTCTCTGCTGTACAGTTCAGCTGTAATGATCCCCACACACTGCACTTGCACATCAATTATGATAATCATAATCACGGTCGTTAAGCTGAATGTTCATTATTATCAGGATGCTGGTGACAGCAGATTCAATCATCGGGTGCAATGGGCAGGCAGTCACAGTCCCACCCAAGTTTCTGCAGACAGCGTTGTGCCACATTAAATCTATGATGTGTTCCACATCCCACTCCATTCCAAAAGCTGTAGACGGTAAAGGTCAACTTTATGTTCTGTGCAATATGCTTAGGTTCTCTAAATTAATTCTTTAGAGTACTGGATATTCTTATGCTTTGTAGATAATAAAATTCTGTTTAGGGCCAAAATGCATGTGCAAATAATGAAACAGTGATGTAGCTGTGTTGTAATTCACCTATAATAAGGCATAAGAGGAAAGAATCTATCAACAAGGAAGATCTTAAAGTGTCACTTCCTGAATTTTGCAAACAAGGAAAACATTTAATGCTGCCATTAAAGGCAGTTGTCTAAAATGCATATGCAAACTAATTCCAATTCTGATTAAAGGCTGTAAGCTATCATTTCTGCTTCAGTAAATAAGAACATATGTGAGTGTTTTGACAACTGAAACAGTATAGTTAGTATATTTGATCCCCTGACTGTCCAACTACTTGGGACCTATCATTATAGATTAAATTCATGGTGACTGGTAGGTTATTAATACTAAAGCTTCACACTTATAAAAACTGACTAAGACATCCCATAGCACGTGTAAATAAGAATGTTACTAGTGGCTTTTAGAAGTGTGTTGTTAAAACCGACATACAAATTTTCTAATAGTGTTTTATAAACACAGAAATTCCAGTTGGGGTAATGACCACAAAAGGGAAATATTTATACTTATTTGTATGTATTCTTTCAATGAAGAATTTAAATACAGTATTTTCCCCCCTAGGTTTTTGTGTTACTTCACTGAAATGTTACATTGCAAAGTAACACTTTTGAGAAAACTGGTATAGGCAAAGTAAGTTTTCTCACATTCATTACGGCCATTATCATGCTCTGAGGAAGGCTGTGCTATATCCAGCCATGTATTTAAAAGGAAATGGAGTTAATCCATGTTGTTCCTAGTTGTTTGTTTTCATTTCCATAGGATATCAAATAGGTTTATGGGCAGATACTAATCTCTTTATGGTTTTTAATTTAAAATATGCACATATTACCATGTAATTAAATAGGATGTAGCCATAAAATACAAGCAAGCTAGCTTTTTAAAATATACATTTGAATAAGTAAAATATGAATGGCATATTTTCCATTACCACTATTGGCTATCAAACTGATTTCTTGGGAAGATTTGGTACAAGGTTTTGTACAATTACCAACAGGGTAAACCCATTTCAAGAAAAATATGTGAGAAGTTGAATTTCAGCCATTTTCCCTATATAAATTGTATTAGAAAACAAAGTTTGTATCATTTCAATTTGAGTCCTAAGCAAGTATAACAGATTATGAAATAAAAGATCCCTAGTGTTTTGATAGTTTCATGGTATCTGCCTTTTTATTAAGTGCCTTTTACATTATCATGTTCCTGAATACATGATAGTCTAGTAGACAGCATAATTGTACACAAGATTATAGCATTCAGGAAACTTAGGGGTGATTCAAAATAAAGTTTTGCTTTTAAAAGTAATGATGTTGGGTATTTTAAATAGAAACTCTTCCCTTAAAATATGATGAAGGGTATAGCTTTTAGACTCTGTCTTGTAAATAATGACCAGTAAAAGCAGCAGGTAGGTCAAGAAACTGCTCTTCTTTCCTATTAGCTCTCTGTTTTGGTAAGTGCCTCCTAATTGAAGCTTCATATTGATTTAGAATCTGGAGTTGGAAGGCTAGATGTCATATTGGGTTAATGCATATGGTTGTTCACCTCAAGAGATTTAGGTTTAAAATTGCTTAAGATCACAAGTAAAAATGAGTTTGGTGGTCTCAGCTAAGTTCCTACTTTATATGATGTACATCATAAAACCTCCATATGGTTTGGTGTGGCTGTTTGTCTCTGATCATGAAATACCCAGGATTGGGAAAGGAGACATGTTGCAGGTCAGAACTGAGACTCACCAGCAAAATTGTTTGGAGACCCTTTAAAATATACTGCTTACACTATGCTTATAGACTCTGTAGCAGGATAGAGTCCTAGGGTTACTGTGCTGCCCCTAGGTCCCCTCTCTGTAGGGCTGGGGTCCCCACTCTGATGTGGTTCCCCTATGAGGCCTCCTCCATCCCCTTATAGCCTCATCTGAACCTCTGATGTAATAACAACCAAACACAAGCCCCTCAGCTATAACACAAATCTATGCCTCGTGGCTAAAACGTCCTCCAAACCACACCACAGGTATTCCATCTCTCACCCATGTCCCTAGCTGCTCGCCCATCCAGGCCTTTTCCTTTCACTCGTTCAGGGCCAAGCTCCTTCCTCCTTGGCTGCCAGCCAGCTCTGGCCTTTGGCCTGCGATTTATATTGGAGCCAGGCCCTGCCCCTTTCAGTCAGCTGACCAGACAGGTGTATGTCCTTAGCTCCCTCTGGTTGCCCCTAGCAACCGGCACCTGAGCCGTTACTCTGGCTGTCCAAGTAGCAGGCACCTTGGTGCCCTGCTACAGGCTCCAAACAATGGTACCCATTTTTCACTTTTTAAAATGATATTCAGGCAAACTTTATTTCTTAATAAAAAGATTAATTGTTAGCCTATATGCATTTAACTGCAGTCCAATTTAGGTAATGCAGTTATGTTAAAATACCCAAGTTTTAAGGCCCTGGATAGACACGCTGTTTGAAGTGCTCTTAGCACCTTTGCAGAGCAGTAAACAGTAGGGCTGTGTGAAATTTTGCCAGCTGTTTCATTCTGACACTGTTTTGACCAATTTTGAGGTCAAAACAGCACAATCAGAATGAAACAAAGGCCCTCAAAATAGCCTCCAAACAAAATGAAGCTGGTTGACACATTTCGAAAGTTGAAATGTTTCGACCATAGGCTGGGGATGGGAAGTCAGTCCAGCTGGGCTGACTTCCCATCCCCAGCACAAGATCTGGCAGGGGGCGCAATGTAGCACAGGGGATGGGGAAGCAGCTCAGCTGGGCTGCCTCCCGCCCCCGGTGGGATGTAGAGTGGGGGATGGGGGAGCAGCCCAGTTGGGCTGCCTCCTACCCCTGGCCTGATCTTGCGTGGGGGACTGGGCTGGCTCCCACCCCCGGCCTGATCTTGCGTGGGGGACTGAGCTGGGCTGGCTCCCCATCCCCAGAGAAACTCAAAACAGTGTTGAAAAGCCTTTCTGTTTCAACGGAATGGAACAGCTGTTTCCACTCAAAATGAAAGTCAATATGAAACACTGTTCCCTCGAACCGTCGAAACTCAAGGTGAAATGGAACGGTGCTATTCTGCACAGCCCTAGTAAACAGCCAGGGTACAGGCTTGCATGGCTGAAGCAGTGCCTCCAAAATGATCCACAAAAAGTGGGGATCATGTTTAACGCACTTTCTTTTGAAATGCTTTCTGAAATGGCTATATACACCAGCAGTCCTCCAGCATCTTACAGTGCTCTGCTCTGCACTCTACCCACTACAAGGGTGGTGGTAGGGAAATTGGGACAGACAAATAATAAACACTTTCCCATATACTTGGCTATACTTGGGACCCTCCAGAGGCTTGAGGCTGAGAGGCATGCAGGGATTCTAGTTCTCCAGCTCCCTCGCTTGACTGCTATATGTGGTGGTGGGGGCGATGTGGGGAATTCAGTTCATTTCAAATGTGTGTCTGTCCATGGCCCTACTCTGATCTGTTTGTCAAAGTTCGGAAGAGATTTGCTTTGCTTATGAAACTATTACTATCCATTTCCAGAACAAATGTACCGAATTATATTTTTGGAGTTGAAAATTTTTGTCACATTTTGGATATGAACATGTAACAATAATCAGAATGAACAGAACCATGCCAGCACCTCAAAAGACTATCCTCAGCTTGGGGGATTGTGTTCAAAATAAAGAATTCATTTTTACTCTCACACCAATCTCCTGTATCAAGATGAAATGCCTGAGAGAGTTGGCAGGGGAGAGTCAGAGAGTGAGCATGTTCTTAATGGGCTGAAGTTTAGCTAACTACAGTTTTATTATCCTAGCAATAAATAAAAGAGGAAAACAAGTATTTTTTAAATTTATAGAGTAGCTTTGATAAAATAGGATAGAAATCTTAAAATGTCTAATTTCTTGAAAAACTGCAACATTATTTATGAGACTGAAGTTTCAGTATACGTTTAGAGAGAAAAAAATGTTTGAAAACTGATTAGTTCTTAATTACCACCACTGACACAGTTTAAAGGACCATGGTGAATGCCCACTATTTGCATTGAACATGTCAAAAAATATTTTCTAGTTCATTTTTAATCTCTCCTAACTAATTCTGCAAATGGTGAATAGAGAACTAATTCTTCCCATCTCACAGAAGCAGAAGTCCCATCAACAAACAGGCCCTAGCTTAGGTAGAGTTGATGTGTAAAAATATTTTTTCTTCTACCTGCTTTACGTGAAGTCCACAGGGAGGTTACATACATTCAGAATCTTTTACTTCCCAAAGCTGACAATTTATGAAAACAGCCAAGAAGGAACTGTTCAATTGCCTTTTTCCATTTCATGCTTTGTGACTGATGCTGTACACGACTGAAGCTTTCACACTTTTGACATCCTATCCGGTACTGAATTTCTCTGATTGAACATATATTTTATATAATGTTAACTGTTCTGAGAAACATCACATCTTGCAGTGTTAGGAATCAAAAACTTATTATTTTACCAGATCAAAAAAATGCTGTACATAAAATAGCACTTTTTTTCAAAATGAATGCAGATAATATAGCATTTATCAAAAGCATATTTACCCCAATAATTTGTCTTTACTTGGCAAAGTGCTAAACATCTACTGAGAGGACCTGAATGCCCTCAACTTTGACTACAAAGAGAAATGAAGAAACTGAGCATCTTCTATACAACAGTCAGCTTTCTTACAGCACTTTTCATGACCTGCTTCAGAGGCCCCCACTGAATTCAGTCTTTTTTGGATCAGGCCCACTATTTTTTAGTTTTAACAATCCAGAACCAAGGTTGGCAACCCCCGGCATGTATGCCAGAGCATGGCATGCAAAGACATTTTGCTTGGCATGCGCACTTCAGGTCAGATGGTGGGAAAGGGGCCGAAGCTGTGCTGCCACAAAAAGGACTGGGCTCCTCACAGCTCCCCACTCTCCACCCCTGGTATGCCAACATCTTACAAGTTGAGGTTGGGGTGTTCTTGGCACTCTGCCCAAAAACATTGCTTATCCTGATCTAGACACCAGTAACATTGCCCGATTTTGCAGTAACTCACCTTGTTTGCTACCCATTTTTCATGATGTTCTTCTCGGAAATGTTTAGTCCCGTAAGTTATTTGACCATATTTACTTGATGAATGAATTAATGGATCATACTTCTGGTTTTTTTGACATGAAGAAAATGGCAAAAACCTGAAAGATAAAACACATTTGTAAATATATTGCTATCTTGCTGTGGCTGCAAGCCACATAAGTCACAGGATTTTTCCCTAACTTCTTTATGTTTCCTTCATTGTTGCCTTAGGGCTTATGCATTTTCTGAGCTTTCAGTTTTCAAAATGAAGAGCAGTGCCACAGCACAGAAATACAGAGTTATAAGATGATGCTATTGAAATTTCCATGTGAAGATGTATCTTTGGTTTATCTGCACAAATAGGTAATTGCTTGGATATTTGTTAACTAAAACAATAGACTGCAGTTTATTTTAGAAATAACATCATAAAATCCCAATTCTGCCCCTCTTGCTCACTCTGAGTAGTGACTTACTATACAGTGGGCATATCTACACAAGATGTTTAATGTGAAGCTGTCCAATTAGCTCCACAGTAAAATCTTAGCATCTACATGTGCATCCCTGTTAGGCCACAGGAAACTAACTCCACTGTAGGTTAGTACTTGTAAACACAGGAACTATCCTGTGTTCACATTATTTAGTGTACTGCAACAAACATGTAGACACTGATGGGGCTGGCTGGGACATGAGGGTGTTTCAGTGCAGGGGCTGCCTGCCAGCTAGCCCCATGCTGAAGCACCTTTGTGCCCCAGCTAGCCTTTCTGCAGCATGCTGAGCTGGGAGAGAGCAGCCATGGGCTGGCAGGCTGACCTACCCCACAAGCCCCATGCCAGCTGGGGCTGCTCTAACCTAGCTCACTGTGCTGTTGTCCCAGGAACTTGTAAAGATGCTGCACCTGGGAGCAATAAACTCCAGCACAATATGTGCCAGTTTATTCCATGGCATTAATTTCACATGCAGACGCGCCCAGATAGTACAAATGATGTTCAATGCAATATTAGACCAGGGCTGTCTAACTGGTGGCCTGTGGGTTGAATCTGGCCTGTGTGCTGCCACTCCCCACATTGCTTTTGCTGCTATAGGGGCTGGACAACACAAAAGGAGAGGGACTGGTGTGCCCTGTGTTCATGTGGCAACAACAGAGATGGGGCTTGCACTGCCTATGTGACTGCAAAGGAAGAAGGGCTCACACCATTCACGCAGCAGAGAAAGGGTGGTCTCAGGGAGTCCACATAACTGGTGGCTTCATGGCATATGGCCCATGAGGTGTGCGGCTTGGGTGCTGCCAGCTGGACAACCCTGGTCTAAAAGTGTAACTCAGAAGCTGGACAGTCCTGATCTTAGACCATAGATTAAAGAGTGTCTGTTGTTTCTGAGCTCACCTCATTTTTTATATAACACTAGTGTAAAGTGAGGAGCAATAATTTAGGGCTGGATTCTAACACCGTTAGCCATACTGAAAAGGCTTATCTGTTAGTGCAGCCATGCTGCCCATGACAGATGGAACCCAGGGGCCACAAGTCCAGCAGTGAAACAGACAGCTTTCATGTGGATGAGAGCTGTCATGGTCATCTGCAAGTTTTCTGGCCATGTCCCAGAGTCTATTGAGTAGGGGAAGGGGAAGTCCCCTCTCTCAACAGCATGGTATGGAAGGAGTATTTAAAGGGCACTTCACAAAATATAATCCTATTCCTAAACCCCCTGCTATACAGTTTGCCAGATGGAGGGGAGGTGATTCAGTTCTAAATTATTACACATTACTGTAGAATAAAATCTTAAGATTTCTTGATGTTTTGCAAATCAACAGGTATTATTTATTCTGTGCCCTACAAATACCCTTTTCATGTGTAAGGTAGGTCAAGGACAATACAGCTACAATTAAGAGTGTGTGTTCCAGAAGTTTAAAATATTATTTTGCCTGGGCTGTCATAAGAATAGGTGTAGCTAATTTAAACATCTTGAAAAAGAAATTAGAGAGCTTTCTTGAAGGCTAAAGTACACAGGAGATTTGGTTTGTCAAACAATAATTTTTATGAAGAGGGAAATAAAACCAGTGCTTTAACACTTGATTGTTAAATACGATTCAGAAAAAAATATTTGGGGGGAAAATTAGTATTTAGCAACCATGAATTATGTCATTTATACTTTTATCCTCACCCCCCTTCACAAAAAAGATAGTCTTTTAGAACCTTTTAGTAACAATTATCAACTATCCCAACCAAATGCTATATAAAATGAACAAAACAAAAACACAAAAGTAGCAGAGCTTTAAATTATACCAAGCTACAGTAGCATGTACTCATGGGACAGGTGGCTCTCATTTAAGACAGATTATGGTACTTGTAATGCTAATTTGCACATGGGATGGACATCACACACACACAAAAATTAATGTGGCCCCAGTGTCCCAGAGTATACATAGAAGGTGCTGTGAGCCGGCTGCTCCACTTACAGTTTTTATCACTTCTGAATTGCATTTTAATAGTACATTTTTCTTTTGTTCAGACATGAAAGAAAATTGGCTTTCTCAAGGGATTGGATGCCTGAGAAGACAAGGCTAGCAGTTTAGGGATTTTCCCATATATGCATGGAATTTATTTTAGCCGTAGCACTCATAATTCAATATGAATAGTGTTTCTAAAGCATCTATCCTAAACAGATTTTTTTAAATGTTTCAAAATACCATTTCTTGAGAGAAACAGCAGATAAACTAAATGAAAATGATAATGTTCATAGTTTATTATTTAAGCTGTAGTATTACACACAGATCCTATAAAAAGGGCACGGTTTATTTTGGATCTCACCTTGCCTTTCTTGGCAAACAGCAACTCTCAATAACCCATTCTTTATGTATCTTTATTTCAAAATCATAACGTATCCAGTTAAATAAGCAATAATATATATGACATAAATGCACAACTTGTGCAGTATTCAACTGAATATCTCCTTAAAGGGCATTTGCTGTAATATCCAATATTAGCTGCACTCTCTGGAATGTGTCTTTGTGTTTGGACAAGGGTACCTACAAGTGGTTATTAGTTTTTGAGGAAAAAAACCCTGAGACTTAAAAATTGTAAATGGATGTAACTGCCGGGCCTCAACCAGTCGCTCTCATGCCGTTCTCGCTCGGGAGATTGATGTTACTCGCCTCACAGACTTGTGCCTCTGTCTGAGTTGGTGACCACTGCCTGAATCCTTGACCCCATGCTCATCTGCCACGACTTGTTGACCTCAGTGTCCGGGGCTGTTCATCAGGCATGGTCGTAGACCCGAGGTTTCTCCCAGCGGTCACTCACGGGGCTCCGCGACCCCTACACCCTGGCCTCATGCCTCCTGTGTAGTGGTTTCAAGATGGTCAGTGTCTCACTCCAGGGACCCTCGACCGGGCCCTGTACAAGCCCCTCAGCCCTACCTAGCCACCATGCAGGCTTATTGCCCTCAGATACCCCAGAGCTTGGGGAAAAACAAAATCACAAGAAAAGTAGAAAAAAAAACCCCTCCAACTCAAAACCAAGTGTACTGCCCCTTTAACTACCCCCCTGCTCCCTTCCAGCACTTCACCAGAACACTGGCTGCCACATCCCCTTAGGCACTCAGCTCCTAGCTGCTCTAAGGCACCTCCCGATCCAGCAGCGATGCTCTTCCCCGCTGCAGCTCTTCTTGAGCCCCTCGCAGTCTCTCTCTCCCTGGCCAGACTTCTTCGGCTGCTGCTCCCGCTGATCTTGCAAGGCGATCCCGATGTTCCTCCACCACCTTTCTACAGTGTCGCCAAGGTGATCCTCTTCTCTCCTTCGGCTTCTGTCCTGGCCATTTCTGATCTTCCGTTCCCGAGTCCCAGCTTGTCCAGGCTGCGGGGACCTCTGCTGCTGTGCTCTCTCCTTCTTCCCCCGGCTCCACAGCGTGCACCGCCATTTTTAACCCTGCCGGCTGGCGTTTAGCGATGATGTCATCGGCCAGCTGCAGCTTGATAAACAGGTGGCTGATGAGCCACGTGGGTGCTGCCTTCCAATCCTCACATGCTGCCTCTGGAGTTGGTGGTAAGTCCGGTTCCGTGTCTTGTGTCCCAGGACAATGGAATAGTATAAAAAACACTATTATTTTCACTGTCTCCAATTCTATCATCTGATCCATGTTTGTGGTTCCTTACGTACGTCTTGATTGGACTGTCTATGTTTGCAGTACTGAAGTGTTCCTACATCCAGCAAGGATCTTTGATATACATTGTATACTCATGTCAAGAAGAATATGACTTTTCAAAAATATTAGCATTAAAAGTTAGTAGGATAACCAAAAAATAAAATAGGAATCACATAAAAAATATCCTGCTTCTATGGCAGAACTTTAGAGCAAAAAAGATCTAGTAAACATTAATAATATTGCAGAGTATTGCACAATAAAGTTATAGCTTCATGCATGCCCTTTGTTGCTCCTCCTAAAATTAGCAATGGTAAATATATGCTCTGAACTTGGTAGAAGAGGGAAGCAGTTGGAGAAGAAAAACCTGTCCATGGAAAATTAAATCCAG
Organism: Gavialis gangeticus; assembly: GCF_001723915.1. Lineage (NCBI taxonomy): Eukaryota > Metazoa > Chordata > Crocodylia > Gavialidae > Gavialis > Gavialis gangeticus. The sequence goes on along the minus strand of NW_017729022.1, from coordinate 167,031,015 downwards.
ACAGACGGATTAATACTATTAGTAAACTGCACTAGTGTTGACTTAACAAGCTTACATAACCAAATGTCCAACCAGTTCATACTCAAAGGATTTTTACTCCTGTGTTTCAGCTTCCAAGTGTAACTCATTAAGCTCTTTTTTTAAAGGTTTATTTTTGGGGGGGGGGGGTTTACGTCTAGGGTATAAACAGTGGTAGCAGCATAAATTAACTAGTCAAAGAGCTACACTAATGTAGTTATACTGCTTCTGGTATACCAGCTAGCTTATTTTTAGGTATTTCAATATGGCACCACACCTTGCAGTGTAGACATGCTCCTAATTCTGAATGCTGCAGCCATAGGAGTGATGTCCCTATGAGCACACCTGTCAGTGGCACCACAAACTGCACACACCACACATGCAGGCATTTTCTGTGCTGTTAATTTGCAGCGGAGCAAATTGACACCAGGGACGTGTCCCCATGAGTGGGAATGTGTGGTCCCTGGGCACAACTAGCAGCAGCACAAATATAGATTTCATAGACTTTCAGGCTGGAAGGGACCCCAGAGGATCATAGAGTCCAGCCCCATGCCCCAGGGGCAGGAAGTCAGCAGGGATCATAGGATCCCAGCAAGATTCATAGATTCATAGATTAAGGGTCGGAAGGGACCTAGTAGATCTTCTAGCCCGACCCCCCACCAGGGCGGGAGAACAACAAAAAACCCCAAAAAGAGAAACGGGACTCAAATGAGTCCAGCCAGGTAGGCATCCAGCCTCTTCTTAAAGACCCCCAGGGTAGGGGCCAGCACCACTTCCCTTGGAAGTTGGTTCCAGCTC
>NW_017729022.1:167021355-167030177 GCF_001723915.1 Gavialis gangeticus | reverse complement strand
CCTGCGCTTTTCTAGGCTGAAGAGTCCCATAGCTCTCAACCTCTTCTCATGAGGTCTGTTTACCTGACTTCTGATCATGTGTGTGGCTCTCCTCTGCACCCTCTCAAGCTTCTCCACATCCTTTTTGAATTGTGGAGCCCAAAACTGGATGCAGTACTCCAGCTGCAGCCTCACCAAGGCTGAGTACAATGGGAGAAGGACGTCCTGGGATTTGCTTGAGAAGCATCTATGGATGCAAGCCAGCATTTTGCTCACTTTACTAGCCGCAGCATCACATGCTCATGTTCATCTTGTGGTCAATCATGACCCCCAAGTCCCTTTCATCCGTGGTGCTAGCTAGTGTATCACTACCGAACCTATAAGCATGCAGCAGGTTTTTCCTCCCAAGGTGAAGAACCTTGCATTTTTCGGTGTTAAACGCCATCAGGTTCTCGTCCGCCCATTTCATGACCCTGTCAAGATCTGCCTGGATCACCCTCCTATCCTCAGGTGTGGATGTTTTATCCCAAAGGTTGGTGTCATCAGTGAACTTGGCCAGCCCGCTTCTGACACCAAGGTCAACGTCATTTATGAAGATATTAAAAAGTAAAGGGCCTAGGACAGAGCCTTGAGGGACCCCACTGGTCACAGGGCACCATGATGATTGACTTCAGTCAACCACCACCCTCTGGGTCCTACCGCAGAGCCAGTTCCCCAGCTAACAGATCACGGTGAGGCCGAGGCCGCAGTAAGCCAATTTTGCCAAGAGGTGATCTTGGGATACCAAATCAAAGGCTTTTTAAAAGTCAATATATATGGCATCAATCTCTTCCCCCTTCTCCAGGTGATAAGTCACCTGGTCATAAAAGGAAATGAGATTGGTCAAGCAAGACCTACCCACAACGAACCCAGGCTGGCTATCCCTCAGGATATTGCCATCAGTCAGCCTGTATAGGATGGCCTCTTTGATAATCTTTTCCAAGACCTTCCCCAGGATAGAGGTCAGGCTGAAGGTTCTGTAGTTTGCTGGATCTACTTTCCTCCCTTTTTTGAAGATAGGCACTACATTGTCCTTCTTCCAGTCATCGGGCACTTCACCAGAGCACCAGGAGTTCTCAAAGATCTGTGCCAGAGGCTGAGCTATGATGCCTGCCAGCTCTTTAATTACCCTTGGGTGTAGACTGTCAGGGCTGGCTGACTTGAAGGTATCCAGCCTGTCAAGGTGTTCCTTCACAAGGTCAGCTTTGATGGATGGTAAGGAATCTCCCTCACCTGGGCCTCCCTGTCCTGCAGTGGGCAGGGACGTCCCATGGGACTGGTGAAAAAGTAATGCAAAGTACCCGTTCAGCAAGTTTGCTTTTTCCTGGGCATCAGTTGTCAGTTGTCCCATCTCATCTTGTTTAGCAGGGGTCCAATGTTGTCCTTGCTTTTCCTTCGGCTCCCCACATATCTAAAAAAGGACTTTTTATTGTCTTTGATATTTGTATCTAGCTGGAGTTCTGTTGCAACCTTGGCTTTCCTGGTTTGCTCTCTGCAGGTCCGGACCAGAGCAGAGTATTCCTCCTTGGTCGTGGATTCCATCCTCCATCCTGTCCTCCAATATACTGGGGCTGGTTAGTGTGGTGGGGCTGCCTGTGGTAGGTGCCAGGGAAGACAGGGGCCACATGGATCAGAGGCCCAGTGAGGAGTCAGGGAATAAAGTATGGCTCAGTGAGAGGTTAGGAAATAGACTGAAGGACCAGACAGGTCTAAGAGCCTGGACAGTGAGGCCCAGTGAGTATAGTGGGACCAGAAGGATCCAGCTGCCCAGCAAGGGGCCAGGAATACAGCACAGGACCAGATGGGTCCAAGGGCCTGGAGAATGGACAGGAAAGTGGAGAACTAAAAGGGTCCACAAGAAGGGACCAGAAGGGGCTGGCAGCCCTGAGAGGGGCAGGGAAAGAGACCAAGGGGGCTGGTAGCCTAGGGAGTTGTTGTGTTAGACTGAGGGGTCTGAGGGCTGAGAGAGGGGTCAGAGGAGAGACTGAGGGATCTGGCAACCTGAGTGGGGCTGAGAGGGAGACACAGTGGGTCTGGCAGCCAAGGAAGGGGCTGTGCAAGGAGATTGAGAGGTCTGAAGGCCCAGAGTGAGGCTGAGAGGCCAAGGGATCAGAAGGCACAGTGAAGGATTGTATCAGCTATTGGTAGAACATCTGTAAGGATGCCATCTGCGAGGCATGGGGCATGGTATAGGGAAGGTATGGAGCCATGGAATTGGCTCTTAAGGCCAGGACCACAATTCAGATGGTCTCTGTAAAAAGATCAGGGCAGCATCCCACACTCTGTATAATCAATTAACATAAAAGCATGGAGGGTGAAAGCTGGGTAGACTGCCCATACAGCAGGATATTAAAATATATTTTTTGACTACCCTGTGACAGGGATACCTTGCAACACATGTGTGTGCAGGGGCATTCCCTGAGGACAACTAGTAGTGGCACAAATATGTGCACAAAGATGTGCTGCTGCTAGATGTCCCCAGGAAATGCACATTCCCACTTATGGAGACACACCCAGACTGAGTGCTCTGGTGTCCAGTTGAATACCAAATTGTGAGATGTGCTACCACAGAAATGGCCAGTCTTCTCTCAATACATTCCTGCTTCAGTTTCTAAGTCCTCAAGTGGTTGTGATGTCCTGAGAAAGGTTATATTTTTTTATTCCTTTGAGACAGATTTAGCTGTGTAAAGTGTCTGCTGCACTTTTTTCTGCAGGCAGTTTGAGAGAGTGAAAGAGCATTGGAACTTGATTGACAAGCAAGCTTGGCCCAGGTAAACTTCAGTGATGTACTTGTAGATTTCTGAAAGTAAAATACTGAGACTTAAAAAATATAAATGGAATAGTGTTAGGGCTAAAATGATACAGATCATTCCTGTACATTCCTAGTCATCTTCTACTAAAACAAAATAAAACAAAACAAAAAATCCTTTCTCCTTCTCTTCATTCATTCTGCTGTACTCTTCTTTCTATTCTTTCGGCTCCCTCCCTCCATGTATTCCAACCCTCCTTTTTTTGTACCTTCTCACCCTTCTTTCTTTCCTTCCACTCCTTGGCTCTCTCATTCTGTTGTTTAGCTATTGCACAGGAGATTGAAGACCTCCTGGTCCCTGTGGATCTTCTACCTGGGATGATACTGATTGTAGCAGCAACAGGGGATTTCTAAGGGCTTATTGCTGATTTCATTTTGAGAGAGGAAGCTGGGAAGTTTCCTGTACAGTGTCAACAGGAACACAGGTCTGTCAGAGATGCCATGTTCTGCTGAGCAGCAGCATCTCAGTCCTGTGCCGTGCCAGCCTCCCGGGGCAAATCTCAGAGGCTGTCACTGTTTCATAGCAGCAGTAGTGGACCTTCAGCCCATTCTCTGGATCTGCCTAATATTAGCCTACCAACAATAGTCTGGGCCTACAGCCAGGTGCCAGCCAGATACTTAATTTTTATTCATACTTCTGAGAAGGGGTTGGCAGTCCTTTACTACAGGAATCCAAACTGCCATTGATGCTGAACTGCCTAGGCACTATGAGTTGCACTAGGAACAGATAACTAGGTTAGATTCGCTTGCTTCCTTTAACATGCTTATGTTAGTAATTTCTAGTTGCACATTTAATATTGCTTTCAACGCACATTTTTATGGTTTAGTATTAGAAATACTGCCACCTAACTTACAGGTGTGTGAACAGCTCTCCTACAATTTTACATAAATTCATTTTATACATTAGTGACTCTCTCTTGTCATCTTGTTTTAATACAAGGAAAACAGAATAATGTATCAGTCTAAAAAAGACCATGAACAATTAGCTCCACACAAACTGTACTAAACTTCACACCACCTGGGACATGTGAAATATTTATTTTTATGAGGAATCTCATGAATTTTCAGTTTTTAAAACTGGTGCAAAACCTGAAGTAAATTCTCTATCCTATCTAGACATGATCTCCATGGGACACTGTGCTATCACCACTGTTAGCATCTGATTACTTTTGGCACGCAGGGCAGGAAGGAGACTAAATTTGTCCCAGCACAACTATGCCAGGAATACCTATAATTTTGCCCATAACAAATGCATGTTAAAAATCTAGGTTTATTTACAATTTAAAGTCAGTACAATCCACTTTTATATATCTAGTTTAGTTACTTTCAATATGATACCTTATCAGTTACTTCTTTAGGATCCATTATTTACAGCATTTTATGAAATGCCATATTAACTGTATGTCCAATTCATAGCTGCACTTACTGTATCAATCATATCTCATGTTCAGATGTCAGTAAATCTAGGAATGCTGTAGCCATTTTTATTCAATCCAGATTTCACATTGGAGTAAGGTAGCAGACAAAAGGGTAGCTTAGTTCTTGTTTGAAGCAAAAATAAGAGATCTGGTTTGCAGCAAATTCTAGAACTTCTTAATTATACATAGACTTATTATCTGCATCCCCAGTGTTATAAAGTACCAGAACTTCATTAGAAAAATTAAGATGGAAAAATGAAGGCACCACTTTGTAAATTTCCACTGGAAATTAGCTGGAAGAGGCAGAGGAATACTGGATCAAAAGAGGGTAATCATGCTTAACTGTGCCCTAGAGCACCCGCATGTATAATACGATTTGCACAGTAACTACCGCTCCTATTACTGCTTGTTTGGAGTATTCTGTGTTAATGGGGTTAGCTAATTTAGTATTTTAACTTAAAAAGACTCTGCTGATTAATAAATGTTGCACACTGTGCTAGTAATTAAAATAAATGGAAGAGTTACAAATAGAAGTTGAATTGTTAAGAAAACATTATCTGAAAATGTATGATAATCCCTGTTTATCATAATACAATAACAATCCAGAAACTATGCAAATTGCTAAAGTTGCAAAGCATATGAAAAACCAGGCATAAGAAAAAAAAGACTCTTAGATGTGATAGGATTCTATGACATGAAATGAAGTGGCCGTTTTCTTTGCAGCTAACTAAAAAAATACAAGAAACAGTAACTTGAAGCATAAGATAATGTATTGTTTAAAAAAATCTTCCTCAAATATTTAGCTGAATGCAAAATAACTGTCTCATTTTTATTAGTATTAACTTCTGGGCCAACTCTTGACTCTTGTGCTGTATAGGCAAAGAGCTTATTTATGTGATTAACATCTTGGTAACCTTGCTCAAAAAGGAAGTTTAGACAGTGGCAGTTAGATATTATTCCACCTATTAGACATCTACATGTACTTGTGTGCCTAAGTGAAATTTTATTCCCCCTGTTTAAGTCCCTGAAAATCCACTGGTGCATTTACTTGCATAGCACAATATCATCTGACTCTTAACAGAGTCCCAAAAAGCTTTGAGGAGGAAGGGGAGGAGGAAGAGGAGGAGGATCCACCCACCTTTTGTATGTACAGTTTTTCAGTGATTTGAGCAGAGTGGAATAAATTGCATTTAGGTGCCTATATGTACTTAAGTATCTAATAGGCAGAATAGAATTTGGCCCTAGTCAACACGTCTACGTGAGACATAGACAAATTAGCTGTGCAGTAAATATTGCATATCTACATGCGCTCCCATATTAGGCTGAAGTAAATTAATTTACTTTGCAGCAGCAGTACTTGTAAATACAAGTACTATCCTGCTGTAGAGTAAAAAACTCTGCAGCAGCAAACCCATAGATGTAGCTCTGGCTGGCTGAGACATGAGGGTGCTTCAGTGCGGGGATTACCTGCTGGCTAGCCCCTCACTGAAGCACCCTCTTGCCCCAGCTAGCCCCCCTGCAGTATGTTGAGTTGGGGGGAGCAGCCCCAGGCTGGCAGGCTGAGGGGAGCAGCCCCAAGCCTCCTGCCAGCTGGGGCTGCTCCCACCCAGCTCAACATGCTGCTGTCCAGGGTGCACAAGTAATCATGTGCAGAAGAGCAATAAATTCCGGTGTAATAAGCACCATAGTTTATTCATGCACATTACTATGCATGTGTAGACATGCCCAGTTAGGTGTTCAGGTAGAAAATTCTTGAGAGTTACCTTTAATGGATGAAATTTGATGCACAGAGGGAATCTATCCTCTTGTAATAAGCATTAAGCAATTCCCTTAAAAACAGCCTGGGATAGGCGGTTGCTTGCATATCGGAAAGACATGGAATCCATTCTAAAAATAGTGCATGTAATTTGAAACCACCAAATAGGTCTGGGTGTTAGTTAAAGAGAAGCTCAAAACTCAGGTGGAAGGCTCTGAAATATTCTAATGGCAAACAATATGGAAGTGAGAGGATAGTAGGTTTCGTTTCTCTCATATGACAGACTATGCTTACCTCCTGTGGCAGAGAATTAAATAGCTACCTCAGATTATCCATATATATGGAGATACCTGAGTTAGCTAGTACTAAATGACATAGCTGGGAGAAGTATAGTTGTATTAGAGCAATGTTCCACATTTTGAGCATGTTGAAAAGGCATATTTCTGCTTTTTAAATATTGATTCTCAAAATAAATGCATAAAGAATCTTGGGAAGAGAGAATGGAACCCAGGTTATGCCACTAGGCTACAGAGGCAGGATTACTCTTACTTGCCTAGTTGCCTAATGGCCCAATTTCAATAGGAGAAGAGGAGAATAAAATGTGGAGGAGGACCCACTCCCCCACATGCTCAAGAGCATAGTGGGCACGAGCTGTTTACTGTGGAGCTCACTAATTAGCACCTCAGTAAAGTCTCAGCATCTACACGAGGCCCCATTAAGACACACTAAAGTAATATATGCTACCCTAACATAGTACTTGTCAACACATGTACTGTCCTATGGTGGCATTATATAGTGTGCCGCAACACATGTAGATGCTGATGGGGCTGGCTGGCTCTCCTTGTGAACCCCCTGGGACTGGAAAATAATTGATATTGTATTCTGTAATCATCTTGCTCTGCCTGCATTTTCTGCTCCTTCCTTGTGCTTATTTTTATTTTCTGTCACTGGGTATCAATAAAATTTTCCTATTGTCAAGCAAACAGAGTTGTGGTCAGCCTGAAGGTTGTGCTTGCCCAGAACAAGGCATCAGGACTGGGTCATAAATCCAGTGCCAAAGTGTCTAAATGTAGGCACCACAAAAACCAAATTAGATCTGCCCCTAAGTGGCTTGTCTTAGATAACAGGGAGTCTATAGAAGATCAGGAAATGTAGTCCTCAAGCTAGCACTTTAAGCACTGGAGTGTCCTTTTCTGTTGTAGATTTTCAATTAATTCTAGAGGATGTTGACTTTATAAAGACCCTTTAGAGAGCACTCTGGAGCATCACTCATGTGATTTGGGCCAGATCTCAGCAAAGGTACCTAAATTAATTTATGTTTCTATCCATTAGAGAGCATGTTATTCTTGTTAGGTCCCCTGAAGATGCATCAAAAATCATTATTCTTTGTTTCATGCCAGTCCACACAACAAGGAGGAGAACTTTTCATTCTCAATGGTTTAAACACAATGGTGCTCAACCTTTTGACCTTGTGGGCAAGCTGCATGGAGCAGGGCTGGTCTGCAGGCTGGATAGAGCCAGGAGCGGGTCCTGGGGTCCTGTACCACCTGCTCCCTGCCTGGAGTACTGTGATTGGCCCCTGGGGGCCTGGTGCTGTCCCTGCCCACCTCCATGTGCTAGGATTTGGCCTCGGGGCCTGGCACTACCCCATCTGTCAGGATTGATCTTCAGGGGCCTAGCACTACCTCCTCCGGGCCTCATGCACAGGGATTGTGTGCCTAATCCCAGTCCACAGGGCCCCAGCCTCCCTACAGCTCCAGAAGTTTGACTGTGGGGGAGTGGTGTCACCACTTTCCCATCATCAAATTTCTGGACTCGTAAGAAGCCCCATGGGCTAGATGACATGGGGCTAGGGACTGTATCTGACCCACAGGCCAGGGGTTGGCACCCCCTGTTTTAACTCAATTGGTTCCAGCTTTGGCTCTCATACCAGCCACTTGTCTGTAAAGTGGGCACTTGCTGGGAATCCATTTTCCAGTTCCTGTCCAAGTAAATGGTAAAATTAATGTATATATATAAAAATAAATGGCCTAATAAGATAAAACCATACCTTCAGTTCTACTGGAAAAAGGGAAAGATTCCTGCTGTAGCTAGACAGCTGAGAATTCTTCTTGATTAAGGGCAACTTTTACTTGGTAGAAATCTAGCAGAGGTAGTAAACCCAGCTGCCATGCTGACAGGTAAGTAGTATTCATGGGATAATAAGACTCGCATCATGCAGTCCATTCTCTGCATGGCATCAGAGTACTGCTTCAGTACAGTGGAGTATAGCATTTATACTTCAAACACTTATCTTAGCCAATTTTCAGTGTAAAAATCTTCAGAAATGCCATTGTAAAACATAAGACAAACAAATGAAGGCAAGATTATTAGATGTTGATCAGTAAATTTAGGTTTGTTGAGAAGAAAAATAAGCTATGTTAGCTCATTTTTAAGTTGAATAAAAATACGTATTTGAAGAGACATGGAGAGGTGTAACAGGGCAGCTCTACACACCGGGCAGCAGCAGTGCTAACTTCTGTACTGCCAGTGGTGGCTATTTCTGTACTGCTTCTGTCCCCTTTCCCTGAAGGCTTTTTACCCAGGGCTGTTGCCTGGGTCTCCCCCCTCAGTTATGCTACTGGAGCCCTGTTTAGGCTGCCACACAATTAGATGTCTACTTTGAGCACTGCCCACCTGATGTGAGACAAACCAGTCATCTTAGGCCTTGACATGAGACCTTCGCACCTTGCGTTTCAATTGGCTTGGCTTCTTCAGAGCTTTCTCAATCCGGTCTTGAATGCATGTGAAGCAGGACCTCTCCTACAAATGCAAATTCTAA
>NW_017729022.1:167015157-167016355 GCF_001723915.1 Gavialis gangeticus | reverse complement strand
GGCGGGGGGATTCCCTTTCCCTGAAGGCTTTTTACCCAGGGCTGTTGCCTGGGTCTCCCCCCTCAGTTATGCTACTGGAGCCCTGTTTAGGCTGCCACACAATTAGATGTCTACTTTGAGCACTGCCCACCTGATGTGAGACAAACCAGTCATCTTAGGCCTTGACATGAGACCTTCGCACCTTGCGTTTCAATTGGCTTGGCTTCTTCAGAGCTTTCTCAATCCGGTCTTGAATGCATGTGAAGCAGGACCTCTCCTACAAATGCAAATTCTAAGTAACCTCAAAAGTAAAATTTTACCACTTCAAGTAAATACTATCCACATAGGATTCCCATTCTTGAAAAATAAAATCTAGAGATGCGTCTCACTTAACAAAAAAATTGTCATTACCAGCAAATAACATACATTGCTTTCTTTATTTTTCATTTCTAAAAAGACATTATTGCATCAATAAACCCTACAGCTGCATCCACACAAGGAAGCATCTGTCTGTTGCAGCATCTCAAAGCAGTTTGAGACACTGCAGAAGGCAAGCCACAAACTAAAAAAAGTTCTCTGCATTGCATATTTGCAGCCACAACTCTAAGTTTGATACCAGGGAATCCCAGTGTCAAAAGAAAACATGCCTTAAAAAAGTAGTGCAGGCTGTGCTCCTGGAGTATGCCCTGAGGTAACTGGAGGCCAGGTCCTCCAAGGAGATGCTCTAGCACCTGGTCAGAGTTTCTTTATGCCTGCTGCTCCAGCACGTTGCCTCGGTGTGCTGGAGGAAATAGAAATGGGGCATAGCTGGCTGCAGTAGCTCGGAGCAGGCTCTGTCCCCGGTAAGCCTGGACGTGGGGGTGGCGAGACTGTGAGGACTGTGTGCTGTGTGGATGTGGGAGGACTGTATGCCTGCCCCCCGACCACGCACAGCCTCCACTGCTGGTGGCAGCAGCAGCAGCCAGCAGTGGGCCCTCAAGTTTCTCATGGCCTGCTGTAGGCAGAGTCCCCCAGCCGTGTGTGTTGCCACCTGAGTCCCAGGAGCTACATGTGGTGCACAGAGCTAGCCCACTGGCATACACCTTCGAACAGGACTGGGCCAGCTCCTGCTGCTAGCTGGGGCTCCCAGCATTGCAGACATGATTCACATGCCATCAGGCTGGGCCAGATCCTATCTCCATGTACCTGCCATATGGAGGCAGGAGCTGGCCTGGCCAGA
>NW_017729022.1:167013066-167015064 GCF_001723915.1 Gavialis gangeticus | reverse complement strand
TGGTGGCAGCAGCAGCAGCCAGCAGTGGGCCCTCAAGTTTCTCATGGCCTGCTGTAGGCAGAGTCCCCCAGCCGTGTGTGTTGCCACCTGAGTCCCAGGAGCTACATGTGGTGCACAGAGCTAGCCCACTGGCATACACCTTCGAACAGGACTGGGCCAACTCCTGCTGCTAGCTGGGGCTCCCAGCATTGCAGACATGATTCACATGCCATCAGGCTGGGCCAGATCCTATCTCCATGTACCTGCCATATGGAGGCAGGAGCTGGCCTGGCCAGATGGCATGCAGCTCTGCCTGCAATTCCAAGAGCCCTGGCTTGCAGCAGGAGCTGGCCTGGTCCTGTGTAAAGACACACACCAGCAGGCCAGACCAGCTCTATACACCACATGTAGCCCCCAGATCTCAGGCAGCACCATGCACCACCAAAAGGCTCTGCCTACAGCGGGCCATGAGCACTCCAAGGGCCCACTGCTGGCTGCTGCCATCAGCTGTGGAAGCTATGAGCTGCAGGGGTGGAGGTGGGCAGGTGGGCATGTGGTGTCTCCCCCCACAAACCTCACAACCATGAACCCCTCCACAATCCACCCACAAACCTCCCCACCCACATACCCATGCGCAAACCTCATACCCACAAACCCCACGCTCACAACCCCCAACAAACTCCACATATCCCCCTACAAACCCCATGCCCATTTCCCACCCCCCTGCAAAACCCATGTCCCCTCCACAAATCTCACACCCTGTGTGCCCAGCTGCCAGATGGGATTGGAACTGCTGGCAGGAGCCCACAGCGGTGCTGGGACATTCAATCCTGACCTTACGGGGGGAAGTGCTCCTGGACCCAGGAACCACTTGGAGGGTGTGATGGGCTGGAGGAAGGGGTGGAGGTGGCAGCAGGAGTGGGTGTTGGGAAGGGGGGAGGAATGAGGTGGCAGCAGGGTCTATGGGTGCATGTGATGCACCAGGGGTGGCAGCGGGGGTGAGGGGGGCACTCTGGGTAGGAAGGCTGGCCTGGAAGGGAAGGGGCTTGCCCAGCCCAGTCCCTGAGCTCTAGTTGAGGGCTTTCCAGGAACAGCATGGGGATCACTCGGGCCTGGGCACAGGTGCAGGGAGAACAGCAAGGGCTGCTACTGGTCAGAGCCACAAAGCAGTGGGTAGAACAGTTGCAGCTGGACCCATGTCCTGGTGGTGGGAGGAAGCTGCTGTCAGGAAGAAGTGAGTCAGGTGCAGGCAAGAGCTTCAGGTCAGGAGTACGGGGCATTGGCAGGACTCACAGATTCATAGATTGTAGAGTTGGAAGGGATCACAATGGATCATCGTGTGCGACCCCCTGCCCCTAGCAGGAAAGAGGACCGAGGTCAGATGACCCCAGTCAGGTGACTATCAAGCCTCCTCTTGAAGACCTCCAAGTTAGGTAATAGTACTACCTCTCTTGGAAGTCCATTCCAGATTCTGGCCACCCTTACTGTAAAAAAATTCTTCCTAATGTCTAACCTAAATCAACTCTCCACTAGTTTGCACCCATTATTCCTAGTTACTCCCTGGGGTGCTCTGGTAAATAGCACATCATCAATTCCCTGTTGTCCTCCCTTGATAAACTTATAGGCAGCTACAAGGTCTCCCCTCAGACGTCTCTTGTGATGGCTGAAGAGATCCAGATTTCTCAACCTCCCCTCATAGGGTCTTTCATGGAGGCCACTAATTATGTGAGTGGCCCATCTCTGAAACCTCTCTAGATTCTCCATGTCCCTTTTGAAGTGCGGTGCCCAAAACTGGACACAGTACTCCAACTGTGGCCTGCTGAATGCTGCATAAAGGGGGAGCATCACCTCCCTTGATCTGTTTGTCATGCATCTACTAATACATGTCAAGGTGCAATTGTTCTTGTTGATGGCCTTGTTATAATGCTGGCTCATGTTCATCTTGGAGTCAACTATGACTCCAAGATCTCTCTCAGCCTCTGAACTGCTGAGGAGGTCATCCCCCAACCTATAGGTGTG
>NW_017729022.1:166983187-167012700 GCF_001723915.1 Gavialis gangeticus | reverse complement strand
CAGCCTGCTAGCTTCCCTATGAGAATAGGATGCAAAACTGTTGGTTGGAAGTCAGAGGCAAGGGCATGGACATGGGCAGGGGCAGGGCACAGGCATATCAGTGCTGCTCAGTGCCACAAAACAGTTGCAGGTCTAGCTGCAGCAGTCCCCACATCTTATGGGGGCAGGAGCAGCTCTGATTTTTCTATGATAAAAAAAAAGCAAATGCCAATGTGTATAGATATTTAGAATTTATTTTATTATGATAATAGAGGCACTGGTAGGCTTCCAAATTGCTTTAAAATTGTAACTGTACCAATAGAACATTACCCAACTGATCTCTCTCTCTCTGTATATAGTGCTGTTTCATTTTAATCATGGAAGAATGTGGATTTTGGGTATTTTAAATAGAGAATTTGGGTTTTGTTTTATCAGAGCATTTGTCATTTTAAAAAAGGAATGCTAGCATCCCTGCTGGTGAGGCAAGTGGCTGGACCCTGGCAGAGGAGACTTCCCAGAGCCAGCACCAGGGATCCAGCTGGAGGGCAAATGAGGTGGCTGACCTCCTGGCCATTTGGGGCCAGGAGAACAAGCTTTGACAGTTCAAAGTGGGCCACCACAATAAGCACATCTTCTGGGCATTAGCTGCCCAGATGGCAGAGTCCAGGCCACGGAAAGACATGACAGCAATGCCACACAAAGGCCAACTGTACAACCCAGAGGTGCAGAAGGCTTTGCTACAGTGCCCATACCACAGCCCAGGTGGCCATGTGGTCCCCATCCAGGTCTGGCAGGCATGCAGCCATGGAGCTGTAGGTCCAAGGGGGTAGATGCTATCACAAGTGGCAGCAGGTCACAGCCAGGCTGCCAGACTGCTGCAGTGGGTAGAGGGTGCAGGGGCCAGTCTAGGTCAGGGCTGCTTTAGCAGTTCAGCTGGCACAAGGGGCTAGTGTCCCCAGATACCAACTGGCTGGGCTTCAGAAACTGCTGAGGGCAAGTTGCCCTGTGCTTCTCTCCAGGGAAGCTTTTCATACTGCTGGGGCCAACACAGGTGTATAAGCACAGGATACCTATTTTTATTTCCTACCTATGGGGACTTTTTACCATCTTGTACCATGTACACTTTTCCCAGAGCCTGACGAAGAGACTTTGATCCTGAAAGCTTGCAGAAAAGGACAATTTTCTTGCCATTTTCCAGTTGGTCTAATAAAAGGTATCATTTTGGAACCAAGAGTCCTAGTTTTTTGTATGTCTTTTTGTCTCAGGCCAACACAACTACCAGGTACACCCCTGAAACATGGAAGATGCTGAATTTCAGACAATTTGGGATTTTTTACTTCACTGCAGAACAACAAAGAAGTTTTTTTGCCTCCCTGCCTGCCATCTGACACCTCCAGAGAAGGAATTCTACCTGATCAACACATCAAAGAGCTACTCAACACTGCTCACCAAGACACTATCATGGACCCAGAAGGACAGACTTCCATCTCCAGCCCCCTCTGTGCAAAAATGAAGTTTATTTCCTACCTACGGGGACTTTTTACCATCTCGTACCAGCTACAATTTTCCCAGAGCCTGATGAAGGGACTTTGATCCAGAAAGCTTTTAGAAAAGGACAATTTTCTTGCCATTTTCCAGTTGGTCTAATAAAAGGTATCATTTTGGAACCAAGAGTTCTAGTTTTTTATAAGCACAGGATACAACACTCATGCTGATAAATTTTGATCACTTATTAAAGCAGAGTTCTAATGCATAAACTGACTCTTTTTTTAAAAAAACCCCAAGTAAAATACCATCATTGTCTCCTAATGTCTCCCAGATCTAATCAGCTAAGGTTAATAGAAAAAGTCATGTTTTTCAAGTTACTAGCTCTGCAAACTTAAACTGCGATCTGAAAAGCAAGCTTCTCTCTCTCTCTTTCTTTCTTTCAAATCATGCACTTTAATAAAGGTTATCAAAGCAAAATCTGGAACTCAGATCTACCTATATAATTATGCTATTTTCAATTCAAGCTCTCTGCAGCAGACAAAGTGTTACTAAGGGTTCAATTTAACCTTGCTATGTTGGTACAAAACTCAGTATTGGCACAGCTTCATTTTTTGTTAAAATATAATTACACAAAGAAATGGAAGCATACACAACAATTGTGTTGATGTGTAAAATGGGAAAGAATCTAAGTAAGAAACAAATTTTAATGATCATCAATAGCAACCTAGTTTCTACAATAAAAAGTTCAAGAAATACGAACATGTTATTTTTGTCACTAAGCAGTAACAAAACAAAACAGGTTCTAAATATACATAGGGAACACATCTGTTGAATAAGAAGGTGACATTATTAATATAATATATATAATTAATTAATATAATAGTATGATAAATGAATATTGCTTAGGGGCTGTAAAGCATTTCTGTATATGAAATATGCCCATATCATTACTCATGATAGGTGCTTCACTTTGGGTACATCTACATGTTGCCCTATGGCAACATTGTTATTGTGCCGTGCTTTAGTACTAAAGCATGGCACTTACTGTCTGTACTGTGTCATATGCGTGGCACACAGTTAGTTTTAGCAGCTACTTGGTCGTAGTGGTGCGCTATAATGAGGAAGCACACTGCTACAGCCAAGTAGCTGCTAGTTATGTATAGACACCCATGGACACTATGTCACCAGAGCACATTGCTGCAGTGATGTACCATCACGTGTAGACATGCCCATTGCATGGTGTTCTCTATTCAAGTGGAGTTTCAAATACTTCTGAAATGCTTAGCGTCTCTTTATTTGTAACCGTGAAGACACGAGCTTTAGATACTTTCCACATATATTTAACTTCCAGAAAAAATGCTACATACATTGACCTGAGGAAATGCCCATGTTGGAAATGTAAGGATACACGCACTATCCTATAATGTTGATCTTTGCAAATCCAATTGCAAAGTGTCATGAAGGTGTCAGAAATAAACCGGTTCCCATAGATGGCTAAAACAAAACTTGCCTTTAGTGAAAAACAGCCTTGTTTCCTTTCAAATTGTAACCCAACCTGGCTATCAGAAACTGTCATAAAGCTCGTAAGTGCAAACCAGGAGAGCACAGCATGTTTACATTAGGGGTGAGTACTTAGTTACCAATCAGATTGTTGGAACATGAGTTCTTGAGAGACACCATGTAATATGACTGACTAGTCATGTAGTATGCCCAGGAAACTGGGTCAATTGGATACATTATTTATGCCCTTGTTTCCTTATTGAATTCCAACCTGGCTTAAGTTTACCTTACATGTATGCATGCACACTTTAAACAAAAGATTGATAATCCAAGCATGTGCAATACCTATATATTCCAAACCATGAGACCATTCTCTCTGATGCATTGGAATATGTGAATCTAAGCTGAAGAACCTAGGCCTTCACATAAGCCTAAACATCTGAACAGCACTTTGATGACACTCACATCAGAAAAAAGGTGCATACATTTTGTCTAAAACATGACAAATGCATATAAATCCCTTTTTGAACTGAGCCCCCAGTCCTTAAGCATCATGAGCACAAAGACTGTGATAGTGTCTATCCCCAGGCAGGTTGCAAGACTGAGAAAGGGTTTTGCTTAATTTGCTTGCTTAATTTGTTTCCATTAAACCTATCTTTTGCATCCTACATTATTATAATTAATATTTTTTACAGATCCTTTTGTAGTTTCACAAGTGCAAATGGCACATCTCATAAAATTACAAGATAGGTCTCTGCCCCAAACAGTTTATAAAATAATAAGAACACAGATTTAGAAATATGTATGTAGAATTTTTGCTGGTAACCTGTCACATTTGACATTTCATTTTGTCAGGCATGAAAGGTTTCTGGAAGCAGTGGAATAAAGAAAATGTTCTTATAACTATATAAGAAAAAACAAAAAACTTACTCATTGTCATGTATGCGGTTTCTCCATTCCTCTCTTTTCATTTCCTCTCTGGCCTTCTCTAGTGAATTGATTGATGTTGCCGCTCGCAAGGTTGGTTCCAAAGGCTTGTAACGTTGCAGCAATACTTCAGCAGTATCACGAAAGGGCCCCTGATAGGTATAGGAAAAGGTAAGTGTTTTATTGTGGGGTTACAGTTCTTCGCTTTTCTTTTTATTCATTTGTGACATATCACTGATGAAAGAGTATAGGTAGTGGTTGAAAAGAATGGGCAAGGTTTTCCTTCCAAAACAATTAATGAAAGCAACTCATTCTGATAGAAAATGATGGATAACACTATGGTTATACGTTCTAAAACAGTAGATAGAGAGTGAGAAATGCATATGGGGATATTTCTTTCAATATTAATGTAAGTTGCTTAGTAAAAAAATATACACTTCTAGAACTGATGGGGTGATTAGAGTTTTTCTTTTTTCCACATCAAAATAGTAGTAAAATAATCTGATCACACAAATACTGCAGTTGTGTGAAAACACCTGAAAAGTTTTCATATTAAGAAATTTTATTCCTTTATGAAATGTCTTTCTTATTATAGCAATATATACATTTTTAAAGGAATGCAGAACTAGATTATAAGTAATCCTTCTAGTATAAGTGAAAACAATATAAATAATGCAGGTGAATTTGCTATTTCTTGAAAACCTTTTTGTGAAAAGTCAGATTTCAAGTTCTGTTATATTTTGTGCACTCATGGTTTCCTAACAATTTTAAATATTTTACTTGAAAAGCTATAATTATATTGTTTAATAACTGATTAAATCAGTATCTATCACTTAATGATATAGATATATAGCAGCAAAAAGTCCTTTTTTGCACTATAAAAGTGACTTACACCATACCTGGCTTTCAGTAGTAACCAATATGAACTCACTTGAAGTGTAATTAATACCATATTAAGCTTAGTACAATTTGTGACAACTCAGCTTTAGTGGTTGCTAATTAACTCTTATTTTTTTCTGCTATTGCTGATACTGCAATGAAGTAGTGAAACCTTCTGAAAATATGAATGGACAAAGAATCCTAATCATGCCCCTTATTCTTAAATATTTCCTTCTTTAAATAGGTTATCACTAACAAGTCACAGCTGGAGTTACTGCAAGCACTGAGTGAAGACTGTGGGGCTAATAAAAAGAAATGATTCACGCCTCATTTATGTTCACTTATGTTTTACATTAATAGAAACCAATAATAGGAACCAGTTACCATAAAAGTCATGGACCGTAAATAACACAAATGGCAAATAAGTATCATCTAGTACTTTTCACAGCTGGACAGGAGGATTGCTATGTTTGAAAGAAGTTAATAGATTTTTATTGGAACTTTATTTTTTAAAGGCACAGCTCCATGATTCTCAGGTTCCTTTTAAAGACTGTAAGAAAGCAAGTAACATAATCATTATGTTTTTTGAAAGGTGCTACTTAATTCCAGAAAGTTTACACAAAAAATAAATGTATTTTACTGGAATCAACATAAATTTTCTTTTTTTAAAAAGGAATGAAATAAAAAATGTTATTAGGGTGCTTGGGAATAATATATACATGAGGAATTTCCTCAAAGTAGTAAAATTTGTTGGTCTACAACATACACTTAATTAAAGAGATTTATAGGAAAAATATAGACATTAGTTCTAAGAAATATATTAACATTCATGTAATAGCAAATGTTTGCAGTAAATGACTTTATGACTGAAGGAAAAAAAAGTGTCCAGTTGCCTGAACTATGTTGTTATGTAACTAAAATAAACTGTGAGAAACATAGATACATATCCTATAATGGATAATACAAACCACAGACATACTATTTTTTTCTCATTGTGTGGCTATAACATTTCTTTTTTATAATGAATTCCTCACTACTAGTACACTAGATAAGGTTTTAACCAGAAGGCTAAAATATTCAACCCTTTTCTCAAATTTCCCCAAATGATGTTTATAGAGAAGTCACTACCAACAGAAGCAAAGGAAAAGGATACCTAAGAAAAGTTCTATCATATATGGGCTCTGTTGTTATAAATGAAAGTGGGGTATCATTTAAAAGTATTAAGATTGTTCTAATCCTTCCCTGCAGATTCTCCCCTTTCTCTGAATCATGTATTTGGAGGAAGCTTACCATGGGGATAAGCACCTTAGAAATGTCTATGATAGCTAGCTAGATAACAACCCTTAACTAATCCACTCACCTACTTGCATTTTACAAGCTAAAAATCAAGGTTGATGTGTGCTGGGACAGTGATCTTTACAAACACCTCTGCCCTGGCAGTGCTTGTAAGTATCACAGGAGCCCTGTTTCAGAAGAGAGAGCCTCTTCCCTGGGAACACGGAGGGAGTCAACTTTTCCTCCTTCCATACACAAACAAAACAAAATATGAGAAAAAATCTTTCCCCAGCAAAAAACTATTGTTTGCTTTTGTAGCACTGGTAGTGAGTAGGATAAATCTTGATAGTGAGTTGTCTGCCAGATGATGTGTCAAGGGATGGCAGATAAACAAATTCAGTAGAGTTACTTTCCTTTTATTGTATCATAAAACCAAAAACTCATGGTAACACAGTGAAAATTACGATCTGAATGAAATCATATGTTACTTCCTCATTGCCCTTCCTCCCCTCCAGTAATAGCTACCAGAAAGGGGAAAAAGAAACTAAAAAAAATGCAATGTGCTTGCTGTTATTAATACCCTTTAATGAAGAGATGACTAATTTCAGTATTATCTGTGCTTTCATTGGACTGTAATTCTAGTTAATTCAGTAATAAAAGTGATAGATTTGATATAATTGATATATCAGCATCATTAAAGCTTTTTCTTTATATACACTATCTTACATACACAGTATTTTACCTATAAAACACCAAAAACCAGTATCCCTAGGAGAAAACTGTTAGATAATTAAATTTTGTTTTCTTAAATGCACAAATTCCATTCTTATTTTAGCATCATCCATGAAAGCAAAGCAAATTTCTGATATCTAGATGGGCAGTTAAGTGCCACAAGTGACTAACATAGGGCCTAACGTATTAAAGAAGCACAGGGTCAAAAGGTGTTAACATAGAGAACTAAGACATGAGGCTGGCTAATTACATTCCTTATTGTCATAGGAGACAACTTTTAAACCTGTGCATTCAGTATGGCTTTTATATCCAGCTGTTTCATCAGTTCAGACCAATGTCCTTTCCTTTGACACACAACCCTAAATTGTCAAAGTGCTGTGCAGGGATTTAGCCGTGTGACTCCCATTAACATCAATAAGAGTCGCGCAGCTAAATCCACGCAGTGTGCTTTGAAAATTTACCCCACAGTGCACATCCCAGGGTGCTGAAAGGATTAAAGTATTATATAGTAAATTCCCGCTTTGAGGTACTGGAAATAAACAGAACTCTTCTGGTTTGTTCTGGAGGGCTATCTGTATATCATTGCTTTGTGTGGATGTTTAAATTTAGAAAGGTTTATAAAATGTTCCAAACTAGAACAGAAACTTGTAAGATCCACCAATGAAATAACACCAAGATATTTTTTGCAAGAATAAACTAGCAGCAAAAATACTGTAATTTCCCCTTTATTTCAAAACATTCAGAAATTCCTTTTGTAATAGGTATACATATGTTCCTTCAGGCAAAAGATTACCTCTTCTATCCTTAAAGGCATATAGTTATATCTCACTGAAGGTGTGTCACAGTACCTTTCGCCTCTGAGGTGAACGAAGATAAGTGCCACATCAAAATGAAAATAAAATAACCAGAAATACAAATAAGATATTACTTTTTATTTTTTTAGCCTGCTTACTTTGTTGTTTAGCTATACTCCAAGCAGAGGTTGATGGTGGTGACAATAGTGTTGCCATTACTTTATAGCAAAAATAAATACATAAACAAAAATGAAAGGAGCATATGCTGACATCAACTAAAATTCAAATTGAGACCATGAGTCATTAAAAATAAAATAGACAGGATCTTTTGTAATTAAAACTGACGTATGTCTAGTAGACACAGAAAACATTTATGTTGACAGAGGTACTTCCTGGTCTTTGAATGAAAACTTAAATGAAATGGATTAAAGGCTGTTTTTGTTGTCTAGTTTGAACAACCTGGGTATCTTTAAGGATACAGATATTCAGGGAGGTTAGGTGGAGGTTAGATTGGATGTAAAATAGCTACCTGATCTAAGGTAAGTCAGGATGGGGGGGACTAGCGGGGGAGGTTGGGGGGGTAAGGGAGGCTAATAGGCTCTGGGAGGTTTGGGAGTCCTCAGGGGGATCGGGGGCAAGTGGGGTCCTCAGGGGGATTGGGGGCACAGGCAGAGTCTTCAGGGGGATCAGGGGGCAGGTGGGATCTGCAGAGGGGTTTGCTGGTTTGAAACAATATGGGGGGGCTCATGGAGTCTAGAGGTCTTGGAGAAATGGGGTGCTCTCTCCCCTATACCTGGGACCAGGGGCTATTTTTAGCCCCCCAGTACCCCTACCCTCAGACAACCCCTCCTGGTGAACCTACACCCCCATCCCTCCTGCCCCTTCCCTGACTGGGACTACCAGCATTGGAGAAAGCTGATAAAACTGGCATTGTAAGTAGCATGTGGAATAGTGGGTTTGATATGCTGGGGGGTATCTATCTGAAGATAGGGGGAGAGGCCAGGTAGCTAAAAATAGCTCAGTGCCAGGTCAGAGGTAGGAAAAGTGCAGCTCTAGGGCTGAGGCCCAGGCCTGTACTGGGAAGTGTACAGAAGTTCAGTAAAGTTGGTCTTACTAGACCCAAGCTAAGATAGAATACCTCAGAGGTACACTCAACTTAGATCAGTTTGGCTGTTTTTAGACCAATCTAACTGTCCTGAACTTCTGCACAGTTCGTATGTACATTCACCTAACCAGTGTAATGTCTGTACCTAGGTGAACTAAGTTAGATCAGGTGGCCGTTTTTAACACAATCTAATTTTCCCCTAATCTCCTTAAATATCTGTACGCAGTCTAAATGTTTCATTTTCAATTGGTTACTTTCTGTATCATTTCTGATTTTTTTAAACATGTATAATTGTATAATAATTGTTAAATCTGTAACTGGAGATTTTGCATGTAATAAGTGTAATATCTTCTTGGAATTTTAAAATCTTCCTATTTTTTCAAATGCAGCATAGTGTATCTGCATCTCCTTAACTTTAATAAAATATTTTCTTTCTTTCTTCAAATGAAAACATACTTCTTTGAAAGAGAACATGTCCTGAATGGCTGGACCAATATTATTAATAACAAGAATGTTATCAACAGAGTTAGTTAGAGAATTATTGATGCACATTACCTGAGGTTTTTGTCTGGCAATGGGTGGAAGAGGCTGCACCATAGGGAAGGTCCAGGAACTTGTATAAGTTGGAAAATCAGAAGTCTCTTGAGTAAGATTTTCTTTTATTTGCTGGTGTCTGTGGCTCAAGGGCTTTGCTTTCTGCAACCGTAGTTCCATGGGATCAGGTGATGCTCTGAATGGTGAGTTAAAAACACCTGGAATCTAAAGAGGAAACACATTTTCTTGAGTTCCAATAATTTAAAATTTGTCCTTTTTATTCAGTAAATAAAAACAGTAAAATAGCTATATGACAAATGTTTCAGAAGAAATGTTTCCATGGGACTACAGACATAAAAAAGGCCTGTATCCCTGTGTGACCTTGAAGTCTTACTTAAGAAAGCCTGATGTAGGACTTATATGGTACCTAAACCTTCTGCTGGCTTTCCGCACTGCAGGACTGAACCCACTGAATGTTAAACCCAGCTCTCCTTCCAGTCATATCCAATCACGTCAACTTCCACAGCTAGTAGCCAGACATAAAGATGTTAAATATATATGAGCAAATTATCCCCAACTTAAAACAAATATTCTTAAACTTGCCTTGTAATATAAAGTATTAAAATGTGTAATACAGTAGAATAACAGTTTTTAAATTTATCTGTGGACACCTTATGTCCCCTTAAATCTCTGCTCTACCATGCTAGCTAAGCCACATTTTGGCCTCAGGAGAGTAGGAACTGGCAGTATTCTTGCAACTATAAGTGAATGATTGTGCTGGAAGGAACTCATTTAAAGCTTGTCTTACTTTCCTTGTAATACTTTCATGTTAACTTTATACAGGCCTTCAAATATGAATATTTGTAAAAAGCAAATAGTTAAGTTAAATATTCACTGGAAGCAGAATTCAAAATTGTGCACTAAGCTGGGAGTTTCATAACTCACACTAGAAATTCTATTTAGGGTATAAAAGCAATATGAAATTATTTATGTATCTAAACAATGAAGCACAGATTTCAAACTGGGAACTGACAATATCCACTAGTCATAACTTGTGAATATCAAAATACATTCCCATATCGTTTTAAATAATGAAAAACCTGAGAATGTTATAATTGGTATACAAACAATTCACAAATAGAAAAAGTTAATTTATTTAAACATTATTAAGTGTTAATTATTCACTCTACCTTAATAACTTATTGATTTATTTGTTGAACATGAGAATCATTATACCTATAATACAAAACTACTGCCTCTATGATTAGATAAATTACATCTGCTTAAAGTACATACGCCAGAAAATAACCTACATACTGTTGTAGATTTCTATAGGTGATAAATGCTTTAAAAACAATGTATTTATAGTATGTGTGGCCTTTTCTCACCACATTTGTACAGGTAAAATATTTTTATTTTGGCATATACTTAATTGTTAAGAACTATTGTATATAAGATGCAGGGAAATATACCAGTTGGGAAAATCAGTGGTTCAATGGAGAGAAGTTCATAATCCTGCATTTTTGCTCTGGAATGGCATTTCATCTTCCTGAGAAAATTAAGTAGAATATCAAGCTCCTCATAAAGTGTTAACCTCTTAGGGTTGGGCGGATTGTGTGTGTGTGAATAACCCACTGGGAAATACTAACTCTTGGTGTCAAAAAGTTAAATAAAGGATTTAGGAAACTCACTGTTTATTAGACATAGATATTCACAGATCATAGTTTATTAAAAATGTTACTGTTAAATTCTGTGAGCCAGATTCTCCAGCTCTGAGTTGCTCCATTTTAATGGTCTATCAGATGAGAGCTCCACTGTTCGTAAAAAAAACAAAGAAAGAATTCTTTCGATCTCTCTCTCCATTCCTCTGGGCCTACAGGAGAAGAATGGCAAAATAAGACATCTGGACCAAAGAAATGGGGGGCTTGGCCAAGACACCATAGCACTACCTCGGTTATATTTTCAACAGGTGGTCTGAAATGGGGGTTGCACCAGAGTCAGAAAAGTATATGATCTGTGTTCTGTGCCAGGGGTGCTCGACCTACAGCCCACGGGCCAAATGTAGCTCATGGAGCCTTGGCTCATGGGGCTCCCCATGAATTGGGAAATTTAGCAGCAGGCATAAATATAGCCATTAATGCTGTCACTATCCCTCCTGCCAAATTCCCAAACCCCAAGCCCAGTCAGAAACAGTTCACACTCCCTTCCCCTCATGGGGCTGGGCCTTGCCCTCTTTACCCCCATGGGGCTGGATTGGGGCTAGGCCGTGCCCTCTTTTCCCCTGCAGAGCTGGGTCAAGCCATCTCCCCTCAAGGACCAGATTGAGGCTAAACCACACCCCCTCCCCCCAATGGGGCTGAGCCATGCCACCTTCCCCCTCCCACCCCCACAGGGCTGGGTGAAGCCCCCTACCCCCCTTGCAGGCCCAGGCTAGGGCCAGGTTGCCTCCCCTGCCCTGCTCTGCATGGCTGGATGGGGCCCTGGGCAGTGGACTGGAATCACAGATGGGATCAGGCCCAAGGTTGGACTGGGCACTGCCCATCTGGCTTGCTGAGTAAAAAGGTTGAGAACCACTGTTCTATGCAGTTCAGCTACACTTTATTATCTGACTCCATGTTTGAATCCTGGCTGAAGTTGCATTACTACCTCACAATGTTTAATCTAATTCTATGATTACTCTTACATATCAGCCTGTTTGAAACATTAGTATCATTCCAGATTGTATTGATTTGTAAACACCTAGGAGATGTCTCTGCAGCTCAGAGCAGATCAGAGTACATATCACAGGGTAATGCTCAAAATTCCTTGGGACAACCTAAGTACAGTTTTGGAGGGAGTCTGGGGTGCTCAAATCTGTGCTACTTAGGGTTGTTCCTGAGCTGTTTATTTTGTCAAATTGCTAGTCACTACCTGAGCAGGAATGAGTAAACATATTTTGTCAGTGCCCATCTTAGGGTCAGGAGGGAGACTATGTAGATATCCCCTAAGTGATCTCTGCAGGTGCTAGACTGAGACACTCCTACCCCCAGTGCCTCTTTCTTGCCCTTGGTGCATCTCCATTGATGGGGTAAGGACTATCTTCCTTTAGACATGTCAGTAGAATGTCTAGAATTGTAAGTTCCAGATCTTTGGTGTTTTTAGACATTATGATATAAATAAAGAACAATAGCAATAAAAATAAGGCATTGTTCATGAACAGGGATGTTTTTTGGAACTGAGAACTCCAACTATAGGTATTTGAAATATCCCACATTTAAAACTGTGGGCACTTTTACACGTATTCCAATGCATTCTGATTAGAATGAGGTGAAGCTGACTTGATTAATCAGTGTTCTAATCAGAAGGCATCAGTGCATTGCAGCATCTTGTGTATTCAGTGTCCCTGTGTTTCAAAATCGTGGCAGGATGCTATAACTAAAACATATAAAAAATACTTGAGATGCTGTGGGCATTTTAATTAGAGTGGCTCCCGAGAACTGCTCTAATTAAAACACCCACCCCTACCCTAAAGCACATGTATAGGTGACTTATGTTTGTAAATTAGATGGAAAAATGCAAATGGCCTCATGAGCAAATCCCTTTCTGAAAAACATTTTTTTGTTCATCTAGACTAGAGGATATAGTCTGAAGGGCTGTTCTTCAAATATTTCCCACTTTATAGTGGCAGGAAAGTATATTTTAATGTATTTCAGGTTGTGATTGCTTGTAATCAATTCTTACAAAGTTCCAGTTAATTCAGAAAAATGCAAATAGTAGCCTTGATTCTGAAAAAGGATTTGTAGTCCTACTGAAGTAGTACTCTACATGAAGATAAGGATCTGTGCAGTTGAATCCTTCTGCGAGGGCTCCATCAAAGTCACAGTAATTAATATTACATTTTTTCAAGAAATTTTTATTAATTGAGTTAAAGTATAATTTTATGTGTCTCGGTGTTCAGTTAGAAAGAAATGAGCCCAAACTCTGCAGTTCAAATCTAGATTCAGATTTGAAATCATGTGTTTCCCTTCCCCCTAAGTTTCTGCCAGCAATTGGTTTGAAAACCCTTGATTCAGGTCCTTCAAGGAAACAGCCTGAGCTTGTTTGGTACACTTATGTGCTCCAGACCATGCCCATCTTTACCAATCTTAAAACATCTCTGTAAATCAAAGCCTTATGCCTGCAACTCCTTACACATATGCTGATTGCTAAACACTTAATTGGGGTCCTTCAGGAAGATGGCAGCCTGCAGAAGCACGAGAAGTTGCAGACTAAGAGCCTTTGACATTGAATATATTTTCATACCTTCAAGAATTTGGATATAATATACTAGAATTATTACCTAAGTCACTTTGCTTTTCTTACCTCCAAATACCATTCTTTCAACTACAAAACTGTCATAGGTAAAACTATATTCCTAAATCACTGGTAGAAAATTAGCCATTTTAAGAAATTATCTTGTATCTTGTATCTTGATTGAAATATATATATATTTTTATTAGTCGAAGTAGTTTCTCTAAGTAGGATATATTCCCTGAACAAATATTACTGTAGGTTGCAAAATCACATCTAGTCTGTGGGGACCATGATACATTTTTCAGTATCCATGTTCTTCACAACTGAGAAGGGCCTCTGTCAAAGCTGGCTTTCTGGGACTTCATTTTCAGGAACAATTTTCTGAAGTGACAAACACTATGGGGAAATCTGTGCTAACTGTTAAAAAAGCTACAACTGAGTTATTTGCAGTACTGTCATGCTAACTTCCAACTCAATAAGACCAAAGAAATCTCAAGAGAGGGCTCTGCTAATAGTTTCTTACTGACCTCCTTGCATCAGGCCCTTCTGCTGAATGGTGGCCCAGTGGTGAATATGGCAAATGAGGTGTGAAAACACAGATTTTTTTTTAAGGTTATGACTCTGACTCATCGGGGGGAAAAAAGAGAAACGAGTTATACAACACACACACACACACTTTTTTCCCCTAGAATTCTCCACATCAGACCCTCCATCATGGAAAACCAAGCATGACCTAGAATATTAATTGTGCCAGGTCAAGCATACTGGCAAATGTACCATTTGCTACCCAGTCATCCTTAGCATTGCATTAATATTTTGAATCATTTTGCATTTCTAACAATCTATCATTTAGCGTTCTTCCAATCATTTTTATCTCCATATTTATGTATGGTACACGGAAACATAAATCAGAAATGTTAGAATACAAAAATACATTCATTAGATTAATGAAATTATCAGAAAACATTTCTTTTTTTCCCCTATCCAGTATCATTTCTTATCACTGATCCTAAGTCGGAACAATGCTATGGAGTATCTAGGAGTGTGTTTATATTTTTGTTTCAATTATTATTTATCATTTCCAGTTCAAAAGGATTTACTAGGTGACTCCCAGAATAAAGATCTCTGCATCTAAGAGATTGCATGCAAAATTTCACAATGTAAGAAGGGAGTTGGGAAGATATGGCAAAGACAAGAAGGCTTATATTTAGCTGATGGGGCAGTTGTGTGTAAAGGCTTAGTGCATAAGATAATGTAGTAACTTTATGATATATCATAATTTTAAGAAACTATAACCTGGTCAGTATAACTGATGAACTGTAAATATGCGTAAACACATGAAAATTATTTTTTTGAGATAAAATGTATCCATGAAGTCTTTAGAAAACATACATTGTCTCCATATATTTTAATCAAGTTGCAATTGAAGGAATGTTCTGTGTTAAATATTTTCTTACCTGAATTCTGTGCAGTTAAAAAATTACCTTATATATTACCATCATAAATTATAAATGCTTCTTTTAACAATCATTTATTTTAAAAATCTCTAAGGTAGTATATCTGGCTGACTGATTACTGAGATAAGAAGAGAAAATAAAGTTCTACTTTTCTCATGGCTCTTTTTACCAGAAGAAAGATGTCTCTTTCCCCATTATTAATGTAACGATACATAGTATGTTTTGAGGAAACAGGAGAGCATCTAAGCAAAAAAAATGGGTTTTGACTTGAAAATACTTTTGAGTTCCTTTATAATTTGTATAAAACTAAGCAAGCTGAGAAAAGAGGGAACAGATCTTTAAAAGCCATAAAAGTAAAAGCATGAAGGAGAGCTGTGAATGAAATATTTGCTGGAGATGGGATTGCTGAATCAACACTGACCAGTGCACTTCATCATAATTATCAGGACATACTACTGCCAGGGGATTTATAAAAATCCCACTCAGCAAATAATTGCCCTGCTGTTAGGAGATAGTCAGAGTGTTAACACACTGTCACAGTCCAGCGTTTAGTAAGATATTCAACATTCAATTACTCTTGCTGAGAACTAAAAGGAAACACGATCATTTCTCAGCTACTGCAGTTATGCTTCCACATGAATTCCAGTGAACAATCTTGTTAATCCCTAGATATAGTTTCTCTAGGAGGTAGAAGAGATACTTTAAAACATTACTGATTCAAAAGCAAAAACTTTGCTTAAATGATGCCATGATGTGTAAAAAAAGATTTTAAATGTCTAGATTACTAATTTGCAACAGGCTACAGAGATATTGCATGCAAAATTAAAATAAACTAAAAGGTTAATGTGCTTAATATAAACATTCATTTGGAAACAAAAATCAATAAGATCACTCTGTAGATAAAGGGTCAGCAATATAATAAAACAGATCTGTGAGCTCAAACATAAGCCATCAAAGAGACTGAATCTATTTTAGAAGATCCCTTGTACTCACAAGCAAGAATAATCCATGCAGTGTTATGACTACAAAAATACATTCTTAAATTAAGCATGGAAAAAGCAGTGCAAATTTATTTAGATACTTAAAACAATGCTACAATCTGGTCCAGACTCCCTAATTTAGGATCCAATTCTGCAACAGTGCCAATGGCTATTTTCACTTCTTTATAATGCTGTAAAAACATTGAGGTCAGTGAGGTTGTACCAGTGGCCAAATGAATCCAGTTAATATACTGGGCCAAACCTCCAATTCTCATGTAAAAGTTGCATTAAGAGTTTTGCTAGAATAAGGACTAGAAGGTTCAGCTTATAGTAGACAGTGGCTGTGTCTACATGAGACACTGACTGTGCAGTCATTTAATACTTTTATAAACAAGTACTAAATGACTTTGCAGTAACCAGAGTTACTGCGCAGTAGCACTGCCAAATGGCTTTTTCATGATGTTGAATGTGCAGTAGCCCAAGACTATTGTGCAGTAGCATTGCATCATGCTTCCTGCTGTGAGATGCTACTGTGCAGTAGTCAGGGGCTACTGCACAGTCCATATCTCATGTAGATGCAGCAAGTATATCAGGTATATTTGTGATATGACATTTATTCAGAGATTGCAGGAATCTTAAATGAATGATGAATACTGTATATGCTCAAAAGTGCGATTACCTTTCCTCCAGTTAATATATATTCTGTTGAAACAGAAATAGAAACATTCATTATTGTTATTTTGGCTTCAAAGTGCAAAGTGTAGCTCAATCCTTTTAATCTTTGAAATGCCTACTTAATAGCATGATACCACCATGTTCCAAATGACAGACAGGCATGTTTATATGTGCTCAGGGCCACAGTTTTACTGAAATGCATGGACAGGAAGTTAGAAAATATTTTAGGCTAACAGCCTTACTGTAGATCATGAAGTTAATCATAAATCCTGCAGTACCACTGGGGTCCTGTTGTAGCCAACAATATCTCAGAGGAAAATTTAGTCCCTCCATGTAACTAACTGCTGCGGGGTATTTAGGGCACAAAACGGGAATAAACTCCTCTGATGGCTTAATAAACCAATGGAATAAACAGTCATACCACTCAACACACCAAAGCTGATTCTTTTGCTTTGAGAGAGAAGGGCATCCCACTGATGATTTCATTTTTCATTAATCCTGTAGCTGACTGTGTCTTTATTCTGCCAAATGTAATTCTAGCATAGGTTCTTCAGATATGGCCAGATCTTGGTTGATAACACTGATGTGTGGGTGAAAGTATGGGAAAAAATATTCTTGTTCTAAAGATAAAAAGCTAGGACTCAGGAAAATGTTCTAAGTTCACTCACAGACTTCTTGTTTGGCCTTAGAACATTTTTGAGATACATAAAAATACACAGTGATGGGCAGGTGCCTATAAAATAGCAAAGTTTTCAAAAATAGGGAATAACCAACACTTCCACTGATTCTAGTAAGATCTGTCAGTTCTCCATATGTTTTCATTTATTTAGATAATTAAGAAGTTAAGATTTTAATTTTTATTACAAATACATTATAGGAATTCATTTTTGGAAATCCTGTTCTTATTCTTCCTGTGCTTCAGTTTCTGTAAAATAACTGTAACAGTACTCTGCTACCAGACCCTTGACCATTATTCATATGCAAAGTATTTAAATTATAACTCATCTCTTGTAATTCTAATAATAGCAAAAATAGCTATCGTAAGAGCTGTCATAAGAAAAAATAAGCATGTGGGTTGGCCACTCTCCTTCTTTCATGGATTGGAAAAAAAAATCTCTCTAAATATCCCATGATGGCATATTGGATGAGCTATGGACTATATAAAATAAATGTGTCAGAGGACAAAAGTTCATTTTGGCAGATTTGAAGAATCATGTGGTATTTTGTCATGACCTAAAATTTCATTTTTTCAAGAACATAGAGACGTGATTAAGCAAATGGGTGTTCCATTGACCTTCCTTATGTTTTTATATCTGTCTGTAGCTTGTATTTTCTTTTCACTCCAATAACATGTTTGATTAATTTCATAATTCACTTCAGTAAACCAGCAAGACTGGACAATGCAAACAAACCAGAAAGGGACAGTGTGATTAGCAGTCATCTTAGCTCTTACAATGGGACCAATATGCCAAGGTTTTCATTAAATGAATATAGCTGTGTGCAGGAGAGAAAAAAAAGGAGAGGGAACAAAGCAGTCTTAAGAAAAAAAAGGAAGAAGAGGATAAAGCAGCAAACAGAGGAAAATATTGAAAGGTGGCTGCAGGCTTCAGTGACAGATGGAATAAGGACAAGGGAAAGTGAAGGGTGAAAAATGATAAAGGAGGGAAGCAGATGAGAGAAGATATGAGGGGACACAGCTGCACAGAACATGCCCATTCTGGGACTGACAGCGCCTGCCAAAATAGCAATACTGACTACATACCAAATGAAAGAATCTAGTACTACGTAAACTTAACATACATTATCTGAAAGAACACTATCATAACTGCTGAACAATGTAAGGTAATTCACCTTCATGCTCCTTTCTATGCTATCTCTACTTCCCCTTTTCATACCTGTTGCTCCTTCTTAAATATATTTATTCTGTGGTGTAGTTTTAAAAACTCTCAAGATATTAAATACACAACTGAATTTTAGCCAAATGTATCCTTTTAAATTGCATTGACTTAAGTGGAATTGTACCAGGAATAAACATAGTTCTGTGTATGAGAGCTGTTTAGTTTATATCAATATAAACAGAATTCACAGATTTTGCTGTCTTTGGTGTTTGCATAACACCAAGCAGCAAACACAACTTCCAATATATTACTCTTTCTTCAGATCTCTGTACCTGCTTCTTGCCAGTATAAGTGACAGTAATACACTGATGTGGTCATGTCTTCTTTAGAGATCTCTAGGATATGTACATCTGATAGATTGAGAAACTTGTCCCTTAAGCTCTGCCATTAATCCTACCCACAGGAAAGAAAAAAGTGGTTCATCATTTGGAAAGATTGTACTATTCTGGTGAACAAAAACACAATATAAGCAGAAGGATAAATTAAGAACTATTTAAGTAGTAGCATTTTTAATAAGAGATTTTAGATATAAAGGTCTTAATATGCCATAAGAGAGAGTGCTTCCTAGGAGTGATGTACTCAGTGGGTGCATCTACACAAGACATATTACTGTGAAGTAAGTGTACTCGTCTACATGTACTTGCACTTACTGCACAGTAAAAACCCTTAATTCCACTTAAATTTGCTACCTGCAAATGCAAGTAGCAAATTTAAGCGGGATTAGTTAATGCATGTGTAGACATGACCCGAGAGCAAGTATGTTCCCAGGTCTGCCCAGCCACTAGGGGGCTGGCCTGAGGCTAGCCCCAGGGCTCTGGGCTAGGAGCCTCTCCTGCTTCAGGGCTGGGCTACCTCTATGGCAGACTCTACCTGCAGGCTTTTTGAGCCCTGGGGCACACTCAACAGGGAGCCTGAGGGCACTCCAGGCCCTGTGTGTCCCTCTGGGCAGCCCACAGGCCATGTCATCAGGGGAGGGACCCTCGGGTGCCCAGCGGCCCATTCTGCCCAGCTCATCAGCTGCAGTTTCCACCAGGAGCTTGGGAAGACCTGGCCACCACCTACCTCACCAGCTCTGCAGCCCCAGGGCCAGCCATGAGTCATAGCCAAGAGCAGCACCAGCTCCTCCCTGGGGGGGTGGAGTTGCAGTCAAGCATCTGCACACCATGCTGGCTTACCACAGTCCCTGGGCACCTATGCATGCCTGACCCCTGATCTGAGACCAGGCAGCACAAACTGTCACAAAAAGCTTCTATCTCATGGCTCTGCAGGTCCTGCAGCTGGACGCAGGGGAGAGGCCATGCTTGGCAGTAGGCATGTGGCCTCAGGATCGCCAGTGCCCACAGCTGAGGCACTGCAGATGCTCTGACTTCATCAGAAGCACACAATGGACCACACCGATCTCCAGTGGCTGGTGGTGGTCTCAGAAGAGTGTGCGGAGGATGCATGGGCCTGATGGGTGAAGGATATCACCCGGGAAGATGCATGGGATTGGCATGGGGAGAAGTGGGACTAGGTGGACTGGGAGTTCTGGGCTGAGCTCCTGACCCTGGAGAACGAGTGGCTCCAGGTGCTCCAGGAGTAGAATGCCATCCTGAGCTGGGCAGCACAGGCCATGGACAATGACTGCCAAGTGCTGGACACCATTCTGGCCCTGGTGATCACATTTGTGTCGCCCACCGCCTGACTACTAACCCTAGCCCCACATGCCCCCTGGCAGCTGCTCACCGCCCAAAAGAAAGCCCCTGCCTGGGCCTGGGAGGTGGTCCTGTGGCCTTCAGCCACCAGAAGCCCTTGTCCCAGCCCCCACAACAGGCCCGCCACCACCCAGCCCCCTCACCTGGGCCCAGGCCCACCACTCATCCTGACTCCAGGTGGGCACAGAGCCAGAGCTGCCAACAGCAGAGCCAGGACTGCACAGCAGCCCTACTAGTGATGGACAGTGCCTGGCAGAGAATAAAGACTTGTTCTTCTGACACGTCTGCATGGGTGGATGGGTGGGCATGGGGGGGTCCGTGGGCATTGGAACAGGAGGGCTAGAGAAGGGAATGCAGGAAGAGGTGGTTAGCTGTAGCCTCCCACACCCAGTGCCCTGGCCCCTGCTGGCGGGTGCATAGTTCTCATGGTGCCTCAGCAGTGTGGTGCCCACCGCTGTCACTGTTGCTGCAGGTGGTGCTCCCGCCACCAGGTGTCGCCTGCCCACCACACCTTCTCTGCCCAGGCCTCACAGAGCAGCTCCCCCTGAGCCTAACAGATGTTATGCATCACCCAGGCTGCTATGATGACCCAGGGGAGGTTCTCTTTGGTGACCTTGAGGCAGGTGGTGAGGAAGTGCCAGCAGCCCTTGAGGCCACCAAAGGTGCACTCCACTAGGCCATGGATGCAGCTTAGGCACCAGTTAAGGCGGGCCTGGCAGGGGTCCAGCTGGCTGCTGTAGGGCCGGATTAGGCAGGGCAAGAGCAGGCAGGCAGTGTCCCTGATGAGCAGGGGTGGAACCACAACAATGCCCAGCTACAGGTCTGGGGTTCCTGGTGCAAAGTGCCTCTCTCCATGAGTCCTGCCAAGCCAGAGTTGCAAAACACATGGGCATTGTGGACGCTGCCCACCCAGACAGCACTCATCTGGGTAAATGTGCCATGGTGGTCCATGGTGACCTGCAAGACACTGGAGTGAAATCTCCTGCGGCTGTAATAGGGGCAGTCTCTGTGGGGTGGGCAGGTGACCAGGATGTGGGTTCCATCTGGGACTCTAGTACACAGGGGGTCGTGGATGCAGAGCAGAGTGTGTGCCACCATGTTCTAGAGGGTCCTGCACACCTCTGGGATAGCCTCCCTGGCGGTGGCCTTGCCCATGCCAAACAGATGTCCAATGTATCAGAGACTGGCAGGTGTGGCCAGCTTCAGTAAAGTGAGGGCCAGACAAGTGCCTGTGGGGAGGACCAGGTGCATGCTGGTGTCCTGCTACTGTAGGTGGGGCCAGAATGCTGGAGGGGGATTCAGAAGGTGGCCTGCTTCATGTGGAAGCCATCCAGCCACTGCTCGTCATTCCATGTGTGCTGGACAATATGCAGCCACCAGTCCTGGCTGGTGCAGCAGGCCCAGAGGTGGCAGGGCTGGAGGCCAAGAGCGACGGCGGCCCCGGTGGTGGTGCCCGGTAGCCTCTTGTTAGTGTCCTTGTCAGTGGCAGCTGTACAGCAGTGGTAGTGGCCCTGGCATGGTACGCTGTGGCCAGACATGCAGTCGCTGTGCTTGGGGGAGCCAGGCATGGTGAGATGGCCATGGGCCAGGTAGAAGTCAGCGTGGCAGCCAGCAGGAGCCCGGGGCACTAGTCATCACTACCAGGGGCCATACTGCAGGGGAATCGGAATAGCCAAGGAGAAAACTGCCATGTGCTGCCCCTATACTTGGCATCCTACTCCGGGACAAGGAAAGGGCTGGCCAGAGAGCAGAGAGTGGAGCTAGCTTTTAAAGATGGCTGTTGGGTGCTGGCAGCTGCAGCCAGAGCCTAGAGCTCCCCCCAGGAGTGGCAGAGGTCCATTGCAGGGCTGTAGCAAACAGGGCAAAGAGCAGCAAATCTGCTCCCTAATCCCCTCATATGTAGACGCCTTCCCAAAAGGGCTTACACCAGAGTAAATGTAGGTCAGAGTAGTTTACACAAAAGTGAACTTTGACCAGATCAAATGCGTGTGTAGATGCACCTACTAGCAGTATACTTAGGAGAAGTTCCAACATTATTTTTTGTCCAAGCACTGTGTGTCCCAGAATCACAGTTACTGCCCTTAAGTTATGAAACTAATCAATTGAAGCATCTCCTCCTCCCTCTACCTTCTTTGGGTTGACTGACAAGAACATTAGGCATAGTCATGAATAATCCTTCCTCACAAAAAAGCAGTAAGGCTGTGAAGGTGTCTAGTCCCTATTTGGACAGCTGAGATAGATGGCTCTCCTGTGCAGTTAGACATTTTCTAGCCCACAAGTATACAGGTGAGCATACTGGCCAAAAAGGCTTGCTGATCAAACATTTATGGAGCAAATAGTGTAAGGACTTAATGTAGAATGAGAAGCCTTTGAAAATAATGTTTTATGAAAACAGGATAGAGAAACATAGGGAAAGATGTACATTACATACTAATATTGTTAAATTGTAGCTGTAAGTCCATTAGAGAACTAAAAAACTCACTCTTCTTTAACTTAATAGGAATTTTAATTATACAAGTTTGGAAAGTAGTCTCAGATCTCTATTTTGTTAATAAGTAGGCAAGGAATGAGTATAGAGATGGGGATGTTCAGTAACTGGGGATTCCCACATTTACAAAAAAATAAGCATCATAGTTCATCTCTAGAAAGCATTTCTACTTAGAATGAATGATAATTTTATCCCTTGAATATTTTAGAGACAGGATAATAAAAATTATAATAGAAAAGTGGGAGGAAATAAAATGGAAAAGGTAAGAGCTAATTCATTCTCCATGCTAGCTCAGTCCTTGGCCTTTTCCGAACAGAAACTGCCAATAGTAACAAATTATGTATGATCATTTTGTGATGTGGACTGTTCACTTGGGACTAAGCTCAAATGACCAAACCTGCAGTCTTGCCTCTTAAACTATGGATCCAAAGATCAGAGGCCAGTGCTTTATCCACTGAGTCCTCACCTTCATAAGAATAAAACTGCCAGGTGTCCAAAATAGAGTGGGTGTCAGTGTCATTTTAGACCAATTGCTTTTCAAGTGCTTACAGGAGAGCACATTAGGTTAGGAGTATTTTAATTAGTTGTGCCTTTTGAATATTCATTAGCAGGCTTTGGTAAGGAAATTCTTGGTCTGATTCTCCACTCACTTGCACCATTTATTTTGATGTAACTGCATTGATTCCTAATTTGCACCAGCATAAATGAGAGGATAATCAGACCAAGAATATTGTGTTTGTGCATTGTTGCCCCTGCTGATAGGAAAAATGTAATTACAAAATTAAGTAACATAGTTGGTGTTTGTTTTACGGGAATTAATGTTCCACACTGGTTCAGACAGAGAAATGTAAAAAGAACGGGAAGCATTTTTACTACACAAACTAACAAATGTAGTTATATGTGTATCACCAAATGCTGCAAATCAGTGGCATAGTTACGAACTGTAAAGTAATTATAGGAAAGAAAATAAATAAAATTGGTTAAAAAAGCAACCTATGAACCAAAACCTTAGGGCATTTCTGCTACTCTTACTCATACAGGAAAGTCAGTCAAAAGACTAAAGGGGACTGCTTATAAAGTACAGCTCTACTCACTTTGAGCAGGAATGCAAGAATTTGGTTCCTAAAAATTAAAGATGGAAACTAAAACTACCTTTTTTTCTCCCATTTAGTCATAATATTCTTGTACCTCCTCACAAATCTCTTTCCTGAAACTTTCTAATGCTCTCTTCCACTGTTTGTTATTAAAGGGAGAAAATACAGACAAATACAAGCCAAATATGTAAAAAGTGGGAAAGGAACCAATATGGCATACTTCCAAACTTCTAAATTTAAATGAAATCCCTTCCAAATCCAATGTTTTCTAAATAAGCATTCCATTCTAAACTGAAGGCATCATCTAGAGCAAGTGCTGGCAATTTTTTGTCACCACAGGCCACCTTTTGCAGCCTGGCTCTCTGCCGCGAACCACAAGGTTATGGACAGACATTACACATAAACTGGGTTAAGTGATCAGAAATGGTTTAAACCTGTAACAGAACAGATATTCAGTATACATAAACCAGTTTGAAAATGGCTGAAACCAGTTTGAGATCAACCTGGTTGAATGTAGTATGAGACTTAACTAATTTGGATCAAACTGGCTTATGCAATGTCTTTCCCAAACCCTTTGCTGGTTTAAGCTAAACAAGACACCCCCAGCATCCCAGCATGCTCTCTGGGCTGGGCAGGGCTCTCTGCTTCCCAACACAGCTGGCTTCTCCCCTCTGCTCTTCCTTATGGGACCTGCCCGCCCCTCCACCACTCTCTTCTTAAGCAGACATCCCTTCCTCTTCTCTCCCACAGCAGATTGTAGCCAGCATGTGATATGCTAGCTAATGCTGTGTAAGGCAGATAAGGCAGTGTCTGCTTAGGGCTTTTTGGAGGTAATGACAAGCTCAGATGGTAATGTCCCTGCATTCCTTCCTTTGCAAAAAGCTGTTTAAGAAGAGCTTGTAATGAGCAAGGCTAGGTTTTCTGATGTGGTATTAAATGCTAATAACAGCTGATAAATGCTCTGTTATCAGGGCAGGGGGAACCCCTCCCAATCACAACATCCTGCTGGGGCTGGCCATGCCCGGCTCAGCTCCCTGCAGAAGGGAAGGGAGGGCTGATCTAGCACTCCTCGTCTTCTATCCTGAGCCACTGCAGACATATGACTGCATTTCTGGGATGTCTGTGTGGGTTACAAACTGATTTAGCCTAGCCAGGTTAAAATTGCAAAAATTGAATCAATTCAGGCTCAGGCTTTTAGAATGCCCAAGTGTCCATCCCCAGAGTGGCCCGCTGCCTGGGCTTGCTGGTGATCCTGAGCCCCTCTGCAGCAAGGGTAAATATAGGGAATCCTCCCTGCCACCAGTCCTCTGAGCTAGATCAGACCTTCCTAGACCAAATTCAGCCCATGGGTGCTAACTGCTGATCTACAGCACTAGCTGTGAGACAGCTATACTCTCAGGTCTTGCATAGCACATGAACAAGCCCAATATAAACTAACTAAGTACATTTAAACACTGATAGCGTAAGTGGATTGTGACACAATCAAACAGTTGCTAAAAACCATAATAGCTTTTGCCAGTCCACAGAGTAACCTTTTCTTGTTATTAATAGTTTACCAACAAAACTGCCTAGATTTTATAGATATTAAGCTTAAAAGGAGCTGTCATTATGACCATTTAATCTGACCTGCATAATGTGGCCTTCACCAGTTTGTTAGTTGCACAGCTCTGAGCCTTTAGTGTACAAGACAATAACCTTGACCATGAAGGATATGAAGGCTGAACCTAAGAGTTTCCCTACAAAGTGACAGTTATTCTGGAGATTTAGCAACTACATCTGAAATTTTTTTAAAAGCCCTAACAGATACTTCATGATGTACCTCAAAGAACTCCATACCTTATGTTTCTGCCTTCAGGAAAGACCTTACTGAAGACATCCTGAACCATGAAGAAAATGTGTATCTTACTTTACATCGTGGCAATAGGAAGAATGTAAAGTCAAAATCTGCTAAGTGAGCTGTTCTTTCAAAAACTGTAAAATGTTTATTTTTCTTGTTCCCAGAAAAGGAAGCTACCTTCCCCAGATTAGATTTTTAGCCACAGCTGAAATCTTTAAAATGTCTAGAGTAAGAGCAAAAAAAAAAAAAAAATCAAGTTTCTCTCTCAGTGTTTGATAGTTGGAATTTAACTTCCCTGAGGCAGAAAACTGTGAGGTAGAATGATTCTACACCTTTTTGACAAGCTCTAGCCAACAGTCACTAATTGGGAAAGTTACCTTTTTTTTTTTAGCTTATGGCTCCAAGTTATTAAGGATTTTGTGAGAATTCACTTTTTAAGTGTGAGGCTTCCAAAGGATGTCAAGAGAGATCTTCACCTTACTAAGTAGGTTTTGAAGAGCCTGTCACTCAAAGGCACAGAAGAGACATTCAGCAGTATCACCAGGTAAATGGATTATGGCATTTTGGAGGGCTGTATCTTCTGACGAAATGAGAGATACTACAATCTGTAAAACTTTTTGGTCTTCTAAGGAATTCAGACTTAGGGCTGGTTGGTGATGGGGCCACAAATCTCTTAGCATCCTCCCCAAGGTTACCTCTTCCCTGGATGTAACAGAAGTAAGAGATGGAAGAGTGTAAGGTCCAAAACTTAAAGGGTTCAATACTCAGACAATGAAAAGTGCCCCAGTAAGATTTTGAGGCAGGAAACAGTCCAACAAAATGTCCTGTACTTGAAACAAAATCCCCCTCAAGAGGCTTTTAAGCATAAGATGATCTAATCTTCAAATCAAAGTGTGTCAGTAATATGCAAGTGATTTTGTATTTGCAAGTAACAGAGGATCCAGTGGAACTACTGATAACTTCCTGGCTGATTCCAACTTTGGAGATATCAGAAAAGAACAGCCTAGGTTTAGAACCAAAGATAGATTTAAGTCCTTTAGTCAGTTGTATCATGAATTCATGGGATCTATATATGTTCAAAATATCAGTGGCAAGGGCCACAGTTTCAAGAGTACTCCTCAAGTTAGCTGAAAGCAAATTTAGGTTTTGGCACTTTGAAGAAAATATTCATAGCTACTTTGTTAGCTGTTTCTTCTTTCCCTTTGTCCATTCACAGATAACTAAAGGCATACTTTATTATTCTTGCTAGAATCTGGGAGCCTAGATTAGGTCCACTGTATGCCTACAAGAAAAGCCTGACTCTAACTACTATTGTGTCCCAAAGTAGTTATAGGATTGGGAAGCTGAACTATGAGAATCATACAGTGATTGGGACATTCAGTTCCTTGTCCCATCAAGTTTTCAGACCTAATCCTGTGAGGCATTGGATGTTTCTTTCCAGGTATCCAGTGTGCTTTCATCTTTCATTTACTTCAGTCAGCTACAACTGGGAAGCAATTCACAAGATTGTGGGAGAGGTTTACTTAATACAAAGTAAAGATAAGAAAATAATATTTATATAAAGAGATGAATAAGAAAACATAATATAGACTTCTTATATTTTTACTTTAGGTCACTACACACATTAACTATGAAAAAAGGCAGAGTTCTGATTACAAATGAAATGCAATTTTAGTGCCTTGCAATTCTTTAGGGTTTCTTGTTCATCATCAAATATAGCATTTACTATATTGTTAATTTAAGCACAGATGATCAAAGTATTTTGGGGCATAAAATAAAATATACTTTTTAAAATCCAGATTAGAGGGCTTCATTTTTTCTACTAGAATTTAAATTAGTAGGCTAATAATATTGACTTCTTTTAGAGGTATTTCTTTTTATATTCCATAATAGAATCCTTTGCAAAAAGCAACCAGTAGGTGGAGCAGACAACATAATATATTAGCTGTAAGCAATACATGGACTCTATAGTAGGTTTCTTCATAATTATAGGAATCATGTAGAATGAATTTTCGTTGAACAAAGAACACTCGTATAGTTAGATGTTACTTGACTAGTTATTGAAGCTAGTGACATATAAAATTGAATTAAAAGCTCAATATTTAATAAGCATAAAATTTGAGAGCTCATTTTTTATGACTCCAAACATTTTGCGACTCAGTGGGTGCATCTACATGTTCCTTAATGTGCCTTAGATACTGCACATTTAGTTTACTATTTCCTTAGTAAAGCACTAACTAAATGCGCAGTACCTAAAGTTACTGTGCAGTAGTGTTGGAGCACGGTTATTTAGTGATGCTTACTGCACATTAGCTTAATAACACTGTGCAGTAGGCTATTAGCACAGTTTTTGCCATGACCTGCTACTGCTCAGTGTTATTAGGTCAATGTAGAGTAAGCATCTCATGTAGATGCATCCAGTTTCATTTAAAAAATCTTTCTTTTTTTTAGACTTCCTCTAATAGTTACAAAAGTTTGGGTTGCATTTGTGATCCCTGGATAATATCAGCAGCGCAGAAAGAAAAATACACCATAGGTATGATTTATTTTCTAAGACAGTAACACTTATTCATGTTTTGAAGTTAGTGGAATGCATTGCAAACAGAACTTTCAGGGAAGAACAGTTGATTAAGTCAGTGACAAAAAATTAACCCTATTACTGCTAGTAAATATTGATTATGAAAATATACTGACTTGTTTAGCTTTCTTTCAGTGATATATATACACAAAAGGTACTCTACCTCTTAAATTAATAAAAGTCTGGAAATTCAAACAGTTATATGGCTTAAGCAATAATGTATATCCTATCTGTGTTAAAACATTTGTATAAACATCATATATTTGTACAAGCAGCATTAGAAAACAACTATTTTTTTTGCAAATCCCTAAGGCAACATAGTCTATCACAATACGATATATTGTTAAGAGCTTTCACTGAATGTATTGATACTTGTTCCATTTATTCTAAACATGACACAAGCTAGACAAAAATATTCCACTGTATTATACACTACATTTATTTGTAGACTTTGTAAAAATGTAATTGTTGGGCTTCTAAGTAGCACTTGAAGATGCTGCACCTGGGAGTGGCTGACCTGGAGCAGGAGGCCTGGGGGCCTGGGGGTTGTGCAGGAGCGGACGAGCCGACGGGCCCCGAGATGCGTGGGGCAGGAGCACCCGCAGTAACTGATTGCCCGCGGCCCCGGAGGGCGGGGCACTCACTTACCTGTTCCAGGTGGGACCGGCGCGGGCAGTATAAAGAAGACACCGGAACCCAGGAGCGGGGGGTGGAACTGGAAGAGCCGGGTCAGGAGACGGCTGCCGGTGAGAGTTCGGAGCAGCGGATGCACGGCGGCGCTCACCGTGCTCGCACGTTTTGGGGCAGGGGTGTCACGGAGTGGGGCCTACGAGCGGCCGTGATCCCGCTAGCGCCCCCTTGCCGTGGCAATTAGGAGATCAGCACCCTCTTATTCTTGCCCGCCACGTCTTTGATCTTATATAATGTAATATGGGAGGCTGCCTATGATCTCCTGAGATTTAAGGGTGACTTGGTGCACCCCCAGCCTTATGGGCTATGCGTGCCTCCTACCTCCCCTTTAGCACGCCCCAAGCCTCGCAGTTGTTCCTGACGTTCTTGTGTCTCCAATCTTCCGCTAGCCCTCCCGGGCTTCACTCTTACCGGCTGGCCCCCCCTCAGGGCCTAGGCCACGCGCTTCCCACGCTTCTGCCTCTCTTGCCCCTCACTGGGGCCTTTGTCTGCGCTACTCGTGCCTGTGGCTTTCTCTTAGCTGGTCCCATGCTCTCGCGCCCGTGGCTCTCGCCGAGCCTATTTCCGCCTGCTCGCGCCCTTGGCTCCCACCGAGCCTACCTCCGCGCTGCTCGCGCCCTTGGCTCCTGCCGAGCCT
>NW_017729022.1:166977448-166982920 GCF_001723915.1 Gavialis gangeticus | reverse complement strand
CCAGCCAGGCTCCGGCCTAGCTGTTTATAAGGGCCCAGCCCTGCCCCCTTCTGGTCACATGGCCGACCTGGTTACTCCTGCAACCCACAGCTGAGCTGCCCTGGTGATTGGCAGCTGCTCTAATCCTTACTCAGGAACGGGGCACCCAAGTGCCCCCGTGACAAGGGGTAAGGCCCCGAGGGACGGTGCAATTTGGGGCGGTAGCCCCAGAAGCTAAAGGCAGCAGCAATAGGGCCAGGAGCGTCTGGCGCCGGCAGGGAGGGCCGAGCAGCGGGATACCCCTGTGGAGAGGGGCAGTCAGACTGGATAGCCCTGCCTGAGTGCTTAGGAACTGGGCGGTCCCGGAAGGAAAGGGGCCCTAGGTGGGCAGAAGGCTCCCTTCCAAGGGAAGGAAGAGAGGATCGCAGAGCGGAGAAGCCGGACCCTGTTAAAAGCGAACACAGGAGCCCGAAATCTGCAGCCCCGGGCGGAAGCGATATTTGTTTTTGACTTTTGCTATTTTTGGTTGAGGTTAACACCCCACTAAGGGGAGATGTAGCTGATTAAAGCGGCATGCCAGCTGCGGACACACACGGAGGCCCGGGCAATGGTGTAGGGGTGCAGGAGCCCTCAACAGCGACAGACCCTGCACAACGTGAAGTCTCATTTTTGGATCGGCACGCGTCAGACTATACACTGAACCGGAGATTCATCAAAGTCGTGGCAGGCAGGTTGGACGCATGCGGCGCCTGAGTGAGTACTCTATATTGCCAGGGAACCAAGTGGAACTTACTTATAGCCAAGGGGACGGATTGACCTGTTCACAGAGGTCAGCTTTGGGCTTCAGGTAGTGGTATCAGGCATCAGGAATCAGAGGGGCTGGCTGGGGCACTAGGGAGCTATAGTGTGGGGCTAGCTGGCGGGCAGCCCTTGCACTGTAGTACCCTTGTGTCCCAGCCAGCCCCAGTCAGTTTCCACATACGTTGCAGCTCACATAAGTATTCTGTAGACTGTGATGCTTTACAGCGGAATGAATTAGTCTACTCCGCAGTAAAGTGCATGTGTAGATGGGCCCACTGAGGTTGAAATCCTGAATTACCCACAGAATACTGATGGCCAGGTCCACTATGATAGCCCTTTTTAGCCTATAAATGTTAATCTTTATATCTGAGACTTCCTAATCATAAAAATCCAAAAAAAAAATGTATCTTGCTTGTATTCTATATCTAAATCAACTCTGTTAAAATCTATATATAATATGCTGTGAAAACAACAGCAGCAGCAAGTTTTTAGTGTCTGTAACTAATGATAAACTATTTTACTCTACATCACAAATTGGGATTTCAATATAAAAAGGAACTAAAAAGTTCAATTCATATTGAAGAATTCTTGCTTTTGCCAGTTCTTGGAACATCATGGCAACGACATTACCTCAGCACTACTCTTCTCCTAACACATGTGACAGGAAAGGGAGGAGTTTAAAGTTAGGTTTTTCTTAGCAGAGCAGCTCTTCTCTACAGCTCCTGGGCTTCATATGATACACTCTCCAGAAAACCCAGCTCATCAGCCTGTATTTTTGGTTGTCTACCTGTTGAATTCCTGCTTTGACTTGTCATCATCACACTAATGTCTGACTTAATTGAGCTAGGAAGTGACCATACACTATATTTCAGTTAACCACCATATCAGCAGAGAACTAGAGAGCAAGATGCAGCTGCAAACAGGTCAGAAGGCAAGGAAATAGAAAGCAAAATGCACAGGTTTACAGCAAAATAGCAAATTCTGCCACAAAAACAGGATGATTTACTTTATATCTAAGAAAAATACCAAATTCTGTGGTCACACAACTGTGGAGCTGACATAGCCTTGCTGACATAAATGGGGCAGTTCATACCTTTCTAGGCTATTTTATCAGGCTCTGTGAACAACTTGGGTGTGTGTCACTGCATTAGCTTATACTCATTCCTACATCAAAGTTAACTCTATAACTGTAAGAGTTAGAAATGTAATTAAAAAAAGAAAGATGAAATCCTAGAACACAATTTTATGTCAAGGGATGCATTCTGCAGATATTGTAAACTCAGAGTCATGTAATACATGAATCCTCTAAGAAAGATAAAACAGGATCCATTTTTGTTTCGAAAAAAGTTAAGTATTGACTTTGTAAAAT
The DNA here is from genome assembly GCF_001723915.1 of Gavialis gangeticus. Lineage (NCBI taxonomy): Eukaryota > Metazoa > Chordata > Crocodylia > Gavialidae > Gavialis > Gavialis gangeticus. The sequence goes on along the minus strand of NW_017729022.1, from coordinate 166,980,771 downwards.
CAGAAACCCAAACCCATGAGATCATAATACTCATTTCTACCCTCCTTTAGTACACAACCTTCTGAGATGTGTAAGTTTACTACTGAAATAGAATGTTGTTTGCTAACCTAGCATTCCTGCCGGTGAATCAAAGCTACTGTAATTGAGACCAGTAAATTCATTTTTCTAGCCATCTAAAGAATGCTAAACATTCAAAAATGTATTTTTAGATACTACAAATAGAAAATGTATGTACATTAACCATGCTCTGTTAGTTCTTTCTATATCTCCTATTTTTGTATGAGGTATCTACTTAATAATGGAACTATTATAAGATTTCTTCCCCAATTTTTTTACTGTTAAAGAATACAGGTAAAGAATTGTTCTACAAAGAATATTCTTTCTACAGATGGTCAATTTATGCACTATTAAATAATAAGTTACTAACTTAGCTTTTTCTTCTGTTTGCAAATTGTACATGAGCAGATCTTCATTTTTACTGATTTAGTAACTAAATTCAGTAGTTAACTTATATATCTATTTTTCATATTTGATATATACCTATTACAAACAAGTCTCAAAGTATGGGTTGATCATAAATGGGTGTGTCTACATTTGCATTTGATGCGGGAGCCATTTACTTGCAAATAAATTACTCACCAGTAATGCTTCCGAGCAGGCATCTACACATGCAGGGAAGAGGGAGCTGCTAATGGTAGCAAACTGCTCCTGCTTCCTGAGGCCCTGCAATGGGCCTCTACTACCACCAGGGAGAGCTAGAGGTGCTGGCCACACCTGTCTGCAGCCACAGCCCATCTTAAAAAGGCAGTCCTACTCCCTGCTCCCTGGCCAGAAGTAGTGTGCAGAGCACAGGGGTAGAATGCGGCTGCTGTTTAGCTACAGCCTCTGCTTCCCTACAGTATGGTTACTCCAGTTCCTGCCCCTGCCCCTGCCAGCAATGCCCAGCTCCTCCTTCAGCTCCTGCTGGCCACCATGCTGGCCCTGCTGGCCCACCGCGACGACCGCTGGCTGGCTTGTGGCTGCTTGGGTCCTGCTGACTCCTTCATATGCAGCAACCACCTTCCCGGCTGCACCAATCCAGGGACACTGCCAGACCTTGTCCTGCTGGCTAAACCCCAGCAGGGAGGCTGCCGACATGTTCCTGGATGCCACCATTGGGGCCATCCATGTCCTCCTGGCCCTCCAGCCCTGCCATCTCTGTGGGCCCACTGTGCCAAACAGGACTTGTGGCTGCGCATCATCCAGGCCACCTGGGACAATGAGCAGTGGCTGGAGGTGTTCCACATGACCCGAGTCACCTTCCTGGACCTCCTGGAGTATCTCTGCCCACACCTGGAGTGACAGAACACCACCATGTGGCAGCCCCTTCCCGCAGACAATCGGCTGCCCATGGCACTGCTGAAGCTAGCCACCCCTGGCAGCCTGTTAGGTGGGCCACCTCTTTGGTGTGGGCAAGGCCACTACTGGAGAGGCTGTCTTGGAAGTGTGCAGTGCCCTCTGGACATGCTGGGGCACACCATGCTCCATGTGCCTGACTCCCTAGCAGTGGTGGCAGGGTTCCATGCCCTGGAAATCCCCCAGTACATTGGGGCCCTGGACAGAACACACATCTCCATCACCTGCCTGTCCCACAGTGACTGCCCCTACTACTGCCAGTGGGGCTCCCACATCATTGTGCTCCAGGATGTCATCGACCACTGCAGTGCCTTCACTAATATAAGTATTGGCTGAGTGGGCAGTGCCCTTGGTGCCCACATCTTCAGGAACTCCATCCTGCCAGCCCTGGTGCAGAGCATAAGCTTTGTAGCAAAGGTGCCAGACCTCCAGCTGGGGACTATGGTGGTCCTGCCCCTCCTCATCAGGGACCCAACTACTTGCTCCTCTCCTGGCTAATGCAGCCCCACATCAGCCAGCTGGACCCGTGCCAGGTCCACTTCAACAGGTGCCTAGTGGAGTTTGCCTTCAGCCACCTCAAGGGATGCTAGTGCACCCTCTGCCTATCTCAAGTTTGCCAAGGCCAACATATGTGCTGCATAACATCTGTGAGACTTTGGAGGAGCTGTTTCGTGAGGCCTGGGTGGTGGAGGAGGCACAGTGGGCAGAGGATGCCTGGCAGTGGGAGCACCAGCTGTGGTGCCAGCAACAGCAGCAGCCCCCACCCCCCAACCAAGGCCCTGCATGATCTGCACACCTGCCAGTGGGGACCAGGCCACTGGGTGCAAGACATGCTGACTGACCATCTCCCCCTGCACTCTCCACTTGAGCCCACCTGGACAGCTGCCCACAGACCCCTGCCCCACTGTCCATCCCCAGCACCACACTCTCTGCAGACAGTTCTCGGGAAAACACTTGATTGCCCTCACAACACTCACATCCTTCCCTCTCCCTCCCCGACACAGCCCTACTCCCCACTCTCTCCCCAGCAACAGAGTCCCTTCACCCCCCACACCAACAATAAAACACCCTCTTTCCAGGCAAAGTATTTGCAATATAGTTTGTGTGTGTGACCTCCTGTGGGGGGGGCGTGGGGTTAGGAAATCTAGGGAGTGGAGCCCGGGGAGAGGTGGCCAGCACCCCGGCCTCTCGCCATGCTCCCATGGGTGTGCACACTACAGCGAGCCTGGCAAGTGGGGGGCTCACCCAGGGGCAATGATGGCTACTGGTCCCCTGGCACAGGTGGCTCCCCCCCTGGCAGCCAGTGGCCAGGGCCAGCAGGGCTGGCATGTGTTCCTGGCCCTGCTACTAGCAGCTCCAGCTCTGTGCCTGTGTGGAGCCAGGGCAAGTGGCGGGGCTGGGCCCAGGTGCAGGGGCTGGGTGGTGGGGGACCCAGGGTGGGGGCTGAGGTAGGGGCTTCTAGCTGGTTGAGGTGGCACTGGACCTTTGTCCAGGCCCATGAGGGGGCCTGCAGCTGGGTGACATCCACCTGCAAGGGGCCAGATGGGGCTATGGTTAAGGGCAGTGCAGTGGGCAGCACCAAGGCAACCGCCAGGACCAGGACGCTGCCTAGCACCAAGCAGTCCTCTTCCATTGTCCTTCAATGCCCTGCCCACAAGTGCAGCCTGCTACCACAGGGCCTCCACATGCTTCTGCTCCATGGCCAGGCACTATGCACTGAATTCCCAGTCCACCTGGTCCTGTGCATCCTCATGGGCAATATCCTCCACCTGCTATGCCTGCACATCTGCAAGCCGGTCCTCCACGGCTGTCATTAGCCAGTCTAGAAGGAAGGTCCGATACTGGGTCCTCTTCCTGTGGAGCTGGTGCATTCATAGGGTCCCAGCCATGGGCGGCAGCAGTAGCACTGAGGCCATATCCTGGCTGCC
>NW_017729022.1:166970357-166972448 GCF_001723915.1 Gavialis gangeticus | reverse complement strand
CTGTCAATAGCCAGTCTAGAAGGAAGGTCCGATACTGGGTCCTCTTCCTGTGGAGCTGGTGCATTCATAGGGTCCCAGCCATGGGCGGCAGCAGTAGCACTGAGGCCATATCCTGGCTGCCAGCGGCAGCTTCTCCCCTGTGTGCGGCTGCAGGGCCTGCAGAGCCATGAGAAAGAAGCTGTTTGTGAGAGTTTGCAACATTTCTGAGATAAGATGCTCTGTACTATGGGTCTGTGCACTGCCCAGCCTCAGATCAGGGGTCGTGCATGCACAGGTACCCAGGGACCATGGTAAAGCCCTCCCCTCAGTTCAGGGCTTACCATGTGGGTGGGGCTGGCATGCCCAGTGGCTCCAGTCAGTCCCAGCTGGCAGCAATGGTGTGCGGCTCCTGGTGAACTTGTCAGTTGTAGGGGTGCAGCATATGCATGCCCCCCCATCAGGGAGGAGATGGTACTGCTGGCCACTGGCAGTGATATGACTGGCTGTACCTCATGGCTGGGGCTGAGGTCCTGGAGCTGTTGGGGCAGGCGCTAGTCTGGGCTCCCCAAGCTGCTGGTGGAAGCTGGGGGTAGAGAGCTCGGTGGAATGGGCTGCTGGCAGCCCAAGGGGCCCTCCACTAGTGACACAACACCGCAGATGCCAGGCCAGAGCAGGGCCTCAGGTTGGCCACCTGTGCTGCATTACACAGCATGGCTTTGGCCTGGTTACTGAGGTGCAAGGATGTCAGTCAGATGCCACATAAAGGGCATGGATTGTGGGCACTTCCCAACCAATGGTTGTGGTTGGTGCCGGTAACCTACTGTGGCATCAGCAATGATGCTGATGGAGCCCCTGCGCTGGCTCTCTAGGCCTCAGCATGGCTGTTCTTGTGCTGCCGAGTCTGAGCAGTTGCTTGCAGCACCCAGAATAGGGGCATGCAATGGAACTATTAGCTGTTTGGTGAGGCGATGCTCTACAGCACTTGTAGGAGCTGGGCAGGCTGCTGGGAGTTGGCCCCAGTGGCCCCCTGGAGCTGGCCCCAGTGGCCAGGAGCTGCAACTGGGCCTGGGAGGCTGGCAGGCCTGGCAGGAACCTGAAGCACCCTGCAGGCCTGGATAGTGAGGCCTTGCAGTGGCCAGGTAGAGATGCCAGGGTGCAGACAGGCTGCCACAAGTAGCCTCTGGCCTGTGCAGGGGGGGCAGAGGCCAGCAGTCACCCCAGACTCCCTGCACATGTGCCCCAGGGCTCAAAATGCCTGCAGGCTTTTAAGGGCCTGTGACTGGGGCTGCCATAGAGGCAGCCAGCCCTGGGACAGGAGAGGCTCCCAGTACCAGGGCCCTGAGACTGTAGTGAGGCTGGCCCCCTAGCAGCAGGACTGACTGGGAACAAATTTGCTCTCATTTGGCATCTACACATGCGTTACTGTGCAGTAACTTCTTGCAAGTAAATTTGCTACTTGCATTTGCAGGTAACAAATTTACTCAGGAGTACTGAAGTTTACTGGGCAGTAAGCATGTGTGCATGCAGACAGAAGCATGCTTACTGTGCAGGAAACTGTGCTACTGCACTGTAAAGCATCTCCTGTAGGAGATTCACATCCCGGGACCCGCGGAAGCCAGGAAAACTTACCGGGAGAGCAGGACGCCGCGTGGGAGGGAGAGCCCACGCGGCTCGTTAGCCGTGTCTATGTACAGCTGCAGCCGGCAGCTGACGGTGACGTCAGACGCCGGCCGGGAGATTTAAAAATGGCGGCTGCCGCTCCGGAGGCAGTGGAGGGAGAGAGGAAGGGACGGTGGGCAAGGCGGTCCCTGTCATTAGCCCAGCTGGACAGGAGCTGTGGAGCCAAAGAGCTGGAGTGTCCGGTGGCCGGGAGAAGAGGCGGGATAGCTGGATCCCCAGCAGAGCGAGCCTGCAGCGCCAGAGCAGGGGGACAACAGGGGATCAAGATCACCCAGGAAGATCCCGAGTGGCATGAAGTAAGTGCTGTGGCAGGGGGCGTGGGAAGTGCCGAAGAGGAGGGTGAGGCCGAAGACGCACCGGGCTGGAGAGAGAGTTCAGGGCGGGATCGCCGCCAAGAATCGAAGGCGTCGATTGAGGATTAAAGGGGACAGC
>NW_017729022.1:166962377-166965357 GCF_001723915.1 Gavialis gangeticus | reverse complement strand
CCGAACAGGGAGCTACACTACTAGTAGGGTTCTACGAAGGCCCGTCGGGGACAATTCGTAAACAGACAATAGAATTGAATTTGCATCTGTTAAGTCACATGGTATTAGTGTTGCTCCGATTAGATGACTCATACTTTCTAAACAGAACAAAAAATAACAATGAGTTGTGAACAATGAATATGAACTAATGTGTAACAAATATTTGTTTATGCCTGAAAACCCTGGTTTTCATGTCAAGACAATATTCATATGAAGAATAACCATTCAGCAAAAGTTCACAGAAACGGAAGTACTTTTGTACTTAAGTATACAGATAGGAAATAACAAAGGGCAACCAGCTCTGTTTTGCTGTGAAAGATTTCAACTGATTAGTACCAATTCAACTTTGTGCCAGGGAAATTCTATAGGAAGGTTGGAAAAAATGTCTAGAACCTTTCTCGATTAAAATGAACTAATCAGTAAATATTCAAAATTTAAGAGGCATGTCCATGTGAAAATAATCACAATAAATGTGCTGATTCCAGCAGTTCTGTGAATAACTTTAGCTGAAACCCTATATTTACAATCTATTCTAAAATCCAGCAGAAGAACACAGTATCAATCTAAACATTAACTCAATTAAAAAAGAAAAAATGGAACCCCTCGTCAGCTTAATAACTTGTTAGTTCTTGACAAGTGCAACAACACAACAATAAGCCAGTCAAAATGAGTTTTTAAAGCGAGGTTATGCCCTTCGTGTTGTGTTATCACAGCGGCAGATCAAACTGCTGACTTGGACTCTTTCTGCCAGCCGCGCTGATTCTGCCTCTATGAAGCCACTGTCACAGAGTAGTCATGGTACCTGCTCTCGCCTATAGAAAAGCACCAAATTGAACTCAAAGTAGTGTCTTCGTGATATCTTTTCAACAAGTCATGTCCCATTCAGCCTGCTAGTTTATCTCTGTCAGGCTGGGGGCCCAAGTGGTTTGCATGAGCTGTCAGGGACAGGTATACCAACCTGCTCAGTGCTGAGGAGGTAATGCATCTTTCGGGCTTGGTGATCCTTTTTCTTTTCTTTTCTTTCTAAATCTTTCTTCTCTTTTTCTTTCTCCTTCATCTCTGCAAACTCCTCAAGTTCTTTTCTGCAACAAAACAATTCTTTGTTGTTTACATACGAAGCTCAATAAGAGGCTAACCGAGACCTTTTAACTCTTTGACAGATGGTTCTTCAAGGCATTCAGTGTACTGTTAACAGCCACTAAGGAGTCTGCTGAAACCAGTGGCATGTTAGAGTTGGTTACATTCAGCACTACAATAGTTGAATTATATATGGATGTAACTGTAATATTTAGCACTATTAAAGTATTCAAAGATTTGTGTGTTGTGGAGTTTAACATGTATTCTGTAATCCACCAGTCTATTTTGTTTAGCTGCTAACAATGATTTCAATGGCATTACTTAAATACAGTGATAAGAAGGGATTCATGATCTTTTTTCCCAAAACCATTTTACCTTGACCTTCTGTAAAGACAGTTTATATTTACTTGGTGGGCATCGGAATTATAAACTGATATTTTACATTTAAACTTGTAATTTGTAACCCAAGAGTAAATCGTGCATTGCTGATTTGCAATTAAAACAGACACTCTGACAAAGCATCAAAGTATCAAAGTATGATGTCCACTTAACACTTCCATCATTGCTGGACCCTTGTGTCTTCTGCAAGGTGGAGAATATAGGGTTGGAAGGAGTTAGGTCATAAACTAGAGACAGATGAGCTGCATCCAGAGGTATTTACTATTTCTTTACCAGTCACAGGTAAAGACTTTGTGAAATCCCTTCATGCAGTATTAAATCACATAGCTCAACTTTCCACACTTCTCCCACTAGTGGGAGTATAGACTGCCCCAGTCTTGAGGAGTCTACAAGAATATTACGCAGTGTAAGGAAGAATATATAGCATGGGGCTCCTTCAGCCAAAGTCAAAGTGCAAGACATTCTGCACATATGACTCGGGGTCTCCAATAGTTCTTGAAAGATCCACAGGTTCCAAAGAGTCAATACTGGGGAAGGTCAAACCATGTTCCCAAAAAAACAAGTCTGAGAGAAATTATGTTAGGAAAAACTGAAAGAGATTTTCTTTTCTGTAGTCTTTTCCCATTGATTTTTGCAAAATAGGGCAAGACTGGGCCTAAACTGCACACAAATATGAAGTAAATTAATGCCCTATATGAAACAATTCAATTCTATTGTTCATAGGGCATGTATATGGAATTTTTTGAACCCGTAAAAGAAGTTGGCTTGATTAACAGTTGTTATTATTGTTATTAATAAACAGGTAGCTCAAATTAACCTGTGTATAAATTATACCAGTTTTGCTCAGTGATGCATGTAGATCTGTATAAAAGTTAATTGGGTAAGTTCCAGTCTTTCTGAGTATGTTACATGAAATAAAGAGTGAAGAAAATTGTACAGTTTGTTTTAAAAGTTACAAAAAACGAAATAAAACAGCAACATGAAAATTGGAGTCAGATCCAGTGAAGTCTATAGTTAACACTCCAACTGATTTCATTGGGCGCCTGGTTTGCAGAACAAACCAATATTTAAGCATTTATGGCTACAAGTGAAAAACAAGTTACTTCTGTAAACGTCTGTATCATTTGCCTCAGCCTTGTAATGCTAAATATTTTAATTACCATAATGTAAAATTAATCTGTGAAAAAATGTGAAATGGTAATATATGTCTTAAATCTACAAACTCAGGTAAAAGACATTCTTAAATAGATATTTAAAATGTATCAGTTTTACATTTGTTTAATGCTACAGTCTTTCAAGTTTTCTTTACCAAAATATTAATCCACAACACCTGGAAAAAATGAATAAAATGTTAAGTAAATCATACATGTTTTTCCTTCAAATGTACAAGACAAAAACAAAATGAAAAGGAAATAAATTAAAGGTAGGGAAAGATGTATAGGTCTGTTTCGATCTCTGGAAATAT
>NW_017729022.1:166954307-166957377 GCF_001723915.1 Gavialis gangeticus | reverse complement strand
AATTCACAACACCTGGAAAAAATGAATAAAATGTTAAGTAAATCATACATGTTTTTCCTTCAAATGTACAAGACAAAAACAAAATGAAAAGGAAATAAATTAAAGGTAGGGAAAGATGTATAGGTCTGTTTCGATCTCTGGAAATATTTTTTTTGCAGTTTACTGTTAAAGGCTGCTAATGCAATATTTCATACAAGGTTACTTATGAAACATACTGACGTTTAAAAATCACCATGCTATGCTTTTGCAGCAGTGTAATTTTTTTCCAACATAAGATTAAATTGCAAAATAAATGAATTACTTAGAGTGGCATGGCCCCCATTTTGCCACCCTTCTCTTGAAAATTGCTTATTAATATGAAAAAAGAAGTTGGAAAATAGCCTGTTTTACTTTATGCATAGTGTTTTGGGGCCTCAGAGCCAGCAGAGCTGGCTAGCTGCACATTTTAGATTGTGTTGGCAAGCGGGTACGATGACCTTTCTGACCTGCATCTCAAGGCTATTATTAATCGCTAAGTAACCTGGTAAAGCCAAACAAATTTGTTTCCATTGAAAGGATCTCTATCTGTGTCTCAGAATTTGTGCTGTACCAAACAAACCTCATTAACTGTGTCCATTTTTGACAAAGAACTAGGAGTTGAAGAGATTGGTGACCTTCTTTGTCCTTAAGGTACAGATTTCAGAACAGTTACATGAAAGTAAATAAGCATTTTTACAAGAAACCTCTTTGTTCTATATTAAGCATAAATAAATTTTAAAAAGTACAGATTATTAACTTTACGCTTTCATTTTAGGCAACTTTATCTTTTCATATCTGTGATGTTCTATATTTTACTTATTTAACACTTCTCATTCTTTTTCATTACAGACCCTTCTATTCCACCCTTAGTACCACTGTAAATGGCTGATAAACTGGCTCTAAATATATAACTTTTTCATGTCTTATCTACTTCTTCCCAACAGTGAATAAGAAGTTATATTATTCAACAGACCACTGGTGATGAAAATCCCCAAAGAAAAATATCGATAAAAATATATATTTGCATTTTTATTACAGATTTAATGATAACGGAATGTAAAATGTTTGCCCCATGCCATCAATTAGGATTTACTACATTATTTAGAATGAATGATTCATTACCGTAATTTGTTCAAGTCAAATGAAGTTTAGAATATTTGTTGAAATGAAGTTCAAGGCAATATATAATCTTATTAGAAAGTACTGTCTTAAGATGATCACAATCCTTTCCAGATAGCTACACATCTCTTCATTAATGTTCTACAGCAAACCACTCAAGAATGCAATTTCTTTCAAGGAATGATGTGATTCTCAATATGTTTTAACATATTTTCAAAGGCCTACATATTTTACCAAGAATATTTTTGTTTAAGTAATATATTAAGCATAATGTTTACATTACTTCATCACTTTCCTGATAGTTATAGTTACCTTGATTGCTCTATCTTTGTATATGCCACAAAATATAGAAAGAAGGTACCCAACATACAGCTTTAAGGTTATATGTGGTCTGTCAAGGCAATCCCAGTGGCCCATCATCATTTATGAAATAACTTTGAAAAGGAAAATAGTGAATGCTCTGTCCTCCCTGTATGTTGATCAAATAACGTATATTATGTATAATTAATATGTATAACTGCATATTTAGTGCATACTGAGGCCTACATCCAACCAAAACAGATTCCCCTAATAGAGACCTCCAGTGGAAAGTAAGCCTTGAAAGTGGCCCTCAGTAAAGTTTGAGTTGGGCATGCCTGATATAGAGTATATACTGGTCTAAATATTGCAATCCTTTAAAATATAGAAGATTTCACATAATTATACCAGTATTATCATTATACTAAAAGTCATTAGAAATATACCAATTCTTTAGATTCATTCTAAACCTATTTATACTCTGTTGTCACCATATGTCCTTTTTATCATACATTCAAGCATGTGATCTTAGTCTCGCCAAGCAAGTTTATATTTAATCTATGGAATCTAAATACAAGAAAAGGAAGGAAATACAGATTAGATAAAGTAATGTAAGGTGAATACATAACTGGTGGGATCAAAACATAGTCATCAACTGCTCAATGCATGGTAATCAATGGCTCCATGTCTAGTGGTAGGAAGTATCAAGTGGGGTTCCCCATCATTTGAATGATGAGATTGAGTGCACACTTTGTGAAGTTTCAGAGGACACTAAATCGAGTGGCGTTGAGGACACTCTGGGGATAGGGATAAGATCCAGAATGACTTAAATAAAATGGAGGAATGGTCCACAAACCAGCAGATTAAATTCAACAAGGACAAGTCCTGCAAAGTGCAAAGTCCTGTACTTTTGACAGAATAACTACACACAAATATAGAATGGGGAATTACTAGCTAGGATGCAGTATGGCAGAGAAGGACCTGGAGATTAGAGTAGACCATAAGCCAAATATGAACCAATAGCATGCTCTTGTTGCAAAAAAAGCCAAAAGCATACTGGATTGTATTAACAGGAGTGTCAGGTTACATACAGACATTCGGGGAGGTTAGGGAAAGGTTAGAACGTGTTAAAAATGTGATCTTAGTTTACCCAGGTGCAGACCTTACACCTAGATCCCTAGTTAGGTCTATCTAAATATAAAATGTACAAAAGTTCCAAGAAGAGTAGTTTGGTCTAAAAATGGCCAACCTGATTCAAGTTAACCCTACGTCCGATGTAGTCTAACTTTGACCAGGTTGGCCATTTTTAGACTGATCTGACTATCCCAAATTTCTGTACAGTATTCAGTGTAGCCCCAGGGCTATGAAAGCCCAGCCATTGGCCCCCAGGGCTGCACTTTTCCTACACACCCCCTGGCACCAGGCTATTTTTAGCCCCCTCACCCCATCGATGGGCAACCCTCGCCCAACCATGGACCAGCCAGCTCCCTCTCCCATCTGCCATGCCTTGATGTTATAGTTAGTGTGTTGTTTAGGAGGCTGCCTCTAGGTAACTGGAGTCTAGCTGAGGGTACCTTGCCTCCCCTCCTCCTTCCCTGGCTACTGTCCCATCTGGGTAATACCAGGATGCCTTTCT
>NW_017729022.1:166940936-166949307 GCF_001723915.1 Gavialis gangeticus | reverse complement strand
CTCTCAGAGACCACCAAATCCCCCATCCCACAAGCTGCTCCAGTGCCAGTTTCATCAGCATTCACCAATGCCAAGAGCTGAGGAAGCCCTGGTGGAAGAGGGGCAGGAGGGATGGGGGGGAAGGTTCATTGTGGGGGTTGTTCATCTGGGGATAGAGGGCATGGGGCGTAAAAATAAACCCTGGTTCCAGGAAGGGAGAGAGCTCCCCTACCCTGCAAACCTCCCTATGGACCCCACATGCCCCCTGATCCCACCAAACCCTCCTGGACTCCCCAATGCTACCGCAAATCCCACCTACCCTCATGGTCCCCCTCACAGACCCCATTTGCTCCCATGATCCCTCCCGCAGATGTTATTTGCCTCCCAATACTCTTGATCCTTCCCATAGAACCCTGCCTGGCCCATCTCTCCCACAGACCCCTCTATCCCCTGCAATGCTCCCAATTATCTGAGAGATGCTGCCTGCCCTCCAATCCCCCTGTGGACCCCTGAGGGCCCCCCCCCCCCCATAGCTTGCTTGCTCACCTGATTCTTCTGCTCAATTCAGCAGTAGTGAGGCCTCACCACCTTTTGTGTGGATCTTCCAGTTTTGGATTCCATACTTCAAGAAGGATGTAGACAGTTTGGAAAGAGTATAGTGCACAGCAACCAAAATGATTGGTGGCCTAGGAAACACGACTTATGGGGAAAGGCTGAAAGAGTTCAGGTTATTTAGTACAGACCGAGAGGGGATTTGATAACAGTCTCCAGTACCTGAAGGGTGATTACAAAGAAGGTGGAAAGGGGCTTTTCTCTGTGGCTACATGGGACAGGACCAGGAGCAATGGCTTCAAACTGCAGCAGAGGAAATTTAGGTTGGAGATTAGAAGGAACTTTGTGACTATGAGGGTGGTCAAGCATGGAACAAGTACCCTAGATTGGTGGTGCTCAGTTTTGGCCCCATGGGCCAGATGAATAGCAGAGCTGGTACTTGGGCCAGATCAGGCCCAGTGCTGTCCCTGTGTGCTGGATCAGGCCCAGAGATCTGTGATGTCTCTGCCCAGCTGGAGCCCAAACCCAGTTAGGCAGTGGTGGTGCAGATCCCTGGGACCCAATCTAGCTTGCAAGGCCATGGCACCTGGGGCTCCCTACAAGATCCATAGGGAGCCCTGTGGGAATGATGACATGGTGCTGGGGACAAGATCTGGCCCACAGGCCAGGGGCTGATCACTCTTGACCAAGAGAAGTAGTGGAAATTTTGGAGAGCAAATTAGAACCTTGGCTGGGATGGTTTAGTTTAGTATGATCCTGCCGTGAGCAGAGGACTGGACTAAATGACCTTGTAAGGTCCCTTCCGGCCTGGGTTTCTTATGATCCTAAATGAAAGCAGTGGCTAAATATGAATCTTTCTAACTCATGTAACAATTATGAAATGGGAAATAGGACACGTGGGGCAGAATTCTATTTCATCTACCACCTGCAGACATGTAAATGCCTCCATTATAGGAATGGGAAGACAGCTGCATGTCTCCAGACACTGATCCTATTCCTGTAATACAAATTTTTATATATTCAGAATAGCTCCTACACTTTAGTTAGGTAATTCAAAGTTGGTCATAAGCTGAACTTTAGGGGCACATCCAAATGAACACACACACGTAGGGATGTGTGTTTGTCGCAGCACAAGCAGCAGCAGCACATATTTCTGCTGCTTCTTTGCGCTCCGTGGCATGCCCCTGCACATGCCAGTTGTGGGGGGAGGGTGGGGGCTCACTGCAAAAAGACCATGAAAATGATGCCGGGCCCTGCAAGTGGCCTGTGATTTTTCCTTAACCTTGGCACACTTTAGATTCACATGCAGAATCAAGATTCTGAACATTTCCTGTACTTTATGATCTTTAATCTCCTCCTTCAGTAACAGGAATCTGTATTACTCTACTTCATGCAAAATTTTCATTGACTTGAGTGGATGCCTTATGTGTAGAGAAGGAATTACCAAAAAGTTTTACCAAGTGAGTGCCTACCTCTTTGGGTCTTCACCAGGTTTTGTTGCTGGAAAAAAGGAATTTTGCAGGTGCAAAATAATGTTTTATGCCAACTAATGTTTTAGTAAAATTTTCCATAAAATGCCCTCTTTTTAGTGAAATTCCTATGTGAAGGAAATAAATAAGTGCAATTTTTGAGGGATGCCATTCCCCGCCATCCCACCCCTAAAGTCTGCAAACGACTTGAAAAGCAAAGGAACACATTAATGACAATTTGGGACTGTCTTGTGAAAAAGATACATGTACTTTCTTCAAATCTAAACTGTGTCCATATTTAGGAAATGAATGTGTTCAGAGATTCAAATAATTTCATATCTAACAAATCACTGAGGTAGTTGTTCACTCACACATAAATGAAATTTTCACTTTATCTAGGTTTTAAAATAAAACTTGTTCATATGCCAAGGTAACTTATTGTTATTCTGATGTTTCATTATGCAATATGCAGTAGTGTTGGTTCCAGTTATGATATGCAGATTTGGTTGACAGTGCTGCTGCTGTCTGTATAAAGGTTAAAAATACATATATAATATTGTTCCTGGCACTTTTGAAAAGGTCTTTAAATGATGATTTCAGCAATATATGGATATGAAAAGTGTTGTATAGAACAGCATCATTTCAAGATTTTTACTAACCTACATTTATTGAACTTTATCAAAATATTGCATTTAGTTTGCATTTTCAAAGGTATTTTGTGATCTTGTGAACAGATAACTATAAAATCAAAATATTAAGTAAAGTAAAGGGCATTTGAGAAAATCAATGTATAGTATAATTTGCCTAGAGTATCCAGAAAGAGCACAAAGTTTTTGTGATCTGAAATAGCTTAGCCCCCAAACTATAAAAATTCCTGTAACATATGCAGTACATAACCTTAACATAAAAGAAGTTAGCCTAAATCAATTTTACCTTCCCAACTATACATCATCCTTCACCCTCAAACAAAGTATATGGGAATATGGAATTGTAAATTAAATTACTGGGACATTTTTAGTTACTCTAGACATCTCTATTGACCTCCTGATGCTGTACTAGTCAGAATTAAACCAGAATTTGTCCTGCCATATAAAAATTATTTGATTTTACAAATAATATTTGGTAAAAATTAAATGTGTGTACATGTAGTCACAATTAAAAAATGTATTTTATACCACAGCTATATTTTAACAGAAAATGTGAACTACCTTACATGTTAAATTCATCAAATTTAGATATCATATCTGCCTTATGGGTCTCTATTTTTGCTCACTAGTATGCACTGTACAATACAGACTCCTTCGACCTGCTCTACTGACATCTGAAAAATGATGTCATGCTACTAGCACAAAGAATTCCTGGGTATGTTTGGGAAACAAAAGTGCCTGCTATAGCTGATTAAGCAGATCTGGAGGGACAGATCCTCTGTAGCTAGAGGTGTTTTGAGACTTCTCTGCTAGTGAGTTATTGTGGCCCAGTACTATTCTAAACGTACCTCCAAAGTCCTGTGACACTTAGTTAGGTCTGTTACCGAGTTTGTTCCTACAGCTTTCCCCTCCTATCACTTTTCTAACTAATGGAATAGTAGTGTGCTCAGACTGCATGTTCAGTACCACTAATCAACTGATTATGCAGGTACAGTGTTATATTAATATCTACCATTTTATTTGTACCTAACTACTTTTGCAGTGTGATGAAAAGAAGTCATTGTTCTATCCAAGAAACCTTGAGGTAAACTGCACTGTCCATAGTTCATTATGCAGAGTGGGACAAAGCCTGGGTACGCAAGTTCTAAAAAGTGCCATCTTTGTTCTATGCAGGATTAAGACACAGCTTTTATTTGGGATTCATAAAACACTGATATGAATGGCAAACATGGTATATCACCAAGTGCCCTACAAATAATATTGTTGTGCCGCTTCCACGTGTTACTCCATCATGCTGCTGATAAGCACACACACCCCAACATGCTCATGGTGGCCCAGTCTCCCAAGGATTTCTACATGTGGAGGAAAGCATGAGGGTGATCACTGTTTTTATTTTAAAGTTTAAGCATCATAGATCTAAAAAGCTCAGACAACAAACAGGTTGTGTACTTGTTAACTCCCTGAACACTTGGTTTTGCATCCTAACAGGTTCAGAAATAAGAGAATTTCAGAGAGGACTTGTACTGATGTATCTGTGCAAGCGTGCATGCACACACAGACATGCACATGCACACAAAGGGGTGGATCCAGGATTTGGCAAAGACGGGCACAGGTAGCTGCATTCCCCACTCCCTTCATAACCACCAGTGTGGACAGACAGCACTGCCAGAGCCTCTGGGGAATTTTTTCAAGTCCTCAAAGCATTTAAGAATTCTGCCTTCCTTCCTCCCCTTGCTCAAAGGCACATCCCATCCCCTCTCCTCCCTCCACCCATTTGCTACTGCTGCTCTCTGTTCTGAAGGAGGGCTATCTTTTCCAGGCAGACAACACAGAGGCTGGACTCAGCTGGGAACAGCAGCAGTGGCAGTGAATGGAGGCTCCCTCTCCCCGTGCCTGCTCTCAGGGAACTAGACAGGATGGGGGGACCAACCCCTCAACTGCCGCCACCACTGTTGCTGTTTTCAGCTGAATTTGGTCTCCCCATAGCCTGGCTGGAGCAGGCAGGAACAGCTTTGAAGCTTTCCCTGCCCCTGGGGATACTGAGGAAAGCAGCAATGGCAGGCAGGAGAGCTGGGAAAGAGGAGGGGAGAGCATGCCCTTGAGCACAGAGGTGAAGCAGGGACCCTTAGGTGCTTTGGAGACTTTAAAAAAGTCCCCACAGGCAACTGTAGTGCAGTCTTGTCCAAAAGTGGGGTACAGCTGCACCACTGCACCTCCTCTGGATTTGCCCCTATATATATGTGTGTGTGTGCATGCGTGCAACTACATATGTTACTAGGAGAGGGGAACATAGCCAGGGCAGACTGCAGAAAGCCTGACTGCACTGAGCAGCAGGTGTGAGCCACCTGTTTAAACTAAGCTGCAGGCCACAGAATGCAAGGCTGCTGATGAAGGAATCGGCAGGACCTGGGCCCTGGCGGAAGAGAGCTGGGACAGATGACCAGAAGGGGGCAGTACACTGGAGATGCACAGGGGTGCACATGCACCCTGAGATTGGCCATGCACCCCCTGGAAATGCCAGCCACGAAACGGAAAGTGCCAGGGGAAGTGCACTTCTTGTTTTGCCACTGGTGATTTTGGGCTTGGCAAGCAAACAGCCACGAGGGGACCCCCCCCATCAGTGATTGGCTGCTAGGGGACCCCCCTCCGGTTGGCAATCTGGTGCCCCCCCCAGACTCAGGAGGCACCAGTCACCCATGGGGCAGGACTTAGGTTGGGGTAGTGGTGGGCAATTAAATCAGCTGGAGGGCCACTTAAGTTCTGGTGAGCTGTTGAGGGCTACACACATACAATTAATGATGAAGATGTCTTTTTCACGAACTATAGATAAAAAACTAACCATATGCTAAAAAAATCAAACATCTCCTATAAAATATTTTAATTTTATTTCAAAAAATATTTTTTGTCCTGACATGGTTTTTTGAGTAGTGTATATAGAGGCAAGACACTTGGCCAAGGGAGGACACCTCACCCCCAGCAGTGCCCTGCCACTGCCTAGCCACTCCCCAAATCACAAGGGAACTCCTGCCTCAGCCTGCACCCTGGCACGCACCTCAAGAGACTCCTGCACCTCAAACCCACCTGCCCTCCACCCCTTCCTGTTCACACTTGCCCCCACAAAGCCTAGGGAAGCCCAGCAGCCCATTCCAGTGTGTCACAGCTCCTTGCTAGGACCATGCCAGCTGTGCCCACCCACAGCCCAGGGGTTCCCATTCCCCCAGGAGGAGCCCCAGTTCCAGCCCTGAGACACTGGGGGCAGCCGCACAGGGATGGATGGAAAGGGAGACATGCTGGCTGCCACCAGGAAGTGTCAGCTGGCTGCGCCAGCTCACAGCACTGTAGGAGGTGGGGCCAGACCTGAGACTCCACCTGCTGGGAGGTGCTGGGGGACCTCCGCCACCTTCAGGCATAAGTGTGGAATGTCCACTGCATGGTCCTAGCACCCAGAGTGGCTCCCACCAGCTCTAAGCCACAGCCAGGTGGGGCACCACTGGCCCAAGCTAAGCAGGGGCACTAGGGCCTAAGAAAGCTCCACAGTAAACATCTTGTGCAGACGTGCCTAGCATGCACCTCTAATATGTTTATGTATATACATACACACACAACATACACACACACACACACACACACACACACACACACACACACGCAGAGCCTATTTGGCAGGTACACAGACTTCAGTGAATTCCACAAAAAACAAAGAGGGAGTCTGGTATGATGCATGACAAACATGCAGCAAGTCAAGTGGTACGAAGTGAAGTGGTAAGCACACCTGGTTAGTTCTCACCATGATGCACGATTGTTTCTGTAGCTAGCTGATGAGGTCATTGACCATCTAAAGGTAGGATTCCATAGTTACAGCAGGTTTATCTTACTTGAAACATGAGGCACTTCCTGTGTGCATGGTGAATGAGCATGTGGAATAAAGTTTTCAGAATGAGACCCATGAACTAGTCCTACAGGCAGAGGTGTAACGATAACCTTTTTCATCCTAGGCAAAATTTCATAGAGCATGGGAGGGGGAGTGCTTGTTTGTTGCATCTGAAGCAGTCCTGAGACCTCCCTTTTCTCCTCCCGAACCCCAGACATAGGAAATCAGCTGAAGTCCTGTACCAACTGGCAGTAGAAATTGGATGCTGGGGCACAACATAAGCAGTCCTGAGCTGATCAGTCATAGGAGGGTCATACCTGTCTCAGGGTCTCATAAACCCCCATTGCTCCTGCCTTGTCCCTGCCCCCCGCTCCTATGGCTAGGTGGTATGGGGACACTCCTGCTGTGTCCCTGAGCCCATCTATTTCTGGGCAATGCAGAGCTTTTCCAACTCAAGCTTTTAAGACTGGGTGGTGCAGAGCTGCTCCTGGTGTGCCCCAACACACAACTCTTGCAGCCAGGCAGTGCAGGGTTCCTATAGCCATAGGGGTTGGTCCAGATGTGGCAAAGACTCAGGAGGAGGGGAGCATCATTCTAGTGCCCATTTTGAGTCAGTGCCTTGAGCTGATGTACCATTTGCTTCCTTTTAGGTATAGTCTATAGGTCTGTTAATGGAATTTTGAAGGCAATTATGATATTATCCTGAACCTGAATTGACAGGTGAAAGCCCTGAGCCTGCTCAAGTCAGGAATCATACTTTATTCCTCTTTCTTTTTTCTGGATTAGAAAATAATTGGAATTTTTTTTTTGTTTGCGTATTTCAGTTGAACTTCTATTGCATCAATAGACAGAAGTAATTCCACCTATTGATATAAAGGTCTCTTGTGAGATGGGTCCCTGGATAAGAATATGGAAAAAGATGAGCCTAAGAGAAGGTATGGAATTTCAGGTAATGCTTACTGAGATTTTTTTCTAGAATAGGTTCCATTCTCACTGAAAATGAAAAGATTGTTTCTAAAATGTGAGAATAACATAAGGGATAACTTCTGTGCATTGACTGAAGAGTGACTCTCAAGCACCACATTAAAACGAATGCCTCAAGGTGATTACAACATAAAAGTTAGGAAATGTTATCAAAATGCTACTTCTTCCCAGGCAGATCTAGGAATCTTTGATGGAAGAAAGTGCTTAGTGATTGTTTCTGGCTGGAGTACAGTTATGGCTTTTCCAGGTTCTAAGAGCTGTCCTAGGAAACAACGAGTGGCCTGGGAGTCCTTCAATGAATGCATGTATTTTTGTACCATAAACTCAGAGCTTTTAAAGCTAAGATTTTTGATTGCTTAAGGCTAAAGCCAAGAAGCTCTCCTGGATAACCTAGCTCTGAATTTAAGCCTTAGTGGGAGTGTCTACACGTGCAATTAATGTGCATGAATAAACTCTGGGGATTATTGCTCTGGAATTTTTTGCTCCTGGGCACACCATTTGAATGTGTGCCCAGAAGCAAAAAACTCTGAAGTATATTGCTCTAGAGTTTATCTATGCGTAGCACATTGAGCCCAGTCAAAGCTGCCCTGACTAGCAGCAGCCTAGGGCTGCTTTGACTGGGCTCAATGTGCTGTGAAGGGACTGGCTGGGGCATGAGGGTGCTTCAGTGCAGAGCTAGTTGGTGGATAGCTGCCACACTGAAGCACCCTCATGCCCCAGGCAGCTGAGCAGTGTGTACACATGTGTTGCTGCACACAAAGAAACTCCAGAGCAGGCTAGTACTTGTATTTACACAGTTGCTTAAAATGATTCCTATGGGAATTTACACACATCCTCTGCTTCCAGGCATGGAATTGCACTAATGTAGT
>NW_017729022.1:166906895-166935936 GCF_001723915.1 Gavialis gangeticus | reverse complement strand
TGAGGGGGCTTCAGTGCAGAGCTAGTTGGTGGATAGCTGCCACACTGAAGCACCCTCATGCCCCAGGCAGCTGAGCAGTGTGTACACATGTGTTGCTGCACACAAAGAAACTCCAGAGCAGGCTAGTACTTGTATTTACACAGTTGCTTAAAATGATTCCTATGGGAATTTACACACATCCTCTGCTTCCAGGCATGGAATTGCACTAATGTAGTCCCAGACCTGAGAGCTCTTCAACCCTCAGAAGAGGGGTGTGAATCCTATAGGAATCATTTTATGCAACTGCGTAGCCAGAGAGGCAAACTTGGACTTAATAAAGCTTTTTGTAAACACTGTCCCTTTCTGAGGATTCAAGAGCTCTCAATATTTATTTACATGTGTTAGCCTGATCCAGAGTATTTTGTGTCCAGGAGTGCATGTGTAGATTATGCCCAGCTAGCTGGGGCACAAGGGTATTTACAAGTACTAGACTTCTCCAGAGTTTATTATTTTTGTGCACTCTAATAGTGCATGTGTAGATGTGGAGATGTTTACTGCAAAGCTAATTAGGCAGCTCCACAGTAAACATCTCATGTAGACGTGTCTAGCACGTTGACTCTAAATAAGAAGCAGAAGGTTAGATTCTGAGTTGGCATAATCCGCATAGATCCCTTGATATTATTGATGTTACCCCTATTTACACCAACCAAGGGTGTAACTCCAAGTCTACATACTAACCAAAAAATTAAAAAGTTATATATCTCCAGAGATCATCAACTCTGGATACCAAACCATGCATAAAAGTTCTGCATCAGATAAAATTAACTAACAGTTTTACTAATGAACAGTCTTTTCAAAGTGTAAAGTGTGTTGCTATTTAGGGGAGTTGTAAAATAAAGGCTCCAGTGTTGTGTGCAGTCATTTGTTCCTACAAGTGTTAAGTGAGTGTGAAATGCTTAATATGATAGCATTCCACCACCATCCTTAGTAGTGATATAAGTCATTCCACAAGCTGAAATTTAACGAAAAATCAGTTTTGTAAAGCCATATGAAGACAAAAGCTTTATCTACACTATACTATCACTATTTTTCTTTTGTTAAAGCAGCAACAGCCTCACAGCCTGGATGCAATTATATCAGTTATGCTAATTCAGGAAGCAGGCACAGTTTTAAATAAAACTGATTCATTTTTATTCAGTCAGGAAAGAACTCTCCTTCTTCATGATAGGTCTTTTATGAGGTCACTGGGCTAGGCCAGGTCTGGGACTACATCAGTGAAATTCCATGCCTGGAAGCAGGGGAGGTGTGTGAATTCCTATAGGGATCATTTTAAGCAAATGTGTAGCCAGAGGCAAATTTGAACTTAGTAACTTTTTTTGCAAAGCCTCTCCCTTCCTGAGGGTCCAAGAGCTCTCAATATTGGTTTAATACACTGTATTTACCTGAATGCTAGACAGCTTTGAATTTAAGATGACTCCGCAACAATCAGATTCTAGACATGAAAAATGCATAAATTATAAAATGCATAAATGTTATAATTTTCCATGTATGGAATCTAATTTTTCAAGGGTCTTCTTAAATTTGGCTTCTCCACCACTGCAGTGGAGGCAAGCAGCAGCAGAGGGGCAAGTGGTTGGGGAGACATGCAGCAGGAGAGTCAAGTGACCTGAACCCCTACCCCTGCTCCCTCTCCCCTTCTTGCTTTCCCCTCCTAGTGCCTGTGCAACCCATGCCTGCCCCCAACTGTGGTGCCTGAACTCCCCCCACACCTTGCCCTCTGCCCCCCCCCAGGGCTTGTACTCCCTGGCTCCCCTTGCCACTTGTCCCCCTCCTTCTGCCTGCCCCACCATGCCTATGCCCCCCGCTCCCCACCTGCAGTGGCTGTACCCCTTCGTGTCTGCCCCTGCTTGCCTTCCACATGGTGCCTGCACCATCCTGCACCTTGCCCCCTGCCACCCCTGTGCCTGCACCCCCTGGTGCCTGCCCTCTTGCCATCTGCCTCCTTTGCTTGGCCCCCTTGCTGCCTGCCCTTGGTACACCTGTTCCTCCTCTGCTCTCAGCAGTGCCTCTTGTCTTCCCACTGCAGCTTCAGCTCCAGCTTCAGCTGAAGCCCCACTTTGGCCCAGGGCCTGGGGCATGCAGTACTTGCTTCCTCTGACTCCTACCTATACATGCAGCAGTGGTTGTGCTGGTGGCAGACTTGGCCTCAGCCCTGGAACCAAAACAGAGCTCCTGCCACCACTACCACTATTCCATGGCCAGGAAGGGGCCAGGGGATTGAGTTGAAGCTGCAGTCACTGCCCTCACTCCTGCTTGTTCTTGAAGCTAAGAGAAGGAGTGTTTCACCCCATGTTCAATGGGGGGAAAATTCTTGGATTTGAGTAAATGTAGTACCTTATCTAACATTTTTTGTCTGAGTTTTCTCTTTTAACATAGCAAAAATTTCATTTCTGTTTTCTCTCTTCTTTCTATGACATGTTAAATGATGAAGAAGGTGTCATTATAAGTGATGCAAGCATTATGAATGGGGTGACATGAAAATCTGTGCGCATAGAATGGGATGTTTCATTTGCCTTATTCTTCTTTCCTTAATGTATGGTACTTGGCCTGATTTAGAGTATTTAACTTTGTATGATTTATAATGCAAATACAATGTTATAATATCTAAAGCTCATTGGCAGGAATTGATTTTCCTTCTTCAGCGTATTTTGAAGCAATTTGGCTGAAAGGCCTCCTGTCTGGCTCACATTTTTCACTTACTTTGATTTGTTGTGGGATCGGGCACTTTTAAAGTGCTCTGAAGGCATGCACTTGTGTCAGGGCATGGCTGTAGAGTGCTTTCAAGTGGCTGATCATGCAACAAATGCCACTTCTGTCAGCACCCAAAGGGTGCGTCCACACATGCAGGCACCTGCACTTGTAGCAGCTCAAATAGAAGTGGTGAAAATTTGAGCTGGGGCTTTTTGCCTCAGTGCATGTGCCTGGACCTGCAGTTTGGTGTGGTGCAAGTTGTGCCACTTGGGGCAAAATAACCCTGCCTGACTCCTCCAGGATCTTCAGCCAGGGGGAACCAGAACCTAGGGCCATCACCTGTGCTATCCCCACCAATGTAAAAAGCTCCCCTGTCCTGGCCCCAGCAATAAAGAAGACTGCCCTAGCAAGTAGCTCAGGGCTATCCACTCTCAGGAGCTTCTGGGTGTGGAGCCTCTGGGAAGAAGTTGTCCCAGGCTGCTGCTGTTGCTGTTGCAAGCTTGGTCTTAGGAGCTTCTGGGGAAAAGATGGCCAGACCCCTTCCTGCCTCTGGCTACTGCTAGCTGCTGGCTTGTTCTCAGAGCTTTTGGGGGGAAGTTGGCCACACCCCTTCCTGCATTGGGCTGCTGCTGCTGTTGCTGCCCCCCCATGGGGGTGTCCTCTGCTGCATACCACACGCTGCTACTCCCCACTTAGGGGCAGGCCACCACTCTGCACCACACCACAGCTTCTGCACTCCTGTTCTGGCCTGCTGCCTAGATCATCACCAAGCTGTGGTTGGGGGACAGCCTGGAGAGGCAGCCTTTACTACCCATGGGCCCCTCCCCCACCATCACTGCCAGAGCCTAAAGGTGCCTTGTCTGCCCCAGCTGCCTTGGCAGGCCACCCCCTCTTTCACCTGAAGCACACCCTGAGTGGCTGAACTGGATGGCTGCCAGCACCACTGCTGCTATTGCTGCTGCTACTATCTGTTCTGTTGGTGCCCCCTCTCAGGAGAGAGGGAAAGTCCCTGCTGCACTACCCTGCACCATGCCTACACTAGATTACTCCCTAATGGACTGATTGCTGCTGCCCTCCCCCACAGCTGCCTCACTGCATCTGATCCAGCTTTGTTTTCCTGCCTATTGCTCTGCTGCTGAGTGCCTAACTGGAGGCCTGAGGGGCTCCTGGACTGATCTTTAACAAACAAAGCCCCTCCACCACTGCAGCTATCTTTTACATCTGCCTCAGCAGCCTTCCCTGTGCATTTTTGCCCTTGTGTGGTAAGTCCTGTGGTCCACTCCCCTGCCCTGGTGTTTGTTGTGTGGCTAAGTAAGCCAGCTCAAATCTCCCCAGCCCTTGTGTGTGTGTTTTCCCCCTCCCCCACATTCCACAAGCATAGCCCTCCCATTTTTTTTTCCTGAGGGGCTGTAGCTCAGTGAGCTTCAGCCACCTGCCCCTATTAGGTTCACCAGCCCCACTGTATATTTTGGTTTTCTTTACTGTTTTCCTTTCCTGCATGTGAAGCAATGGCAGGGCACGAACCTTTTGGGGGGAAGATACCCCCCCATAGAGCTTCCTGCAGCCCCCACTATGGAGGCAGATCCCAGCCTAGCCCCCAAGGGGATGCATGCCCCTGCAGCCCCCACTCGAGCTAGAGTCCAACCAACCTTCTCTGGGGCTAGAGAAGCCTGCAACCTTCACTGCAGGGGCAGGCAGGACTCTGGCAGGGAGCCAACAGAGCCACGGGCTCTCCCAAAGCCAGGCCCCCTCCCCTACCATCAGGGACCAAGGGCAAGGGCAGTGGGAAGGGGTCTTCTTCTGCCTCCTCCACAGCTGGGGGTGGGAAGGGCAAGGGCCCTACCCCCAAGCCTAGACCACTGGCATCTGAGGGGGCTATGTGCACTACACCAGCCAGCACACCCACTCAGCCTGTCCCTGGCCTTAGCCCCAGCCCCACCAATGTGGCCCCCTACCGGGGGAACCATAGCTATGCACAGGTGGTGCAAGGTGACCCAAAACTGCAGGGCCTGGACCCTCCACTGCCAGTGCTTCTAGCTTGGGTAATGGGGCCCCCTTTCCGGCACTCACCTGCAGGCACAGGGTGAAGTGTCAACTACCCAAGTGGGAGAACCTGCACTTTGAGACCTGGGTGCAGGTCCTGGCTTGGGTAGTGGAGGCCCCCAAGATCATGGCAGCCTCCTGCTTTCATGGCAAAGGGGTCTTTTTCCTTGCCTCGGAGGCCACTGCACAAAAGGCGGTGGAGAGGGGGCTCGTGGTGGAGGCGAGTACGTCCCCCACAAGCCCCTAGAAGAGCAGCGCAGGGTGGTCCTCAGCTCCATCTCTACCTGTATTCTTAATTGGGCTGTGTTCCTCCAGCTCCAAACCCTGGGGAGAGTTATCTCCCTGGTGGTGGCCCTCTTGCTGAGGTGCTGAGACCCCAGCCTCCAACACATGCACTTTGACTGGGCCCACACCTTTGGCATCTGGCAATCACCAACTTGTCTGGGCCCAGGCCACGTTAGGGCCTCAGCATCTGGGCATTTCAATGCCAGTCTGCTGGAGGATGTGGGCTTCAGGGAGGCCTTCTGGGAGTTTTGGGTGGCCTGGCAGGAGCAACAGGCAGCTTTCCCCTGAGCTTGGAGATGGTGGGATGTGGGAAATGTGCACATCCGGCTTTTTTGCCACAGCCACAGCTATACTCGGGGGCACACCCAGCAGAGGGAGGTGGTGCGGGAACAGGTCAAGCAGGAAGTGCTGGAGCTGGAGAGGCACCTGGCCACTGACCTATCAATCCCGTCCATCTGTGGAGAGTGTCGAGAGAGGCGGGAAGTGCTTCATGCTCTGGATGACCATTATGCCCATGGTGTGTTTGTCTGCTCACGCATCCAGCTCCTTCAGGAGGGAGACTGCAATTCCCACTTCTGTGCCCTGGAGAGGAGGTGGGAGGCCAAGAAGTACATCACCTGCCTTCTGGTGGGTAATGGCACCCCCCTCACGGATCCCAGTGAAATTCACCGGCGTGCACTAGCCTTCTACAAAGAGCTTTTCTCCCTGGATCCAACCGACGCTGAAGCCTGTCAGACCCTATGGGAGGGACTCTCACAGCCACAGGTCAGTGTGGGCGACTGGGACCGGCTGGAGGCTCCTCTCACTCTGGCTGAGTTTTCAGCTGCCTTCCACCTGACACCTGGCAACAAGGCACCAGGCCTCAACAGGCTGACTGTGCAGTTCTACTAGGCCTTCTGGGATGTCCTCGGCCCAGACTTTGCCACAGTCTGGCCTTAATCTGAGGGAAGTGGGGATCTCCCCCTTTCGTGCTGGAGAGCCATGCTGACCCTCCTGCTGAAGAAGGGGGATCTCCGCAACCTGAGGAACTGGTGTCCCATGTCCCTCCTCTGCATGGACTACAAGGTGACAGTGAAGGCCATCTTGCTGTGCCTGCAGTCCATGCTGATGGGCTTGATCTATCCTGCCCAGATGTACACAGTGCCTGGACATTCCATCTTCGACAACCTGTACTTGGTTCAGGACCTCCTGGAGCTAGTGCACTGGGAGGGCCGGTCTTTCACCCTCTTATCCCTGGACCATGAGAAGGCATTTGACAGAGTGGATCTCAGTACCGCACAGGCATGCTGCCGGCCTTTGGCTTCAGGCCCCACTTCGTGTGGGCTCTCCAGGTGCTGTATGCCTCTGCAGAGTGTTTGGTCAAGCTCAACTGGACCCTGATGGAGCTCATCCTGTTCAGGACAGGGGTGCGTCAAGGCTGCCCACTGTCAGGCCAGCTGCATGCCTTGCTCATGGAGCCCTTCCTTGTTTTCTTGTGAAGGCGGGTAGTGGGGTTGATGCGCCAGGAGCCAGTGGTGTGGCTGGTCCTGTCAGCATATGCTGACAACTTACTCCTTGAGGTCTAGGACTCAGGCGACTTGGCACAGGTGGAGGCCAGCCAGGCATTGTACTCAGCAGCCTCCTCTGCCTGAGTCAAGAGCTTTGGCCTGGCAGTGGGTGTTGGGTAGCAGGTGGGCTAACTCCCACCCCTGCTCTGTGGAATCCACTGGAGCATGGTCTACCTGTCCCCCACAGACCCCTCCCCTCCAGAGAACTGGCACCAGTTGGAGGCAAGGATGGTGAAGCAGCTCTGGGCATGGGCAGGGCTCCTGAGGTGTCTCCCTGCATGGGAGAGTGCTGAACCAGCTGGCCTCCTCCATGTTCTGGCACTGGTTACATACCTTGCCTATACCTCCTGAGGTCCTAACAGGGCTCCAGAGATGGTTGCTGGAGTTTTTCTGGCCAGGATGGCACTGGGTCACTGCGGAGGTGTCAGTAGCCATGTGACATGGGGCCACTGGGGCGCGCCTTCCTCCACCACTACCAGGGGTTCTGATATGACTGGCGGCTCCTCGGCCTGTGAGGCTTCTCCCTGCAGGAACTGCGAAGGCTGCCAGAGTTCTACCAGGACCTCCTCTGGGCCTGGAAGCTGGTCTCCACCTCCAGATCCCTTGCAACACTTTCTCAGGGCGCCGACCTGCTCAAGCCCCTCCTCTTGAACCCCTAGCTGGAGGTGCCAACAGCAGAGGTGCCCCAGTTGCGACAGAGGTTGATCCTGGCTGGTGTCACCCATATCAGAGACCTCCTGGACTACGATAGGCAGGAGTGGGTGGACTCCACTATGCTGACCTGGCGCATGGGTCTACCCATGAGACATGCAACCTGCTGTCTGGTCCAAGAAGTGAAATCTGCCCTGCTTCCAGACACCCTTGCCCTTGTTGACCAGGTCTTGTGTGGTGGCAGTCCCTGACCCTCCATGTCCTCCAGCCCACTGAAATTTGTTGTGGTGATAGCGCCATGCCCAGACTCGTGGCGCTCCCCACTCCACCACCTAAGCTGGCTGGAGGACACTGGACTGGTCCGCTGTTCCACCATCCATTGTCACCACCTCTACACGGTCATGTGCCGCACGATTCATCATGATTCCCTTACGTCCTGCTTAGACACCAAGTGCTGGGACCTGCTTGGTGAGGGCATGGCTGGGACACCCCACTGGCTGAATCTGTACTCCACCCTCATCCCATGAGCCACTGGGGACCTCAGCCAGAGGCTCCTCCATGGGGCTGTCACCATGGGCATGTATGTGGCAAGCTTCACGGACACCCTGGTCTCCTGCCCCTTCAGCAAGCAAAGGGAGACCTTGGAGCACATGACCTTTGAGTGCACCAGGCTGCAGCCCCTCCACCTCCACCTCCAGAACCTCCTCCTGAGGTTCTGGTTGAATTTCACCATAGAGGAA
This sequence comes from Gavialis gangeticus, assembly GCF_001723915.1. NCBI lineage: Eukaryota > Metazoa > Chordata > Crocodylia > Gavialidae > Gavialis > Gavialis gangeticus. The sequence continues at coordinate 166,927,940 of NW_017729022.1, read as the reverse complement.
GGTATGCAAAAGAGCCACAAAAAATATTTTAAGGCTAGAGAAAGTGCCTTACAAGGATCTTAATGTGTTTATTTTATCAAAAAGATGATTAGGAGGACATCACTTTATTAAGGTATATACTACTGAAATGGAGAGAAAATGCAAGGTATTAAAGGGTTCTTTAATCTACTAGAGAAAGGCATAGCAAGTAGAAAAAGGCTTAAAGCTGAAACTAAACAAATTTACATAAAATGAGGCATAAATTTTAAGAGTGAGGTTGATTAATCATTAGAACCAACTAACATGGGATCCTTCATCAAACATAATAGATCCTCTGTTTCTTGATATTTTAAATCAAGACTAGATGACTTTCTAGAAGATATACTTTAGTCAAACACAAATTATTGTTCTCAATGCAGAAGTGAAGTTCTGTAAACTCTATTATACAGGAGGTCAGTCTAAATGATCTAATGACTCCCTTTTCGTCTTAATCTATAAGACTCATCTGAACAGTAGATTGCCTAAATCAGAATAATGACATATTTGGCCCATCCCTAGTACAAGTAACATGTTTTTTTCCTCTGTCTCCTGCTAGTGTCCCTGGTCATAAAAATAAAGATTATTGGCCTCTTATTTCTCCTGAGTGAAACTTATAAGAACAAACTCTTCTTTAAGATAGTGGGAATCTATATTTTAATGATCTAGAACAAGTGAAAGTGATCAATCAGCATTATTAATTTTTCTTTTACTGTTTTTTTCATTAAAAAGTATTTTCAAAGAGTTGCTGTACTGAACTAAGTGTACATTGTTTTTCACACCATTGCAACACTTTTAACACTATGGAGTCCAATAAGTTTTTATAATATAAAGCTCCAAATTTCATTTTGATGTTAGAAAAATGCAGGGCAGGGTGAGAGAGGCACAATGAGCACTCCCTTCATACTTTCCCTTCATGCACAAGCACTTGGTGGCACACAAACACTCCTTCGTGCAAACATAATTTCACAAATAAAAGGTATACAAAGGTCATGGATTTATCTATACTTCTGTTCCATCCTACAAAGGAGGCATGCTTCATCATTTTAAGAAACAGTACAGCTTCCTGTGCCCAGAGGAACTTGGAGAGCAGTTATCTCTATAGGTGTACTCCACTGATTAAGGCAGCACTACATAACACCTAATATAAGAAGCTGTTCCCAAAGTGCACAAGCTGTCTCTAAGTTTGCTCCTTAAATGGCTACTCATATATTATTTGGTGCTTGGTGCTTTGGTGACCCATGCCCTGTATCCACTAATGAGTTATAAAGAAGCATTTGAGCAGTTAAAAGTATATTTTCTAGTAATAGTCAAGCAAAGTATTGAGTATTCATAGTTATAGTTTCCTAATTAGTAGGGTCAGAAGGGACCTGAGCAGATCATCAAGTCTGACCCCCTGCCATGGCAGGAAAGAGTACTGGGGTCAAACAACCCCAGCAAGGTGTTCATCTAGTCTCCTCTTAAAGACCCCCAGGGTAGGAGCCAACACCACTTCTCTTTGAAGTTGGTTCCAGATCCTAGCCGCCCTGAACGTGAAGTAGCGCCTCCTGATATCTAGCCTAAATCTGCCCTCTGCCAGCTTGTGACCATTATTCCTAGTCACTCCTGATAGTACTTGGGGGAACAGGGACTCCCCCAATGCCTGCTGGTCCCCTCTGACTAGTTTGTATTGTGATCCAGTGCGTAATTCTGCATCAAGTTAAGTAGTATGCCATAAAATAAGCTTTGGCTCGTATTTTTCATCTTTCTTTAATTCCTTTGAATTTAGCTGGTAACTAATGTTTCAACAGATTTCAATGAGACCACATATGTGACTAAGTGCACACTGACATGAATTACAGTTGAACGACCCAGCCAACAGTTGACTAAACTCAGCTACTTGGCCCACTATAAATACATTATTTTTACAAACATAAATTATTTTGTGTGCTTGCATACCTTTTCTGTAAATGTCCATATATTTAAATTGCTCACCTGATTATGAAATACTGAAGTACATATGGAAAACAACTGCCACTTTATTTTATTTAATGAGATGTAGAACTGCTTTAATTAAGTGAGCAAAGTAAGGGGCATGAGAAATTCTGCATAATTTTTAATGATCTAAACTGTTAAAATGAAATGCAAATGAAAAATATTTATATACTTTTCATACAAGTCTCTAGTATTTAAGTGCAGAGCCTCCCCTGATAACCTAGTATAGCCTGCACTATGGATGGCCTGTCATCTATCTACAATTAGATAAAAACAGAGCTGCTACCATTTAATCAGTTACAACCTGAAAATTATATTTTGAAAATCAAGTTTATTAATATGTAATCTTTAGGTAATCATATTTATCCTCCTAATTTACACAATATTTATGATATTCTACATGTCCTTGAAATAGGAAACAGGGACACTATACTATGAAAAAGTGGCCTAGCTGCTGGAGTTCATAAATTTTGTTCAGCTTTGGATGAGTTCAAAGAATTGCCATGTAAGAAAAGCCTTACAGAGGGAATTTATCTGATTATGGCAGTAATAATTACCCAGCTGTTTATTGCAGATAGAGAAATAATTCATGTAGGCAATAGGCCGTGGTGGCAATGACACTCCGCATTTAGTAAATATGCAAACTGTTCACTTCTAATTAACCAAGCTAGAGGATGCCCTTATTAAATGTATAAACTAAAAGTGCCTTCCTGACAAGTGATGAATTGTTACATTGCACAAACTCTTGCCACAGAATTATTGGAGTGAACTTGGGGCTTAACTTCATTAAGAGATCTTGTGGGATAGTTAAATGAGGATGGACAGCATAACAAGGCCTACCTGACAGCCAATGATATGTTAGAGCTTAATGAAACTGCACCTTTTCCTTCTTTTCTACTTACTTTAGAGTTAAAATCCTGCATTAGAAAAAGCATAATAGCGTGAGGTCTGTTTAAGGTAGGATGTTGCTAAAGCAATGAAACAACATTAATATTAGTCAGAGGTTCATCTGATGAGGCAATATACAGAAAAGACATTTAAGGCTAGAAGCAACTATAATAGAAATATTTCAACATCAAAGTCTATCCAAACAGTTCAGTGCTTTCCAAGCTCACTGCTATAAAATTATTGCTACTATAGAATTATTATAATGTAACTTTTGTTCCATCTTACTTTGAATTAATCCATTAAAAAGTCAGTTTCATTACAGACTCTTTAATACAGTAGGTGAATAGATTTCTGAAAACCTAGAGGCAATTCTCTCTTAGGTCATGAAGAAATTAAGGTCAGTTGCTAATGTTGGTTAGTCCCAAAAACTTGTTTGGTGATGTACAGGGTACAAAGGTAAACACAATTTTTATGCCTAAGATTTTATCATTGAAAGAATTAGCTTGCATTTAACTATAATCTATCTAATTAATTATTAACTTTGAAGTTGAAGAGTGTTACAGAAATGCCTACAGAATCTGGTGGGACATCTGGAAACATTTGCTTGAGGGAGCTAGTAGCTACCTACTAGAGCTACATAAACAGACCTATCACCATGACTGGGCATGGTATCTCAAGTCTAGGATATCTGGCAGAATTTATGTGGGGAATTATGAATATTGCCTAATCACAATGATTCCTTCAGTGCTTTGCTCCTGAATTCAAAGTAAACATTGTTTCTTCAGCTCTATATCTAGCTTTAACCAGTGCAAGTGTTTTTCTTTCAATTTTATGATCAAATTCCCAAACTAAAATAAAAAAGATGGAAGGAAAACTCCCTTAGTATAAAATTACTTATTTTGTAATATGTACTTTTACAGCATGATCAAAATAAAATTTTATTTTATTCACTGGGATAGATATTTATTAGGGCTGTGTAAAGCTTCGGTTCCTCATTTGATTTGGTGGAGATTCGGCCCAATTTGATGGCTGAATCTCCAAATCCAAACTGAATCTAAAGACCTTTTAATCTCTCTGAATTGAACTGGAAACCTCTGAATTGATTCGGAAAGATTCAGTGATTCAGACACAGAGAGAGAGCATTAAATGTTTTTTCTACATACCTCTAGGTAGCAGGGGCTCCTCAATGCTGTCATGCTGGGGTGCATGGAGTGTCCCACAGAAACACGGGGGGCTCCCCAGCACACTTGGCAGCAGACCTGGAAGTGGACCAGAAGCACTTCTGGGTCTGCTGAGCAGTGTGCTGGGGGGCCCCCCTGCGTCCCCCCAGCTCAGTGACTGGTGCCTTCTGGGTCTGGGGGGGCACCTGGGGTCTTCCTGCAGCTGATCATTGAGTTGGGGAGGCACGGGGGGGGGCAGTGCACTCGCCAGTGGATCCAGAAGTGGACTGGAAGTACTTCCGGTCCACTTCTGGGTTCGCTGCTGAGTATGCAGGCCCCCCCACATTCCTGTGGAATCCTCCATGCATCCCAGCATTGCAGTGATCATTACCATGCCTGCTACCTCAAGGTATGTAGAAAAAACTTATAAAGCTATGTTTATGTCTCAACTGCTGATTCTCTGAATCAGCATCGAATCTTCAGATTCAGATTTGGCCAAATCGAACCAGGGACAGTGAGCCAAATCAATTAATTGAATCACTGTCCCCAATTTGGGCTGAATGCAAATCCAAATTGAATAGGGTCCATTTTGCACACCCCTAATATTTATTTAAATGATCATAAAATAAAGGTTAAAAATATACCATCCTGCCATAGATTCTTTATATGCTGAATCTTTTGGGTAAGTTGAGTTTTTGGGCAGCAGTTTTGAAATAAAGAACTCACAAAACACATATTTGCATGGAATATTTTAACTAACTCTGGCTCCTTCATATTTGTTTAAAAATACAGAACGGTACTGGCCCACTGAAGTTGATTGGGGTTGCTCCATTTATTTCAATGAGAGTTGGATCAAGCCCTGTGGAAGGCAGATATACAGCCTGCTAGTTCATTACTGCTAGGCCAGGGTTGTCCAACTTCTAAGTGGGCAAACTTCACCAATAGGGGCTGCATGCCCTGTGGGCAGCACCACTTTAAGCCACAGACTCCCATGAAGCAAGGACAGGAAATGGAAACTGGAGGAGACAGTGGGAGTTAGAGAACTCAGCTGCTGATGTTACTGCTGGAGCAATGGGGAGAGCACCGGCTAGGTGGGAGCCCTCAGGCTACAAACTAACCCTTCACAGGCCACAAGCTGGACAGCCTTGATTTAGGCTGTTTATGTATATACCTCCAATCTAACAAAAAAAAGAAATATTTTTAGAATTGTAAAACTCTTGAACTATTGCTTCCATAGACCCCGACTCTAATTTTCATCCCAAACCATTTGGACTCTGCAGCTCTTAAACTGTTAAGTTTGAAATATTATTAAAAGTCAAGCTAGTGTCTCAAGCCGCATGCACTATATCACTAAAAGTTCCTTTAAATGACAGAAGACATAATCAACACCTTTTTTCAATTTCAGAAATTCCTACACTGAGTGGATGAATGTGGATTTGTAGAGAAGATCAATTCAGAAAATACCAAGTATTTGGAACTAAGTAAGTTAATTCTTGATGATGTTTCTCCCTCAGTTTCATTAATGAGCTAATGAAGCTTAACAGGGAGGACAGCATTACAAAATGAGATTTTTGTTCCTCTAAGAACTCCAGAGAGCTGTCTGATACATTATGGCACCTGTTGAAAACAGGCTATTGAATCAACTGTTGCTGAAGTCACTGAGGAAGAACCCTTGTTTCTAAATTGTCAAAAAAGTGTACATAAATACTTTGACACTTTGGAAAATGGCTGGCATTTGGACTTATGTCTAGTATATAAACATAGACCAGATCTAGACTTGCAGGCAGGTGTAGTTTGTGGCACTGCAAACCTGTTTGTGGCACCACAAACCACAAATCTGGCATGTTAAAAGATGCCCCACGCTGCAAATTTGCAGCACAGGGGCAAAATTTCCTACCAGGAAATCCCAGTAGCAAAAATAACTATGCCAAAAGCCTGACACCAAAGCCCACATGCAGGGTTATGCACAGCTTCAAGTGCATGCCCCTGCATGTGGGGATGTGCTCATAAAGTCCATAGTAACCAAGGTGCTAGTTACATCAAGTGTAATGCACCTTAGTATCTTTCTTGGAAATAAGACCTGATCCTGCAGCTCCAGGATCAGACACATTTGGATGGAAGAAAAAAATGTCCTACATTATCAGACCTCGTACTAGGGTCCCCTAATACTGAACTAATCTGGAATTGAGGTTTTCCTGGACATTTTGTATGCCTGTAGTATACTGGGCCAGCAGCCATTTAGCTGTTACTGGAAATGGTGGTGGTTCAAGCTTATCTAGCAATGCTGGATATTTTTTCCCTTCCCAAAGGAATTGGTGAAAGCCTCACTGCTTGGGATTTTAAAAATGAGACTGAGCAGAAGGTTTGTAAATGCAGGAAATTGTCAGGGAAATGGTCTAGATGAACTAATATGCATTTTGCATTGCTAAATTTTATAACCCCAGGGACTGAATTCTTTAGCGTATTCCACTTATTTTCACTGATTTTCATATTTTTTTCTTTTCCCACAAGGAAATTATTAGACAAAACTCAGAATACTTTGATCTGTGTGGGACATTTGATGCCTAAGAGGACTTACACCTGTCTTAGCCAATCTATTAAAAATCAAAGTGGAACATGTTGTTGTTGAATTTTAAAACATAGTTTACTTAAAAAGAAAACACCCCCCTTCCTTCTAATGACATGTAGACATATTATTTTATTTTCTGGCCAAACAGATAACGGAACTTGCCCTAGTATGAGACCCTTTAACATACTAAAGCCACACTTAATGTTTAGCTTCAGTGGATGTGGCAAAACCCCCCACAAATATTTTGCCACTGATTTGTTAGTTTTTTGCTTCCTCATATTCTAACTAAACTCTATGCCTGAATACAAGTATATTATTTGGCACTATATTCCATGACCAAACACTGCAAAACAATATCTTTTGTTTTGTTTTCCTATGTAGTAATGCCTCAGAGTCTTAGCTCCAGTTTCATACTTGACACAAATAGGAAAGTTGTTTGACTAGTTTAAAGTTTAGTGTGTTGACAACCTTAGTCAAGAAATCACAAGTTAATCATGCAGTTGGCAATTGACATCATCTGTAAATTCTTATGATACAATGGCACCAACATGCTAATTTATGTGAAGTGATGTCCATTTGCTTACCATAGATTGGAAATTGCTTCACATAAAACAAAATGCTAATTCCACTACATCATAGGGAGTTATAGCCAATGCTGATTGCTTTTGGCATATTTCCCCATGTAAGCATTTTGCTAACTCTATTAGAGCCTTTATGAATATTTCAGAATAAGGTAGTATAATATCTATATTCTATAAAATAATAACTTCAGTGAGGAGTGATGGAAATTTGCTCAAGCCTTTTCAAATAACCATGTAACATCCACAAAAAACAAACATCCAAACTTCAGTTCTATGTTTTTGATGTAAACACCCATGGATAAAGAATAGTATGACTTATTCTTAAAAGCTACAAAGCAAAATTGTGGGAAACATACTGGAAAACTTTTCAGGATATATTTGCCACTGTGCTGGTTTAAAATGTTTATATAATAAATGTTCTTGGGCTTTCTAAACCTTGTCAGCAATTCAGAATAAAGAACAAAGTTCTCTATAATGCTTAGCTCTTACATAACATAGTGTTGCTTTGGTGTCTTCAGCAGAGCTTACAAGGAGTTAAGGAACTAGATCTCAAAGGCTAGGGACAGACATTAAAAAAGCCTGAACCTGAATTGATTCAATCTTTGCAGTTTAGTTTAACTTGGCTAGGCTGAACTGGTTTGTAACTGCGCATACATCCCCTCTGGACTGAAGAAATTCAGGTACATGCCTGTAGTGGCTCAGGCTGGAAGCCAGGGGGCACTAGAGCAGCCTCCCCTTCCCTTCCATAGTGCTGAGCTATGTGGGGCATGGCCAGCTCCACCTCCCCTCTTGATAACAGAACATTTATCAGCTCTGTTATCAGCATGTAACACCCCATCAGAAAACGAAACCCCTCTTAGTTCAAGCTCTTCTTAAACAACTTTTTGCAAGGAAGAGAACATTCCAAGGAGAGAATTATCTTTTGATTAGTTCCAAAAAGCCCTACAGACACTGTCCTGTCTGCCTTACACAGACACCTCTCAGCATTAGTTAGCATACCACATGCTGACTACTGTCCATGCTGTGGGAGCGAGGAGGGTGGGATCCCTCCTGCTTGAGCTGAGAGGGGGGTGAGGGAGGGGGATCAGGAGGAAGCCAGGCAGACGCTCTGTGCTTGCAAGTCTCTGCTGGAGATCCAGAGAGGGAGCAGTGGGGAGTGGCCAGCCCTGCTCTGGAGCAGAGCTCCACCCAGCCCAGAGAGCATGCTGGAATGCTGGGGGAGTCTAGTTTAACTTAAACCAGGAAGAGGTCTGGGACAGTCATTGCATAAATCGGTTTGACCTTAATCAGTAAAGTCTGATATGACATTCAACCAGATTTATCTCAAACCAGTTTCAACCATTTTCGAACTGGTTTATGTGCACTGAATGTCTGTTCTGTTACAGGTTTAAACCAGTTTCTGATAACTTAAACTGGTTTATATGTAATGTCTGTCCCTAGCCAAAATGGGCCCAAAGGCATTAAGACGGTTCATACCTCGACTTATGAGGGGCTTTGGCTAGGGCAGCTTTGCTACTATTGAGTGCACGAGCCTGTAGCTGGGGAAAACTGCTGCAGTGCAGATGTGTTCTGGGTCTAATTCCTCCCACACCAGTTCAGTGTCCTCCTAACTCTAGAAGACTGCCTTGTTTGCATTATACAATGCACTCTATGCTGGGATTCCTGCATTACAAGGTTATACTCCATGCTGTGGTGAATTCAATGGTGTAATACCCTTTATAGGCAGCATTATGAAGTTGCTAACATTTTAAAAATAGTACTTAAGTCAGTGTTATTATGAGCTTAAAAATTCTTTGAATATTGTAGGAGTTACAATTTAAAGTTGACTTTAATTCATATAAAAATAATGGTTTCAGGTTAGCATGAACCAGTCTGTTATGGTGTGCAAATTCACACATCACATGACTGTTATTATTTAATTATATTTTAGGTCAATTTCTGTTAAATCAATTTTGGTTAAATTTAATTAGGTCTCTCTATGGCTTTAAACTAAGGGCAGCTTCTATTAAGTTTACTTTCTCTTGGGGTTTTTATGGTAAAGACACATGATAAAGGTCTGGCTACTAAATGAGGGCTGCCACTAAATGAAGGCACCTTGTATTAAAGCTGAATGGTAAAGATGTGGCTAGTAGCTGAGGGTAGCTTCCATGTTTAAAAACAACAATAACCTTTCTGCCTAAACCATAGGCCTTTAAATCTATTCTTAGGCCCCTGCATAAAAGCAACCTATATTTCACCAACACTGAGCAGCCCCTTCTGTTTGAAAATGTTGGACCTCACAGTCTTGCATTTTCCAATATGATGTCACAAACAAACTCCACAAAGAGGCACATAGTGTGTGCTGATAGTCCTATCTGTATTGGTAACAAATTTGGGAAACTAGGGTTTTGCAGGAGATAGTATATATCTTTTTCCTTTGTATCCATGAATTATATATTCAGCTTCTCCCCAGCCTGCAGATAAGACTTATGCCTGAGGGCTAAGTTTTTCTTCACTACTAAGATGCCAAATTTAAGTCTTTTTTTTTTTCCCCAGGCCAACACAATCTGGCACAGGAGCACATTCCACTTGCCTGTCCAGACATTTAAGTTAGCCACACCTTCCCCACCCCCCCCGAAGGAGCTGGTGGAGGGCAGGCAGCGGCTGTGAGTCAGGAGTGAGGGGCACTGGCGGGGCTGTGGGTTGGGAGTGAGGGGCAAGGGCCTAGGCAGGGCAATGGCATCCCAGTGCTGCTTAGCACCCCACATCCTGGTGATTGAAAGGGGCTGGGACAGCTCTGATTTTTCTATAAGAAAAAACCCAAAAAATAAACGCCAAAGTGTATGGATATTTAGAATTCATTTTACTATGATGATAGTGGCACTGGTAGGCTTCCAAATTGCTTTAAAATTGTAAGTATATCAAAAAACATTGCTAAACTGATCTCTATCTATATAGTGGTGTTTCATTTTAATTACAGAAGAACACAGATTTAGGGTATTTTAATGAGACAATTTGGGTTTTTTATCAGAGAATTTGCAATTTTTAAACACAGAACACCAGAATCCCTGCCAGTGAGGCAAGTGGCGGGACCCAGGGAAGGAGCGTGCCCAGTGCCAGCACTGGGGACCCAGCACGAGGACAGATGAGGTGGACGACCCTCTGGCCATTTGGGGCCAAGAGGATATGCTTTGACTTCAAAGTGGGCCACTGCAAAGAGCACATGCTCCAGGGTGATAGCTGCCCAGATGGCAGAAGACATGACACAAGTGCCACCTGAAGGCTAGCTGTGCAGCCACAGTCCACTGGCAGCTTGCCCAGAGGTGCAGGCAGCTCTGCTACAATGCCTGTACCAGAGCTCTGGCAGCTGTGTGATCCCCATCTGGGGGGAGATGTGGGAGGAGCTGGGCAGAGTCAGTTTGCCCCACTTCGCACAATTTGCCCCACACCAAAGTGCATGTTCAGGCATGTGTGCTGAGGCACCAATCTCTGGCACAGAATTGTACTGCTGCTATTTGAGCTGCTGCAAAACCCATGGCAAAAAATAATGGAGCAGTGCACACAATGGCAGCACTCCTTTGCAGAGTGGTATGCGGCACTGCAGATGTGTTTGCAGCCCCACATACCACATGGCTGCACTCATTTGGACGTGGCCAAGAGATGAAAATTAGTACTAAAAATTGTGCACATATTATTACAATGGTAAAAAAACCAAAATAAAACTTATGATAGAGCATTTCTCTAAACTATGCAGCCTAAAGAATATAGGCTGCTTACAGACATTAAAAAGCCCACAAAAATGGCACTTTTTTTGTGTGCGTGTATTTTTTTAGTGTGAGCAGTCATACAGAACATACAATGGTACAGCGTGATACCCTTTTGGTGATTACCTGCACAACTTACTCATGAGTAAGGCAAATCAGAAGTAACAATATCTTCCCAAATGTGTGATTGTCTCTTTTACTGATGAACTTCAAGTGCATTGCACTGTTCTGTTGGCAGCTATAACCATCAGTGAGTTGCTACTATATCAGTATTGTGTCAAAGTTGTTTGTAGTGTTGTATAGAGAAGGTCAGTTCTCCACTAACACTGACACAGCACTAAAACTGAAGTCTTGATGAATGAAGCTAAAGGATGGATAAAATATTTGAAAGGACAGCATCATTGGTTATGTTCCCACTTTTCTGTGCCACTTTGGAGATACAACACAGTCATAAATCTGGCTTAACCAAAGCCAGGTTTATGAATGCACTGCAAAAAGGTTCCAGAAAACCCCAGTCTTAACTTTAAAAATAACTTTAATATCTATGCTATAGTGAGAGGCAAGCGTTTTCTAAGTTCACATTTTCAAACATTAAGTTGCATTCTATTGTTTCTGCCTTATTTCTATGGTATATATTGTAATAAGTAAATAAATATGCATATCTATGCAAATATATGCATAATTACAACAAATGAATCTTAGGTGTACCTACCATCATGTGTTGGCGGGAGAAAAGTAAGCAGTGAAGTTCTTTTTTACTTCATAACAGTACTCCAAGGCCATTGTGATTGGCAGCACTCCTCAACTGGATAGGAGCAAATCCATTTCGCTTAGGGTGTGACCAGGGCTTGTTTCCCTGGCCCTACCTGCTAGTCTACCAGCAGGAGTGAAAAACAAAGAAAAATACTTCTTTCTTATTTTACCAGTGAGGAAATCTCTTGAGTTATATTTATCCATAAGAAAATCCATTCATATCCTTTTATTACTTGGTAAAGTAATTAATCAAATTGACTTAAAAGTTCATTACAAAATGTATATTTTACTTCTAATGTATAGACCAAATTTGGGGTTTAGATTTAAAAAAATAACTTGGTGGATAAACTAATTATAATTATATACAAATAAAAATATTCTAATGAAACCAATTAAGTCACAAAATTAATTTAATTATTATTTCATTAAAAAATGAATGATATATTTCATGTTAATGGGCACAAATAATAGTCTAAACTAATGCATAGCTAATATAATAAAAGCTAAAGAATGAGACTTTCAATTTGGGTTTCTGTCAAAAATAAAGGATGTTAGTTTTTCCTTCACTTAAACTTAATAATGTTTTATTAATACTATCAACCTGTAACTCTGTGGTTAATCCTTAATTTCATTATATCATTTTCTTGTTCATAACCTGGGGCAATTTTTGCAAATTAGGTTAGAGGTTACAAGTGTATATTTCTACCAAATGCACACTCAGCCTTTAAACTAATCAAACCAATTTATCTTTGTAAAATGTCTAGTGTCAGTACAAAAATATATTTTTACACGTGTGTCAACATAAAATAGTATACTATTAACTGTTGAGCAGATGTATGGAGGCTTACACAGCAATGCTATTTTACTTCAGTGATACAAAAAATACCTTTCACTTCTTAAAAAATTAGTTTTAGTATTTAAAATGCTAAAAGATTTGGGTGTTTATAAAGAATAAACAAAATGAAGTTTGTTAATGCCTGTGGTGAGTAAAAATATTAGAAAACAGATAATTTAACAATAACAGATCAGCATCAGGAAAATACACCCTAAGATAAAACTAAATATGCACCCAAGTAAAATGCCTGTAAAAGTCATAATTTTTAAGAGCTGGAATAATCATAGACAAATAAGCAGAGTATAAGCAAATAAACAGACAATAAACATATCAATAGAGACATAAACCTGTTAAGTGTTCACATAGACCAAGTCTGGCATATTTATGTTGAACCTGGTGTATGCAAAGCCAGAGTACTGCACATTAAAGGAAACAGTATGAAACAATTTCCTCCCCTTTACATTGCAATTTAAAATCTAAACAAAATAGTATACACACAACACAATACAGATTTTAACTATGTGAACATTGTATTGATTTCAATTATCTCAAATAGCCATTAAGGAATTTGATAAAAGTAACAAAACATCAGAAAATAAATCAACTAAGTATTCTGCAATAATTTAAGTGTATGAGACAAAGAAAAAACAGTGGGGAAAAAGGAAATCAAAAGTGCCATAAATTCATGTTTGTTCAGTACAGTAGAAATGCCAATTTTCATTATCTTCTTCTATTTGTATATATCACAAATGTAGAGGTTGGTCTGTCATTCTTGGTCAGGGTCAGATTCAGGTACCAAAGGGAAGAAATGGAGATACTGTACTTTGAATAAGGAAGCAAGTCTGCATGATAGCAGTTCAGCCTGTTACAAAAGACTTACTTCAGATAGCCATGAAGACCAAAAACAGATCTTAGAGAATGATTTAGTCAATAGTTTTCCTGACCTGACTGCCCATAAAAGAACAAGCATGTTTGGGGTTATTTTTGTGTAGTTCAGGGTAGGAGGTGGCAGCATGCAGAGTTGATAGAGGTGACAAATTCTACATTAGAATTGTTTTCAAATTTGGTTTGTGTGATTGGTTATTTCTAACAACATATGTTGGTTATATACAAAGAGTTAATATATTATCTCAAAAAATCAAAAAGAGTACAGAACTACTCTTACAGAAGAACACTACAGGTTTGTTTAAGTTAACTGGATAATATGTAAAAATAATCTTTTAGTTCAGCTGGGCTGTATCTAAACCACTTCATTAACAACAAAAGAATAAAGATTTCTGTCACTGAAGGCTACCAAATAAGTTTAAATGGCTTTATAAAAGTTTTTTTTTATTTTCTTTCTTTTTAACAAGACCCACTAACATAATATCACTTTGATATCTCATATTCTCTTTCCTCTTATTTTGGTAGCCTTCAGTGACAGAAATCTTCCTTCTTTTGTTGTTAATGAAGAAAAAACAAAATCTCATTTTTACAGGCCAGTGATGAAGAAGTAGTAGTTTTCAAGGATTAATTTGGATGGAACTGTTATTATTTTATAACATTATTACAATGAGGAGCCCCCCATAACAACCTGGGCCCCATCACAGCCAAGGAAAATGACCTATGAAATCAAAACGTACAAAATATATACATAATCCTATGAAATGTTTACTGTCAATAGCCAATTTTAATGAAATTGTTTTAAAAAATCCTGTCTTCCCTCTCCCCACACTGAAATCTTCCCCAAATAAAATATTTCTGTGAAACTTACATCCAAGATACCCTAAGTGCTCTAAATACATTTTGCTCATTACACTGGGGTAAATCCAGACCAACTCCAATAAATTCATAGGAATTAACTGGATACATACTAGTGTAACTGAGACCGGAATTTGGCACAACATGCTCAGGCTTGGGGACAGAAGGGAATAATGATTACATTAGGTAATGGAGGGGGTCCTTTACCCAAAGAAAGAATTTAATTAGTATTATAAAGTTTTTAGAAATAGGAGAAGAGGAAATTAAAGTTTTACCACCTGGTATTTTTATCTTTACCTGACAATCTCATTATTCAAAGAAACGGCTTCCAGGTATTTCTTCAGTGTATAATAGTTATGGATATATTTTCGGATGTAATAGCCTCGCCATCTTTTCTGAATCTAGAAAAAAAAAATTTTACTCTAGTATATTTTATGCAATACTGAAAAAGTCTGGCAATACTCATGAAATGCCTGTTATGTTTCTCAAAGTTATGGTGCTTTTAAAAGTGATATCAAGCATACACCCAAACTTGCCTCTCCATTGATGTAATAAGAATGAGAAGCACATGTAGCACAGTCCTTGGCCTTAATTCTACAATCGTTGAGGGTTGCGCCACAAGGAATGCAAATCTGTTGTACTATATTTATTAATTAAAACTTTAGTGTTTTACTGTTACTTTATAATCTCTCATCCTGCGATTTCTATTTTCTGCTTCGCATACTTGTGTGATCTTGTCTGATTATAACTTTGTAAACTCTTTGGGACACTGACTATCTGTTTCTGCATGCCTGTACAATATGTACAACATCTTCTACAAAAGGCTTAGATGTCTAGTCACTGCTGCACTATAAGTAATAAATAATACTGATATGGGTAGCTATACATGGGAACAAGTAAGGTTAAGCATTAGGCATAGTCTTTTGCACTATGTGGTAGTAAATATTGGGCAGAAATCTATTTCACTTTATATGCCTAAATGGAAGTTTTCCAGCCACATAAATGGTATTTTTGGCACTTACACAGTTTGTGATTCAATTACCCATGCAGTGTGGATGCATAAGCATCCTCACAGATCATCAGTATGTGTACTAGGCTACACAACTATGTACATGTACATGCTGGGTATAAGTGCCAAAATTCCACCTGGCAAAAACCCATGATTAGCAGGTGTCAGATGACAGAGAAAGAGGAGAAGAAAAACACTTTTGTGTTTTAGATCCAATAGCTAAGTGGTTAGGGGAATTTTCTAGGAAAGAGGAGATCCAGCTTCTAGGCCCTTTTTGCCCAGAAGGGGTTTGAATCTGAATTTCTGACTTCCAACAGAGTGCTCTAACCAACAAGCCACAGGTCAGGTATCATCCAATCTCCTCTTCAGCCCTATTTTTGAAACTGCTCCCCTGGGTGGGGGGGCCAGGAGAGAACAAACTATAGTGTGTGTAGCTCAATGAAATGGTTGCTTAGGAAGGAAGCAGGTCTGTAGCTCTTGCCTTGGCCCCACTGTTCTCCATCCATCTTCTCCACTGAATATTAAATTTGAAGTGCAGTGACTTCATCCTCAAAAAGAGGGCTGGAGAAGGGAATGAGCAGCATCCAACCTGTGGTTGGTGATTAAAGCACTGTGCTGGGAAATTAGAGAGACTGGGAGCATCTACATATACATTCACTCCAGCCTAGATTTACTGTGGTGTCAACTAAGCTGGAATAAGGGGTTTTGGTCAGACATCTACACATGCGGAGATTAGGGAGTTGATTTGCACCCAGTTCCCTGCAGCCCTGCAATGGGCCCCTGTGGCCACTGGGGGGAGCTCTAGGCTTTGGCTACAGCTGCCAGCACCAGGCATCCCACTTTAAAAGCCAGCCATGCTGCTCTCTGATCAGACTCTTCCTTGCCCAGGAGCAGCATGCCAAATGCAGGGACAGCATGTGGCAGCTTTCTCTTCGGCCACGCTGCCTCCCCACACTATGGCTGCTCCAGCCTCTGACCCTGGCAGCAATGACCCCTGCTGTGGGCTCCTGCTGGCTGTAGTGATTACCCTGCTGGCCCTCCACACTAACTGCCACCTGGCCCATGGCCGTTTCACCCCACCTGGCTCCCCTACACTCAGTGACCGCCTGCCTGTCCACAGCACACTGTCCCAGAGCTGCTGCCACCGCTGTACCTCTGCTGCCATGATAGACACGGACAAGGGGTTCCACAATGGCACCGCTGGGGCTGCCATCACCCTCCTGGGCCTCCAGCCTCTGGGCCCCCCATGCCAGCCAGGATTGGGGGTTGCATGTCATCCAGCACATCTGGGATGATGAGCAGTGGCTGGACTGCATGACCTGGGCTGCCTTCTGGGACCTGCTCCAGTATCTCCAGCCCAATTGTGGCAGAGCACAGGTTGTGCTTGCCACTTCAAAGGGTAGGAGCAGGCCCAATCAGGTGGTGACATTAGGCAGGAGGCTGCCTGATTGGGGGAGAGGCTGGAAGCCTGGGTATAAGGCTAGGCCCCAAGAGCCAAGCTTGCAGTTGCTGCAGGAACAATATCACCTAGCTGGAGATCTGCTGCTCCTAGAATAGCTTGGAGGTTCAGGGTAGGAACTATGCGGATAGAGGAAGTTCCTGGTCCTGGGGTATAACCTAAACCAACAACCTACTGGAAGTGGGGTTGCTTGTGGCGGGGCAGTCCTCAGGAAATGCCATACCTGTGTTTCCCCAGTGAAAGGCAAAGATGGGGTGCCAGAAAGCCTCAGTTTCTGCTGCCTTGTGGCTGACCTTCTGGCTTGCCCCAGAGTGCCATGAGGTGGCCAGTCTCCTCCTGGCTCCAGTTGGGGCCCTGGGTGGAGGGCATGGGTGTGTGGATGTGTGGCCTCGGGCCTGGACAGGGAGGACGAGGCCACAGTGGGTCCCACCTTGGCTTTCTGGGCCCCTGTGCAGCTGTCCCAGTGTTGCCAGCCCTAGGCAGCTGCCAACAGCACCCAGTCCAGTGGCATGGCACAGAATCAGCAGCTGCATGACAGAGGCAATGTCCTGCAGTACATGCAGGCTCAGGGCAGGCTACTGGGGGCATGCTACAGGTAGGTGGCACTGGCTCTGCTGCCCAGAAGCTGCCTGTAGGTGGCCCTGGGGTCCTGACAGGCCTGGCTTGGGGCTGCAGCAGCCTGCAGCACCCAGCTGGCCTCAATGGCACTGCCCTGGCAACCATGTGGTAGTGCAGTGCTAGGCAGCAGTGCCGGAGTCAAGGCAGGCAAGCACAGCCCAGCTGTGGCCTGCCCAAGGAAACACACAGGGCCTGCACTATCCTCAGGGTGCCTGTGGTGTGTGCCCCAGGCTCAAAGTGTCTGCAGGCCTTTATACCTTGCAGACAGGGTCTGCTGTAGAGGCAGTCCAGCCCTGGAGCAGGAGAGGCTCCTAGTCTGTAGCCCTGGGTCTCGCCTTAGGTTGGCCCCTGGTGCCTAGGAAGACCTGGGAACAAATCTGCTCCTGGGTCACATCTACACATGCACTACTGTGCATTAACTAATCCTGCTTAAATTTGCTACTTGCAAATGGGATTAAGTGCTTTTACTACACAGTAAGAGCATGCACATGTAGATGTGTATGCATACTGCACAGTAAATTGCATTCATGCACAGTAACATGTCTTGTGTAGACACGCCCACTGAGTTTCAAATATTATCTGGGTGAGGCGAGTCTAGAACCTTGATCTGTTACTTAAGGCATTTGTCCCTTAACCACCAGGTTAGAACGTGAGACAGTCTGCCTCTTCCTGGCCAGGTATGTAGTCACATACCTGCCTGGTTAGAGCACAACATACTGAGCAAGCTCTGTTGCCATGGGGATGCTTATACATCCACACTGCACAGGTAATAGAATCACACATTGTGCATAAATGCTAAAAATGCCACTTATACAGCTGGGAAATTGCCATTTAGGCATGCAAAAGGAAACAGAACTCTGTCCATCACTTCCTTTGCACTCCCATTTCCTTCTGCACAAAGGTGCAAGATGAAAAAAAAGGGCTGGAACATGACTGAAGAATAAGCTTGTCTGCAGAGTTCTGGGATTAGGCAAATGAATAAGGATTTTAGCTTTGTTCATTTTTGGCCTTAGTATTGCTACTAAAGCAGGAGCAATTGGCTTCCCTATAGTTCTACTCTAATGCAGGATTATGATCTCATGCAAACATTGCAAAACTCTAACTGTTTCCAAGGGGGTCAGGATTTCACCCAAACTGTCACGTTCCATGGAAAGGCACAGGGGCAGAGTAGTTAAGGCTTCTTGTTATGGCTCTGAGGCATCAATTCAAGTCCTGATCTAAACTCATGCCAAAAGCTGGTCCCAGCTGACTTGGCTGTAAGGGTACATGGTCAGTCAGGCTGAAGTCGGAGGTGGCTAGATACGATGCTGGCCACATTACTCCCTTAACCAGACTAGCTCAATGGGCAGTTAGGCTCAAATGAACCTTCAGATATCCTCTTCTGTTCTCAGTTCCAATTCTCCATAAATTCAGAGTAACTTCCTACATTTTGATGGATGTATTGTGGATTTACACCAATCTAACAATAACAACAAAAATAGATCTCTTTTTTTTTAAATGCTGAGATTCTATTTTCCTTATTCAGTAGGTCAGAGTCTGCATGACTGATAAGCTTGAATCTATATAATATGAAGTCTTAGGAGACGGTCTTAAACAAAGGTTCTGGTGATGCACAAATCTGCCATATAGAAGTTGCTGAAAATTGTTGCTTTTCCAAAAGAATACCATATTTTATAACTCTATTCCTTTTTAATTTCAAGGTGAATGTTTTAACACTTCTAAAAAAAGATGAGTGTGTATGCCCTTCAAAGTAATTAGCAAGTTTCAACAGTGATTGGTACAAAACAATTATTGTCATTGATCAGCACTGAACAGATAATTTTAAACAAAGTCATTGTGTGCTCAGCAGATTACAGCTTGTTAACGGGCAAGTTCTAAATGACCTCTTAAGCTAGTCAAATCAATGATGCATATTCCTCATTAAGTAACATCAAAATGTAAGTGGTCTTATAAATAATGTTTATTTTAAGCACTAAAACAAATGGCAAAACCTTGATATATCAAAAGCCATCTGCTCATAGAAAGATTTTCTTTTTTGGGGTTACTTTTGTTGTTGAAAATTCATAGCAACTTTAAATCTTCCAAAAATAAAGAGAATTACATATCACATTCCAATATTAAAAAATAAAATAAAATAAAACTGATTCCTAGAAAATAAATTGCAGATAATAAGCCTCTATTTTTAAAGATTTTTTGTGTTCCAATTTTTATGAAGATGAGATTGACAGTAATGGTTAGGGCCAAACATAATCCAAGGAGAGCAAGATGTAGAATGACTTCTGATATGAACATACCTTAGCTCTGAATGTTATTCCTAAAATTAGTGTTAGGTCTTAAGCAATCATTGCAAAATTGAACTAAAGAGTCTGATGGTGTTATGATGTAAATCATTAGTTGTACAGAAGACATTTAATCCACAAGTAACATTTAAGTTTTAAACTAAATTTAATTTAAAAATAACTTCCTAATGCTGACAATATAATGTGTTTTCACATTACAGGGCTGACTGACAACTATTATACTTCAGTTTTCTACAATGACTTCAATAATTTTACACTAGCACAAACTTAAAAGGCTGCATTTTCATAGATTTCATAGTCCTTAGACTTGGAAGGGACCTCACAAGATCATCGGATCCAGCTCAACATGCTGCAGAGGGGCTGGCTAGGGCCAAGGGTGTTCCAGTGCAGAGCTAGCTTGCAGGAGGCCCCCGCACTGACTCATGCCCCAGCCAGCCGTATCAGCATCTACACATGTGCTGCTGTGTAGTAAAAAACTCTGCAGCAGGATGGTACTTATATTTACAAGTACTACCCTTCTGCAGAGTTTATTAGTTTTCTCCAGCCTCATAGCCCTGCTCTCATATAAACACCGAGATATTTACTGAAGCACTAATTAGTCTACTCTTTAATAAACGTTTCATGTAGATGCACCCAATCTGTACCAATCTAATCTCTGATCATGGGGGAAAAATCCTTTCTAATCCCAAATATGGTTATTGGTCTGACACTGAGCAGAGAAGCAAGACACTCTAAGAGGGAACCTCTGGATTTGAGTTCCAGTGAAAGCACTGGCACACCCCAGTCAAAATTCCAAGCCTTGGCTGCATCCAACACCCAATGTTTCTGAGAAGGGAACCCCTGCCATAAAAAAAAAACAACCTTGACCCCTATAGCAACAGAAGGGAGGAAAAAAATCATTCCTGGACCCATGTGGCAACTTGTAAAATCCAGAAGCACAGGAAAAACCACAGACTCTTCCAATTCAAAAATAAAACAAGCATACCAGCAAGCAGACAATACCTGCAGTTGTGGAGCACAGGGGAGAGAAGGAAGGGGAGGGGCAGCAGCGGGGGGCACGGCAGGAATCCTTACAGCAGGAGGCCTGCAGCCTCTGTGCCTGCTACTGCAAGCAGCCCCACCCTGTCCCATTCCCCCTCCATGTTTTGGGGGGGGTTTGCAGCGAGCCCACCAAAATCATGGAGCCCACTGTTTTTCACAGAGTCCACATGAAATCATGGTTTCTGCAAAAAATCATGCAATTATGAATTCGATAGGTCCCTAATTATTATATCTTGGAATTAGACTTGGAATTAGACTTGGTATTAGACTTAGTTTCATAGTTTCTAGGGTCGGAAGGGACCTTAGCAGATCATCTAGTCCGACCCCCTGCCATGGCAGGAAAGAGTACTGGGGTCAAAC
>NW_017729022.1:166885975-166906095 GCF_001723915.1 Gavialis gangeticus | reverse complement strand
GACTGTGTGGGTGTCTACACCACAGCCCCCCAGTTTCTTAATGAGAACGGGGTGAGAGACAGTGTCAAAAGCCTTCCGGAAGTCCAGGAAGACTATGTCCACTGCTACCCCTGCATCTAATGATCTGGTGATCTGATCGTAAAAGGCCACCAGGTTGGTCTGACAGGACTTGGGTATGCAGACTTGGGTATGCAGCTATTTATGAAACCTGATTCTGAAACTCTGAAAGATGCATCTGACTAATATCTGAGCTGACTTGTGCTTTCTTACTGAATTCAATTTCATAATAGTAGAGTATTTAGCCTATTTTCATGTGCTTTTAAAATAGTTAACTAAGCAATAAACTAAAACAAAAATGTACTGTAGGGCAATTAGAGCCTACTGGCAATGAGTGGGATTTCCACTAAATATGTAAGGTGGCTACAGAAAGTAAGGTTCTGTTTCTTGAAAAAAGCAGCACAAAACTAGGGAAGTGGGAACTAAGAGTGTTCAAATCACCTTTGTGCTCCTACTCCTGACCTGCTCTGGGATCTCAAGAATCCCTAGTGGAAGTAAAATTGTCCTGGGGTCAGCCGCAGGTGCTCTGGGCTAAGCTATAAGAGTCCCTAGAGCACTGCATGTTGCAATCCTCCCCTGAAGATAATTTCTGTGCTGAAGCTTGTGAGAGCATCCTCAAAAAGCAACCTTACACTTGTCTTCCATAGTTCTTAAATCAGAGAAATCTTCTCCATACAGATATGGGGATTTTTAGGACCTTTTGTAGTGCTTCAGTCCTTTCATATAAAATAACCAGAATGAGGTCCCATTATACAATGAGGTCCCATAGAATGATGTGGGAGGTCCCTCTGTATTATGAGGTCCCACAGAATGATATGAGGGTAATGAGGATCTCAGTTGAAGAACAAATTCCATACTTAAAAGTTACATGGTTGTTTACATGCAGTTTCCAATAGCCCAAGAATGCACGGTTGCACTATGCTAAACGTAAGTATAATATATATATAGTGGATTTTTGCAGTTTTCCCTTTGATAAACCTTATTTGTATTTTTATTAAAGTACAAGGATGTTTCCATTCTTCTCTGTTTAAAGAATCACGGATGATATCATCAATGAGGTCAGCACAGTTGTGACAATGTGTTCAGTCAATTAATTTGTACTTGCTGTACTAACTGGGTGACTGCCTCCATAGCAATACAGTAAACAAATTACAGAGTCATGCCATGCCCTAACAGACATCTTTGTACTCCCCTACAACAGTTGATGACATCATAAGAACATGTGTTTTCCCAGGATTGCGAGTATATGGACGTGTATTCACGCAGGCACACATATATACACATTTCCGATTTTTTTAAAATTACCGTATAGGTTCAAGCACATTAAATATTTAAAACAGACAAGGATTTACACACAAAATGTCTATAATTTTCAAACAGAATCCAGATTACTTAGAGTAACTTTAATTTTTAACTATATACTATTTCCTTCTGGTATCACCAGCATATCAATCAAGTTTATATTATTCTGGTTTGCTCATTTTATTAAAAGCAAATTCGGAGCACAATTGACTTTTCATTTGTTTAACAAGTGAAGAAATATTTACCCTGACAGCCATTTCATTGTAGAAATTCATCTTCATAATAAAATATGCTGTCTGTGAATCAAGAAAAAAAGAGATGGCATATATTTCAGTTACACAAAGACAGTGCTCCTATTTTTACATATAAAAGATAAGAATCTTTATACATAATACATAATAAGAGTTCTAGGCTTAGAGAGAATAAAATCAAACTTTGTATTGAAGAGATAGGCTTCCTAATACATAATGCAGGCTTAACCAGAAAAATCTATGGTAGTCAAACTAGGAGCTAATGGAGATATATGATCATAAAATGCTCTCCGCTGAGTTTGATAATCAATGGTGCTCTACTGAGAGTAGAATAACAAAGCAGAAATATTCACAAGTGCTGGTGACACGTAGTATTGTATGATTTATTCACTGGGGTTCTTTTAGCCAAAACTCACAGAAACATAAAAGGAATTCATATTTCAAGACGTCTGGTTTAATGAAAAATTCAAAGAAATGCTGTCTTCAGTCAAAATCGTTCAAGGATACGGATGCGGTGATGGAGCAAAATTGTGCCTTCCAACCATCTGTACTAAATGTTATGTACTTAACCGCCTCCTGAGTAATCCTTGGGAATTTTGTTTCATTTAATATTCATTTTAACATCATAAAATCATAAATACAATGATACCATGTTACAGTGAATCCCCTGATATAGAAAACATTTTCTGAAGTTCTGGTTTCCTTCCAATAAAGTAGAATTCCTCTCCTCATGAACGAATCCCCTGTTATACTGAACAATCACTTGGCAGCATAGGTTATTTTAATGGATACATCACTTTAAACCAAGCTTTCACATCTGTTCCGCCCTCTAATTACAAATGCAAAATGAACATAATTCACAGTTGTATCATAAAAAGTAAAATATAAGTACTTTAAAAACAAGTGTATGTCCTTTATTTAGCACAACATGCAGCTTTTATGTTTTTCTCATGTTTTAGACACAAATCAAAGGCAAAAGTGCTTTCCCCTGATATAGTGATTTTTTTCCCCCCATGGCAGAGGAATTCACTATAAAAGGGTTTCGCTGTAATTAGTGCTATTTGAATTGCCTAGTCTGATCCAAAGCAAATTGTCTGTGGAGAGCAGCAGGACTGGATTATTTATCAACAGTCTGGGCAATTAAGAAACAGTTGGCTGCAATATGTTATTTACAAATGAACACAATGATGCTACTTCATTTTAAATTCTCTTTCTTCATTACATTAAGCAAGGCATAATTCCTGCAGTTTAATTGAGGTGCATTTTAAATGCTTATTTTAATATTATACTGCTTCACTAATAATATAAACAGAAACAACAGCAAAGGGTAATATTTTATATAGAAGCAAAATTCAGGGATTCTTATATATTAGATTGAAAAAAAGTTTTATTTTCTATGTACAAGTATTTCAAGCAGCAAACTCAACCCCAGACTTGTGCATTAGAACAATTTGTTTCCTCTAGCTTAACTCTTTACTCCATAAACCTTTTCTGAATGGCATTAACTAGACAACACAACAGTGAAATAATGTCCTGGCCTAAGAATATTCTGAAGCTGTTGGGTTAAATAAATTCAGTATTGCTTTACCACACAACTTTTCTTAACTTTAACGAAATACAAAAGCAATGTGGGATAACCAGTTTATGAATTGCATTTTTAATGGCAAGTAATCATGCTTGGAAACCAGGGTTCTTTTTATGGCTGGTTAAACTGAGCCAGGATAGTTTGCAACACCTTTTTGGTACTTCTCTTGATAGGCTGAGGGCACTTAAGGCTACAAACAAATATCACCTTTGTCTCTTAAGAATTTTTTTTTTCCCAGGACGGGAAAAAGTGCAAATGTTCAGATATTGCTGTTCTTTGTCACAGGACAAAACCCTAAAAAAGGGATAAGAGGTGCTAACAGTTCCTTCTGTGTTATCGCCAGGGATCCCGGTTTTCTATTTCCCACTGAAAAATGGAAAAAAACCACAGATTTTGCCTTTGAACAAGAAATATGCAGATGTTTCATTTTAACAGAGAAACACATGGATTTTCCACTTTTGCAAAGAGCTCTCTGCAGGCTGGCAGAGTTCCAGCCTGCAAGGGGCTGGGGGGAGTGGGAGGAGGGTGGTCAGGCAGGGGACAACAGCTCCCACAGGTAAGTCTGGCCAGTAGGGTGGGGATTGAGGCCCCCATAGGGAGGGAGGGAGTTGGGCAGGGCTGGGGCTGGGGCTGCTGCCCAATCCAGGTGGTGCATGGGGCTTGGGCCCTGGGGCCAAAATGCACAGGAGTTGGCCCTGGACGGGAAGCAAGATGGAGCTGTGGGCAGCTCATCTGTGGAGTGGGGGGAGGTGGAGCTGGTTTCCAGCTGCTGCATGCACTCCTGTGTGGCATGGCAGAGTGGACTGGGGTGGGGAAGCTCCTTGCCTCTGCAAGCCCCACACCACCCTGGTGAGGCACCTCCTGCCCACCCAGCAGCAGCAGCGGCAACAGTATAGGGTTGTCCTGTACTGTACACCTGTACACCTGGTGATGTGCCCCTTGCTGCTGCTGGGCGGGCAGGGGCACCTCACCAGGGCAGCGTAGGGCTTGCAGAGGCAAGAAGCTTACCCGCCTGACCCCGCTCTGCCCTGCCGTGCCAGGTCCACTGGACTCTGTGCTGTCACTCTTGCCCTGATCACAGAACTCTACTGCCCAGAGGTGATCAACCCAGATGACTGCTCCTACACATTAGCTGCCTTGCATAGCAACTTCCCAGACATTTCCCATGCTCATCACTGACCCCAAATCAGCATCACAACCTGTATCCACTGAATCAACTTCAAATATCACCAATCGCTGGGCACCTCCACCCACCCAACCATCCAGCTGCTGGGGAAGTCATCAGACCCAGTGAAGTCATCAGATACACATTTATACTCCCGCCTTCATGGCTTCTCAGACAGCCTGAAGCATCATACATGGCAGCAACTGGACCAGGGAGGAGGTAATAGTTCTCACTGCCATCTAGGGCGAGATTGAGGACCAGTGGGGTGGTTCCACTAAAGTCACTGAAACAAGGTGGTCTGTGAATGGATCCCAAAGTAAATAGTGACCTGGAAACATGATTGTGAGTGATGGTCCAAGTTCAGGCAGCTTATTGCAAAGACACAGGATGGTAACTG
Organism: Gavialis gangeticus; assembly: GCF_001723915.1. NCBI lineage: Eukaryota > Metazoa > Chordata > Crocodylia > Gavialidae > Gavialis > Gavialis gangeticus. Next base: position 166,901,338 of record NW_017729022.1, on the reverse strand, counting down.
CATTTCAGGTGCACACAGGGTCTCATGTACCCAATAAGAGGAACTGTTCTTCATTTTCACAGTCAACAACATGTTGTTTCTAAATATGCAGTGAACACAGCTGCCATGCCACCCAGGAGAGTGATTAAGGACTCTGATGCAACTGTGGTCGAAGACAGCCCTTTGACAAGTCAAATACAGGTGGCTGAACATAGCCCTTCCAGGCCAGCAGAGCAAGCTGGGCGATGAGCCACATTGTGGATTCCCAAGCCATCCTGCTGATCTGCATGGACTAACTGGCTATTCACTCAAGCCATGCAGACTCTGAAATGGACCCAGGTTCAGACAACAAGAGCCTGGAGTTCCCTGTCCTCCCACTGTCTTCAGCATCCCTGCCAGCACTCTCATAAGAGGGAGCCTGTGCCCCAGAAGACAAAGCTGACAACGGTATCCTGCTTCTGGCAGTGGTAAGTGGCAGCCCACTGTTATGGTTTGTTAAAGAGACGACGAGCAATAGGGGGTGATGGGTGAGGAGCTGGAGTACTCTCAGTGGAACCTGAATGGCATGCTGGCTGGTTGACCCTGTAGCTTCTTCCTTCTTTCTCCCATCCCCATGCAGAACTGCAGTTAAAGCCTACACTGAAATGACATGGTGACAGCAACCACTAGAAAATTGTTCAGGCTGCAGGGTCTAGTGGTTGCTGTCACCATGTCACCATCTGGAGACATACCGCATGCAACTTCCATGCGCCACTGCTCATTATCGAGGTAGCCATGATGAGCAACTTCCACTAGTCACTACTCATCTCCCCAGCCCAGAAACGCTTCTTCATAGTGAGGAGCCATTCCTACATCTATCCAACCACAATTTGCTAACCTGTGGGCAAACACCTTCAGGGAGGCAGCTCCTGCCATGGATGTAGCCACGGACCAACCATGGTTTGGCAGTGGACCCATGCATCAGCTTCTCCCCGACAAGTACTGCTCTTTCACTCTTAGCATCAATGGAAATAGTCCCAGATACCATCAGGGCCCACCAATATCACCTTCTCTGCTTAATTTCACTTATGAGTTCATAACACTGGTCCAGCACATTCCACAAGGCAATGACCACATATGGATCTATAACAGCCAATGGTGGTGGAAGTTCCAGGTCACAGCCAGTGGTGGCAGCACAAATGCAGAGAAAATACAGGCAGAAGGCCAGCGGCCCAAGTTGCACAGTGAATCACACCAAAATCCCTCCCACAAAAATTTCTTTAACAACAATTTGAATACCCAGTGGGTTCTTTGCTCAGTGCTGGCAGAATCAATCCAAAATATACCACTTTAAACATTATTTTTAATCCTTCAATGTATAAAGGATAACAAACTACAGTAAAAGCTTTTTTATCTGGCACCCATGGGGAATGGAGGGTGCCAGATAACAAAATATGCCAGATAACTGAGCAGCCTGAACAGGTGTCTTTGCCTGTTCAGGCCGCCACCTGTCTCGCTGTGTTTGGGGTGTTGCTGCCCCTCCCACCAGGTTGCCGCCCCTCCTGCGGGCCCCAAGGGACAGGGAGGGGGGACACGCGCAGCCTGCTATGCCCATGGGCCACGGGGGTTTGGCAGCTCAGGCTGCTTTCCCCCAGGCCGTGTGGGCTCCACAAAACCAGAAGTGCCACAGCAGACACTTCCAGTTTCACTTTTCCCTTACAAGCCCTTACAAACCGGCTTGTAAGGTTCCGGTTAACACAACTTTTGCTGTATAGTTTTATTAATTTTATTCTTACTGTTTTGTCCAAAAATCCCTCAAGTTTCCATGTACAATTGGGAAATGATTAGCTGGTACAAAGCTAATCATTTGTCTCATCTTGAGGCCTGTCAGTGGGTGCATCTACGCATGACACTACATTGCCATAGCAATGCGCTATGCTGACAGTGTCCACAGGCAAAAACCGTGATGCCATAGCTACATTGCCATAGTGATACACTCCCTTGTTATAGCATATCGCTACAGTGATGTAGTGCCTAAAAATAACTGTGTGTGGTGTGCATAGCACAGTATGGGCTGCTACTGCACCATCTTTTAGTACTTCCAGAGGGAAGTACTAAATGATGGCACAGTAACAATAGCACCAAAGCCACACATGTAGATGCACCCAGTGAGACTACTGGAAAATAGTATAAATCTACTGTTGCCCTTTAACCCATTGAGTAGCACTTACTCAAGAAGACTTATTGATAGTCACCACTAATAAGGGTTCTTGAATTTATCCTTAAAACAGTGCTGAGATATGCTATTCAAAAAAGTATCCAAATAAAAGAAGTCACAGTTCTCATTAAAGTTAGTAACAAATATATTCACCATATGTAGTGCTGAATCCTAATTATGCCGTCCCGAAATCTTAACATTTCTTTTGTCTTAGAGGGCATTTTTTGCACTGGGACAAGTGTTCTATGCTGACTTATTGTAATAACAATAACACTACTAACGTTAGTGATATTGATAATAATCATATTACTGCTAATACCCTTCCTGCAGGTGATGAGATTTTGAGGCCCCAGTACCTGCATGATAACAAGTGTGAGCCCAAATATAGCAAGTCTGAACTTTACCATGACCTTAACATTCCTGAAAAACTTATATTTTCCTAACATAGCTATATTTTAAATACAGTAAGAATCAATACTTGCTTGCAGACAGACCACGTAGATTTATCAATCTAATTAGTTAACTTTATTTACTGGATTTGGGCAGTTTGATGTGGGAGACACATGAATAGTAACAACTGAAATACCAGTAGTGATGCACATATGGATAGCAGATCTGATGAGCCTGAGCCTTTGTTATTTTCCGCATCAGTGCTACTTACATTTCACAATTTTGCATATAATCATTAAAATGATTTATTATCAAGTAATTATGGGTATTTTGTGCATATGCTTTGCCTTGTTTGCTGGCAACAGATACCAGTCTAGTCATTATCATCAGACAAATTTTGAAATTACCAATTTTTGTCTAAAAAAACCTATTGTGTCAAATGTATCATTGTGTTTAATTAATGTTAAGTCATTCAGACAATTGTTGAAGGAGTTTAACACACTTTTTTTCTATAATTTTAACTTAAATATTGTCCTATTGTCCTTAATTACTAAGACTTTTTTCCAATATTGTTAGTGGAGCCAGGCCAGTGGTTTAGTAAAGGTTGTGTGATATGTTACTACACAGGGAATCCAAGGACATAAAGGTCTGAGAAGCAACGAATGAGGAAACCTATCTCCACAAGCAGAAACAAGCATTTTTTGTATTTGATTGCAGAGCTAACTGATAAACTATACAACCAAATTTTGAAAACTGTCAAATCTAGTCCTCCTTGGTAAAAGAGGTGTAAGCACAATTTAGCAGGTTTAAGAAAGATGCGCCCAAGCTCACCACTGTACAACTGACAATCCTTATGCGGAGCCCTTGTTTTCTTATAAAGTATTGGTTATTAGCTACTGTCAGAAACAGGACAGATGCACGCTCTAATCTGGAATGGTAAATCATATTTTACTGTGTTTTAAAAATGTGGAGTGGTGGTTTACTTATAGCTCTCCACCTTTATTTGTTATGTATTACTCCCCAAAAATTCAGAGCCACTGGTTCCAACTTTTCTGATCCTTTGGTGCACCTTAACAACTACAAAGTATTTGATGCAACTTTAATGTGAAACTATTCCAGCAAAAGGCAAACTGTAAAGAATTACCCAAGGTAGGTCTTTGTGTGCTCCCACCCAAAAAAGAAGCAATGCAGCTAATTAGCCTATCCATAGCATTGCAGTAAAGTGATTATATTGTTTACTGTTTGAGAGAGAGCGCATTTGAAGTTTGACACTAATTCACCTGTGTGGTAGAATTTCTGGGAGTTATTAACTGATCACTATCCAAGGTAAAAAGCATATACAGTTCTGGCAGCAGAGACCAGAACTGAGTGTTCTTTCCTCCCAGTATTTTCTCTGCCATCTCACAGAGTCGCATTCTTTCTTTTTCATTTTCACTTCATGGAGAGTCATTAGGCAGCAAAGTCTAGGGCAGTGGTTCCCAATCTCAGGTCACGACGCAAATGAGCGTTGTTGGGGAAAGGCCGGCGGCACCGCATACAAAGGACAAGCCACGTGGTGTGTTGGGAGGTCCCGTCCTCCTCCTTCTCCCCCCCGCCCCCCGGGCTGCCGCTGCACTCCACCCCCAGCAGGAGGTCATGGCAAAAAAAGGTTGGGAACCACTGGCCTAGAGCAAGTGCTCTTACTGCTAGACTACTAAACAAAAAAAGGGCACCACTGCTGCTGTCCTAACCTGTTGATTTGGATCCCGATCCTTTCACTGCAGTAACAAAGTAAGTGGAAGCAGTAACTGGAGGCTCCTTAGGTGATTTAGATTTGGGTCATAGCCACATGTTAGAGTGGAACCCAAATGAAGTGTGTTCATTCAGCATACACAGATTGGAGTAATCTGAAGGTACCTTGAAAAGTGTGGCCCATAAGGATGATTCAAGGTTTATTAAGATGTACAATCTCTGATATACAGTATGTAAAATACGATCCTTTCTTTTCTTCCTGTAAATGTTTATTTTTCTACAGAAAGAAAACAATTCAGTTTCACTAAAGTTAATAAAGAGTAAATGAATAGCAAGTTAAAACCTATTGTAATATAAAATATTAACATAACTTGGTAAATCAGAGAAGCAGAAGACTGATTAAAAAATTTACCACTGAGTGTTAAGGGCAAAGTATTTTTCTCTTAATTTCCTAGGCCTTCTAACAGAGATTTAAACTAGCGTGCTATCATGCATTTCTGCTATCTTCAAGTCCGTCAAGGGAATTAGATTGGCTGTGATCTGCTGTGTGCCTCAAGGCAAAACCTCAAATATTTCAAGGTTCATTAAATGAGAAATTTAAACCACTAAAACACAGAACAGATATGTAGAGACACTGGCTTATTTTATTTTCCAGAATTAACAGCACTTCAAGGAAAAAGTACCTCCAACCAAGAACACCAATCCTGCAATTAACAAAGCATAGGTAGAATACTGCAATGATCTGAGCGCCTTGCTGATTTGGGGCCTAAGGTTCCAGTCCTACAAACACTTATTCATGTGCTACCAGGAGTAGCAACCCGGTAGTAAAGCTAAGCATATACATATCATATTTACTCCAATCCATAGTGAAATTTTTTCCCCATTCAACATGGGGAGAAAGGGCCCTTGTTTTAGATTCAAATACAAGCTGGGGGCAGAGGCAGCAGCAGTGGTTACAATTCCAACTCTGACCCTGGGCGTGGGGTTGGAGTCAGAGCTGCAGCCGCTGCTACCCTGACACCTGTCCCGCGCTGCTATCTCTGCCCTTCCACCCCCCTGCTGTGGCTTACCTTCTCATTGCAGCTCTAGCTAAGGCTCTGCTCTGGCCTGGGACACAGAGGATGGAGCATTTCTTGCTTCTACCACCACCTGACCATGCAGCTGTGGTGCCAGCAGTGGCAGCAGCTCTAGCTCAAATCCAGGGCTGAGGCTGGAGCTGGGGCTGCCACCCTTACAACCACTGCCGCATGGTGGGGCAGGGGCCAGAGGCAGCAAGTTCTCTGTGCAACCTGTCCCAGCTCAGAGCAGAGCCCCAGCCACAGCGGGAGTTGCCACAGGAAGGTAAGCAGCAGAGGGTGTGGAGAGGGTTGAGGCAAGTAACAGGGGAAGCAAGTTCTGGGGGATGCAGGAGTCAGGAGGTGTTGATGGGAGGAGGGCAATTTGGGGGAGGCAGGTATCAAGGAGTATAGGCACCAAGGGGAAATTGGTGGGAAGGTGCAAGTATCACAGGGGAGCAAGTGACAGGGGGCAAGGTGCCATGGGTTCAGGCACCATGTGGGAGTAGGCAGCAAAGGGATAAATGGTGGGGGGGAAGGCATAAGGGGAGCAATAATTTGAAAAATTATTTCCTACCTTTAACATCTTTCTGAAGTGTTTTCTCCCTTGATAACCTCTCCACCATTTCTGGATAACAATCATCATTTTGTTCAGGTATCTAAAAAAGGGTTTTGGATGAAATAATGATTGATCAATAGACTTTAAAAAAACAGGTTATAATGAACATACATACAATAAAGCTATGCACAAATGTGTCTTTTAACTGCTTTAAAAGATAGGTGGAAGCTGCCACTCAGGAAAGTGCTGTTATAACTATTACACCTGAATGATCCTGTTGATGTAACTTTAACCCTGAACAGGTCTAAAGCTGCAATGGTTTTGATACATTTGCATTGCTACTCCTGCATACAGACATAACAGTTACATCATAACAGCTTATATTGGCATTATTTGATAACAATGCACCTGTCTATACCCTAAATCTCATTCTATTTATTCATTAGCAAAGCATGACAAAATAGACGTAAGAATAGGCTTTTGCATAACTGGTTAAGCCATTAATGAAGACTATAGTTAACTAATACATCTACACAGGAACTTTTTCCTTGTCAAACTTGTGCTACTGAATATTTCCCTGTCAAATGGCAAAATGCAAAGGTGCTGAAAATATTTTATGAAAATACAGCATTTTAGAAAAAATATCTGACAAGTTTTTTCATTTTTCCGTTGTAAAAATAAAAAACTGGGGCCAACCTCATTAATGTGAAGATACCCTTTTGCTCTTTTCTCACTTACATATACATTATGAGACAGGCCTAAAGCCGGGACATAGAGGGAGAGCTGGTCATAGAGGGACAGGGGTCAAAGGTGGCAGAGAGCCAAGGCGGGGGAACAGAGGGGGACAGAGGACAGAGGGACGGGAGTTAGACATGAGATTGGGTCTCATGGGTCTCAGGCTGCTAGTTGATCCTCAGTTGCCAGTTGGGGTCTTTTCCAGCAAGGCGTTGTCCAGAGGAGGTCGCCGGCAGGGCCTCTGGGTGGATAGGTGGCATGGTGTAGTGCTAGTCCACATGGAGAGGGCATCCCAAGGAGGTCACATTCTACCACCCCTTTTATAAGGGTGGGATACCTGTGACTCCAATGGGAAGGACATGCCCAGGCAAGGGCCAGTCCTGCTCAGATGAGGTCGTGTAGTTACAGGTGTCTTCACTGTCCAGTGGGATACAATGGTGGAGTTGCTGGTTTCTATTTTGTTCTTTGTTACCATGTTACTGGTTTCTTGGGGGATCTTTATCTTTCAAATACTGGGTTTTGTCTCTGCTCCTTGGAGGAGGCCTGTGGTTTCAGGGACAGTCAATGCAAGGCCATGGTAGGGTTGTTAAGTTGACGGTCCAGTCATTAAGCTGATAGTCCAATCACTCAGTAGGAGCTATTTTTAGGTCTGCTCCCATTATGTCTCAAGCACTCTCATTCTCTCTCATTCATCCGAGAACCAATTTACATGGGAGGGGTAGGTATGAATCACAGTTGCAATATAATTACAATAGAGTATGCCTGGGCAGGGGGCACAAAATGGAGACTTGACAAGACAAGGTGGAGACTTGACATTACTTTGGCTACTTTACAGAAACAGGCCTAAATCATACAATATCAATATAAAACAGTAAAAATTAATACAAACATAACAGAACACTACTTACGATATAAAAAGGGGCTTGTTACAATAATGGACTATAAGAACTTATCTTAGCTTATCTGTGACTACTTATAACTACTTATAAGGAATAGAGAGGGCAGAGAGAAAGACAGAAACAGTTGGGGAAGGGGAGGGAATGTATTTTTAAGTAAAATTTAAAAAAAAGAAAAACCTAGGGGTGTTGCTGCAATCTCTGATCCATGCTGCCCAGCTTGTGTTGCACTGATGTATAGGTACTCTGTACCTTATCCACCGTGTTTCCCCTGCTGGCCAAAATTGGGCCCACTGTCCCCCCTGACTACTGCCCCCCACCCCTCCAGCACCTCAAATCCCTGTTCACTGCAACCCCCCACCCCCCTGCTTAGTTGTGGCTGCTGGATCTGTCTGTTCCTTTCAGTTCTCCAGGCCTCTGCTGGCCTGAAGTGCGACTGTTCCAAACTCAAGCTAGCACTAACACTGATCAACATTTGTGCAGCTCACAGTGTAAGGTATAACAAGGCCCTGATTCCCTTTGTTCATCCCCTTTCTTTGATGTTGTAGTTGTAATAGTAGTTGTAGTTTCCCTGAGCCCCAGTGAGAACTGAATTGTTTACAGTGCCTTCAGTTTGATCATAACATTTGTAGTTGTGCATTGAGACATTTATTATGATGCATCACATTCTTCAGGCCTTTAGTTGATCTCCTATAGGAGATGGGAAGGAACTTGTTTCTCCCACTGCATATTTTGCTTTTTAGAGATTGTTTTTCTTTTGTCTTCCTCTGCAGCATTGAGATTGGCATGGCTGGAGACAGGACACTGAGGAATGTGCTCTAGTGCCCTGAGGTTGTACAGAGAACTATTAAGTGTCGTGGTACATCTTGATCAGATTCTCAGGGATATACTGATCCCCAGATTTGGGGATAGAACTAACAGGACAAATTAGGGGGGATATGAGGGTTACCTCTGCAGTAGATTTCAACTGCCTACTAGGATCATCTGGGTATTGCTTGCCTACTAAATTCCTTTGCCATTGCAGGGATCTTAGATATTAGTGGAATGCTGTTGTGGCCCGTGGCATATATTGTAGCTATCTGAAGAATCAAATATTTGGTCTAGCAAACATCTTTGCCTTACCTTATTCTATTTATTTGAAACTCCATAATCCATTTTTTTGGATGAAACTCAATCTACCGTGATTTGTGCAAGGCCACTGTAGATGATCTAGTGGCCCTTTCTGACCTTCTCTGAAATGACGCCATTTTAAGAATGTAGCTAGATCCATCAAGCCCATGCATGCAAGTCTTCCTGCACTGGGGCCATGGCTTTTAATCGCCATGCTTATTTGCATGTCACACCCCTGAATAAGATGCACACCTTGTTTGAAAAGGCAGAATTACGAAAACACAATTTTTCCAGTCAGCCCTGCCACAACACCAGTCCAGCCAGTGCTCAACCCTCTGGCTGAGGCAGACTCCCATCACCAGCATCACTCTCCTTCCGCCTGCTGCTTCACTAACAGCTACACTCAATTTAACAGTGGCTGCAAGAGGGTTAAACTTATAGCAGTCAGCTCTCTGGCAGGGGTAGGAGAACTGATGCTGGTGACAGGATTCTGTCCTTGCTCTGTACAGACAGAAGGTTGAGCCCTGGCTGGGGTGGTATTGTGCATAGGCCCTTGCTGCCATTCCAGTATTCCCCTGCCTCCATTCCAGCTCTCAAATCAGCTTCCTTTCCTAAGATACACAACCCAATTTTGGATGGCTACTTTTTTAGAAAAAAAGGTGTGTGAGGTATGCGCATAAACATAGTACCTGATCACACCCAACTTTTCAAATAATATATAGCACTTCAGTATATCTTAGAGCATGTTATAAAGCAGGGGTGGCCAACACAAAGAATGTTCACCATAAATTGTAGTGTTAGAGTGATGTAGCTGTGATGGTCCAGGAATTATGTGAAAGACAAGAATTTCTTAGAGTGACATCTTTTATTGGACAAACTGTATAGTTGGGACAGAGTTAGACAAGGTTCTGAATACAAGACATTCTTCAGGTCTGAGGAGTAAAAGCCAAAGCAGCGTAGTGGAAAACAGCTGGAAGAGGGTGGTGAGAAATTCCTAGGAGTAGCCACAAGTGACAGAGGCAGCTGCTGTCTGTGGCATGTAAGCTTAGTAAAGGAAGGAACTGGATAGAGGCAGGAGGGTTTAAGCCAGTCTCCAACCTTTTTAAGGTGAAGAACACCTTTTGAAGAAAAGGGCAATCCATGGTCTACTGTGCCCCCCTGCCCAGCCTGTCCCCCTGCCAATCCCTCTGCCCAGCAGGTTGGGGGGAGCCCAGGAGTGAGTGGTGCCTGGGCTGGGCTGGGCTGGGGGAGGGTCAGAGCCCAGGCAGCTCATCTAGGTGTGTGGTTGGGCTCCTGTCACTGCACGCACCCCGGCAGAGGCCCGGGGAGCACATGCTCCCCCTCCCCCCATCTGTGTGTGGGACAAGGTGGGTGCTGCTGCACACTAGGCTTTGTGCCCTGGGCTTTGGACCCCAAGCCCTGAGCTGAAGCTGGGCTCAGGGTGCAAAGCCCAGCATGCAGTGGCAGCAGCCTCACCCTGCACACAGATCTGGGGGACACGTGCCCCCCCGGCCTCCACCTGGGTGCTTGCAGAGGAGGAGCCCCACTGCATGCCTGGATGAGCCACCCGGGCTCTGACCCTCCCTTGGCCTGGCCCGGCCCAGTCTGGCCAGGGCCCCACTCACCCAAGCAGCAGGGGGTGTGGCTCAGCCCAGCCACATGCATCCTGCATCTCCTATGCCCCGCCACTCCCATACTACATCCTGGCCACTCCCAATGCAGAGTGTCTGACAGTCGATCTCAGTCTGGGGGATCAACCGGTTGGTGACCACTGGTTTAAGCCTCCAATCAGGCCACATGAAGCTGAGCAGGCATGGGATGCTGATGTTATCACCAAACGCCAGGTTAGTCATTCTCTGGCCTGGCAGCTACTGCTGAATTCAGGGCTTTGGATCCTGGGATATAGGTTGTAGCCATGTTGGTCTAAAAAGCATGGACAGACAAAACTCTTGAGGTAGAGGCAATATCTTTTATTAGACCAACTGAATATTCACTTCAGTTCAACACCCTGCCTGACATCTGACACCTTCAGGAAAGGAGCCTGCTGGAGCCTTGTCTATGCCTAATTTACATACTTACACAGCAGCTTTTTCACAAATGGACTTTGAAACCCAGGGGAACCTTACCATCCTTTAACTCCCCTGTGCAAGATGAAGTTTCCTTTCTACCTGGGTGAACTTTTACAATCTTTGAATTCTCCTCTGCCTGACAAAGGGTGTTTGGGCCCAAAAGCTTGCAAAGAAAGAAATTTTTGTGCTACTATTTAGTTGGTCTAATAAAATATATTGCTTCTCCCCCAAGGGCTTTAGATTCTTGCTTGCTGCTGTGATTGTGGGGCCAGGGAAGGGTTAGAATAATTTTTTCTTGAAAATTTTCAGTAATTTTTAGACTGAGACACCAAGTAAAGTATAATAGACAAAAATTTTGGAAACAAATTAGTTCTGGAAAATAGTGGCTAAATAGAGCAAACAATGATTTGGTCTGATGCACGTTCAAATACCTGATGTATGCTCGGACTCTGCATCCTCGAAACCAGCTCTGGATTTTTACAGCAGCAGCATGTTCTGTTTTTCTATATTGACCTACAAATCTGAAAACATTTTTAAAACAATCTTTTAGCAATTTAACATTCCAATACATTAATTTAAGCTAAAAAACCACAAAAACCCCTCCATATATTCTTCTTAATAGGATTTGGGTGGTTTTAGGGCTATTCTTTTAAAATTTTGCTGTTGTTGGTTCTTTTTATTTTTAATTTTAACTTATTCTCAAAGTTAAGCAAGATGACAGAAAATGTATCACATCATTACTAGATAATACTGACATGATAACAAAGGCCCCAATCTTGCTAGAAGCACAGTGCAAAAGCTCTCCTCCATTTTAACAATTTTGTAATCAAGCACCAAAAACAATCAAAATATAAATTCAGAGGAATGCAAATGAATGCTGTTTTTCATTCGGTGCAAAGGAACAACAAATATCTTCAATTATGGTTTTTTTCCATATGAATTCTAATTTTTAAAACTTGAAAACATTGAAAGAAAGACAGCAGGGCTAGATGAGTTGTAACTCACATGCTGACTTCTATTAATTTTATGTTTTTCCATCACCTGAGAAACATAGTTCTTAGATACAAGATACTGAGTACTCATGCCAAATGTCACAAACTTACAGACTTCTTATGTTTTAAGTGAAAAATGCAAGTAACATTTTATCTTAATGATGTATTAATTAGTGCTGAATTAGAATAGAAATCCACACAGAATCCACAAGGCATAAAATATGCCATGAATACCAAATGCATTCACTATGATCAGCATTGTAACAATGAATTAAGAGTGATAGAAAAGAAAGCCTGATGACTGAAAGTCAAGTGAAACTAAATGAAAATTTCACTTAGCTAGCCTGGATCAAGTCCTAAATGTGTTACCAATACTGCAAAGAATTAGAATTCTCTTAAGAAAATATTAGGTGATCACAGTACTCATATAACCAAATGAAAATATCCACTGTAACTATTGAAAATTATTTCAGTTCTAAAGACTGAAATGTTTCCAATTGAGGTAATTCTGGAAGAAAAAAAAGGTAGAATTACACAACATGCTGGCAACTCCAAGACAAATAAATTGTCACTTAGCTCTGGCTTTTCAAATACCCACTACATATTGCAAAGAACTTTATTGTTGCATGGGAAATGTGTAGTGAAAAAGGTGGTAGTGTATGAAGAAAACTACAAAGCATCTGTTATTTATCACTAAAGTGGCTTTACTGTTAGTTATGAATACAAGGTCTTTGGGCTGAAACAAAGCCTGATTTAAAGCCCACTGAAGTTACTGACAAGCTTCCATAGACTTGTGTGGACTGTGGATCAGGCCCTATGGTTCTTGCACAAATTAGGCAGTATATGAGTTCTACTGAAACCCCAAAACTTTAGCCCCCAATCCCAAAGATGTTAAAGAAGTCAATGGCATAGCTTTAATGAAGAGAATTCAAGTAGAATTTACAGAACTAACAAGGTAAGTATACTGAAACTATATTTTTGAGTTGTATTACTTAGTGACCTTATTTTTTGGTGTTGCATATTATGCTGCCTATGGAGCATTCAAATCCTGCACGCACTTCCTTACCCACATTAAACTCATATGAATCAACTGTGATATGTATGAGGCCACTCTAGATGATTTAGTGGCCCTTTCTAGCCTTCTCTGAAATGATGACATTTTAAGCAGGTGGGTCGATCTATTAAGCTCCTGTGTGCAAGTTAAAAACATTGAGAACCACTGTAATCTACAGCAAGCCTTCACTGACATAATATACTGCCAGCCCCTCTTACCTAAAAGGGACCTTTCCTCCTGGATTTTGACCAAGACATCCCCAAGGGCTTCAGGAAATAGAACTTTTGTCAACGAACAGTAGCGTTAAATATATATCTTGTTAGCATCCTACTGTCATTAAAAATTGCATGTTCTTTCAGGATAACTGTAATTTTTTGGAAGCTAGCATTTTAGAAAGTTTGAAGAAAGGGGGATGAGAGTAATATAAAAATGCTCAGAGAGAAACTGGCAAAGGAAAACCCAGGGAAGGAAGTTAGGGGAAAGACATAAAGAGTTGAGAGGTAGGAGAGGCCTAATTGGACAGGGTTAGGACAAAGGGCAAAGGGAGACAATAAACAAAGCTGAAGAACTGGAAACAGCAGAATTAAAGGCAGTAGAACACACTATGCTTGTATACTAATTCAATGTTAGCATTTAATTCATGATCTGACAGTCAAAAATGCAAATATTCATCTACTTGCTGAATTAGGAATTATCTAGTCCCAAAAACATGGGACTAGTTTCACTATCAAACACAATCAGTTGCTTGGTTTTTAAATTACAGGGAGTGATAGATATCTTTCAATAAGATGGCGTACTGATTGGTTTGACATTCAACCTGACTGCCTAGTGGTCTAGCTGCTGAATTATGTTCCTTGATGCCCATGCACAGCTCCCACTCATTTTAGTGGAAGTCATTTAAGCAGACCTAAGGTCAGAATTTGGCCTTGGAATGTTACTGAGAGTGCAATTTCCAGTGAAAGAGCCAGTTACAAAACTGTACTACACTTAAGGCAAAAGAATGCACTAAGCACGCTTACTACGGTAACAGTTGGGAGAGGGTCCTCAAAGACCTGCCTTGTGGATTTTTCCTGCTAGTTAAGTGATTCCTAATCAGGGTCCCTGGGCACTGTGGGTTGCCACCAGATCTTCTGAATTTGAAGGTTGCTGCAAGATGTGAGGTGATAAGCAAGATGAGAGGAGGTAAAGCAGATAAGCTGACCAAATAAGCCAGACTCAGGCTTGTCTCTGGCTGGATGATCCCACACTCCTAGTGCCCGGACCCTGAGTCAGTAAATCAGCATGATAATATATAAATTGGTTGGTGAAATTGGGTGCCACTTAGTTCACAACAGTTATGGAGGGGTATCTCGTGTCAAGCAAGGGTAGGGCTGCCAACTCTGAATCTATTTCGGAAGGTTCCTGGAAGGCCAACGTGCCTGCAACCGCAAACGTGCCCACGCTTGCATATATCAGTTATGGATGATGGTGCGTAGACTTTATGTCAGGAAGGCAAACGCACATTACTATGACATTTTAAAAACCCACTGGATTACTGAATAAAGCAGATTCAACCTTTAATATTTATTTTAATGAATGCCCTATCATTTATCTTCTGGGTGACTCTCAGAAGTCTTCTAGTATCCAGGGATCCTGGTTTTCTCTGATAATATTTCTCTGAAATATATTTTAGTGATGTTTCATTTTAATCATGGAAAAATGTGGATTTTAGGTTATTTTTTTGATCCAAAAATTGGGGATTTTTTTTTTTTAATCAGAGAAAACCAGGATCCCTGTTTATATCTAATTCCTGGAGACTCCAGGGCAAACCTGGAGGGTTGGCAAGCCTAAGTGAGGGGTGCCTCGCATCCAGAAAGCTCAAAAACTGCTGTACTCTACGGACCTCATATCCTGTCCCAGCCCCTTTTACCTAAAAAGAGATCCCCTCCTTCTGGATGTTCCAGGACAGTCCCAAGCATGTCTGGAAATGAGACGTTTGTCCCAAATTTGAAAACCTGCTCCTGATCCGGCTGTGCGTGGGAAAGCGGTGCAGCGTCACAGGGTCCCCAAACTAGCAAGCCACATTTGGCCTCCATGCTGCTGTCCCTGACCAGCCACGGGACATTCCTGGGCCTTGGATTTTGGTTCTGGGGTGCCAGTAGCTCTTGCTTTGCTTGGCCAGCGTGCTGGAAGGCGGGGCTGGCAGAGGGACGGCTGTCACCAGTGCCAAGGCGGAATGGGGCAGTGACAGGAGAGCAGGGTTTTCCCCACGCCAGTGCAGCCCCATGCTAATGCAACCCCAGCTCAGTGAATCGCTGGGACCCCAGCAGCCATCACCTCACGGACCAGGCCCGGTGCGGGGGAGGAGGGAGCGTTACCTGTTGCTATGGAAACACTCCTGGAGCAGCTCCGGCAGGCCCGTGCGCAGCCTGGCCCAGGCGGCCATGCTTCCAGCCCCGCCCCCACCCGCTCGTGTACAAGCCGTCACCATGGCAACCGGGCCGCACCACTCGCCCGGCAGTGGGGGGGCGGGGGAAATGGGGGCTGCGCGTTCTGCCAGGCCGTGGTGTGGCCTGGCAGGGGCATGGGGGGTGGGGAGGAGGAGTGGAAGCGGGGC
>NW_017729022.1:166880717-166880975 GCF_001723915.1 Gavialis gangeticus | reverse complement strand
TTCCGGGCCGCTGGGCCCAGCCCGACTCCGGCGGTGGCAGCAGCAGCGAGACCGAGCTGGTGAGGCCGTAGGGGAAGCGGGCCCTCCCCTTCTCTTCTCCCAGGGGTGGGTGGGGCTGGACCTTGAGTCCCCCGCAGGCTCTTCGGCCGGAGTGCCCGGGCGGCCGCTGTCCTCCGGGCCTGGAAGTACTGTGGGAGCCCCCCCCCCCCCCCCCCCCCCCCCCCCCCCCCCCCCCCCCCCCCAAACACACCCCCCCAC
>NW_017729022.1:166875725-166880676 GCF_001723915.1 Gavialis gangeticus | reverse complement strand
AAGCGCATGCACACACCGCCTCTCCGTCCCCTGCCCCACAAGCCAGTGGTATCTCCCGGGGCAGCTCCTGCCGCCCTCCTGCGCGGGGCATCCCAAGCCTTGCACCCAGGGCGCCCACGTGGGCAGTTATCCCGCGCTGCCCTTTCAAACCTGGCTCGAGCTCGCGACTGCTACAGCCCACTCCCCCCCAGGGCTATGACAGCTGCCGCCTGCCAAAGCTCCTGCCTCAGAAACCACTGTCTGTGTCTCCTGTCGGCCCGGCCCAGCCCGCAGCCGGATTGCAAAGTGGCACAGCTGACTCGTTTCTCTCATCACTTTCCAGATGCAGAGATGGGGGAAAAGAGGGTGGATCTGATCTGACTTGACCTGTGGCCTGTGGGGCCTTCCCTACTGTGTGAATGAGTGGACAGTAGGCTAAATCAATGGATTTGGGGGCTTTTGAGCTGATTCTCTGAATAAGGAAGAAAAAAAACAGTGCGGTGGGGGGGAGCAGAAGAGGGATAACAAGATTTTTGGAGGTCTGGATTGTGGTAGTACTGTTGATACTGCTGTCTCTTTGTGTATCTTTGTGTGTGGTTGGGGTGGTTGGCATGTATTTTGGAATGTTATGTCTGTTATGTCATTGGGTTGGATTCATTAACAAATCAAAATTTTGTTTGAAGGTTGACAGGAGGGTGCTAGAGCCAATACAGAAGATGAGTGAAGATGACAGTAATCCAGTAGTGGCAGTAATCCAGTATGAACTGGGTATGGAGGGCTGTTATACAAATCCTGCAAATTGCACTTGTTATTTAGCAAATCGCATTGATTTTTGGTATTAAAAGCACTGCTGTTTCATATAGGAACAGCCAGCTCTGAGCTTTCCACATCTCATTAATATTAGTTACACTAATACTTAGAATGTGCCCTAGGCCTTGTAATGGAGATGTGGGAGCTCCTTGAGCATCTTTGAAACTGAGAGAACCTGGCTGGTTTCAGAGCTGCTCCAAACTGGGCAGTTTTTGACTGGGTTCATTTGGCAGTTAGAAATAAATTGTGTGTAGATTAGTGTGCATGTGACTCAATGGTGATGAGAATTTGAGTACAGGAATAGGAATGAAAAGAAGGAGAAAATGAATATGCGGAGAAGGGAATGAAAGTAAGTGAGGAGGTCAGAAAGCCGTGGAGTCAGGGAGAGTGATGCTGACAGCAGCAGGGGCATATAGACATAGAAAAAAGAATAGACCCAGGAAACAAAACAGGTAATATCCAGACTGAGCATGTGGTCTGCTCATATCACTGGTGATATGACAGTGTGGCTGAAGTGCCTACTATAATTGAAGCATTATGGATGCTTTGATGGACTGTCAATGAAAGTTTCAGGTTCTAACCCATGATTTTCTTCAGGAAATGTCAAAGGCCTCATGGTTGAAAACATTCTGCATCCTAAAAGACAGCTTATGGTGCAGAAACATGTTGCGTGGCAGAGTGATTAAGGTGTTTCACTGCAGCTTCAGCGGTGCATATTTGAGCCTCATTCTAGACTTCTGCCAAAAGCCATACCTAATTCTCCAGCTGTAAATGAGTACCTGGTCATTTGACTGGGAAGTCAAAGACAGATGGAAGCAATGCTCCTTTGTGTTCTGTTAGTCCCAGGAACTGCTGTGCCTTAACCAGGCGAGGCTGATAGGGAGTCTAGCCTGGAACTGACCTCTCTCCTTGATTTATTCAGATAAATGTGTTAGGATTACTGGGTTAGTGATAGGAGATAATGCAAGTAGAAAAAAATATATAGAACAGCTTTCACTTTTTTAATAGTGACCGTGTTGTATATTCTCTTGATTATATGTTGTGGCCCCAGAGAAATGACCAAAAATAAGGTTTAACGCTCAAACTTTGTGTAAAACTGGCCCCCAAGTTGAAACAGTTTAGAACTATTTAAATTAAAAGCTTTGTCATTGGCATCATACAAAGCTTCTCTAAGAAATATATTTGAAACTACTCTTTCTTCACAGAAGTCATAAACTATTTATATTCCAAAAGAGTGTGCACTGTGTAAAACGTTCTTGTTTAATATGAATTGGCCTCAATTAATAAATTTTCTGTTTAAGATTAATAAATCATATGACCTTTGCTTGTATTACTGATATGATCAGGGCACTAGTTATCCTTGCTGGTAACTGCTGTTACTAGGGCTGCACCAATAAAGATTTTCTTGGCCGGTACCGGTAGCTGATGATTAACCAACCATATTGGTTGATGCCAATCTGATAACCAATATATAGTAATAGTTAAAGGCATTTTAAATTACTGACATAAATAAACCTTTTTTATTTAGAGCTTCTTAGAGCAACTCAAAACATTGTATTGGGCATTCTGTGGCCCAGGAGCAACCTTCTGCCTGCTTTGGCCCTCGATGAGGAAGGCGATGACTGCCTTATTCCCATGCACATCACCCCCTCACCCAGGGCGCCTACCCACAGCCCCACTCCCCACACAGCCTGTACTGTCTTCCCTGGCCGATGGGGCAGACCCTTATGTGGACCATGGTGCTGAGCACATCTGGAGCCCCAAAGTCTGCTGCTTCCTCAGCGCCAATGGGCCTGTGCAGCTGAGCTCCCATGGCCACCAGGGAGAAGCCGCTTTTGTAAAGCTGCTTGGTGCCTGGCAGAGTGAAATGTCCCTCACATGCCGCCTTACCCTGCCCCCACACAACCCAATGTCTCTGCAGCAGCCCTAGTGCTCAGGCCTCTGCTGCGCACGTGGCATAAACGATCCTTTTGTTGATGAGTGCAGTGCCCTGTGGCTGCTCCCTGGTGCCCTTCCCCTTCCCTCTGCTCACCAGGACCTGTAGTCTGCCATGGGCTTGGGCCGACGGCAGGGTGCAGGTCTGAACTATGCTCTCCAGGGTGTTTTGGGCACGCGGTAATAATTATCAGCTGCAACAACCAAAAAAAGCCGACAGCCAGTAATGTCATTTCTCCTTTTATCGGTGCCGATCTGATAGCCAACCAATATATAGGTGCACCCATGGTTGTTACTAACAACTGATAAATTTACAGATTCAAGGCTGGTTTTTTAGAGGGCTTGGAAATATACACATGCCTACAGTAGGAGAAGGTGTATGTATTTTGGTGGTGCTGTTCCCAAGTTTACGATGGAAAAAGTGTGCTATACCAGTAAACCTTTCTAGTATAAATGCTGTTCATACTAATAAGGTGCTTTTATTGGTATATTATGTTTGCTTGGTAGTGAAATAAGCTCTGTTGACCACAGCATCTATACGTCAGTGTAGCTATGGATACTCTAGGACAGGGCTTCTCAGTCCCCAGGCCGCAGCCCGGTGCTCAGCCACGGCACAGTCAGCTGCCGGACCAGAAGTGGCTGCAGACTGACAAACTGTGGCCCCCTAGAGCCAGGCGGAGAGGCCGCAGCTCCTTCTGCAGGGCCTGCAGCAGTGCAGGGTTTTGCCCACCCCCCTACCCAGGGGTGGGGGTATCCTTACCTGTCTTCCGGCTGGAAACTCTGGCTGCGGCCAGCTGTGACTGCTGGGCCATGCTTTGCTGAGCTGCAGTCGCTTCCAGGCCGTGGTTTGCCAGGCCATGGCATAAAAACTTTGGGAACCCCTGCTCTAAGATTTTGTTGTTGTTGCTGCTGGAAGGGGAATATTGCAAAAGAAACCCTCATCCATAATTGACATTATTATGCTGACAAATATTTCTTAGTAAGTCTGGCCTGTAACATGTACTTTATTAAGGTGTATCATCTTGCATCACTGTAAAATACTAGTTATGGTGGAACTAAAAAAAACAAAACTGTTCATGGACCAGAATAACTGTTCACATGATGTTGTTCCTTGTGGAACTTAAAATATTTTTGTGTTGTAAGGATTGTAATAATGCTGCCCATATTTGCCCATATATATCACCCAACCTGGCACAGAGAGAAGAAACTAAAATCTAATTACCTGTCGGAATTCTAGTTTCTCAGCTCTGTTGAGTAAATGTAAGGCGGCTACTCCTCAGGGCTCCTCCTTCCTTACTTTGTGCTCGTGTAATCTAGGAAGCTGTCCTTTGGAAATCTTGTTTAGTAACACTTGTGAGGAAGGAAAAAGGAAACTGAGGAAATTTATTTTTCAACTAGACACTTCAGAGTTCTAAAAGGCTATAAGGAAAAATCAAGGACATAATTGTTATCTGCCGGGTATCTATCTTTGTTAAGGCTTGCTCACTCTTATTTCTCAAGTATTTGATCAGTATATACCAATACTGAGAGAGAGCTTGTGTTTTGGGCACTGTCATGTTACTTCTTCTACTAATGACTTCGACATTTCAGCATATTACCATCATTTGACAGTTCATGTAGGCCGTCCACCTGGACAATTAATAAAGTCATACGGTCAGTAAAGGGCAAGCACATTAGTAAATGGCCACAATAGGGTTACAGGAATTGCTGCTTCCTGATAAATTGCTCTAAATCTCATTTTTGGCTGACCAATTATTTTGGGTTTGAGTCTTATGGTTCATGGCAGCATGTTTCCTACCATATACAACAGCCACTGCTTTGATAAGATCGTTTTCTCTGTCTCTATATTAGACGAGAATCTATCTAGTTATGTATAATCTACTTTGGTTAGTTTATAAAGTGCGAATCTGCTCTGCCTTCTCCTTGATTTAAAGCTAACACAACTAACTGTATTTCTGTAGTTATGTGGATCAAACTTTTGGTATAAAGCAGTCTTAGCCCTACTGGGATTCTTGTCCCATCTCCTTAAGGTAATGGTTTCTCAACCTTCCACATTAGGACTGCCTAGATTAAACTTTATTTTTTTAAACAGATGATCCTGTTTTGAGCATGAGAGTTGAATTAAATAGTATATTGAGAGTCCTTCCAGCCTTATTCTCTGTTCTAATTCTCACCTGGAATATGTGAGGAAATGGTTTTTTCCTCTTCTAGTTTTAGGCTTGCTTCC
>NW_017729022.1:166861663-166870725 GCF_001723915.1 Gavialis gangeticus | reverse complement strand
GTTTTGGGCATGAGAGTTGAATTAAATAGTATATTGAGAGTCCTTCCAGCCTTATTCTCTGTTCTAATTCTCACCTGGAATATGTGAGGAAATGGTTTTTTCCTCTTCTAGTTTTAGGCTTGCTTCCCATTGACCAAAGATTACAAGTAGGACCTTGACATTTACAATACAGTACCTTTTTATTAGGGGACTTTTGTGCAAATAATCGCACTTTTATGGTATTAGACATATAAACATATGCCTCTTCTGATAAATCAACTCACTTAAAAAAGAAAAAGGAAACAACTTTGTGATACTGTAATTAAACAACAAAATAATATGCAACTTCAGGAACAGGAAGGACCTATATGTTTTGAAGCAATGCAATATCTTGTTTACAGCACATTAAATCATAATCCATTTTCAGAATAGACAGTTTTGTAGTTCTCGTGATATGAAAACCTATATCTCTTCTGTGTTCAGTTTCTTCAGGATTTTTTTTTCCTTCCCACCTGGTTCTCATGGAGTCTTCCTGCTCTGGACTTCAGGCTTGCTGTGAGGATGATGACCAAGATTACCATCAGTGGCAATGCATATGGGATGCACATGCACGCCTTGAGACCCCCTGACAGCCAGCATTTCCAGGCAGAGGGGACAGGTGAGAGCACTGCTGCCTCCCCTGGGAGCTCCGGCCAAGGAGTGGGGGTGCCAGGAGAAGCAATCCCCGTGGCCGATCATGCTCTCCCGAAAGTGCCAGCAGTGTGCCTGGAAGTGCCAGTGGAGCATTGCTGCTACTTCTGGCTCAGCGTGATCAGACACGGGGGGACTCCCTCCCTGCCTCCCTCCCCCTGGTCGCTGACTGGCCACTGTGGGGGGCAAGTGCCCCCCCCCCGACTCAGGAGGCACCAGTTGCCCATGATTACCATCCAGTCTTTTTAGCTTGCAGTTGTAGTCTGAAGGAAGCAGGGCATCAGGTGAAATTCTCCTGTTTAGGGAGTGCAACAGAGCCTCTTCAATCCCCACTACAGGGAAGAAAAATAAATCAGACATGCTGGAAGCTGTATCCATGAGAACAGTAGGGGAAAGGTCCTAGCAGCAAAGGACTCTAGCTAAGAAGGCAAGAGCACTGCCTGGGTTAGAAAGAAAGGAAACGTAGGAGAACTGATTGTGGTAAGCTTGGGGAAAATAGAGGAAGGCCTGACAAGCCACAAAGAAGGCTTATCAGTGGGCTACCAGTTGAGTAAAATCACCCTTAGTAAATTTGCAGACAACACCAAGCTGGGTGGATACTCTGGAAGGTAGGTCTAAGTTCCAGAATGCCCTGGATAGACTGGAGAATGGTCCACAATCAACCAAATGAAATTCAGTAAGGACAAATGCAAAGTCATGCACTTGGGACAGAATAACAGCAGGCACAGTGCAGGCTGGGATTGGCTGGGGCTGCAGTACTGCAGAGAAGAACCTGGGGTTTACAGTAGACTATAGATTGAATATGAGCTAACAGCATGCTCTTGTTGCAAACAAACCAACACGTAACAATATACTGGTTATATAAACAGGAGTGTCACTTGCAGATCAAAGGAAGTGATTCTTCCACGCTCTTCAGCACTGGTGAGGCCTCACTTGGAGAACTGTCCAGTTTTGGGCCCCACGTTAAAGAAGGTTGTAGACAGTTTGAAAAGAGTCTAGCATGGAGCAACAGAGATAGTTAGGGGCCTGAGAGACGAGAGTTATGAAGAAGGGTTGAAAGAGCTAGAGTTACTTAGTGTGGAGAAAGGAAGATATTGCTAAGTCTTCAAATATCTGAAGGGCAATTATAGAGAGGATGGAGATGGGCTTTTCTCTCTGTCTATATGTGACAGGACTAGGAGCAATGGCCTCCAGGTTCAGCAGGACAAATTTAGGTTGGAGATTAAGAGGAACTTTGACTATGAGCGTGTTCAAGCATTGGAACCTAGAGAAATTGTGGACTCCATCTGTGCAAGTTTTCAAGAGCAGGTTAGACAGACGCTTGGCTGGGATGTTTTAGTCAGGGATGTTCCTGCCTTGAGCAGAAATGCATGACCTTGTGAGGTCCCTTCTAGCCCTACTTTCCTATGATCCTAAGACATGGCAGGTGAGATAAGTAGGGACACCTAGGAAGAATGGGCAGCAAGGGTGGAGCAGGGAACACAGACAGCATTGTACCTGGAACAAAGGGGAAGGTATGAGCTGTTACAGGGAGTCCTGACCTTGCTTTTATGCCATTCATCCCAGTAGCCATTAGTATGGCCAGAGTGTCATTGTTTTGTAGTTGTCCTCTGCTGGCCCTTGAAACTATAACTAGTTGACTGGCATAGAACTGGTCCATTGTCCTTTGGGTACAGCTGAGAATGGTGAGCCATGAAGGACTGTGTTTGAATACTGTAGTACTGTTCTTTCTTTCTGGCCAGGCTTTCTTCCTTCTGTTTTGTATATTCCTCAGTTATTCCCCATGTGTTTCAAAATCTTTTTTTCAGTTGTTTAGCCCTCTGTTACAAAGTATTGTAGCTGTATTTCACTGTTTTGTGAAAAAGCAGTGTTATTCTTTTCTTGTGCCTTTTGCATGACATTTGTTGAGACCAAACACTCTAAGGCAGCTACAATGCTTTTCAAGTTGTTGCTAGTGGTTTCCATCATATTTTCAAAACCTGTATGTGTGATAAGTACAAATTTATCTTTCTCATAAAATATACAACAGTTATTTATATGTGGAAAACGGAAATCACTAATAGATAACTAGATAGCAAATGTAAATAAATTAGGACATGTATATAGTTTTTCTAAAGGTGTTTTTCATAGATTCATAGACTGTAAAGCTGGAAGGGACCTCGGAAGATCATTGGGTCCAGCCCTCTGCACCAAGCAGGAAAGACAACTGGGGCTCAGGTGACCTCAGCAAGGTGACTGTCTAGTCTCCTCCTGAAGATTTCTAGGGTAGGCGACTGCACTACCTCTGGAGGGAGCCTATTCCACAGTCTGGACACCCTGACTGTGAAGAAGTTTTTCCTAATGTTGAGCCTGAATCAGTCTTCTAGGAGTTTGTGGCCATTATTCCTGATTTTCCCTTCGGGTGCCCTGGTGAACAGTTGCTCACCGAGCCCTTGATGTACTTTCCTAGTGTAGTGGTAAGCTGCTACCAGGTCCCCTCTCAGCCTTCTTTTCGTCAGGCTGAAGAGTCCCAGATCCCTCAGCCTTTCCTTGTATGGCTTGCCTTTTAAGACTCTGATCATATGGGTGGCTCTTCTTTGGACTTTCTCAAGCTTGTCCATGTCCTCGTTAAAGTGTGGTGCCCAGAACTGGATGCAGTACTTCAGCTGTGGTTTCACCAGTGCTGAGTAGAGCGAAAGAATCACCTCCTTGGCTTTGCGAAGGTGCATCGATTGATGCATGCCAGAGTATTATTTACCCTATTGGGCATTGCACTGCTGGCTTATATTTGTATTGTGGTCTTTTATTACCCTCAGGTCCATTTCGTTCATGGTACTTGTCGGTTTGGTGCCACCAAGACTGTAGGTGTGTGGGGGTTGCTTTTCCCAAGGTGGAGCACTTTACATTTCTCAACGTTGAATTTCATCAGGTTCTGATCTGCCCAACTTGCTAGCCTGTCTCGGTCTGCCTGGATCTGTAGCCTGTCTTCAAGTGTGACCATCTTGGTGTCGTCTGTGAACATGGCAGTGAGCTCTTCACCCCACATCCAAATCATTAATAAAGATGTTGAAAAGTACTGGACCAAGCACCGACCCCTGCAGGACACTGCTGTCCACTTCTCACCAGGCTGAGGCAGATCCGTCTTGGGGTTAAGCCCACAATCCTCCAATTTTCTCATGAGGACATTGTGGGATACTAGATCAAAGGCCTTTTAGAAGTCAAGGTATACAATATCAACCTGTTTTCTCGTGTCCAAGTGGCAAGTTACCTGGTCATAGAAGGAGATGAAGTTGGTAAGGCAGGACCTGCCTGTGACAAAGCCATGCTGGCTACAATTCAGAATCTTGCCTTCTGAAGCTTATGGAAGATAGATTCCTTGATGAACTTTTCTAGGATTTTCCCTAGGATGGAAGTTAGGCTGATTGGCCTATAGTTACCTGGGTCCTCCCTCCTGTCCTTCTTGTGGATGGGCACAGCATTGGCCCTCTTCCAGTCCTCAGGAACTTCTCCAGAACGCCACAAGTTGTGGAAGAGTTTTGCCAGGGGTTCCGCAATGACTTCGACCAGTTCCTTCAGCACTCTTGGATGAAGATCATCTGGTCTCAATGACTTGTATACATCTAATTTTATTAATTGGTCATACACCAATTCTATGGCAATAGCAGGAAGGTGATTATTCCTACTGTGCTCACCCTCTACTCTACCTGGCATGCTTTTCCCCTTGGTCTGATGAAAGGCGAAGGTGAAGTAGTCATTCAGGAGTTCAGCTTTCTCCTGAGTACTGATAACCAGCTCTCCTGAGTTGAGCAGTGGCCCCACACTCTCATTTGTTTTCCTCCTGTTCCCTACGTACTTAAAGAAGGACAGCTTCTTGACACAAGTCAGGAAGGATCACGACCGATCCAACTTGGCCATATGTTCCTCCCAGGAAATGTCTGGATAATTCAAATTGCCCATGATGACCATGTCATGTGTACGTGTGGCCTTAGTCAGTTCTCAGGTGAACTCCAGATTGAGTTTGTCCTCTTGGTTTGGTGGTCTGTAGTATACACTTACAATTAGGTCTCTCACTGCCACCTCCTTCTCCCCCGCAACTTGACCCAGAGGGTTTCAGCCTGTCCATTTTTGGAGCTAATGTTGGCCTCCAAGGAGGTGTACTGCTCTTTCACATAGAAAGCAATGCCTTCACCTTTCTTCCCTGCCTTGTCCCTCCTGTGTAGGGTGTAGCCCTCTATAGTTGCACTCCAGTCATGTGCTAAGTCCCACCAGGTCTCTGTATTCCATACTAGATCGTAAGGTACACTGGAGAGTAGGAGGGCTAGCTCCATCTGCTCGTTCTCCATGCTCCTGGTGTTAGTATATAGGCAACTGAGTCCTCCTGCTGAGACCCTCGTCTTCCCGTCCTGCTGTTGGAGAACTATTCCTTCAGCTCCTGCAAGAGTGACTTTCCCAATGTTCCTATCTGCAGGGCTTCCTTGTATGTTGGTCCCTAGACATGTTTGAATTTGTGTATCCCTATCCCCCAGCAATCTTAGTTTAAAGCCCTGTCCAGAATATTGGCCATTCTGACCGCAACCAGGGACTTACCTGTCCTTATTAGGTAGATGCTGTCCCTTCTGTTTCTAGTGTTCCTTTTTGTTTCTTTCTGTTAAGGGCTTTTTTTAATACTGTGAATTGTCACTCTCAAAATGTAATTCATATTTAGCGTAAGGAAAGTCAAAGCACAATATTTCATGTGCTAGGTCTTATTTTTTTCAGTTAATAGAATGGTAGTTTCAGTAGTGAATATTAATATTAAACAAAAGCCATTTAAGTATTTTAAAGTTGGAGTAACTTGACAGCAGTTACTTTTTGTAGGATATACATAATGTGACTTTTACAGTTGTTTCTGGTAATGGATACAGAGAAGGGTCAATATTTAGTGAACTACGTTAAAAATGTTTTAGACAAATGTAAAGGTCATTGCAGGCAAACTGTGTGCAGTAACACCTCTGAAAAGACACGTTATCACTAGCAATGAATAGTTGCTTTAACTGATTTTTATAGACATGCTAAGCTATAGGATCTTTAAAAATATTTGAGAGAATGTCTAGCCAGTGTGTTCTAAACAACACATTCTATATTACAACCATTGAATATGATCTTTTCCTAGTAAATGCTATCCATTTTTATTGTTGATATATTTTTAAAAATATCCTTATTTCCAAAATGTGAAAGCAAACGTGTGCGTGTTTCATCTTGTTTCAGACGGTTATTTTTAACAGCCCCTGCAGATAGAACTCTAGGAAAAAGGACCAATTCAAATATGTCCAATATTGTGGACACCTAATTTTTCAGGTGTGCACAATATAAAAAGTAACAATATCAGCTCCTCTGATGAACATTGGTATGCTGAAAAAGTACTGCTGCCTTTTTAGAAACTAGATAATATAATTAAAAATAAATAAGTTGCTGCTCCCGCTTCTTGATTAGTAGGTTCTCCTCCATTCTTTTAAGCAGACTGTTCTTATTTATATTGAGTTATATGCAGGCCACTGTTCTATCTGTTGCTTAGTTCACACTGTCTGCTTGTTTCCCAGATCTGAGCCTGAAGGCTACTCTGAACTATACAGTTAGTCAAATAAAAGGTATCACCCCCCAAATCCTTGATTTGTACAGGCAGAAATAAGAAAACTACTGAATCAATTAGATGTGTTTTCCTGTTCTTTCATAAATGACATCTTGATATGTTCAGAAATTTAAATACAACATGGTTTGTATTCTAGCCATAATCTAATGGGATTTTAACACCCTGATTTGACTAAGTCATATAATCATGCTAAGTGAGTACGTTTAGATTATTATAGTATGAGTTGGTCTGATCTTTTCATGCAAAACAGAGTTTTAATGGTCATAAACGGTCAACAGAGTCTTGCAGTCCCAACCCCCTAACCTGGGAAGTCTGCTGCTTCCCAGGGGCCCACATCCAAGACATTGCGGAGAAGATCTCTCAGCTCCTCCAGCCTGCAAACCACTACCCCATGCTCCTTATTCATGTGTGCACCAATGACACAGCTCGAAGCGCTCCCAGCTGGGTCATGAGGCGCTACAGGGATTTGGGAGTGGGGCTAAAGGGTCTGGTGGCACAGGTGGTGTTTTCTTCGATCCTCCTGGTCTTGGGGTATGGGCTGAAGAGGGAGAGGAGGATCCAGGTAGTTACCCAAAGACTGTGACGCTGGTGTCATCAGGAAGGCATTGGCTTCCATGACCACAGCCCGCTCTTTGGCGAGAGAGGCAGCGAGCTGCTGAGAAGAGATGGCCTCTACCTCTCTCCTCTGGGGAGGAGGCTCTTCTCAGCCAGACTGGCGAACCTGCTCCACCAGGCTTTAAACTAAGCCTGTTAGAGGATGGGGTAGACTATCGCCACTGCTGGCCCACTGAGGAACCCTTGCAAAGCCAGCAGGCCAAGGGACTTAAGGGAGCCTACCGGTGCCCCAGCCCTGGTACAATCTGTGGACAAGGCAAGAGCCCCCAAGGGGACACTTGCCTGCTTATACACAAATGGCAGGAGCTTAACACAAATATTTATAACGTCATAGGGATAACAGAGACCTGGTGGGACTCCACCCGTGACTGGACCACGGGTATAGACAGCTATACCCTGTACAGCAGAGATCAAGTAGGTAAAAGGGGTGGGGGTGGAGCTGTCTATGTTAAGGAAAGCTACGCGTCCCTGCAAGCTGATATTGGCAACCAGGATGGATGACTGGAGACCCTCTGGGTTAAAATCTGTGGGGAACACGGCACAGGGGACGCAACAGTGGGAACCTACTACAGACCTCCCACCCAAAGTCAAGAGCTTGACCAAGAGTTCACCCGGGAACTCGCTGAGGCCGCACGCTCCAGGACCATGGTTGTCATGGGTGACTTCAACTACCCAGACATCTCATGGGAGGATCACTCAGCAAAGTCTGAGCAGTCACAAAGCTTCCTCTCGTGCGTGGATGACCTCTACCTGACTCAAGAAGTCTACGGGCAAACGAGAGGTAAAGCGATGCTCGACCTGGTACTGGCAACTGGGGATGACCTAATCGGCGACCTAATGATCGATGGGAAGCTGGGTGACAGGGACCACAAGCTGATCACCTTCACCATCTGCCGTAAAGCTAGCAAGTCAGTCAGCAACAGGGAAGTCCTTGACTTCAGGAAAGCCAGCTTTGACAAGCTCAGGAGGCTCGTCATTGAGGCCGTAAGGGACCACGACCCCAGGGGCAGGGGAGTTTAGGAAGAGTGGTTGCTCCTTAAGGGAGTGATCCTCAATGCACAAGCTAATTCTATTCCATCTTGGATGAAAGGCAGCAAGAGGGCACAGCAGCCCCCCTGGCTCTCCAGGGATCTAGCAGACCTCCTGAGGCTAAAAAGAAAGGCCTACAAATGATGGAGGATGGGATCACCTCCAAGAAGGAATATTCTGCACTGGTCCAGTCCTGCAGGGAGCAAACCAGGAAAGCCAAGGTTGCAACTGAACTCCAACTAGCCTTGAGTATCAAGGACAATAACAAGTCATTTTTCAGATATGTGGGGAGCCAGAGGAAAAGCAAGGGCATCATTGGACCCCTGCTAAACCTGATGGGACAGCTGACAACTGACACCCAGGAAAAAGCCAACCTATTAAATGGGTACTTTGCGTCAGTCTTTCATCAATCCCATGGGTTGCCCATGCCCACTATGGGACAGGGAGGTCCGGGTGAGGGAGATCCCCTGCCCTCCATTAATGCTGATCTTTTGAAGGAACACCTTGAGAGGCTGGATACCTTCAAGTCAACTGGCCCTGACAATCTAAACCCCAGGGTACCCAAGGAGCTGGCAAGCATCATAGCCCAGCCTTTGGCAGGGATCTTTGAAAACTCCTGGCGCTCTGGTGTAGTGCCCGATGACTGGAAGAAGGCCAACGTGGTGCCTATCTTCAAGAAAGGGAGGAAAGTGGATCCGGCAAAGTACAGGCCCATCAGCCTGACTATCCTGAGGAAGGCCTTGGAAAAGTTTATTAAAGAGGCCATCCTTAATGGACTGGCCGATGCCAACATCCTGAGGCATAGCTAGCACGGGTTTGTTGCGGGTAGGTCTTGCTTGACCAATCTCAGTTTCATCTACGACCAGGTAACCTATCACTTGGAGAAGGGAGAAGAGATTGATGTCATATATCTTGACTTCAAAAAAGCCTTCGATCTGGTATCCCATGGTCACCTCTTGGTGAAACTGGCCAGTTGTGGCCTTGGGTCCACCACGATCCGCTGGCTGAGAAATTGGCTCCGTGATCGGACCCAGAGAGTGGTCATTGAAGGAAGTCAATTGTCATGGTGCCCTGTGACCAGTGGGGACTCCAAAGGCTCTGTCCTGGGACCCATATTGTTCAACATCTTCATTAATGATGT
>NW_017729022.1:166854841-166856663 GCF_001723915.1 Gavialis gangeticus | reverse complement strand
AAACGAGAGGTAAAGCGATGCTCGACCTGGTACTGGCAACTGGGGATGACCTAATCGGCGACCTAATGATCGATGGGAAGCTGGGTGACAGGGACCACAAGCTGATCACCTTCACCATCTGCCGTAAAGCTAGCAAGTCAGTCAGCAACAGGGAAGTCCTTGACTTCAGGAAAGCCAGCTTTGACAAGCTCAGGAGGCTCGTCATTGAGGCCGTAAGGGACCACGACCCCAGGGGCAGGGGAGTTTAGGAAGAGTGGTTGCTCCTTAAGGGAGTGATCCTCAATGCACAAGCTAATTCTATTCCATCTTGGATGAAAGGCAGCAAGAGGGCACAGCAGCCCCCCTGGCTCTCCAGGGATCTAGCAGACCTCCTGAGGCTAAAAAGAAAGGCCTACAAATGATGGAGGATGGGATCACCTCCAAGAAGGAATATTCTGCACTGGTCCAGTCCTGCAGGGAGCAAACCAGGAAAGCCAAGGTTGCAACTGAACTCCAACTAGCCTTGAGTATCAAGGACAATAACAAGTCATTTTTCAGATATGTGGGGAGCCAGAGGAAAAGCAAGGGCATCATTGGACCCCTGCTAAACCTGATGGGACAGCTGACAACTGACACCCAGGAAAAAGCCAACCTATTAAATGGGTACTTTGCGTCAGTCTTTCATCAATCCCATGGGTTGCCCATGCCCACTATGGGACAGGGAGGTCCGGGTGAGGGAGATCCCCTGCCCTCCATTAATGCTGATCTTTTGAAGGAACACCTTGAGAGGCTGGATACCTTCAAGTCAACTGGCCCTGACAATCTAAACCCCAGGGTACCCAAGGAGCTGGCAAGCATCATAGCCCAGCCTTTGGCAGGGATCTTTGAAAACTCCTGGCGCTCTGGTGTAGTGCCCGATGACTGGAAGAAGGCCAACGTGGTGCCTATCTTCAAGAAAGGGAGGAAAGTGGATCCGGCAAAGTACAGGCCCATCAGCCTGACTATCCTGAGGAAGGCCTTGGAAAAGTTTATTAAAGAGGCCATCCTTAATGGACTGGCCGATGCCAACATCCTGAGGCATAGCTAGCACGGGTTTGTTGCGGGTAGGTCTTGCTTGACCAATCTCAGTTTCATCTACGACCAGGTAACCTATCACTTGGAGAAGGGAGAAGAGATTGATGTCATATATCTTGACTTCAAAAAAGCCTTCGATCTGGTATCCCATGGTCACCTCTTGGTGAAACTGGCCAGTTGTGGCCTTGGGTCCACCACGATCCGCTGGCTGAGAAATTGGCTCCGTGATCGGACCCAGAGAGTGGTCATTGAAGGAAGTCAATTGTCATGGTGCCCTGTGACCAGTGGGGACTCCAAAGGCTCTGTCCTGGGACCCATATTGTTCAACATCTTCATTAATGATGTGGACATTGGAGTCAGAAGTGGACTGGCCAAGTTCACTGATTGGCACCAAACTTTGGGGCAAAGCATCCACACCTGAAGACAGGAGGGCTATCCAGGTTGACCTTGACAGGCTCAGCAAATGGGTGGACTAGAACCTGATGGTGTTTAACACTGAAAAATGCAAGGTTCTCCACCATGGGAAGAAAAACCTGCAGCATTCTTATAGGCTCAGCAGTGCTATGCTGGTTAGCACTACGGAAGAAAGAGACTTGGCAGTCACCATTGATCACAAGATGGATATGGGCCTTCAATACGATGCTGCAGCTAGTAAAGCGAACAAAATGCTGGCTTGCATCCGTAGAAGCTTCTCAAGGAAATCCCAGGACGTCATTCTCCCGTTGCACTCGACCTTGGTGAGGCCGCAGCTGGAGTATTGCATCCAGTT
>NW_017729022.1:166853987-166854288 GCF_001723915.1 Gavialis gangeticus | reverse complement strand
GAGGTGGTTCAAGCACCTACATTGAGCACCTTCAAGAGAAAATTGGATGCCTATCTTGCTAGGATCCTATCACCCCAGCTGACTTCCTGCCCCTCAGGTAGGGGGCTGGACTTGATCTTCTGATGTCCCTACCAGCCCTAATGTCTGTGAAATCTCTGTGAGCATGGTTGTAGTGGTAGTGTTGACAAGGTCATTGAGTGGATTTCAAGTGGTTCAGGCTGTGTTGCATTGGGTTCAGTGAAAAGATTAATATACAAAGAGAAAGAGTACTTGATTAATTGCCAGAGGACATGAGACTCAT
>NW_017729022.1:166835582-166848987 GCF_001723915.1 Gavialis gangeticus | reverse complement strand
GCTGTGTTGCATTGGGTTCAGTGAAAAGATTAATATACAAAGAGAAAGAGTACTTGATTAATTGCCAGAGGACATGAGACTCATAAAACCTGACATTCTGTGGGAATTGAATGCCTTACTGCCCTCTGCCTCCTGAAAGTCATGAATGTCTAAATATGTTCACTTCATACAGGTTTTCTCTTGTAACTGTGTGCCATCAGAGAAATTGTACTTGATGGCGATAGATATTTGAGGGAGAGAAGGCTGTTTCAGGAATGTTAATGAAATGTGGACTCCTCTTTTTTGAGACTTGAAACATTAATATTAAAGGAGTAATTAGAAGAACTGTGAAGACTCAAAACTTTAATGAGAAAATGTTAAAAAATGTGGTTCTTACTTGGTTTTATAGAGTTCATAGATTCATAAATACTGGGGTCAGAAGGGACCTCAAAGGATCATCGAGTCCAGCCCCCTGCCAGTGGCAGGAAAAAATGCTGGGGTCATGTGACCCCAGCCAGGTGTTTGTCCTTTCTCTTCTTGAAGACCCCCATGGTAGGTGAGAGCACCACCTCCCTTGGAAGGCCATTCAAGATTCTGGCATCCTTTACTGTGAAGAAGTTCTTTCTGATGTCCAACCTAAACCTACTCTCCATCAGCTTGTGACTGTTGTTTCTGGTTATTCCAAGGGGTGCTCTGGTAAACGGAGCATCTCCTGTTCCCTGCTGCCCCACAGTGAATTTGTATACTGCCACAAGATCCTCCCTTAGCCTTCTGTTGCAGAGGCTGAAAAGGTCCAGGGCCCTCAGCCTTTCCTCATAAGGCCTTCCCTGCAGGCCTCTAACCATACAAGTGGCCCTTCTCTGGACCCTGTCAAGGTTGTCCTTATCCTTCTTGAATTGTGGCTGTCAGAATTAGATGCAGTACTCTAGCTGCGGCCTGACCAGTGCCACATAGAGGGGAAACATCACCTCTCTGAACCTGTTTGTGATGCACCTACTAATGCATGACAAATTAACTCTGCTGTTTGCTTTGTCACATTGATGATGACTCATTCATCTTTGAGTCGACAGCGACTCTGAGATCTCTTTCTGCTGTTGTGCTCCTGAGAGGTCATCCCCCAGCCTATCGGTGTGCTGGTGATTCACTCTCCTTAGGTGCAGCACCTTGCACTTGTCCTTGTTAAACTGCATCCTAATGTTCTCTGCCCACTTCTCTAACCGGTCCAGGTCTGCCTGGATTCAGTTTCTTCCCCTCAGTGTGTTTCCCATCAGTGTGTTTGCTTCGCCCCATAGTTTGGTGTCATCTGTGAACTTGAACAGTGTGCTTTCCACATCCTCATCCAAGTCGCTGATGAAGATATTGAACAGCACCAGCCCAAGGACTGAGCCTTGGGGGACCCCAATACCAACTCATCCACCACCACTCTGGGTACGACCCTGAAGCCAATTTGCCACCCATGTGATTGTGTAATCATCTATGGCACAGCCGTTCAATTTGCTTATAAGAATAGGATGGGAAACTGTCAAAGGCCTTCTTAAAGTCCAAGTAGATGACATCTACCTCGATACCTGCATCTAAACTTTTAGCGACCTGGTAATAGAAAGAAACAAGGTTAGTCAAGTAAAGATCTACCTGCTGTGAACCTGTGCTGGTTGCCCTTCAGCATTATATTACCTGCTGGGCTCCTGGAAATGTGATTCTTGATCATTTTTGCAAGTTGGAATATATTACAGGACCCCACACATCATGGCTACATAGGTACATAATTGATGTATGTGTTATGCATGCTGTTAGCCATCCTGCCTACATTAGCCTGGGGTAAAGGGGTTAATGAGTTCTAATGTAATGCTGTAGAAAAAAGAGAGACAAGACCCTGTGCTGGGAAATGGAGTGGGAAGGTGGGCTGGCTCCTGCTGCATGTTGCAGTCCTGGTCATGCAGCTGGGAACAGCATGCTGCTGGAGCAGCAAGCAGGTGAGTGGGGAGGGGAGTAGTGGGTGTAGGTGGGAAGGAAGAAAAGGAAGTGGCCAGGGAAAGAGATCCATGGCAGGCGGGTAGGAAGTGGCAGTGAGTGGGCAGGCAGAAGCATGGGGCCCACGCTAATGCCCTGTGGCTAGGGCTGGCAGGAGCCCAGGGGAAGGAGGCAGGAGCATGGAGCCTGGGCTGGAAGGGGCCCACACCGCCTCACACCCTCCAGCCCCTCCCCTTCTACACATGCCACAACCCCCCAACTACTCCCCCACACACAGCACCCCACAAACTCCATAGCCGCCCACACCTATCCATTCCCCCACAAACCTCATACACACATACCAATACCCTCCCTCACCCCACACATACCCAGATAGACAAACCTGTACCCACCTACCCATACCCCCATACAATATATAAAAGTAAAACTTCTTTTTAAACCAATATGTAATCACCTGTATGTACACTACACAAACACACAAAATCAGGAGAAAAATATTTTTGAAGTCAAATTAATATATATTGTTTTATTTTTTTATTTTTTGTTTTTATTTTTTAAGGATATAATTTGTTGAAGTGTACCCGTGCATCAGTCCATATTATATCAGCACTGATAAAAGGAAAATTGACATTGGTGTGGAAGAAATCAAACTTCGCGTTGTGTTTGGAATTAGAATTCACGGACTTAGTATGAGTTTATTGGCGACTTCACCATACGATCATAGGGAGGAGATCTAACAGAACTTCCCCCCTCTACAAGTTAACATACCTTTTTATACTTCATATTGTGAAAACAGACACGATTTAAACAAAGCATCCTTGAAAAGAAAGGGGTAAATCGTAACAGTTGCTTGCTCAGCAACGTTTTGTTTTGAAAACTGTTATCACCTTTTTGTTTTTAGGAATTGTGCATGGAGTCATAATATGCAGAAGAGTTATTCTTATTTTAAAACATTTTAAAATATGAAGCAAGACCATTTATTTTTCTTCACGTTTTTTCTTAGTCAATTAGAGGCCTGGATAAATCTATAGTCGGATAGAGGCCTGGATAAATTTATAGTCAAGTTAGAGGGGCCTGGATAAATCTACTTCAGCATTGGTAATTGGTTTTTTTGGCTGATGTGGCTGATAATGTTGCTGATAAATGCTGTGTGCATGTGCACAGCTGCAGCATGCACGCTGCCAGCTCGGCAGCTTGGAAAGCAGCTGTTAAGTCTGTTGTGGGGGAGGACTAGATCGAGGCCTCCGTAATGAGGGAGGGAGTGGGACTGGGGCAGGTGCTGCCCAGCTGGGGTGGGGTGTGGGACAGGGAAGGCATAGGGGCCACGTGCCCCCTGGATGTGTTCACAGGGCAAGGGTGGGATTCCTGCCATGGGCTGGGGTCAGGGCTGGTGCCAGGCTCTTCCTGGCAGGGGTGTTGGGCCACCACTGCTTGGAACAGGTGGTGGCAGTGCTGGGAAGCGGGACTACAGTGAATTTTGAGGTGGCTCTAGCCCCTCCCCAGCTCCACTCTCCGTGCCGCCGCCACCTGCTGGAAGTGCATCTCTGGCCCAACCCCCCCACCAGGAAGAGTCCAGCACCGCTTCTGGCCCCAGCAGGTAGAGGGAGCCCAGCCTCGTCCCACACACAGATCTGGGGGACACATGCCCCCTGTACCTCCCCGGAGGTGCATGCAGTGACGGGAGCTGTGTCCCCTGGATGAGCCACTCATGGCTCTGTTCTGTGCCCCACCCCTGCCCTGCCGGGCGGCCCCAGCCCAGCCCCTTCTTAACTCCCTCCCTCACCACGCAGGTCTCAATTTCCACCCCCTCCCAACAGACCTATCAGCCTGACGCTGTTCTCCAAGCTGCCCGGCTGCCTATCAGCAGTCAGATCAGTATTGGCTGATGTGGCTCGTTAATAATTTGCGATCAGTATCAGCTCAAAACATCTTTATCAGTGCACTCCATATAATTTGGTGTTTTCTGGTTCCAAAATGGCAAACCCCCTAGCCAAAAGGAGTACTTCCAGGGGCAAGGGGAGGGTCTTCTGTTGGCAAAGGTTGGGTTAGAGGGCAAGATGTACAGTTCCAAGAGGCGACCAGGGGGAAGGACACCTGTCAAGGGGCTGGGCTACCTTTGCAACCTTCGACAGCTCACCAAAATCTGGTAAGTGGCCCTCTAGCCAAAATAATTGCCTGCCTCTGTTCTATGTAGATGTCCCTTGACCATCAGATGATATTAGATACCAGGAGGGAAATTAACCAGCAGAATTAGTGGTAGTATAACTATACTGCTGGAGCTGTGTTGGCATATCTCTGTGTGGACACTGTATTTTGTAATAAGTTGATGTGGCTCCCTTAGGAGCTGTGCTAGCACAACAACATGCTGTATCCTACTCCCTGAACCTGGATGGGGTCATGTGTGCATTTGAGAGACACTTCTGGAGTGTTCTCACACCTTTGGGGTTGCCCTTCTGTCCCAAATCCTTCTGTGCTGTCTGCTTCTTGACTGCTGAGAAGACTGAGATGCTCCAAAGGTCACCTTCCTCACCTCTGGCACTTTAGTTTTACCTGCCTCATCTAGCAGAGGGGACTTTGTCATCTATAAGAATCACACCCTTATCCAGTCATGTGCTCCAAAAAGAGGCTTGCCTGTTTTCATTATCCATTATCATTGACGGTAAGTGAGTTATACAAAAACTTTATATAAAAAAGCAAGAACAAGCATAAGATATCTGTAACCATGTGTAGAGAGAGAAAGAAGAAGACGACGTAGTAGAGGGGATACTAGACCAATAACCTTTTTTACCTGGCACCTCTACAGTGTTTCCCTATATACCTAGGAAAACTAGAAACAAAACCTTACTCAACGTAAAGCTTAAATATGATTTCGTATCTGATCATTTACATGCATCCCCCATTGGATTCTCAGGGAGCCCACACTGCATATATCTTCTTGCCCCCTTCCTTTCCCCAAAGGTGCATGCTTACCAAGCTAAAAATCCTTCCTAATCTACTTAAAACCAGGAGAATATTTGCATCCATTCAGGCATGGAGATTTCTAATCCATTTTCCTGAAGATACTGTCTCTGTTTCCATACAGTGAGCAAATAGCCTTTCTGTTTCAATGGTAGGGTTTCTCCTTTTAATATGTAAGTTTGTCATTGTCTGGAAGGGCCTGTTTGTGGGTAAACATACTCCTGTCAGATGTCAATTTTTACAGATTACTGCTTTCCAGCCATTTAGGCTCTGAGCCTCTCCTAGGTGCCAAAGAAATTCATTGTTTGTCACGTGGAAGTTATTATCGTATTGTGCAATCCTGGTCCTATTATAACACATGAGCAACACATTTTATAGCAAATAGCACAGTGCATATAAGCATGGAATAATAAAGCTAAATACAGCTTGGCGCTATCTATTGATAGAGACTACACATGCCGTATCAGTAAAACACCTGCAAGAAACCACATGTGACATCCCACGAATCCCCCAGAACATAGTGAGGTTCATGACACCCACCATAGCTGCTATTTCTGCCAGGCACCTTCCCATATAGAGAAGTCCCAAATAAAGAAAAAACAAAATTGCTTGGTGCGGTGAGACAGAATGAGATGAAGATCAAAGAGCACCTTAAGGTACTTTGTTCTTGATAAGTAGTTTGTTTGTTTTTTAAATTCAGTATAGAACACTGTGCCAGCAACAGGGCATAAATATTTTTTTAAGTGCTGAACTTCATCTACAACTAGTGACATGCTGATTAAAAATAAAATAAAGTTGTAGTCTAAGACTGAGATACAAGTCCTCTTTATCCTCTGTAAACATGGTTTAATACCTTTCCTATCATGTGAGCCTGAAAAAAATACTAAGTTATATCTTAAGTTAAGTGCTATTAAAGAGTTTTTTTCTGGTAATATTAAACTAACTAAACAAGCAGAAACATTTTGCCCCTTTCCCCCCTCCCTTCTTAGTGTACAAAGAGCCAAAAATGTTGGTATGCTGAACACTTTTTTAGATTTCACTTCAAATACTGTGTAAGCTGTGCCAAGTACAAAGTACGGTTTACTGCTACAATTATACCAGTGGCTAAAATTCTTACCATAGGTAAGTTGGGAGAAGAAGTGAAGAGGAAGTTAGAGGGAAAAGAAATAGCTGAATTTCTAAAATGTAAATTTCATATTGCAGTTTTTAAGCAACTATCTTTTATCTAAATAGATTTTATTGAATGCTTTATCTCATCTGAATTTTCAGATGAATAATGTTTTATTTAGCATACTTTTTGTCTTAAATTGATATCCATCAAAATTATTTCTCAAACACAGGGGAAAGGTAGTTTATGGTAACATAAATCTTGTTTAAGAAATTTGCTTAAGCTAATTCTGAAACTTTAAAAAACGAAAACAGTTCAAGTAATTTCTCTTGCAGCTAAAATTAAATATACTGGATTAAATTTGTGTGTGTGTCCTGCTTCCTTTCTACATTAATATTTGGAAATTCCATATTACTTTGCATGGATGACGAGGTTGAACGGTCTTAAACTACTGTGAGACAGTTTCAGGCTGGACATAAGGAAGAATTTCTTTACTGTCTGAGCCCCCAAGGTCTGGAACAGCCTGCCATCGGAGGTGGTTCAAGCACCTACATTGAACACCTTCAAGAGCAAATTGGATGCTTATCTTG
The DNA here is from genome assembly GCF_001723915.1 of Gavialis gangeticus. Classification (NCBI taxonomy): domain Eukaryota; kingdom Metazoa; phylum Chordata; order Crocodylia; family Gavialidae; genus Gavialis; species Gavialis gangeticus. The sequence goes on along the minus strand of NW_017729022.1, from coordinate 166,842,381 downwards.
CTGGGATCCTATGACCCCAACTGACTTCCTGCCCTTTGGGCAGGCGGCTGGACTCAATAATCTTCCAAGGTCCCTTCCAGCCCTAATGTCTATGAAATCTATAAAATAAAGAATTCAAGAAGTTTAAGGTAGTGGGATTCCAATTTTAGATAGAAAAACCAAGGTACAATGAGGACAAGTGTTGTCCAGTTAGACAACAAATCACTGATAGAATTAGAGAGAGAGAACTCAGGTCTTCTGTCTCTTGTTCATGCCCAGTTACTGGGCCATCCTACTAGGTACCTTTAGGATCAGGGTCTATGGTGAATGAGTGGAGGAATAGGTGTGATGTATGGCTTACCTCTCCCGCTTTGCAACCTCAGTGGTGGTGGTAGTTTTAGAACAAGGCTTAAATATGTGAACCTCTTTTGGACATCTGACTTGTTAAGTTACTGACCATATTTTCACTGCATGTTAACAGCCATAATGTAATAATGAGCAGCAACTCCTCCTGTTAGCACATGAAAAAAGATGCTGACAATATTTTGGTGTGAGAATGTGGTTAGTTTTTGATCGCTTCTCCCAGGTGTTCAGGAATTGCTGTTTGTATATAGTTGTTTTTTTTTAATTAAGTTTGCAGTGCATATGGATGAACTTATTTAAATATACTGGGTAACAAATATGCTAAATGGTAGTGAGAGGACATGAGCTTTAGGCTATAGTAAAATTCTTGCTTCCTGACTACACAGTGCGTCTCTGTTTTAGATATCCTGATTTCTTTTCTGGTCAGATCCTAGTAGACAACTTTGCCTTGAATCTTATAGAATTTGGAGAGTGGTCTCTGTCAACTAAATCACATTCTGTTGACTCAGTATTTTAAAATATATAAAGAGACAAAATTTAGTAAGACAGAACTGGTCACTATTTTTTTAATATATATTTCTTTTAAAAATATAACAACAAGGTTGTCATAAAATGATTATCTCTTGATGCTCCCTAAATGCCAAAATGGAGCTGAGGCATTATTTCTGTAAGGGATATACAATACTGGTTTATTCTGAAATCTTCTGTTCCTTGGGCTCACCCCCCACCCCACACACACACACCCTCTAAGAATTAGGCCTCCTCTACACATAAAGTAAAGGCGCAATGGGCTCTAATGCACAACCACACAATCATACCTCCTCCATGCCACATGTGCACAGCAAGAGGCATGATTGTGGGACCATGCATTAGATCCTATCTCACCTTATTGCTGGTACAGAGGGGAGCTCAATTCCAGGCTTCCCTTAAACCACTAAGAAGCAAGCTCTCACATCTGGGACCCCCCTCAGGGGCTTCTAGCAGCTGGTGTGCTCCATGCACCCCCGGGCCTTTAGGATTGTGGCTGCCATGATTTTGCAGGCTCAGGAGTGTGTGAAAGCCCTGGGCCTGGTTGATCATGGTGGCCGACCCTGCTTCATGCACTCCTGAGCCTGCTTCATGCACCCCCAAGCCTAGGAGACTGCAGCAGCTGCAGGGTCAGGGCTTTCATGTGCCCTCAGGATAGTTCAGTGACGACATATAGGGGGTGCACAGGGGTGCATGTGCACCCCCTGAGAGCGCTGGAGCACCCCCTTGCAGCCAGCACTCCCTGCTTAGGTGACAGGTGGGGGGAGAGGGGAGGCAGGAGTGCCTGTGCCCCCCCCCCCGTGAGTGCCATCTGGAGAGTGGGGGCACCAGGAGGAGTGCTGCTGGCACTTCCAGGTGCCCTGCTTGTGCTTCTTGGCCGGTCAGGGGAGGCACATGCTGCCCCTGATTCAGGAGGTACCAGTTGCCCATGGGGTAGCTGTGCCTCCCAACTGCTGAAATCCAGTTAGATCCCAGCTCCCAGCATCCTCAGCTGTGGGGATGTGGGTCCCCATGCTGCCGGGGCCCAGAGCTGGCAACCACTGGAACTGAGTTGCAGTTGCAGGACTCATGGCCCTGACTGGACAAGGCACACCCATGTGTCTAGAAGCTCCATCAGCTAATGGGGCTCCCAGCCACAGGACCCTGCTACAGGTGCAAATTAAACCTCAGTAGCAACCAACTATAAAGTTAGTACACATTTTCGAGGTCTAACTTTATAGTTGGTTAGAGCTTTTTATGGCATAATAAGTACTTTGCATGTGTAGCTCATCTCCAAGTAATTGCTCAGTTAACCAGTTAATTTTGTGATCCCTGTAATGTCTAGAGTGGGGCTTAGTGTATCATCTTAACTTTTAGGTAGTATCAACAGACAATTATATTTTGACAATTTTTACCCTAATGGCAACTTCTAAACTGCTCCATAATATACACTGTTCAGTTTCCTACTCTGTATATTTAGAGTATGTTCACTTGGCTACAGTTATATTGACAAGTTATAACCTGTTTTCACACCAGCAGACTAAACCCCTGATAATGAGGCAGTAATTTTACTTTTAAACAATATTAATAGGACCACAAAAATATAAATTTCTGTTGTCATTAAGATGGAAATTGGTTGAGAGAGAGAGGGGTGAGAGACCTAATACACCTGGCAAAAAATATATAAAATTAGCTGTTTTTTATCTTTCAATTGCTTTATAAAACCTGGCATTAAAAGTAGCTTTCAGTGACTCTAGTATTAACCTATAAAATAGGTTATTGAATTTGATACATATCACTTTTTCACTGTTCAAAAGCAGTAATCATTTATTTATTTATTTTATTCTTTCCCTCTGCAAATGTAGGCATTTCAGTAAGACTATGGAGGAGCTAGTTCATGATCTGGTCTCAGCATTGGAGGAAAGTTCAGAACAAGCCAGAGGAGGTTTTGCTGATACTGGAGATCATTCTCGTAGCGTGTCTTGTCTTCTAAAACGTCAGGCAAGAAAAAGGAGGGGTCGGAAAAGACGTTCATTTACCACCCATCATCCTTGGGAGACTGGTCACTGTTTAAGTGAAGGTTCTGATTCAAGTCCAGAAGAACTGAGTAAAGACTACAGAGAGAATCATGCTAATAAGAAAGACCACAGTGACTCTGATGACCAGCTGTTGGTTGCTAAACGGAGGCCTTCTTCAAACTTAAATAATGTTAGAGGCAAAAGACCTCTATGGCATGAATCGGATCTGGCTATGGACAGTTTAGGAAACAGAACCTTGCGTAGGAGGAGAAAAGTGAAACGCATGGCAATAGATCCACCACCAGAAGTTGCAAGTACGCTGACATTGACCCAGCAGCAGGATAACATCAGGGATCAAGAAATGGACAGTGACAACAGATTTTACCAACATCAAGAGTTTGCCAAGAGCAAAGTGAAAAAAAGAAAAATAGCTGCAACTAGACAAGGACCAGAAATCTTGGATGAAGGAGTAGTCATAGAAAATGAAGAAGTGAACCAGGCAAATAAAGAAAAAATGGAGTATGAAGAGCAAAAGGGCTCAGATGAGAACATGAGTGACAGGTTGTGTGTTATCTTTCTTTTGTACCGAATGAAAGTTTTTGGTTTTATTTTTCTTCACAGTGAAGGTATTGGCAAGTTTTGATTCCTTTATTCCAGATGTTTTAAAATACAATCTATAACAATCGTTTTTTTAATCAGTAAATTCTAGGAGTCTTTCCTTACCCAGTAATACTACTTCAGATGTTGTACAGTGTCAGGTTACTTGGTTGTTGAAATACCATGCAAGGGGAAGCCTGATAAGTGACAGGATAGCAACAAAACAAATACTTCAAGGGAAAATCCCTACAAATCACTTCAGAATTAAGGAAATTGAGTTGATCATTGTTTTTATCTTAGGTATGTCAACTAGTGACAGTTTTCAGTCAGTTTCATGCAAGGTAATTGATTAGCTCAGATTTTCTAACTTCTAGGTACTGGTACTATGGTTGGTTTTGCTATACATCAGAAGGTTATCAGTGTTTAGATGCACCAGTTACACAGTCTGTGCCTGTGTGTCATGGGCATAAAAAGTCTGCAGGTTGCTGAGAGTACACATCATTTATGAAATGCAAAAACCAATTTACAGTTCAGAAACACCTGAGCTTGCCATTAGAAAAATGGGGGAATGATGACCTTCTGGCAGTGCGCCTCATCCATCCATTCCAGACAGCAGGCACGCCACAATGGTAATTGTTTCCAAAGTACTATTTTGACAACAGAGAAAGGTGTAAGTCATTTTTCCGCAACATACAAGTGATGTTACCTGCAGGGTCTGATGAGCCCGATCATGTGCATAAGATTTTGAATGCATAAATATCAGCAGGGAAACTCCTATTAAAACATAAGTTCTGGCCAGTCTCGTGGCTTGACAGCAACAACATTCCCACTTGGTAGTAGCTGTCTTATCTTTTGAAGTGCGTTGATTTTTTTTTGTGCTTATTAGGCACTCAGTTTAAATGCAGATATCACATACATACATAGATGTTTGCCAAGGGGAAGATGATAACTTATTTATTCAATAACTGAAGTATTGTTAAATGACTAACTCCAGTTATTGAATAATTGTGAAGGGGAAAAAAGTACTATATACTTTTGTGGTCTGTTTCCTAAGAACTGTTGACAGTTTAAATTGCCATATGAATCCCAAGTCACATATTTATAGAAAAGAATTCTCCCTCCCCCCTATTATCTTTAAAATTGCACTGGACCAGAAGCAGTCCTTACTGGGCCCTTTGTGATTGAAATTCATTCAGGGTTCACTATCTCTGGCCTGTTCGCTTGTCAACTGTTATGGTCTTGAATTTTAACTGTCATTTTAAAATGCCTTAAAATGTACCATGCAAAGGTACAAATACTACAAGGATAGGGTTACCATACATTCGGGTTTTCCCAGATATGTCCTGTTTTTGGGTCCTCCCATCTCCATCCGAGGGTTGTTTTTTTTTAAATATCAGCAAATGTCCGGGCAGTGAGGGAAAGTGATTGGAGGCATGGGAGGCAGGTAAAAGAGAGTGTGTGTGCATGTGTGTGTGCGCGCATGGCACTAAGGCTGCAGCAGGGCAGGGGGGTGGGGGGAAGGGGACTGTGGGTTGAGAGTGAGGAGTGTCAGTAGGGACAGGGGTGCTGCAGGTTGGGGCACCAGCATGGTCTGGGGGGAGGATACTGTAAGTCAAGAGTACAGGGGCAGCAATAGGGCTGTGGCTTGGGAGTGAGGGGCAAAGGCCGGACATGGGCATATCACTGCCCCCCCGCCCTACTTCATTCTGCTGTTTTCTTCTGGGTTGTGTGCCAAACGGCAGGATTCAGAGTGTGGGTGTAGGGGAAATATATTTTTTTAAATGTTGCTGCAAAACCACAATATTTATCAAAGGTGTTAAGATGTATCACCTGAACTGCTTTTACCTCACACTTTCAATTTAATTAAATTTGGTGTTGTGGCATAGACTAGAAGCCCTGTGCCCTGGCACTATTTTCCTAAACCTTCAGCAAAACTTTGACTTAAAAAGACTTCAGCTGCTAGCAGGCATCTTTCCCTTGCCCTCCCTTTTCCCACCCTCCAACCCCTTCTCTCCACTCCTTCCACTTGGTTTAATTAAAAGTCCTAGCTTCTAGCAAAATATAGTATTCCTCAAAAGTATTATCACTGCTTGGCTCCACCACCTTATCCCACTGGAGGAACAAGTAGTAGTAAGTTTCTGCTACTAGCATGTAATAGCAGATAAAAATATCACCCTAAAACTCTATGAGATGTAAAATAGTGAATTACTTAAAACACCTTGGGTTAGATTCATTTAGGGAAATGAAATGCAGAATAAAAAAGCACAGGGTAAATGAAAATGAGTACCTGTATGTTTGTATCTACACAGTGCTTTGAAAAGTCTCTTAATAAATTCTAACCTAACTCTCAGCAGCAAAGATTTTTTTTTTAATCAATCCAAATACGTAAACCTAAAAAAGGAGTAAAATTCCTCAGCTTTTTAAGCTGTAATCAGATAGGCCCCGGTTAGGTTTAAAGTATTTTTTAACATAATATTTTTGCTGCATTACTTAAACTGCACAGTTAAAATTTTAAATCAGAAAATAAAGAAAATATAACTAATGATCGCTAGACTTTTAACTGTAAGCCTTTAATACTTCAGCAATGGGGCAGTGGTAGAAGAAAGAACCCTCTAGCTTTTAAAATGTCAGTGTTTAAATGATTCCACTGAGGCTGCTCACTGATGATTAGGGTTTAGGGAGTCAGCTTTGTTTGTTGCCTCATAATAGTTGTCTATAAGGTTGACTTTTAAAGAATCACTAAAAATAAATAATAACAAAATACATGTGTCATACTTTGCTTCATTGATATATATTACAGCAATGAAGGCTTTACAGTGCAGGAGATGTCTTGCCAAGCATTTTGCCTGCTTGCTTTATTCTGTAGCAATATCAGGAATACTAACATCCTCCTTCCCCCTCTTCCCCCCCACCTTTTTTTCCCTCCTGGTTGTTTTTGTTGGAGATGATTTTGGGAAGTGGGAATGTGAATTGTAAGCTCTTGCACATTAACTGAAGGAAGTAAGGGATGCCAAATCTTAGCCACTGACTTCCTTTCTCTATGTGTTTAATTAGGCATTTGTGTGATCATGATAAACTAGTTCAATGGAAATCTCTTCCTTTCTTAATTGCTTACTTGTAGAGTTTTGTGATGCCATAATTTCATTTTAATTTCAAAGACCATAATCTTCCAAGGTTCACATCTAGAATTCATAGAAAAGCCTTGTACTCCTGAATAAACTCCAACTTTCTTTATGACACAAAGTAAATAAAAAAGCATGGCTAGCATGCAACTTCTGTTGTGATGACAAGCTAGCTTTTATTAAAAAAAAAAAAAAAAAAAAAAAAAAAAAAAA
>NW_017729022.1:166808611-166835500 GCF_001723915.1 Gavialis gangeticus | reverse complement strand
TTTTTAAAAAAAAAAAAAAAAAAAAAAAAAATGAGTATGCAACACAGATGGATAGTCACGTTAAAATAATAGAATTAAAACTTACCATGCCAATCACCTTATTAATTTTCACTTGTTGCAATCCTCAAGACATTAGTTTCTGAAGGATCTTCCTGTGCATAGATGCATTTGGATGCTTATCTTCCACACTTACAATTTTCAGAGTCCTGCGTCTGGAGAACCATGCACCCAACAGAAATAGTGTTTTTGGGACCATGAAAGAGGCGTGGCCGCATAACATTAGCATTAAAAAATGGCCATTGGATGTACTTCCAAGAAACTTTCAAATGTTGATATGCTTCTCTTTGAATAGTTCAAGAAGGTACACATCAATGAGGAGAAGAGAGTAAAATATTCATAAACTGAGGAACTGCGTGGTGGGGAGAGGAATGTATGGTTGCCATCTCTGTTTTCTCAAAATGCAGATGGCTGAAGGGATTTCCTACACCTAAAAACTCCCCGTAAAAAATGGAAAGAAAAAAGGAAATGCCTTTAGAGATGTGAAGTTTCAGCCAAAAAGCTATAAAGTTGTAGGATCTGTACAATTCTGAGGTACACGCACCTATCTACATCAGAATATTAAAAGTAAAAATGAGATACTAGGATGGGCATAGGTTTATAGTATTCTAATATTCAAGCTCTGACCTTCTGCTCTAAAGATCACTTTACTCATGTAGCTCATGAAGTTTGTTGTCATCTTTGTATTTGGGTTAGATATCCAGGTTAAAAACTTAAGTCCCTTAGGTTCCTTCTCAATGTACAGGTAAAAGCTCAATGGGATCTAATGCGCGATCCACACAGTCACACCTCCTGCTGTGCCACATGCATGGCAGGAGGTGGCATTGTGGGATTGCACATTAAATCCCATCACGCTTTATTGCTGGTGCAGGGGAGACCAATGGTGGGCTCCCCCTGGCCCAGCAAGAAGCAAGCTCCTGCAGCTGGAAGCCCTTGCAGCTCCCATGAGCCCATGTGCAGCTGCCACAATCTCCCATTCCCAGGGGTGAGTGAAGCCCCGGAGGCTGGGATATCACTGCAGCTGCAGTCTTCCAACCCTGGGTATTTTACCCATCCCTAAGGCTGGGAGATCATGGCAGCTGTGATCTTCCTGCCCTGGTGCTGGAAGACTGTGTCAGCTGTAAACTCTCAGTCCTGGGGACACCTAGGGCTAAGAGATCACGGCCTCCCCCTGGGTCCTGGCATGGGAGGTACGTTGCCAGGACCCAGCATCTGCAGCTGCTGGAGCTGAGAATTCCCCTAGTTGCAAGAATCCCAGCCTTGGCTGGGGAGACAGGGCTGCCACTGGGGAGACCCTGCTACAAATTCAAATTAAAGCTCAGTAGCAACCAGCTATAAAGGTATTACACATTTTTGAGGTCTAACTTTATAGCTGGTTGGAGCTTTTTATGGCGTGATAAGTACTTTGCATGTGTAGCCGGTTGCCAGGTAATTGTGCAATTAACCAGTTAATTGTATGATACCTGTAATGTGTAGACGGCCTTATAATTGTCTTGCAGATAAAAGATGGAGTGTAAATGTGTAAAATAAGAATATGTTCAAGCATAAGGTACAACAGAAAACTTCTCTTCTTGTACAGCTCTGCCTATACTTTTAAGAATGGGACAGGTGCCTCTCAGCAAACCGCTGTATCACTTCCACACACATCCCAATTTCAAACCGTGTTAGAACACCTCCAAAGGACGATGCAGATTACCATGAGCTTGGGAAGGGTGGCATATAAATTGAATGACTGAATAAATAAATAAATAAGTTAAATGTTTACTGCCCAGGATAAATAAACAATTTCAAGTTTATTTTTATGAGACTGGGATTAGGGGGAAAAAACAATGCCTTGTCTCTTCCTTAATTTTCTAAGTAGTATAGTTCATTTTAGACCTGAAAAATAGTTAAAGCACCCAAGTTAGAAACAAGATCCAAATTGACCATGTGAATAAATGTATGGAAATTCAACACTGAATTTATATAATTTGAAATATGTGAACTAGTGTTTTTTTTCATGTGAGGGGTGCCTCCTGAAATAGGAAAAATTAGTTATTTAACTTCCATTTGTACAATGTATGTACTACATTAAAAATAAACTTGACATACATACCACTTCCCTGAATCAGTTTGTGAGCTGTTGTAATTTAAAAAGTTTCTCCCTATTTCATTGGCAGTAAACTAAAGGATATATTATCACAAGAATTGGTGCCTTAGAAGTATAATATTTTTAAGTATAAAATATTGCACTATGTATATAATATAAAATAATGAGACAAAATATCTTTGTCAAATGAGAGGCATGTGCGTGTGTGCGCGTGCACACACATACATACACACACTGCCTTGATCTTTGCTGTATTTTAAATACAGGAGACAATTTTTAAGACTTTTAATCTTACCAAATAGTGTGATTTACATTGGGTTCAACAAAAAGAAAACAAAACAATTCCTCTCTTCCTCCCTGGCTTCAAATTTATATATAGAAGTGTTTATATATTGTGAATAACTATATAAACACATTCTTGTTTATAAGGCCATGTCAGAAGTTACAGAAAAGTAAATTGTAACTTGCATTTTCTTTTGCTGTCATGATCATATTCATTCTTCCCAGGGTGACCTTTCCTTTGATTTAATAGATTTCATTGTTGTAAACTTTTTTCTTTCTCTCCGAGTAATGTAGTTGTAGTGAATCCTTAAGCAATGCATTTTCCAGAGTATTTGCAAATGTTGTTAAGAAAAGTAATTCCATCTCCACACACTTGTATTTCATGTGCTGAAGAAAGGCTTAGACTGCTTTTGATTGAGATTTTTCCCATTTTATTGAGCAGTGGTGTTCTAGGATCAAGCTGAATTGCACAGCATAAGAAAAGAGCAGTGAGCATTTGATGGAAGCAGATAATAAAATGCATCAATTGTGTCAGCACCTCGTTGCAGTCGCATCTGGCTTACTGTCAGGGTCCCGTTAGATTCCTGTGGTTTTATGTACCAAAAAGAATATGCTCTGTAGTTAATGGAACTAGGATATTTGCAGTTTGATTTTAAAAAAATCATCTTATTTTTTATCAGATCTTTTGTTGGGCTTAAGTTCTATCTGAGCATAGCCTTGTCACTTTAAAATTTTACGACTGAGAGATCAATTGTTCTTTTGATCTGTTTCTCTTTCTTTTTTTTTTTTCCTTATTACAGTGAATCCAGTAGCCTGAGCAGCAGTGATGGTGGTTTGTTTACCAATGATGAGGGAAGACAAGGTAGTGATGTATTTTTTTTTCTCCAACTTATCAGTCTAAATTCTATAAGAATTGCAAGTTAGTAGGTTGATGACTGTTCCAGTTGTTTTAATGTTCTTCATAACAAGTTGAGGGTATAACTTGCTTCTGTATTCTTAAACAATATAGAATGGTGTTCTGTCTCCATGACCTAAAATCGTTAAATCCCGTGTTTATCTCTGAAAGCTTGTATATAAAGCTCATATTAGGTAGTTTTTTTGAGCAATTTACATTATCCTTTGTATTAAAATAAATACATCCAAGACAAATATGGAAAAAGTACAAAAGTAACTAAATTTATAGAACTTTTCATTGACTGAAAACCTATTCTCTGAAAAAAGTCATTGAGGTCAGTGTCTCTTTGCCATCCCAGAATTATAAAATGTGAAAAACCAGTGTCATGTAGAGGCATTCCCTTTCTGCAGTGCATTACTTATACATCTGAACTTTACCTTTTTATGGACAGCATGATCAGGTCTGTATTTTTTTTTGGTGTGAAGACTTAAGCTTTTCACAGTGTTTTGTACTATATCTTTGCAATCATCTGCAAAAATTACTTGTTTCATTTTCTTTTCCCAGTTATATTTCTGTAAAGGTACACTACATTCCTGTTTTGTTTTTTAATCAAAGAAATTTGATTATCTGGCAATTTCCTGGACCCACCTCTAGTGGTCCTGCATTATGGTTATGGTTTTGTAAATATATGCCCTGTGTAATAAAAGATATTTGTGTTTCAGCATATATTTTTATGTAACTGATACAAAAAAGCACCTACTTCTTCTAAATGATATTTATAGTCCTGTATGTTTTTGATGAGTAAATGGCAACTTTAATAATATAGTGTTACTTTTTTCAATCTGTATTGGTGTGATTTGATTTTTTTTTGTTTTGTTTTGTTTTGGGAAATTACAGTTGTAAAGAGATATAATTAACATTAGGAAGACTAGATTTCTATTTTGTTAGCACTGTAGTTTTTCTTATTTTCTGTTTGTTTGATTCTTGAAATTTGTACCTTTTCTCTGTGTGTGTTTCTAGTAGAATGTCTTGGTTTTAAAATTGGATTCTTAAAAAATAGTTAAAATTATGTATTGTTCTTTTGCATAGAAAAGGTAAGCCAGAAGTTGGCTATTTTTTACCTTATATTTTGCAAATTAATTATTTTGGTGATTTATTTATTTATTTATTTATTACTTCATTTATTTAGTTTTTACTCTGAATCTAATTTAATGCCATGGAGTCTTTTAGGTTGGGAGAATGTTATTGTTTCCATTTTAGACTCATTTAAATTTGCTGATGATTGATATTTCCAAGTCTCCTGTTAGTGTCAAAGTTATTGTTCCATGTCCTTTAACTCTTTGTTTTAGGTAACTTTGAACTGATGTTTAAAATTTTGGAAACGGACAATAAAACTTTGTCTATATAAAATGTAACTATTAAGAATGTCCCTTACTTACAATGCTGTAGCACTTAGGAGCTGTAGGTATGGCCCTTTTTTGCTAAAGAAAAAACACTGTTTCTATCCCAAAGAGATTATACAGTAAATATTGACAAGAGACAAGCTGTATACAGGCAGATGTGGATTTGCAAGGAAACAGTGCTGGCTGTCTCAGCAAATCAGCTATCTAACAATTGTCAGGCCTTTTGTAAGTACCAAGGAGAAGAATAATTTTAAGGAGGAATTTGGAGAAATATACTGAGCTTTGTAGGTGCTTTGCAGGAGCTCCTTTCATACCTGAGAGGGAAATGGGAGGAAAAAGTACAAAGGCACTTTTTGAAAATCAGCATGTTGTTATGCATCAGCTGAAGGCAGGAGTTAACATATCCAAGACTAGAAATAGATGTCACCAAATTAAATGGATCAGCTTTGCTGCAATGTGTCAAAGCACACAGATCATCCTCTTCACTGGGCAAAACACACATCACCCATTGTCCCTGTCCCCACCCCCTTTTGATTGTGTGAGACGAGGCAATATGACCTCCTCGCCTTTCCCACCTAGCCAGACCCAGAAAAATGTGGTTTTCCCCACTGAGCCAGAGCCTTTTCCTTGTGTTGGCAGAGAAATGAGTCTGGCTGGCCAAGGAAAAGCCCCACTTCCCCCACTCAGCCATGACTGGATGGAGGAGAATTTTACCCTGCTCTGCCAGACCTGGGCTACAGGTCTGGCGGAGCAGGGAAAGCACCACAGAGGTAACAGGAGTCTGCCAAAATAAAGCAACAGATTCTCTTACCACCTTTATTGTGCCACTGATTTTTCCTTTCATGTGGCACAAGAAAGGTATTCAGCATCTATTTCAGGGATGGGCAAAATATGGCCTGTGGGCCAGAACTAGCCCTCCATCTGGCCCTGGCCCAAGTGCAGGGGGCAGCTTGGGCCATGGTGCATGTGGCCAGTTCCACCGTTCCTGGGCATGTGGTAGGGCAGGGGCAGTGTGGCATGGTGCCTAGACTCCACTTCTCAGCAGCCCTAGCAACAGCTCCTTCTGGCCGCTGCAAGACCTGGCTCCACTGCCCAGGCAACCCTGGCCTGTCTGCCCTGCATCCACCACCATGGGTGTCGGACAGAGTCGGTGGGCAGGGTCTCCATGGAGACCAGCCGGGATGCCCACAGGTGGGCAGGATATGGAAGTGGGGTAGATGGGGGCTGGGATCATGGGATGGTAAGAGTGCAGAGCCAGAGCACAGGGCAGAGCCACAATCCATACCCCACACATCCCTGCCATGTGGGAAGCAGGTAGCACCTCTGCCCCTCACACTACCCTGTGACCCTGGGTTCAGCCCCAACTCCCAGACTCTGGTTCCCCTCACACCCGCAGCCCCATCTGATCCACCCAGACGAGTATGCCCTGCCAAAGGGGTCCTTGCTGGTCATTGAAGACCCTGCTCCATCTGGCGCCCCTGCTGGTGAGTGTGGGGTGGAAGGGCCTGGGCTGGATAGTACAATTGCCCTCCCCTCAACACTGCATATGCCCAAGTCAGCACCCTTCCCTACCTGACTGTCCTGGGCTGGGTCACCATCCCCCCCTCAGCCCCCCTCACCTCCAGCCGGCAATAGCTCACCCAAATTCCTGAAGTGCCCCTCCGACCAAAATAATTGGCCACCTCTGGTCTATTTGCTCAGCATTTGTAACAAATGAGATGGACCATGTCTGTTTCCACCCTAAGTGGAAAAGAGAAGGCAGCAAAAATAGGGATTTCCACTACAGGATATGATTTCCAGTAATACTATTAAAAAGGAATTATATAAACAGAAAGGAGTAAGAGTAGCTGGAGCACATACATTTCTGGAGAGAAGGACTTGGAATTTTAGCTGTTAACACAGACTTCAGCACTGAGTTTGCCCAATAAAAGTTAAAATATGATGTACTTACTATTAGTAAAATCTACTTTTGAAAAAACTAAAACAGAGATCAGTTCACTCGTAACAAGAAAGCCTTTTAGCACTGGGGAAAACCTATTTTGTTTTTGTAATGTTCACTAACCTTCTTATATTGCCCAAATATGTTCTTTTTAGGGCAATGGTTCTCTGGTCAGCACATGCAAAAAAAAAAAAGTGAAAAAAGCTTTGGGTAGAAAATAAATCACTCAAAATTAAGAAATGCCAGAATTAAAGGTGCCTGTGCACCCTCTGTTGAGTCATTTGCAAGCCTCCATTGATACAGTCATTAATTGCATACCACAGTCCTTAATTATATTATCACATGTTATCTCTTTCTACAGAATGCCTGCCTCTTTCAGTGTGTAAAGGAGAGTGTTCACCAAATGAGTAGATAGTCCTGTTTCATTTTACCTTCCTTTAAAAGGTGATCACATTCTTGTTCCAACTCTTTTGAATACAGAATTCATGGCTTTCTTAGGTAGCCACCACTAAAAGTAACAGAATACTGAAAGATCTAATGTTTTCATCTTCATAACCATCTGTGAAGTTGCACAGCTATTAAGGTATAGACTGCCTACCAGTCTTTGTTGTGAACTTTGAAATGCCTAGGAACTGATTTCCCCCTCTCCAATCATTTGGCAGTCTGAGTATAACGTGTTCACAACAGAATTTCTGTTGATTTCATTTGCAATTGCATTGTTTTCAATTCTGGCCCCAACTACCTCACATAGAACACACATCTCCTCCTGTGAACATGGTCAAAGTGATTTGCCCAGTATTGCATACAAACTCTGTTGGAGGGGTAGAATTCAGTCCTAAAGGTTGGCCGTCAATTGCTTAGGTCATCCTTTCCATCCATCTCCTTCTCTGCTTTATTTACTGTGTGCCTCAATTTCTGCAACAAATAAGGCCAGGTTGTTCCAGGAAATGGGCTCTATTTGCTACACAGACACCCTAAGCAACAGCTAGCCTTTGGAATGAGGCAGAGGCTGTCCTGGAAAAACTGGTACATCATCTCACAATGAAAGACTCATAAGGCATATGCGCAAATGACCTTAATATGAGCCATCCTTAGGGCTGTCTGCAGCATAGAACTCTGCCACGTGATCTCACACAGCAACTTATAGTAATGCTGTGCTGTATCTTGAGGAAGTTGGCACTAAATGGAGATGAGAGCTATATATTGCCAGTAGGTTTTCTTGTTCAGACCCATGAATCATGGATTCAGTTCTGGAGCGTATATGCTATCTTTGTTACAGATCTTTCTACCCTTGGCTGCACTACTTGGACTTCTTTTGATTATCCTCCAGCTCTTAATCCATTTATACTACAGTTAGGCTACTCCTTCTTCAGATTGGCTAAGTAATTCTACAGTGGGCAAGTAAGGAATATAGTATTAGAACACAATGTTGATAAGTAAGTAATGTTTATAATGCAACACAACAGAGATACAGACTTCATTGCCTTTCATCCAATCATCCTGGAAAAAAGAAGGTGCTATCTTTTGGACCTGCTCACACGCAAGCAGCATCAGCCTATTCATCCCTGGCTACCAGCTATTTAATTTATGCTTTACTGTATATTAAAATACTGCCATGGGCTAAATATTTATCATAAAATATATAGGATGTGCAATGTTGGCTGTAATACTTTAATTCTAGAATCTTAAAACTTGCATTTCTTGACTTCATAACTGTTCTTATAATGTTGTTGCAGTTGGATTTATTGTTTCCATTTCAGTGGTCTGATGTAACTTTTGACCAATACAGTCTGTCTTTAAACTGGTACTAGGTACATGATCAAGAGAGAGGCACTTCAGGAGCCTAAAATGGTACTTAGATACCTCAATTCTACCTAAGTGCAAAAAAATTCCCAAAAACCCCAGCTCATCAAGCATCTAAAGTCATTTGGTATGTGCATCTGGGACACAAAATTCACTAGAAATCTAAACTTAGGTTCCTGCACATGCCATTTAGTTCAGAACAACAGATAAAGCCAGGCTTTCTCACACAAAAACATGTAGCGGTATGGTTTGTTGTAGTGGCTGCCTGTTGCATAACATCCAAGATACTAGAGCACTTACGTAAGAAGTAGGAGGCCTCTATGTTATGCTTCCCAAACCTACCTTTCCCACCAGGCTATGGTATGCTATGGATACTTTCCGTCCTTCCTGTTGAATCTGAGAGTAGGTGAAGTGAAGAACGCAACATCATAAAATCAAAAGGAGAGTGAACAAGAGGCAGTCTGACTGTAGGGGTTAGAAACTACAGCTTGTAGAGGGATGGGGCGATCTAGGTTCTCATACCTGCTCCCCAGATTGCACAAACTATATTTAATGTTAAACAGTTTGTAGATTTAAAAAAAGAAAATAATCTTGAGAGCAGAAATTAAAACCCAGTTTACCCTTCCCCAACACACACATGCCCCTCCCACCATCCTAGGGAA
The DNA here is from genome assembly GCF_001723915.1 of Gavialis gangeticus. Taxonomy (NCBI): domain Eukaryota; kingdom Metazoa; phylum Chordata; order Crocodylia; family Gavialidae; genus Gavialis; species Gavialis gangeticus. The sequence goes on along the minus strand of NW_017729022.1, from coordinate 166,826,370 downwards.
GTGTCATAACCAGTAGCTTACACAAGCAGCTCTTTCTGTCTTGTTCTCACTCTCCTTTCTGCCCACTAATCCAGCTCCAGCATAGCCAGTAGCTTGGAGTTTGGGGCACTTTACTTGGAGTGAGACATAGGTTTGAGTTTTATGGACTGAGGAAAGCCTTTAACATTGATCTCTCATTTGCTAGGCATGTTCTGTATCTGCTAGGCTAGCACATAAAAGATTGTACCATTGTATCAGGTAGGTATCTACTCTTAAAAGAAGACCCCAGAGAACAGAAGTGCCTTGTGTATCCCCGAGTCAGACCTCTAAACCCCCAAAAGGGGCAGGATTATTTCAGCCTATCTTTGTGCTTAATGTTTCCTGTTGGCTAGTCCTGCATGCATGCATCTTAATCTTTGGGCTCTCTGAATCACCATCACCTTTTCAGAGGTGCTGGACTCTTGCTGTTGACTGTGTAGGGACCCTAGGCTCCCAACTATGTTTCTTTGAACTGCTCTGCTAAGGCCTGACTGACTTGGGGAAGCACTTTGTTCTCTCCCCTGATTCTTCTGCCCATATGATGCCCAGGGCTATAGCCTGATTGCTAGGAACAGCAGCGTCCAGAGCACCAGAAGCCTTAGAGAAGTGATGTTGCACTTTGGGATACCTGAAGGATCACATAATATGAACCCAAACTATATAAAATAGTCATTGCTCTTTCCAGGTACTTTTTTGGCATACTTTGTCCACTCTTGAGAGCATATTATCTGGTGCATATGTCTGTTTCAAAGCCATTTGAAATATCAATATTATATCTGTCTGCAGTCTGAAATTCTACAAAATGCTTGTTCCTGAAAGCCAAGGTCTGTATAAAATAAGTAAATTGATGATGGAGCAGAATAGTACCTAGCAGTGGGTTTTTGTTTATTTATCTGTATATTTTTACCAGCAACTTTTTAGTGTGACTTGTGAATCTGCTAGCAATCCTAACAATGTTCTTTGTAGCTGTCTTTGAAGGGGAATTAGAACTTTTGGAAAAAAATAGAAGATAGTGAGGCAGAGGTACCTTCATGCAGTTATTTTCATGCAACAAGAAGACAGTTTGTTAGGGATTTATGAACCATCCTGATCAAGAGGGACCTGGAGTGAAGCAGACCTGTGATGCTCAATCTAGAACTGACAGCTCATGGAAGGGCCTGTGTCCAATGTGCTTGCAGTTTATAAAGCTGTATAATGTCACAACCTGATGTTAGAGAAAGGTACCACAGTATATAATATGCCAATGTGGAAACCAACATTGAAATTTTGCTAGATCTTTGGTGTAAATTCCAAGCATCAGGGCCATTCCACTATACCAGGGATGGGCAAAATGGCAGATCCAGCTGGAAGCTGGGCTCCATTTCCCAGCTGCCCCTGCTCTCATGGCTGGAGCCAGTTTCCATGGAGACCCCAGCAGCAGCCCCACTTTGATAGTGCAAGGCCAGAGTTTCTGTGGAGACTGGCCGCAGCCATGCTGGGAAGGCATGTGGCAGAGCACGGAGCTGCTCCAGAGCCAAGCTGGGATCTTGTGGTGATGACAGCGTGGTCAAGGGGCATGCAGGCTGCAGATTGCAGCGCTTCCCCAGCTCTGGACCACTTTGTCACCACAGCAAGGAGCTGAGGCAGAGCTGCAATCCACTGCCTGCACATCCCTGCCTGGGGCATGCAGGATACAGATCACAGCTCTGCACTGGCTCTGGACCATGCTGCCACCGCTGCAAGATCCCAGCCCGGCTCCAGAGGAGCTCCACACCCTGCCGTATGCCCTGCCAGGAGGAGTGGCCAGGGGGAAGCTTGGGCTACAGCCAGCCCAAAATTCCCCATAGCCCCCCCCATAGTATATTGTAATAGTATATACTATATTACTATAGTACTATAGTATAATATTCTCTGTAGCCTGCCCATCCCTCCCAGCAGTGCCACTGCTGTCTGCCTTGCACAGGTGGCAGCAGCTGAGCTCACCCCACTCCTGCCTACAGCATAGCCCCCCCTCCACCAGGACAAGGGTGGCACCGCTACTGCCTGCCAGTGCTTCTGGGGCCAGTCTCCATGGAAACCCTGGCTCCATGCTGTCACAGCACAGCTGCTACTGGTGTCCCCATGAAAAGTGCCCTATCTACCTGGGCAGGGGCTGCTGGGAAATGCAGTCCACTGCTAGCCAGATCTGGCCTGCGGGCTGGACTTTGCCTGCCCCTGCTCTGTACTTAGAGGAGCTCCTCAAGAAATGATTGCTACTGGAGTGACTAAAAATTTAATTTTGCCATTCATAAGATGGATCTCAACTCAGAACAACTTTACTGGACATGGAAAACCTACTGGCAGTTAGCTGTATAAGTTCACTGTACAGCTAGAAACCAAATGTAGTAGTGTGTGAATTCAACCAGGGCAGTGAGAATAGACTGGAACTGATCTAAGGATGTAAAAAGTTAAGTGGTAATTACATTTATACCATTTAACATTTACTGTTTACCTCCCAGCTCAGCACTGTTGGAGGAGTGCCTCCAACGGGGGCTGCCTGGGAGGTGGCATAGATCCAGTCTGCAGCCTTGTGCAGCTGCTGTGGCAGGGAGGTAGTTGGCAGTTACCTGGGGGAGTGGAGCCAAGCAAAGTTGTGCAGTGGAGCAGGCAGGGCTTAAATAGGAGTGAGAACAGTAGCAGGGCTGCTATCAGGTGCCCCAGGGACAGGCTGCATGGAACCAGGTGCCCCCAACCTCCATAGAACCCACAGGGGTTCCTGCCTTCATGGGACTGTGCCCAGGTAGTGCCTTCAGTCTGTGGGCGACCAGAGCCCTGGGTGGTGCCTTCCTTCCACCTGCCTGTTTGCTAGGCTCTGGCAGCTGCTGCTCAGCAAGGACCCGTGGTGGTTGTCCCAGCCTGGGGGCATGTGATGGATGGATGTGCTGTGCAGGATTACACCTGAGGCATCCACTTGTGAGCTGAGCGTCCTCTGCTAGGATGCACAGCACCAGGGCAAGCCCTCAACTGAGCAGGAGGAGGATTAGAAGAGGTTAAGTGGGTCATTTTTAAAATGATATTTACATCCCTAGACTGATCATGTAGTGACTTGTGGTAAGATTTCTTCAGTTACTTGAAGTACACTAAAATCTACCCAAGGAAACTAGACTGGGGATATTGAATGAAGTTTATAGTTTCTAGGGTTGGAAGGAACCTGAGTATATCATCTAGTCCAACACCCTGCCATGGCAGGACAGAGTACTGGGGTCAAACGACCCCAGCAAGGTGTACATCAAGTTTAGGAATGATTAACCCCTGATTTGGCTCCTGATGTGTTTGTATGTTTCCTGGGCAGCCAAACTTAGATAAGAGGTTTGTCAAAGTTTGGCTGCCCAGGGAAATTTATCACCATCCTAAGACTCTTTTATAACCAGATGGCTGCCTCCATATTATGTAGTGGCTCTGCTATGGAGCCCTTTGCCATTCAAACTGGTGTCAAGCAGGGGGGCTGTGTGATCATACCAATTCTGTTTTCCGTCTTTCTTGTGGTCATCAAGATGCTCATCCATGACTGTCTGCCACATGGTGTCGGCATCAAGTACAGGATGGATGGGACACTTTTCAATCTCTCCTGCCTTCGTGCCAAAACCAAAGTTACTTCGGTCTCAGTTGTGGAACTTCAGTACACTGATAATTGTGCTGTCATTGCATGTACCGAGAAGGACCTACACGTGGCCCTTAACTACTTCTCTCAAGCTTACCAGTGCCTGGGACTGACCCTTAACATCATAAAAACAAAGGCGCTTCACCAGCCTGCTCTGGGCCAGTCAACTCCCTTGGCAGAGATCCTCACTGATGGACAGGAGCTGGAGAATGTTGAACACCATACAGACCTTGGCAGCCATCTCTCAGAGACAGCCAACAGCAACAAAGAGATCCAATATAGGATCTGATGTGCCAGCTCTGTCTTCAGAAGACTGAATCATCGTGTGTTCAATGATCATGACATCAGGACTCAAACACAGCTCCTATGCTGTTACTATATAAAGGTGTGGTGATCCTAACTGTTCTCTACAGCTCTGAAGCTCAGCTGGCATACAGGGATCACTTGAAAGGCCTGCAACACCATCACCAGTGCTACCTTCAGAAGATCCTTAACATATAGTGGGAGGATCATCACACCAATGCCAGTGTCCTCACCTACCTAACGCCACCAGTATGGAAGTATTGATTATTCAACATCAGCTTCAGTAGACAGGGCATTGTATTCTCATGTCTGATGTACGTTTACTAAAACAACTACTATACTCCAAGTTCAGCCAAGGACAAAGGACACGCAGGGGCCAGAGAAGGTGCTTCCAGGGCATCCTCAAGGCAAACATTAAGAAGGTGTGGCATTGATACCACAAATTGGGAAAAAATTGCCCAGGACAGGGCTCCATGGCAACACCTTGTCAGAGAAGGTACATTTTACTTTGAGGAAAAAAGTCTCACCCTGGAGGCAGAAAAATGACTAATGGAAGAAAAGCAAACAAGACCAAGAAATCCATGGTCTAACTCTCTCTTTAATCACCACCTGTGGTGTTTGCCAGAGTCTGTGGCTCTAGGATCGGCCGCCTTAACAATCAACATACTCACCTACAACACTTTAATTGACCCATGGGAGTGATCATCCTCGACCATGAGGGATTACTGCCACTTGTGTATGCAGGTAATAGGATTGTCTTGATAGAAGGTTTACAGAAGACAGCAGGCAACCTCTGCTTAATGCTGTTTTGTTTAGCATTATTTTGCTATAACGCTCATTTTACATTGATACCTGATTCCACTTAGCACTCAGCAAGTTTCATTATAACATTCACGGGCATCATACAGCTGGCACTGAAACTGACACTAATCCTTGCAGCCCTGATTCTGGTGATTCTGGTGGCTTTAGAAAGTGAAAGTGAATGTTGTTTTTGCTTAATGCTTGGTTTCATTAAACACTGTTTTTTTTTAGGAACCAGTTAAGAGCGCTAAGCAGGGGGTTGCCTGTATCTCAGGATAATGGAAGAGTAGGTCATCTGCGGTATAAGACATTAAGCCAGGTAGCCACCAGATCTTTTGGCTGGACATGGTTACAGAGAAAAGTTAGATCCACAAAATTTCTTGACAGGTAAGATAAGAAGGTGCAAGGAGAGAGAGGGAGAGGCAATACTGTTTTATGGGAAGCCCTCACTCTGATAGGCTTGGGGAGTTCATACAAATTTAATTTGAGGCCTGATACAAGAAACACCTTTTGGAAATTGATGTTTGATAGTAGCATATGATACCCTTCTTAAAGTTTATGGAGTACAGCCCCTGAAAGATAAAGGCTATGATGGCATTGATGAAACATCATAGTATTCTGGTTCAGTGTACTAAGTTGTATCTGTAGTTATCAGGGAAGGAATTTTAATTCTAGCTTTTGCAAAAGGTTTGCCAGCAACTTAAGATAAAAAGATGGAGGTCAGAGTTGCCCATCTAGTGTAGAAGTAGAGAATTGAGGTGCACCGATACATCGGTCCAATATTGGACAGGTACTGATGCAAAGAAAATTGTCTATATCAGATATCAGCCAGATGGGGCCAGTAATTTGGCCAATAAATGCCTGTGCTGCATGCAGCCACAGTACAGCACAGAGCAGAACCGGCAGTGTGGAGAGCTGCCTCCAGCTGGTAAATCGGAAGGGGAGGGAAGGGAAAGGGTGTAGGGGAGCAGATCAACACCCCCCACCATGGTGAGGGAAGGGGCAGAAGCAGGTGCTGCCCAGCCAGGGCGAGGGAGCACAGGACAGAACCACGGCTTGTGGGGTGGGGCAGCTTCTGCCATTGCTTGCACCCTGGGAGGGCGGAGGCAGGATGGGCATGTGCCCCCAGATCTACGCAGCATGGGGTAGGCTGCAGCTGTCAGGTGGAGCTGGAGTTGACACTGAGCAGGGCTTTTCTTGCCAGGGGCTGGGCTTGGTGCAGACTTTGGCAGTGCTAGGAGGAGGCTGTAGCCACCCCAAATTTCGCTGCAGCTCTGCTCCCAGCCCCATGCTGCCACCTGGCACACCCATGGCTTTTTCTGGCACTTGTGTGGAGGTGGGGTGTTTAGCTGGGGCTTTGCCTGGCAGTGTGGGGCTGGGAGCAGAACTGCAGTGAAATGTGGCATAGCTGGAGCTTCCTCCCAGTGCTGCTGGAGCCTGCTCCGAGCCCAGCCCTGAGCAATAAAAGCCCCTCACGGCGCCAGCTCTGGCTCCACCCTGCAGCTGCTTGCACCCCAGATCTGCGTGGTGCAGGGCAGCCTGCAGCAATGGGAGCTGCCCCCACCCCACAAGCTGTGCCTCAGCCCCTCTCTGCCCCAGCTGGGCAGCACCTGCCTCTGCTCCCTTCTTCACCATGGGGGGCGTTGATCTGCCACCCCCACACACTTTTCCTTCCCTCTTCCCCTCCTACCACACTGAACTGACCACATGATGGCAGCTGTATTGGATATAATATCAGTATTGGCCGATATGCCGCCTTAAATATCGGCTGTCGGTATTGGCCCGCAAAATCTTTATCGGTGCACCCCTAGTAGAGAGAGTAAACTGCACCATTGATTCCAGATTCAAGCAGTATAGATCAGGAAGATTTGTATTTGTATATAACAAGAGCTAGGATTCAGGTGTCTATTACTTTGTGAGAGATTATATTTGGAATCAGCAAATAGATGGTTCAGTGTTCATGCAGCAAAAACCAGCAAGACTCCCTGCATCTACACAAGTAGCTCATACAGGAGGCTTCACCAGTCATCTGAGGACAGCATTCCAGAAGAGCTAGAAACAACTAAGTGAGAATCAAGCATATCAGGCATAAAATGCCAAGGAAAAACAAGAATTAAGTACCCATTCAGGGAAGTGAAAAAGTGTGGCCATGCAAGTAGAAAAAGCTGCCAAGGAAAAAATTTCAGACATTGTTTTCTTTTTGGGATTAAAGCTATTCAGAGCATTGTGACCCAAATGTTTTAATGGAGGTTATTGATATGGATAGACACGTATATTTTAAATGCAAGATTATATTATTATTCAATCCAATGTTAGATTATAAAAGTTCTATTTAATTCTTTTATCACTGAAATAACCAAGTGATACTGAACCCAGCTGTATTACAATTTAACCAAATAGTTAATAGTTTCACTAGCATGCCTGATTTAATTAGATCACAACAATTGGGGAAAAATATTGAGTAGACCTATCCTGGGTAATCATTTTGGATTTATCTTGAGTTCAGTAGTGTTGATTAAACCCCCAGTTGGTGGTAGCAGGTCTACAATGAGGTGCTTAAGTACTGGACTGGGAGTCTTATTCTTTTTTTTATGTCTATCAGGTTCATTTTCTTAGCTAGCCACTGTATCCACACCGCTGTAGAAGTGTGCCCTAATCATACAAGCTCTCTGATTCCAAAGAGTAATTGTATACCAGAAAGGACAAATAGTTCCTCTATAGCAAACTTAGATTTTTAAAAATATGTGACAGAGGCAGCTGATAAATGTCACTTAGATCTATTCACCACATAATTTCAAGCAGATAATTCCACTTCCCCCAGTCAAGACTTTATATGTAAAGTGAGACAACATTGAAGCATGTCATCAGACATCAATGAATCGAAGAGGAATATTTCTCAGGCAGTTCATACTGTGACAATATTTTCAGAAACCCATCTTGGTCTGAGTCTTTTCAACCTAAACCATTTCAAACAAGTGAAAAATGAATTGACGGTGTTCAGTATTTCCATCAGCAAATAAAAGTTTCAGCATTTCAGGTAATATATCAGACATACATTAGGTGGAAAGAACCCTGGAGTTATTCAGTAGTTCATATACACCCCAGCCCTTAAATTTCTGACAAAATTTGTCTTTTCCAATACAATCTGTTGTCCCAGACTACTTGAACTGGCTATTGAGAACTCTTTTAATAAGCAGTAATGAACAGATTATGTTAATTTGTGTGAATAGTAGTTTCTGAAGCTGGTATTTGCTCTTCCTACTAATCGAGATGTCCAGTTTTGTCTCAGAAGATTTAAAAAAATCGTATAGTCACGTTGTTGGTCTCTCTCAAAACAGAATCAGCAAAACAGCATCATTGTAATGTTCTGTTTACTTTTACCTTGTGTCTAAAATAGAATGGAGGTGCGGATGTGTGTAACTGCTTTTATAGACTAAAAACATACAGACCAGGTGGACTCAAGGAAAGGACCTCAGTAGGTCCTTAAAAGAACAGAACAGAATTGCCTTTGATTATAACCTAAATATTCATTTACATGAAATTATGATTAAAGAGTCAAAACCATAGATAGGGAGTAGGTAGACAAATAAACCCTGTAATAGCTCTTCCTACTGGCTTGGTGCTCACTCTTTTTTTTTTTTAGTTTCTATATAACTTTGAACAAATTACTCAAACTTTTGGTACTTCCGTTTTCCCCCTATGTAAAATGGGAATTATTAAGCTAAACTTCTTTTTGAGATCTTTAATAGAAGTGTTCTTTAAACTAAACAGCACCAGCAGTAAGTCTATTTACTGTTAGCCTGATGAAAATGTACAGTACCTGCTATGATCACAGCAGATGTGACTGGGTAAGAGATAGCTAAAGATAACTTACAAACAACTTTGCCATCTCATAAATTTGTTGTTTTTTTTCAGTCATGTCTGGATACAAGCAAATCTGCTTGTCTGTCTGTCAGACATTTAACTTAAAAAATAATAGATTCTGATGCCTGGGCATTTGAGATGGTGGACTCATTGGGCTCCTATACACATGTGTGTAGCTTGCGTGTTGGAGCAGGCTCAATTAATTGAGTCTGCACAAAAATTGACATGCTCTGGCAGCCTTCCACATCATGTGTATCAGCATCCCAGCATGTCTCCGTGCTGAAAAAACAGCGCTTTGAAATAAAACACATTCAGTGAACTTTTGTTCAAAGCTCCACACTGCCATTTTTTCTGCGCAAGGATGCACAGGGACACTAATACACATGACACATGGGCGCTTTTAATTAGTGCGCTGAGCTAATTAAAGCTCCTGGCACTGTGTCCCACAGCACGTGTAAAAAAGCCCATTAATTACAAGTAATTTGTTTTAGTATCACTTGGTCCTCATTCTGTTCACAAATTTCATTTCTTGATAAATAAATCCCTGCTAGCAGCCTACATTTGACTTTCCATGACCTAGTAGTTGACTAAATTTCACTTGGGCAAAAGTTTGTGATAACTAAATGAAAAACATAGGTAATTGAAATGTAATTCATGATTAGCAGAATTGTTTGTATGCACTCTCCCACTATTGTTGCTCTAATTCTATTGTGGAACATCAGGGACTGCCTTTATAGATAGAAACTGACCTTGACCTTGGCAAGGATAGAATTAATAGGGGACAGCCTTCGTAAAAAGTCACAGCAGCATAAATATGGAAAAGTATGTGAATTGGAAATGACCTGAAATATGCCCAACAAATTTATACTGTAGTATAAATAAGTTTTGCAGTTGCCCCTTCCCCCCTCCTCTCCCCTTCATTACTAATCATTTACAGGTTTCTCTTTTCTCCTTGCCTCTTTGTAAAATAGTGATTCTCAGCCAGGGTGTTACAGCTTCCTGGGGTACCTTGAGAACCTTTCAGGATTGCTGCAGGATGTCATACAATGTTAGCACTGTTAGGTGTTCAGACATCATTTTCAAGATAAACCCAGAGGTTTCAAATAGGAACTCATAGCATTAAAACATTCTGATCTGTTGTGGTCTTTCTGAGTTCTTCACAATATGAGAGTTGTTTTATTATTTTTCTGTAGTTGGAAAAAAAAAAAAAAAAGTGAAAGCTAAGAGCTGACATTTTCTGAGAGATGCGTTGAGTCTATTAAGGGTGCCTTAAGTCTGAAAAGGTTGTTCTACAGTATATCAATTTGGATGTTAGTTGTGACCACTAAGGATTTTTAAGGCTATAATTCATCTATATCTATAATTCATATAATTCATGAAGGTCCAGTGAGGGGCTTTGATTCTTTTAAATGTGCCAGTAACATTGAAGTCATTCAGACCAGATCTAACATTTTCAGCCCTCTAGTACTGTGCTAGCTTAATACTGTGGAATTGTCTCATATGAATTTTTATTTAGTAATTTATTTGGAGTTATATACCTGTTTTTTTTTTTCTCCCACAAGAGTCTGCTTGGGTTATCCAGGTGATGTGCTCTTGCTCTTGTCTGAGTGACAGTGAAGTTTAGCATAAATGAATGTTTCAAGCCCTCACTTATTGAATCCTATTTAACATACATTTATGTAATGTCTGTTTTTGCGAAGTCTTACATCTTTAAAATGTGAAACACCAAGTTGAAAAAAGTTTTATACATGAAAATAGTTGTGGACAAATTCAGTGATATAACACAGACAATACAATATCAGGACCATCAAGGCTGGATAGCTCACTTTTAAAACTCAAGGATGAAAGGAGGACAGTTAGAGACCTCTTAAAGGGATACTGTCAGATTTAAGTGTTCCTACTAAACTGAGCAGTCATTGCAGAATCAGCAGTTTAGGAAAGAATGATCATCTCAATCTTTTGTTTTCCTTAAAAGACAGTACTCCATTTTCTTTCATGATTGTCTCTTTTGCTACCTTTTATACAGAACACAGGTTTGTTTTTTCTGGTATAGTACTCATCTTTAAATGTTTGTGAGTATTTATTTCTGCATACTATTAGGTAAATTGAAGGTAAGACTTCCATTGGGTTTTTTTATCTTGCTTTTGAAATTGAGGCGCTCTCTAATTTTAATTGAAAAACTGTGCCCATAAATATTGTTCTTAAAGCTGACCAGCTTCATAGTGCAAATGTAGTATTCCTCAGTATATCACATGGTACTGTCACTTTTCATTTAAAATCAGCTTTTTCAAAACTTATTTCTTAATGAACTTAATCAGATTAATTTCATTTAGTCACATCTGTTCATGATTGTTTTCCCCTTTTACAAGCCATACAAATCATGAAATTAAGCTAATTATATACCATTATCAGCTGCAAAGAACTAGTTTCACAGCTTTATACCTTTTAATTCCCTGCAGGAGATTAAGGCTTGTTTTTTGTTAATGTGGAAAGTGCAGTAACTTAAATGGATTTCCCTGCAATTATCACCAAAGGATTAACCAGTTTATTATTGTTTTTCACAATTCTAAATTGGTTCTAAAACATTACATTTTATGTGTTCTTATTGATGGCAGTACTTGTCATGCCATTAAAAACCATTCTCTAAACAGAGCCGCTATATACAAGTAATTATAGTACTGCTATAAAGCAAAAGAAGTTACTGTGATGCAATGTGATTTCTGAGAGTAATAAACCTGGACCTCCCCACCACCTTTTTGGTGTGGGGTTTACTATATTTACACAGGTGACGATGAACAAAGTGACTGGTTTCACGAAAATGAATCTGGCGGCGCATGTGGAATCACAGGAATCAGTTCTTGGTGGGAACAGGAGGACTCTACAGAATTGGAAAAAGAATTACCCGATCCAGTCTTTGAAAGTATCTTAACTGGTGCTTTCCCTCTTATGTCCCATTCAGGGAGGAGAGGTCAGTAATACTTTGCAGCTTACTTAATAGCCTAGTTTCAATGGAAAGATGTCTGTGGGCCTGTATTTGAGATATAAAGTGTGAAGTTATCAGTCTTGATCTTGGGGCGTCATCAGGTTGAGAGTTCATACACTTTTTGATTTAGAGTATCGTCAAGACTAGCTATAAAAAGGGACAAAAAACTCTGACAATGATTATAAAGGTCAAGTCATATGAAAGATACCTTTGTTGCCTGATCCTTTAAATCTGTATTCTCCAAGGAGTTGTCATGACTTCATTGGATTCATGTATAAAACATCAGGATAATTCTGCGCATTTTGTAATAAAAGCTTTAATGGCTTAAGAAAATAATTTTAGAAGCAAAAAATGGTATTCATGTAGGTTCAATAATAAATACAAATGTTCAATAATGTTCAACTAGAATCTTTGGACTTCTTTGTTCCCAAGGTTTCCAATAATTTTAGTATTTTGTGTAAGTAGATTGATTCATGGACATTGGCCAGAAAAGACCACACTGATCTCCTTTGACTTGCAGCATACACAAGCCACAGGTTTTTTTCCCCAGAAACTGAGTTACAGCATAGATTTTATAAGGATGCCTGATTCTTATCTTCAAAAGGCTCCAAACAAGGGTGGATCCTACCATTCTCTGCTACCTGTTCCAACATTGCTACAGTTCTTTAACAATGAAAGGTATCTTATTTCAAGGTTGAATTTGCCCTTAGTTCAACTTTCAGCAGTTGGATTTTGTCATGCCTACTCTACAAGACTGAATATCCTCTCTTTAGCAGGTATTTTTCCATGTAGGAAAACTTATGCTCAAGTCAACTCAGACTTTTTTAATAGCTGAATAGATTGAACTTAAAGTCTTGCATCACATTACTTGTTTTCCTGCCCTTTGGAATCATTTTCTAGCTTACTTTTGCATTTTCTCTGGTGTTTCCGTGTTCTTTTTGAAGTGTGGACACCAGAACGGGACAAAGCAGGGGTCGGTGACATTTTACATGTCAAGCTGAAACAACCCAGCTCAGGCTGAGGGTGGGCCGGCACAGGGACCCGTCTGCTGCTGCTGCCACTTCTCCCTGCTGCCCACCTGCCACCAAGTGCTACTCAAGCTTCTGTTCCACAGGCCAGATCCAGTAGCTCTGTGCCACAGACCTGATCTGTAGGTTGCTGACCCCTGGGGAAAAGTGGTCCTGTAATCATTTTAAAAGTGCTGGGTACAGAAGCAAAATAATTTCTCTATTCTTACCTATCGTTTTCATAATTCAAAGAATAGAATTAGCACTTGTAGATCCACCACTGTACTGAGAATATGTCTGTAAGCAGTTACCTATGATGCCCATTGTCTTTCTTAAGTTGGTAAATGGTTCCTGTTCATGCATATATAAAAATGTTTTCTAAACAGAGATATAATTCTGATTTGTAGGTTTCCAGAATAGACTTAATCATCTTCGTGGAATGCCAGCAAGGAACATCAAAAAGGCTTCAGGAAACCAGGCAGCATTGGTAGGCATGATTTTTATTGTTGCAAACTAACTTGAACTATTCTTTTAATTAGGGAAACTACAATAATAAAAAAGATTTCCATGTTCCCTTTTCATTGAAATTTTAAGGTTTATATATTGCTGAAATGGTTAATTCTCTTAATAGGGCACAAACTGCTATGGTAAGATGCAACTATAAATCAGTTTTAACACCCAATTTTTGGCTGTTTGGTTTAGATATTTTAATTCTAACTCTCCTCTCCTACAATATGCCATTGTAATGGAATAGCATATGTATTCAAACAGATTATTCCTGTATGCTTATATTACGAGCTTTCTAAGAAAAAGGAATGTATTGTTTTTTTCAATGCAGGTATGTACAAAAATAATTTTTGCTTTTTCATTTATTTCATACCAAAGGTGTCAAAACTGATTTTAATCAACTATACCAGGTACCAAGTGTATTCTAGTGAGGCTGTGTGGCATCCAGGATTAATGTACTAGTCTCTCTCCTCTGCCTCTTCCCCCACCTCCCCCCAAGGTGCTTCTGTGTCCCTTTAACCCTCAAGTTTTCATGCTTTTGAGGGGGTTTTTGCCACGAATTAAAATGAGGCTAGTGGTCTGATACTCTTCATATATACCCATCATACAATCCCCTGGCTGCTTCAGACTAGTTTGAGCTTTTGAGTGCAAACATTGGTAATACGTTTCTTCAATTTTAGTTCCTAAGGAAAGAGGAAAATCCAATTATCACCCCCTTTCCTTCTGTACTCTTAATTCAGCTTTTAGAATGCTCCTTCTATAAAGGATGAATGAGAGAAGAGCAGCTTTCAAAACAAAACATTCAAATTACTAATAGAAGTGGGATCTAATCCTTTCTTTTTCAAAACCGAGCATGAGAGGCAAAGAGAAAGCCAGAAGAACTCATTTCATTATAATTATTTAAGGCTTCTCTCTGTCTGATAGTTACTATATAACAGGATAATAAATACATAGACCTTCAGCTTAGTGTTCTTCATTATTAATGGATTTGTTGATTTATTTTTTTATTTTTTTTACCTAATTAGAATAATATGGTGGCAAGAAGTGGAAGTGGTATTACATGTGCAAAGCATAGAAAGGTCTACTGAAAAGTTACCCTTTTTTGAGAGGGGTATTTTATAATCGAAGTCTCCATTCAATTATTGCCACTCAGAGCTGAATAACACACTTTAAAACCTTGGCCTATGAACTCTGGTCATGAATTAGATGAATGCTATCTAGTTCTTGGTTTCAGATCTACCTATTTTTATTTTTGGTTCACTGCTTGCTTGAGCATATCTGGGATTTGTAGCCCATTTTCTAGGCTTATTGCAATCACTCTGGTATTTTATAGGAGCTATTACAACTGATAGGTTAGCTTCATGGTATTGATGATACATGGCTTAACCACCCTAAAAACTGCATTTCCCCTCTAAATTGTAAAAAGGGGATTAAGTTTCAGTTGATGGAGAGATACCATTTGTGTGTGTGTGTGTGTGTGTGTGTACGTGCGTGCACGTGCACATAATGAGTAATATTGTTTTTCTAGTACAATTTCTGCATTCTCCTAAGCAACAACATTCCTTTCCAAATAAAATTCCTCTAGTATGTTGACAATATGGTTTCCTTCCTGAATCTTAAAGAAAATAATTACCTAAATAATAATTTTATTGTGTAGCATTATGACTGGATAGAATGTTCTAAGAGGGCATGTTTTCAAAGAACAGTAAAATGATTTTACCTACAGAATCCCACATTTGGAAGAAAAATATACTGGACAGAAAGCTGCCAGCATACAGAATCTCCTGACTTGCATGCATCCTTGGTGCTTGTTTATTTCTACATTCATGCACTTTGCCATCCACTTTGGAAGTTTTAGCTCGTTAAGGCAGAACACATGAGCTTGTTTGTTATCAGTGAGCAATTTTCAAAGAAAATCTTTTAAATACTTCAATCCAATGGCAAAAAGAAAAAAAATCATTTAATACCTGTGACATCTGATAAGGCAGAACAAGAAGTAATTACTGCTGTTAGATTGTTACACTGAAGTGCAAGAATGTTTTTAGAAAGATTAATATCCTGAGCAAAGAAGAACACTGTGGACTCAACCCATTGAACAGAATTGTGCTGGTGACCTAATTCTTTCATTTTTAATGGAGATGAGGCTGTGATGTCTGTTCAAGAGCAGTGATACCTCTTCTCCCTTTCAAAGTCTGTGAAAACTGAATTCTCTTCTAAGGAATGTTAGAGTATAGTGTACCCATTTTAGTAATTATGTTTAATCAAAGAATGTGCACTGAGCTTTGCACCCGAGCAGAGTTCAGTTGAACACAGTGGGACTCTGCACATTCAAATTAAGGATTCTTCTGCAGGATCAGGACAAATGTGGTAAAATCCTGAAAAAAATGTAACCTGTTTTGGAGGGCAAAAGTGCTTAGCTCTGATACATGATCATCATCTACACAAGAAAATAAGTTTATCATAAATGTTCACTTCATTTTTCGTAAGATAACTAGTCAGTTTGTCATACTTCTTACCATTTGCATCTAGCGGGCAATGACTACTCATACAGGTATCTGCCTCTCCACATGTTTCTTTTACCAGTAATGGAAGTTTGAGACTCTGGGACAAATGCTGTGCTCTGTGGGTCAGTCAGTGGTTTTTATTTTATATTTGCCTTTGCAAACCATGTATTGTAGCGGATATTTTGCCTGATTATTTGTCAAACATATTTTAATAGAACAATTTAGCTGTGTTAAAAAAAAAAAAAAAAAAAAAAACTTTAAGTACAGTTTTGCTATAGTTGTCTTTGTCTTTATACTGCTTTTGAGTATGGGCATAAAAATACATTCCCATCAAGGTAAGCTAGGGCATGAATTTATAGTCTAAAAGCTGCTCTGTTCTAGATAGCCATGTGTGTTGTCCTACTTTGCATTAAAAGTGAGGTGGTTTTACCCCCCTCAGTGAAAGTGGGATAAGAACTTGTGCATAATCAGTTACCACAGCGTGCCAGAGATACTAAGTTCAAGCTGTCCCTGCTTATGTTGTAACTTGTTCAAGCATCCATACAGTTTGTTGACAGATTCACCTTTTTAATAACCCAACTCTCCCTCTCATGCTTGGTTCATGTATTGTTGCCAAAATAGTGTATTATTTTACATTAGCAAGACACATGGAATGAAGATTGCTATCTAGTGAAATAGGCAGGTAAGATGGAGAAACTGAAGGAGGCAGAGGAGCATGCATGACAGGACTAAAAGTAAGCATTGAATAGCTGTCTGTTTGCTATGCATTCTTTAACCAATATGCCAAATGAGACATAGGTCCCAGGAAAAAAATATATGCTCATGTCATGTAATTATTTTAGTAGAATATGTAATTGCAAAGAGGTAAAAACAAAATTGAGCAGACAACTTTAACTTTGGCATTGCATGTCTTGATTGCTTTTTATAGTTTGCATATATTTATCTCTACAAACTTCCTGAACAATTCTTTTGATTAGACTTAAATATGCCATATTTGTAGTGGGTATGTAATAGATCATTCTAAAGCCATGGGAGTAACTTGTTGTAACTCCTACAAGATGTCAGTACTTGATACTATAGATTTTTTTGACAATGTTATATTATAAAATCTTATAGGACTTGGCATACTTGGATTTCTTTTTTAGTTTCTTTTTTCATGTTCTTATTATATACATCCAGACCACTGTTATTGCACGAAAATTCAAAGGTGATGTTGGCAAGTGACATCACTATGATGCTTGTTCCTTAATACTAAAGGTTTTCAGGCTACAGTACATTGTTAGCTATGCTAAGTCAAGACACATCAGACTGTCTCTAGGATCCCCATCATGTTATTGAAGAGATCTTGTGATTTAGCAGAATGCTTTTAACATGGTTAGAAATTAGGCCTGTGCGAATAGGGAAATATTCAATTCTGCCAATTCGGAGGACAGCGATTCAATTTGATGATTCAAGTCACTGTTCCCATTTGATTCAGCCGAATCAGAATTGGAGATTTGGCACCAATTCGGAGGTTGAGATCGGCCAGGGAGAGGCAGGCACAGCCAAGCGGCTGCAGAGTCTCCCACGGCTCCTCCAGCTGTGCCTGCCCCTCCCTGGACAGGGGGAGCTACAGGAGAAGCCCCCATGGCTGCTGTGCCTGGCCCCAGCCTCCTGGTACTTAAAAAAAAAAAAAAAAAAAAGCCCCAAACTCACCAGATGCAGCAATGGGGATCAGGGCCTCTGAGGGTTCCTAGCAGAGCCTCCCCATCTCACACAGCAGGGGGCAGCAGGGATCGCCCCCACCGCTTGGCAACTGCACGGCAACTGTCCCATGGCATGGGTGCAGTGCAACTCGGCAGGGCGCCGTGTACTGTCTGAGAGCTGGGCTGCTGGTGCCGAGCGGTGCCATGCTCCGGCTGACTGCTGGACCCACCTCAGCTCCCAGACAGCGTGTGATGCCCTCCTGAGCCATGCTGCTCCAACAACGATGTGACAGCTGCCGTGCAGGTGCCAAGTGGGGGTGGCAGTCCCCACTGCCCCCCACTGCCCTGTGCTGCATGGGGTGGCTCTGCCATAGTTTCATAGTAGGGTCGGAAGGGACCTGAGCAGATCGAGTCCAACCCCCTGCCATGGCAGGAAAGAGTACTGGGGTCAAACGACCCCAGCAAGGT
>NW_017729022.1:166805859-166807692 GCF_001723915.1 Gavialis gangeticus | reverse complement strand
GGGTGGGGGCTTTCCCCCCCCCCCCCTTTTTTTTTTTTTTTTTTTAAGTGCCAGGATGTTGAGGCCATTGGGATGGGACTGGGTGGGGGTGGAGATTGGGGAGTGGGGGCTTTGCAGGGGGGCTTTGCCATGTGGCTCTAGAGCCCCCACAGCCCCTGCTACAGCCGGTGAGTGCAGCACACTTTTTTGGATTCCCAGACTACTAGGCCCAGGCAGGGGGAGGGCAATCGGGGAGCCAGGGCTGGGCTGTGCCACAAGCCCCCAGAGGCCCTGATTGCTGATGCCAGAGCCAATGAGTGTGGGGCTGCTTTAAGTGTCAGGAGGCTGAGGCTGGGCAGGGCAGCCATGGGGGCTTCTCCCACGGCTTCTCCAGCTGTGCTTGCCTCTGCCCTGGTGGGGGGGATCCATGGGAGAAGCCCCCATACCTACCCTGCCCAGCCGGCAGGCGGGGGGGGGCCGTGCGATGCAGGCAGTTTTCTCCAGGTGGCAGCAAGGCATAGCTCCCATTCCTAGCGCTACTGTGCCCACATCAGCTCTGGGTGCAGGGGCTCTTCCCTACTGCTGCTTTCCAGCCAGTGCAGATGGGTGCGGGTACAGCAGGGCTGGGAGTGGGGGCTATCCCCTGCTGCCGCTTGCTCCCTTCCGCCTGAAGCGAGTCATGCTTGCATCCCCCCTGCCTCGAGTGGGCAGGCAGGAGCAGGGCATAACCCACGCTCCCAGCGGTGCTGTGCCCACCTCCCACAACCCCTTGACCCCCTGCCTGAGTAATGTGCCCCCCTGCCCTGGATGAGCAGCTTGTCCCAGTCCCAAATCCAATCCCTCCCCCAACCCTAACAGACTTACCAGCTGGATGCAGCTGTGTCAGCTGCATGTTTACTCTGTGACCAAATCTCTGAAGTGGCCAACTCGTCCAAAGCTTTTCCAAATCGATTCAGATTTGGAGATTCGGTCCCCAAATTGGGCCAAATTTCATAGTTTCATAGTTAGTAGGGTCGGAAGGGACCTGAGTAGATTAAGTCCGACCCCCTGCCATGGCAGGAAAGAGTACTGGGGTCAAACGACCCCAGCAAGGTGATTGTCTTTCCTCTGAATAAAATTGGCTACCGAAGGTTTGCACAGCCCTATTAGAAATACCATTCAAAATAATGCTTCTCCTTTTTCCAGTTGTACATTTTGAATACATTAATAGGTGGATTCTGTTCTAAAAATGCTTTGTGTGGTGATCCCAGACTTCTCAATTCTTGTTAGTTTCAGTTGTTGATGTGTTTGTAAAAGGCTCAATTGGTGAAAGAAAATAAGAACTACAAACATGTGGGAAATGGAATATTTTCACTATTGTCAAATGTTTTAACATAGTTTTCAAAAGTAAGATAATGTTCACTTTTACCGGCTACCTTACAACTAAGCAAGCCAACTAGATGTTTGAACTTCTGAACCTTTGCAAAATTGGTAGGGTTTTTTTTCAGAGACAGTTTCAAAAAATTATGAAAATAAAGTGAAATGGTATTAGGGCTATAATTAGTTCTCTCATTCAAGGGAATATTCCTTTTTGATACAGTTGTAGCTAAATAAACTTTCAGTTGAAGAACTAAAAGTTTATGGAGTATACAACTCTGGAAGAGGGTCTTGAAAGAAAAACCAGTACCAGTGACATTGTAGCTTTTCAAATTAATTTCAGTCCAATAATATGAAATGGTCTTTCTATCTGAATATATGGGATGCCTGCAATTAGATAAGATTGCTTTTCTCTAATAAGAGTGACTGAAGTTTACCATCTGACTTTTTATTTCTTTCTTCAAATGAAATTTTTGGCATTTTAGATGAACAGCTTCC
>NW_017729022.1:166798207-166800859 GCF_001723915.1 Gavialis gangeticus | reverse complement strand
AGACCAATGTCTCATAGAGGGGGAGTATCACATCTCTAGACCGGCTTGAGATGCATCTTTGGATGCATGACAAGGTGCAGTTGGCTTTGCTGGCTGCGGTCTGGCATTGGTGGCTTATGTTCATCTTGGAATCAGTAATGACTCCGAGATCCTTTTCTGCCTCTGTGCTCACAAGGGGGGAGCTCCCCAGCTTGTATGTATGCTGTGGATTCCTTCTCCCCAGATGCAGCACCCTGCATTTATCTACATTGAAGCCCATCCTATTACCATCTGCCCACTTCTGTAGTCTGTCTAAACCTAATTGCAGCCTCCTCTCCCTTCAAGCGTGCCTATCTCTCCCCACATCTTGGTGTCATTGGCAAACTTGGACAATGTGTTTTGCACCCCCTCATCCAAGTCGCTGATGAAGATGTTGAACAGTGTAGGCCCCAGGACCGAGCCCTGGGGGACCCCACTATTCACATCCTGCCAGGTCGAGTATGACCCGTCCACCACCACTCTCTGGGTGCACCCTATCAGCCAATTTTTGACCCATCCAACTGTGTAGGCATCAATGCCACAGTCTCTCAATTTATTAATGAGAATGGGGTGAGAGACAGTGTCAAAGGCCGCCTTAAAGGCCTACGTCCACGACGACACCATCATCCAGGGATTTAGTTACTTGGTCATAAAAAGCCATCAGGTTTGTCTGGCAGGACCTGCCTTTGATGAACCCATGTTGATTTCCCCTGGGCATGATCTCCCCTGCTGGCCCCTCACAGATGTGATCCTTGATAATTTTTTCAAGGATTTTCCCCAAGACTGATGTGAGGCTTATGGGCCTATATTTTCCTGGGTCCTCCTTTCTCCCTTTCTTATAAATGGGGACCACATTAGCTAGTTCCCAATTTCCGGGCACCTGGCCCATGGACCACAATCGCTCGTACAGCTGGGCCGGGGGCACAGCAATGACCCCCGCCAGCTGTCTCAACACCTGTGGGTGGAGGGCATCAAAACCTATAAAACGTCACTGGTATTAAATGTCATTTAAGTCAATTTTAGCTAAATATTTTTTATTCCCAAATATTTACATACTTAGAATCAAGATTGGGATTCTCTTGGATTTCCAAGACTTTCAGAAATGAAAAGTATTGGCAGCCTAAATAGAGGAAATCTGATTTTGTTCTCCCATAAATTTACAAACTCCTTATAGCCTGCATCTCAAATGACCCAATTAAAAGAAGACTACACATTTTTCTTGGACTTAAAGCATGGTACTGCACAGGGTAAGGAGTACTTGTTTCCATTATTAAGTTAGAAATGTGTTTTTTTCCTTGTATCTTGTATCTCCATAGGCATTTCTGAGCTACTCAGAGATGTTATTTCTGGCTGTATCATAAGAGCCCAGTGGAATATTGAAAATATTTTGTTTTTTCTTCCTAACACGCTCAAAGAATAGCTTAGTGTACCTGCTATAAAATAGTTTGTAATTATAAATGCATCATGTTCCACAAAAATCGGTGTTTTTGTTGTTAGGTTATATAGACTTCATTTAATTAGTACCGTTAATTTAAAGTATGCTGTGAGGATAAGAAGCTGTTATAACTATATTGTTTTAAAATAATGAAGGTGGTATATGAAATACTTTGAATTTTTGGTGGTCTGTGCTATCTCTACCAAGTACAAGCAACAACAACAACCCCTCCTTCTGTCCCCACACCTACATCCAAAAAACCTTCTGCCTTGTCTCTTGGCCTTCTTTGTCCACAATGACCTATTCTAGTCATTGTGAAGGAGATCTTTGAAGAAAACCATAACATTATCTTTGCTAGTGACCCAACAAAAAGTACTTTTGCCAGAAACAAATTCCTTTATCTTTTTTCTACCTCCCTGAGATCAGGGTTTATTAGCCAAACTTACATAAATATGTCAGATGCCAAATGTTGATTTTGGCAAATCAACATTTGTTTGCAGTGACCAAAACATAGCAAAAATCATAAAACTAAAGATAACAAAATTAATGCATAACTCCCCTGATTTTCAGTGGGTTATCAAAGCTGGTTAGTGATGAAAGGAACATGCTTTCTCTCTGCTATAGACTTCCCTCTGTGGTCTCCATTTGCTATTACTGTTGCGAAGACAGTCCATTTACACAATGACATCTAACTTAGTAATAAATTGAAAAAGTACTTACATAGGAAGTTTCATTATAAACCATTTTGCTAGTTATTTCCAATATCTGTTTGATTCTTTGCATTAAAGCCATCTTTTCTGGAACAAAGAACTGTATGTGGGAGAAAAAGAATGAAACACAGGTGTAAAATTAGAAGAATAATTTTCTAGTTTTGGGGATATACTATTGTACTTCAAAAAGCTTAGGCTATGAAAACTTAATGTATTAGCACATTAGGCATTTTAATAATTTTTGGGAGAAGTATTCTTTCAAACAATATTATGTTTGCCAAATTTATCTTCTCCCACTACTAACGCCAACCCTTTTTATTAGATGTATCAAACCTAATTATGATTTTACTGTTGGAGATTTATCTCTGAACAGTTATGGTTACCCTGGCGCTGATTTACCATAAACTCGGGATGTACTATAATTTCAGATCACCAAGGAAGTGTAGTGCATTAAGTTAAGTAATGATTTGGGGCGGGGGGGGGGGGGGG
>NW_017729022.1:166796869-166798135 GCF_001723915.1 Gavialis gangeticus | reverse complement strand
GCTATTATTTTTACTTTCTTAAAACTCTGCCAAGTTGCCTTCGTTTACTTTCCTTATTTTGTGCGGTGTCTGTCTAGGTTTATAAATGCCTCAGTGTGGACAAGATCTTTAAGGATTTCACCTTGCGGAGCCTGGGCTTTACCCCCTCAGTTTCCCTGCCAGCCCAGGGCTGCTCTGCCCTGGCTTAAACAGCTGCAGTCCTGGGAGCAGCATCTGCATATGTGCCCTGGACCACAGCAGTTTGAGCATCTATATGTGCAATTAAGGAACTGAGATAAACTCCGGCACAAACTGTGCCGGAATTTATCCTGTCACCTTAATGATGCATGTAGATGCACCCAATGGTATCTAATGCACAAACCCACAATTGTGCCTCCTACCATGCACATGTGGCATGCCAGGAGGCATGATTGTGTGAATCATGCATTAGATCTCATTGCTCCTCTACCTGCATGTGTGGAGGGGACCTATGGTGACATTTAACAGCAAAGGGCTTCAGCTACAGGCACTCTCCCCATGTGGCCATGAGGACAAGTGCTGCTGATAGCCAGGTTCTGGCATCTGCTCATCTGCTTACGTCTAATTTAGGGTGGGTCCTTCAAGGCTTCAGCCAGAAAAAGTTACCTACCCTTGTCATATGTCGATAATAACAGTTATTAAACCCATCAACTTTTTCACAGAAGTTAAGTTTATGTTGAAGGCAAGGATTTTTGTGACTGATATATTTTATTGGACCAACTGCATGCTTAGCTAGGTTTAGACAAGTTTGTTGGATATGCTAAGCATAGTTCAGCTGTCAAGATAATCAATTTATTTATTTTTTAATTAATCTTTCTTCTATCAATCCAACCTAATGCAAGTTTAAAAGTTGCTTAAAATCTCTTCTTTGAGGTGTTCTGCCTTCAAACGTAGTGCCAGAGATGGCCTCACTGTTCAACAAGATAGTTACTTCCAGCAGTGCCCCCAGAAATACCAACTGTACTTTTTGTTTTGTTTTGTTTTTTTAAATATATCTTACATTTATTCATAGTTGCAAGTGTTATGAATTGTTGGTCTGAACAGTATTCCTTTCATAGTTTCTAGGGTCGGAAGGGACCTTAGCAGATCATCTAGTCCGACCCCCTGCCATGGCAGGAAAGAGTACTGGGGTCAAACGAACCCAGCAAGGTGTTCATCTAACCTCCTCTTAAAAACCCCCAGGGTAGGAGCCTGCACCACCTCTCTTGGAAGTTGGTTCCAGACCCTAGCCACCCTGACCGTGAAATA
>NW_017729022.1:166787506-166791869 GCF_001723915.1 Gavialis gangeticus | reverse complement strand
GTGTGGGTGTCTACACCACAGCCCCCCAGTTTCTTAATGAGAACGGGGTGAGAGACAGTGTCAAAAGCCTTCCGGAAGTCCAGGAAGACTATGTCCACTGCTACCCCTGCATCTAATGATCTGGTGATCTGATCATAAAAGGCCACCAGGTTGGTCTGACAGGACCTGCCACTGATGAACCCGTGTTGGTTGCCCCTAAGCATGCAGTCCCCTGCTGGCCCCTCCTGGATGTGTGCCAGAATAATTTTCTCAAACAGCTTGCCTAGGATCGAGGTAAGACTAAGTGGCCTATAGTTTCCTGGGTCCTCCTTCCTCCCTTTTTTGAAGATGGGAACCACGTTGGCCCTCTTCCAGTCCTCCGGTACCTCTCCAGAGCACCACGATTCATAGATGTTAGGGTCGGAAGGGACCTCAGTAGGTCATCGAGTCCAACCCTCTGCCATAGGCAGGAAAGAATGCTAGGGTCAGATGACCCCAGCTAGGTACTTGTCGAGTCTCCTCTTGAAGACCCCCAAGGTAGGGGAGAGTACACCTCCCTTGGCTGCCCATTCCATATTCTGGCAACCCTTACTGTGAAGAAGTTCTTTCTAATGTCCAACCTAAATCTCCTCTTTGTCAATTTGTGTCCATTGTTCCTAGTTACTCCAGGGGGTGCCCTAGTAAATAGAGCATTTCCTATTCCCTGCTGCCCTCCCCTGATGAATATATAGGCAGCCACAAGATCACCTCTCAGCTTTCTCATGTAAAGGCTGAAGAGATCTAGGTCCCTCAGTCTCTCCTTGTAGGGCCTTGCCTGCAGGCCTCTGACCATATGAGTGGCCCTCCTCTGAACCCTCTCAAGATTCTCCTCATCCCTCTTGAAGTGTGGCACCCAAAACTGGACCCAGTACTCCAACTGCAGCAGTGCAGTTAGCCTTGTTGATTACTTTGTCACGTTGATGACTCATGTTCTTCTTGGAGTCAACTATGACTCCAAGATCCCTTTCCACTGCTGTGCTGCTGAGAAGGTCATCCCACAGCCTATGAGCATCTTGGTGGTTCTTTTGCCCAGGTGCAGCACATTGCACATGTCTTTGTTGAGCTTCATCCTATTTCATTCTGCCCATTTTTCCAACTTGTCCAGATCCACCTGGATATGTTCCATACCCTCTAGTGTGTTAACTTTGCCCCATAATTTGGTATCCTCTGCGAAATTGGACAGGGTGCTCTCCATGCCCTCATCCAAGTCACTGATGAAGACATTGAATAGCACCGGTCCAAGGACCAAGCCTTCTGGGACTCCACTGCCCACATCTTTCCAGGTTGATATCGACCCGTCCACCACCACTTTCTGGGTGTGACCCCTAAACCAATTTGCTAACCACCTAAATTGCCTTAATCTAGCCAATCATATGATAGAATTCTACCTGTACTCTTAAATTTCACTTTTAAACAGTGGCATACTTCAGCTTTAATAAATATTAATGCAAACATTTAAGTTCATCACTGACCATGCAATACTGTAAATATGTTATCTTTTCTTTGAGATTTTGTGCTGTCTTTTGTCAGAAGATTTCTGAATGACTGTTTAGCAGAACATTTTTTTTAATTATCTGTAAATTCAGTTTGTCTCTGAGCTAGGATTGTATTTTCTGTATTTTGCTTTGAAACTAATATTACATTATAGCTTTCTGTCATTTAAAGCTATGAAATCTTCCAAGTCACTTGCTTCTTAAAAATTCTCAGGTTCACTTTGCTGTGCTTTCTGTGTTTTTATTTTGCTGATTAAAATAGTAATTTTCTGAAAGTCTATTGCTAATTGGCCACTCTGCAGGTGGTAGTAAGAGCCAGAGCACTCCTAGCAGGACTCAAGTGTTATTGCATCTTCCGTCACTGCTTAGATCATACCTAAAAGACTTTCTGATAAAAAAAATGCTGGGATTTCTTGAGTTAATTTGATTGGCATTGGTGGTCAAACAGTAATATAACAAATCTTGAAAATTGTAAGCATTGATGGTCCGGGAGTATTAAGTCCAGTACTTTCCTTTGGTCTGGCTCCGTTGTACTAAGCTGAAAGGAAAAAGATTTCTAGCAATCTCCTGTTCAGATGAACCAGAGTTCATAATTTAGTTTTATATAAGAATATTTATGTGCTTAATAGCTTCAAAGCTACTTAAAGTTCCTCATTTTCTTTGTGAGAATAAATTTTAAATTTCTGAGAATTATTTTTAAATGAAGTACACTTAATTGTGTCAGTTTGTATAAGCCATTTCTATTTTCCTCAAGTCTAATGAGTTCTTATGTTATCTGCTTTCATTTACAGCCCCTACCCTGTCCCTCAGTTTTGAGGAGGAAAAAAAGTGTGTGCATGTATATGTGTGTGTGTGTGTGAAGCTTTTTGCTTAATCCATTTCCATCTAAGCTATGTGCCTTAAAAATAGGAAGATATGTTTTCAACTTCAATATTTTTACATATAAGTTATATAGCATGTACATATACAATCAGATTTTTTTTTTAGGGGTTGCCATTTTTCTTCAAAACTGAGGGGTGAGGTAGGGGGTGGAAATGAAAGTAGATAACATAAGAACTCATTAGACTTGTGGGAAATAGAAATGGCTTATAAAAGCTGACACTTAAGTATACTTAATTTAAAAAATAATTCTCAGAAGTTTCAAATTACGTATGTATGTATGCATTGGTGTAGGAAATATTAAATGATGGTGCAGTAACAACGGCACTGTAGGGGCATGTGTGGGGTTTTTTTTTCCCCCAAGGATTCAAAGGAGATTCTAATATTATAAAAGCCTCAGTCTGTCTTTCTGTCTGTCCATAACACTTTATTTGCACTCTGATTGTCTGAAACAACCAATTAGACTGCTCCAAGAGCATTCCAGGTGGAAGGCAGTGGTGTGGCAGAGTGCTGCCATGATGACAGCAATAGAGGTGACGGAGCAGGGGAGCGAGACCAGTACCACTGCCCCCCCACCCTGCTTCCTGGAGACAGTGGCAGCACGGGGTGTTGGCCAAAGGGAGCGCGGGGCAAGCTTCAGCACCCCCCTGCTCCTGGGAGGCGGCAGTCTAGGGTGCTGGCGATGCAGCACTGGCCTCACCTCCCCCCACTCCAGCCTCGCCACCGCTGCCAGGCCCCAAAGAAAGCTGGCAGGGGGGGGAGGGAAGGGTAGGAGGGAGCACAGTGGTGGCATCCTGCCACTACTGGGCCCTGAGAACAGCCGGGAAGGAGGAAGGAAAGCCAAGGTGGTGGGAGGGGGTTGCACATGGCCGGATACGCAGCGGCAGCGGCAGCAGCACAGGGTGCTGGCTGCAGCTGCCGCATGCAAGCTTCCCTCCTCCCCCGCACCTGGAAGGTAGCAGCAACATGGGGTGGAGTGGCGGAGGGGGCGCACAGAGCCAGACAGGGAGGTGCATGGGGTCGGAGGCAGCGTGGCGGCAGCACAGGCTGGTGGGTGGTGGCGCTCCACCCCCACCCACCCCCCTCCCATCCTTCTTAATAGGTAATTGGCGTGAGTGTGTGTGTATATCTATCTACATCTATATCTAGCTATGATTTAGAGATTGTATTATATTTTGATATTCTTGCTTTATCCATTTCTCTTACTTTTTTTTTAAGGTATGTAAGTTTAAGCAGTAGTCAGCTAAAGTTTCAAACCCATGGAACTCTACTAATTAAATCTTATTAGAATGCACAAACATTTTGATTTTTTTAAAATTAGTGTAATATTGTTAGTCACAATATTTATTGTTTTATCACATCAGAACAATAAAGGTGATGCGATAAATGTAAACTAATTGAATAACAGGAATTTTGTAAAAAACTAATTCAGGTTTTTCCCTTTCCCCTCTCTCACTTTTTATAAACTGTTGAAATGCCCATCCAGTTGCCATTGTTGCAAATAGCTAATGTATAATAACTGTAGTCAATAATATACAGGGCAGTAAGCTGCCTATTTTGATTTAAAATTATTGCTCACCATCAAATACAAATAAGTATCTCATACTCTAAACCTTTTTCTTTTTCCCCCTTAACCATGTCAGTAAATAAATGTCTTTCAGCATGTCTGAAAGATTGACAAACCTGGGCTTTGTTAAATCAAGGAGGGAAGCGAGTTTCAAAGGAATAAACCCTTCCCTAGAAAATGTTAAGCCAGCAGCTCATTCATGTTCAATCCAAGGGAGATGCAGATCAAGTGGATCTGAATATTTAGAAAATTTGGAATTTTTTTTTTCTGCTCTAAATTTTCAGGCCCACTGAAAATTTAGCCATAGAATGATCAAGGAGACTTCTAGAAAACAAGTAGTAAAATCCAGATATAAATATGTCAAACAAATAAACTCTGTGTGTGGTGTTTTATTTTTTTTTGCCCA
>NW_017729022.1:166776527-166782506 GCF_001723915.1 Gavialis gangeticus | reverse complement strand
CAAACAAATAAACTCTGTGTGTGGTGTTTTATTTTTTTTTTGCCCAAATACTAAAAACAAAGTAAAATTTTATGTGTAATGATAATATACTCATAATATTTCACAATTCTATGTGGAGCAGATATCCCTTTCTAGTTTTGTTCCATGTTAACTGTAAGCATTTATCCTATACAGTAGTATAGGATATACTACTGTAAATACTAAAATTATTTAATTACATTAATGAAATATTGGCAGGTTGAAATGGTGTAACCTAGCTCATCTTTAACTTAGTTTGTACTGATATCCAAGGAACACTGAGGCAAGAAGTATCGGTAATTATTTTTCTTCCAGCCCAGTATTTGTCTTTGGGCAAACTGTACTGGATAAGGTACCAGCTTTCTGATAAGATGTAACTTTGAAGTTCTGATCATTGTAGTGATATAGATGTAGCCAAGCCACTTCAACTTTTAACACTTTTTCATTCAGGCCAGGTACAGACATTACAATTTTATCAGTATAAGTGGTTGGAAACCAGTCTGTACCCATAATAGAACAGAAGTTTTGCACACACAGATTGATTTAAAAATGGCAAAACAACTGGTCTAAGATTTCCCCCTCCCCTTTACCAGAGGGTGAATGTGTGTTCTGTTCGCTACCAGTCTAAACTATGCCACTTACAGAAAACCACGTGACTTCGAACAATTCCACCTCAGGCTTTTTGAATGTCTGTATCTAGCCTCAGGATCCAAGTTGGAGTACGTCAGTTAATTTATATCTCTACAGATTCATACAGACATAAGTTATATTTTTTTAGTTGGCATTGGCGTTTTTGGCATGTTTTTTCAGCCATTGTAAAGGAATGTCATCACCAGTGTGAAGAGCTTGAAGGCCACCAGGTAGATGGACACGAGTCAACAATGTGGGACATGGTTTGAACTTGTCCACAAGGGCATTTTTTGTCATTGTGAAGGCCATTGACCCTGTCCAGTTTGAAAATGTTTAAGAAGTGCTCAATAACAGTGTGGCCAGTTAAATCCTGGTTGACTGACTGTAGGGTCAGAGATGATGTGGTGATTGATCGGTGTTTATGCTGACCATTCTTCATGTCTTCGAGTAACTAAAGAAAAATCAAAGGATTTTGAAAGGGTGGACAATATTGGACATCTTGAGGGGAGCTGAGTTATTGGTAGGTGGAATATGTCCCAATGCACTGGCAGTGCAGGATTATCATGGAGTCTGGCTAGTAGGTTTACTTCAGCATTTGTGTGGTAGAGATGAGGCGGAACAATGTTACTGAAGCCTGGTAACCGTTGGGAGTGGAGTGGGATGCAATGTGCCTGACACAAGATGCATTGTAGCATGCAGTTGGATGTCCACTAAGGCTGTACAAAGCTTCAGTAGCCAATTTGATTCGGAGGAGATTTGGCAGTTGAATCTCCAAATCCAAATCAAATTGGGAGACCAATTAAAAGGTCTGGATTGAATTGGAAGCCTCCAAATTGATTCAGAAAGGATTCGGCCCAATTTGGAGATTTGGCCATAGACTAAACAGGCAGTAGTCCTCAAGGACACTGGACACAGCTGCCTCCAGCTGGCAAGTCTGTTGCGGTAGGCGGAGAGGGGAAAAGAAGGGGCACAGGGGTGCAGATCAACACTCCCATAGCAAGGGAGGGATTGGGGCTGGGACAAGCTGCCCAGCTGGCGCAGGGGGGCACATTACTTGAGGGAGGGGGTCAGGGGGTTGTGGGAGGTGGGCGCAGCAGCCCTGGGAGCAGGGACTACGCTCTGCTGCTGCTTGCCCAGCCAGGGTGGGGTGGGGGAGGGGGTGCAGGATATGGGCGTGGCAGTGCTGGGAGCAGGGGCTGTGTCCTACTGCCACTTACCCAGCTGGAGTGGGGAGAGGTAGAGGAGGGCACGTTGCAGGCGCAGCTCACTCTGGGCGGAAGGGGGCAAGTGGCAGCAGGTCATAGCCCCCACTCCCAATGCTACTGTGCCCACATCCCACACCTGCCTGCCCCACCTTGGCTGGGCAAGCGGTGGCAGTGCTTGTATCCTGTGCTCCCCTGCCCTGAATGGGCAGGCGGCGGGAGCGCCCGCATCCCACGCCCTCTGCCCTGGCTGGGCAAGCAGTGGGCTATGCCCTGCTGCTGCTTGCCCAGCTGGGGTGGGGGAGCACGGGATGTGGATGCAGTAGTGCTGGGAGTGAGGGTGATGCCCTGTTGCTGTTTGCCCCATTCTGCATGCACCTGCAGTGTCCCCTCCCCCCCATTCCCCTGGTATAGAGGGATTACCAGGAGTAGGATGGTGCATACTGATTTATTTATTTATTTTTTAAGACTTAGAGTCCAAATCATGAACCTGCAGCTGTAAAGTAATCCATGCCAACTCTTATACTGTACTGGGAATGGGCAACCAAGGCACAGACATCAGCAAACAGAAGTTCCTGGAGAAGTTCGAGTGCTATTGATTATTTTTTTCTCTTTGCAGTCACCTGAGGTTAAACAGCTTGTCATCAGTTATGAGTCTAATCTGAATACCTGTGTTGTGGTCACAGAAAGAACTAGCACTGCAGTAAACAAAACAGTAGAAAATGTTGATGTGAGGACAGCCTCATTTTAAACCATTTTTTATTCAGAATGGAATGGAGATTTTTCATCTTTCAACCATTCTTGTCATCCCATCCTGAAGTTGTTTAACTATTGCAATGAATTGGTCAAGGCAGAAATTTCCATAAACTTTCCCTACTGACAGTGCCAGGTGCTACAGTAAAATCAGTAAAGACACAATAGAAGATTCTGTACTCTCTACGTTGATATTGTATTTGCCATACAATAAAGATTGTGCCCATTGTTGCTCTCCTTTCTCTGAAACCACTTTTTATCTAGTGGCAAAAATCTCAGCTATATGGCAAGTAAAACAGTTGTTTGTGACTATGGCAAGTATCTTGCCAGCAACTATTAAGAATATTTCTCAGTGCTTGTCACGTATGAAATGATTACCAGTGGTTAAACAAGGGCTATATATTCTTAAGGATTCCACACTGACTGACAAAAAGGGCTTTGTGAAATGTTGGATTAATATCTGGTGTTTCCCTGCTTCTCAGGCAGAACAGCATTGGAGACGAGGTGCTTTTTTGTCTTTTTATTTAAGAACAATACAATTATTTTCAGTCTTGGAAATGACAGGTTGGTAGTAAGAATTTCACTGTTGGCATTGAGGTTGCTGATCAGTAGCCTTACTTGTACTGGATTCCTGTTGAGCAAGTTTTAAAGAGGTCAGCCTGCCTTCCTGGAACTTGGCTAGAGGAGCATTTTCATCTGAGCTCTTAAGAGAAGTAAAACAATTTACGTTAGGCCCATGAACTGTTATAACAGCATCCTAAAACTTTGAGTCATTTCAAGCAAAATGACTGTAGTTGGTTTGTTTTCTTGTCTTACGTTATCTCACACAGTGCTCTGTTTAACTGAAGAGTGGTATATGTCTTGTAAAAACAGTTTTCTTGAATGTTAAAGCTTTTATCAGCTGTACAAGATAGATAAATGTAGATGTGAACTTACTCATCACTCAGTCAGTCTTCTTGTATTCTCAGCAGTCCCAGCAAACAAATTTTGATGCTTCCCAACTGTTAACCCAGGGTATTCAAAGCAGCTTTGTAAACAGCTCAAAGTGCTTCAGTCAGCTTTGGTGTTGCCAGAATGTGTAGTAGTAATTATCCAGATAGCTTTCTACCACCATATGTAGCTCTTGTTTTGTATTATCAGCCTTCAATATTTAGCTGCTGCTTGAGCGTTTTGGCTTGTTAGTTTGGTATTGATGCTGAAGTTTGGGCAGGTGAGATTAGTCCAATGATTAGCTACTTCCATGGATTTGGTGATCCTGACATTACTGATGTCTCATTGACTACAGCATGTCACACAAATGCCGGTGTTTGGAATGGGGTGCAGCCAAAAAGGTTTCCTTTATGGGCGGTGTCCAGGAGTTGAGGTGTTGTTTGTGTTTAGTACACTGCACTTTCCATGTTTGCCAGTAATACTCTGTCAGATTTGGTGGTCTGAAGCAGCATGGCAATTGAAGTTGTTTAGTATAATGAACTTGTCCCCATTAGTCATTAAACTAATATAGCGCTTCCCTGAAATATTAATCTTCTGCTTATTAAATGGTTCCTGCTGAAGGGAAGTCTAATTTTACCAACAGTAGTGGATCTGAAAGCAAAACATATTCTAGCCTTTTGTCCAGAGAAGATTATCAACCTTACTAAAAGAAGTGTAGCTGGTCACAAACTTGGTAAGCTGGCTTTCTTTGCAAGATGCGTTTCAATTTCTGTGGCTAGGTGGATTCTGTATCTGATCAATTCTTCACCAACTAATGCAGTCATTCTAGTCAGTTAGAAATACTACTGCCCATAATGTTCATGTGTCCCAAGTTCCTGTGTTTAGAGTAATCAAAACAGTCAGAAAACTGTTTATCACTATGGTGGGAGAAGTGTCAGCTGTATGACCACAATGAAAGCTAAGCAGGCAATGTATAGGATACATTTTTTACCCCCCGGTCCTGTCTCAGAATGTGGAGGTAAGTGGCATGATCCTTAAAAAGGCATTGCTCAGTACCCCATGAGGTTCTTGAGCACCACTGGTGCCTTGATGCAATAATGGGTAACCCTGACCTTCCTGTGTCTAGTTTGCAAGTGCAGTTCCCAGTGTATCTACACCTGCTGCTTTGCCTCTCACCTGTCACCACAGGGGCTATTGCAGGATAGAGAAAGTGTTAGATTAGATTAAATCAATCTATTTGTCACTCGAATTGTAGTGAGGAAGATATGATCTAAGTCCGTCTTGAATATCTTGCTTACTTGGCCACGATGAACAAAAATATTGGAGTTTGGCTCTGGTAGATGGCTTGTAGTTTCTGATTTGCCTGTATTAATTATTTTGCTGTCCATAAAATTTTGTTGCAGTGCTTCCTAACTAAATAAAATTCTAAACTGCCAGGGTAGCCTTTTTGTGAATGAAAGCAAGAGATAGGTGCCTCTCCATGACCCTCAAGACATCCATCCAAGGATTTCTATGTACCTAGTTTGGCATCAAGGCATCCAATGGCATGTGGCAGTCATTATCACAAACCACTGCTTGGAGGTATGGGTCACAGAAGTTCACCCACAGAACACAGCTAACTTCTGAACACAGGAGGACACCATGCACAAAGAAGGGAGTGAGAGTGGCAACGCGGGAAGAAAGAAGCAGTGCTGTGTGGTCTGCAGCAGGAGTTCTACACAGCTGTCAGGCAATGAAAGTGGAGCACAGAATGGGCTTTTGCACCCTTGCACATGCTTTGTTAAGACAAAATATAGAAGGGTTTCTAAATTTCTTAAATCTCTTGGGGCTACACCTTCCGACTTCATTTGTGAGCAGTCTGGTGTCTGTTTCATTCCATCTCATCATCTGTAAATTTTAGTAATATACCTTCTACCCATTCAACATAATGCCATTTTAGGCATATACTTGTCTGCTGATGTAAAACTGCAACCTATCAGGATCATTGATATTGTTCATTGATATTAGGAAAAGCTTTCTCACTAAAATGGTAGTAAAGCACTGGTACCAGAGAGATTGTGGAATCTCCATCCTTGGAGTTTTTTAAAGATCCGGGTAGACAAAGCTGGGATGATATAGCTGGGGTGGTCCTGCTTTGAGCAGGGGATTAGACTAGATGACCTCCTGAGGCCCTTTCCAACCCTAATTTTCAATGATTCTATAATATACCTTCTCATTTGTGGCATATCAGTGAATAGGAGTGCATCCTGCCTTTTTATATTGAAAGATCTATAATTTCTTCTTTTCAATTTATGGTCACATTTCTTTGAGTTGTCAGCACCACTGTGTTGAGTGGCTGTGTCTAAATTGTTAGGCAAACATCCTGCTGTCCTTTTGAATACACTGAAAAACTATTAGTGCAAGACTGATTTGGCATGAGATAATTGACTTACCAGTCAAACTGAGA
>NW_017729022.1:166763705-166776436 GCF_001723915.1 Gavialis gangeticus | reverse complement strand
TTCCCCCCCCCCCCCCCCCCCCAAAGCCTCCTAGTATAGTTTTCTTGGGTTCATGGTTTGGACACGTGTCACTTTTCTCAGGCTACCATTTTGCATTAACTTTTTTAAACAAATTAAAAATGTATTTATATAAAAGTTTATATGAAACAGGAAAGCTAACTAATTCTTAAATTTTATTCTGTGTACTATAAGATAGCTGAAGGAGATTACCATGAGGCAGATTTTCCTGTTTTGGGGAAAAATGTTAAATGTAAGCAGCAAGAAGAGAATAATAATTTAATGAAAACTTTTTTTCAGAAAGTTGGAAAATTATTTTGTATTCATTATATTTAAATATCATGGTCTACATTTAGACTTATTGTTCGAGAGAATAAGAAGAATAGCCTCTTTTTTAAAATAAGAGTAGATAGTTGTTATTAATGCAAGAGGCAAGGATTTCTTAGGGTAATATCTTTTAGTGGACCAGTTGTGTAGCTGAGATAGAGTTAGATAACCTTTTGACTGCAAGACTTGTCTAACTATCCCAGTCGTGCAGTTGTCCAATAAAAAAATATCACTCTAAGAAATTGGTACCTCTTGCAAAATTCCTAGACCATCATGGCTACAGCATCACTCTAACACTACCATTTTCACTAATGCAACTTATATTCTTTATTATATTAAATATGTTATTCAAGAGTTACAAGTTGTTTCTGCTGTGTAAACTAATCCTGTTCAATTTTGTTTTGTTTGTTTATCTTAACCTATATTATTAGTTCTTTTATTCAGGGTTACATATGCATATTTCTTATATTATTTTAATTTTTAATGTAATTGTTCTGGAAGACAAATACATTGAATCTGAGTGACTTTATTTTTATCATTTTTATGGTATCTTGTGTTAAGTATTCCTAAAATATATACAAACATTTAAAATATTTGGGGTTTGATGGATTAGTACTCTTGAAAGGGAAACAAAACACTAAATATTTCTAATCCTGCATTATTTACCGCATGGGTGGTTAAATGCTACTTTAAGCCTCATAAAATTAAAAGGGAGAAATCTGCCAACTGTAGCAGGAATTGGATTTAGGAAGAGTGGTACAGAGCCAAAATATTGCTACAGAATTAAATGTCAAAAATCTTCTTTAATAGTAGATATATAGTTCACAGTGTCTGGTTATGATTAATACATTTAATCTAAATCACTGAAAGTTGCTCTCTCCTTTTCCATAAAATACAATGGGACACAAATCAGTTTTACTGTAGGTGGATAACAATTGGAAAATAATGCATCTTCCCGCCCAATAAATTGTCAGTTATACCTTTTAACTAAAATCAATTCATCTTTCCAAAATTTATTACAATTTCTAATAATAAATCTTCTCAAATGTTTATTCATTTGCTTTTTGATACATTTGTGCCACTTTTGCTATGGTCTAATGTTTTTTCTTTTGATTCATTGTAAATTAGAAAATCTATTTTGAGTCAATTTTCTACTTAAGAAGTTAAAATCTATAACCCAGCCATTTTTTCATAGTCTCCTTTACACATTTTAATACCCTTGAACTTGAACTTAGATACAATCCAGTAAATTCTGATCAGAAGTTGATTAAAAGACTTTTCAGTGTAACTTCTTGACTATGGGCCAGATTCATAAAGCAAGTACGTATGAGGTTGTTAGGTGATTACCACAGATCTTTTTCTTGATTCAAAAAGGAAATATTGAAAGAATTATGGCAAATGAGCAAACATGTAGGTTTTAGTCAAAGGATTTTAATACAGACAAGCAGAAGTGCCTCTTTGTATTTGATTCCAGCTGTGATCATACGGAGCGACATAGCAGAAGCTTCCTTTTGTTGTCTTTCTGCAGGAGTGAGACTACTAGTATTATAGATAACCGAGAACCCCATACATAATTAAAGCACCGACTATATTTTTCTGTTTTTTCCTATATGTATTTTCCTAAAAATATGTCCTTCATAAAAAAATGGAAAAAATATTGATATGGAGAAGTACTGATTTGTTTAGCTGTGCATGTGTTCTGTAATGATTAATCAGATAATTTACAGGATGAGTTAATTTTTTCCTGTTATGCTTTTTCTGGCTTATACTTCCAGTATGTTCACATTTAGAAGCGAAGTAAAATTGACATTTCTATATAAACATAAAAATGTTACAAGAAAGATGGTTAAAAGCTATCTTTAAAAATCCACCTGTAAACATGTCTCTCTTGTTTTCCGATCCTAGTAACACAACCTGTGATAGTTCCCATTTGGCACTCTGGCAGAAACTGCAGATAAAAAGCATGGCATTATGTATAATTACTGTCAGTCTTATTAAAGTGTTGGTTTTATAATACCTGAGCATGTTCTGTTTATACTATAAATGTCAATTTGTTGACAGAATGGGGGAATGTTAGAAAACACTTCAAACACAATTGGGGAGAAAAAGTGACATGTTCATAATTTGAACTTGATCTACTACTGTATCATTTATTGGTAAATTTGTTTAGCTGATAGCATCTTGGGTGTTGAAATGATTGATTTAAGAGGTAAAAAATCATTTGTGTGGATGGATTGGAATTCATTAATTTTGCTAATTACACAGTGA
The DNA here is from genome assembly GCF_001723915.1 of Gavialis gangeticus. Classification (NCBI taxonomy): domain Eukaryota; kingdom Metazoa; phylum Chordata; order Crocodylia; family Gavialidae; genus Gavialis; species Gavialis gangeticus. The sequence continues at coordinate 166,773,844 of NW_017729022.1, read as the reverse complement.
AGAAAACAGATGTTTTCTTAGGCAAAGATCAAACATTAATTACAGGTCTTACCTTTTCATCTAAAAATAGTGTCAATATGTTCAGGTGTCTTTTGAAAGGTTGATTTTTTTTTCTGAAATGGAAGTTTAATGTTATAGATTTAGCCTTTATATAGTTGTATTCAAATAATGATTTAATGGAAACATTTTGATTAGATTAGTACTACCAATTTTTCTTAGAAAATTGTTGTTATCCAGTTGTTCTATTTCTGTTTATCAGAGTCACATATGAACAGCATGCTATTAACTGTACCTCAGGCAGTTTGCAGTGGAAACCTTATTCTTGTGCAGACTCCCAGTAGTGCAGTCCTCAGATTTACGACGCAGTTGGTTCCTGAAAACCACGTCTTAAGTCAAAACGTCATAACTTAGAACTGATTTTCCCATAGGAACAGTGTTACAAATGGGGGATTGGTTCCTTTATGATGGTCGATACAGCTGTATATAGCTGGTAAGTGTTGAGGTGGAAGAGGAGAGGGAAGAGAAGGAGCATGGGGGGTTGCAGATCAATGCCCCCCACAGTGAGGGAGGGACTGGGGCAAATGCTTCCCAGCCAGGGCCAGGTGGGTGCAGGGAGGAGGGGAAGTGGCTCCTGCCACTGCTCCCATGGCTGGTCTGGGGGGAGGCTGGCATGTGCCCTCAGATCCTGGCCCCAGCTGGGCAGAGCTTGCCCCAGTCCCTCCCTCACCATGGGGGGCATTAATCTGCCCCCCCAATTCCCTTCACTTCCCCCTCCCCTTCCACCACAACACACTTAACAACTGCACACAGCGGTATCAACTGTCGTAAAGACAAAACCCACTTCGGAATGTCAAAACAGGATGTCAGTTTATAAATGTCATAAGCGAAGTTCGTCGCAACTCAGAGTCATAAATCAAGGACTGCCTGTACTGTATCGAGAGGTAAGTTCTGTATATGTAGGACTCTTTTCAGGATCAATACATATCATAGGTGACACATGAGTAAGTCCATAAAGCACAGTGAGGATGCAACAAGGAAGTAGATGTATGCTATATGCCAGAGGTTTTCAACCTTTTTTTAATAAGTGTTACCCCTTTTGTGTCAAAGTTTCAGCTAATGTACCCCTTTATAATTTTTTTATTGTTTTTAATGTTATCAGTTATGTTCCTGGCCACTGCCACCCATCCCGAGCACAGCCCCAGCCCAACCCCCCTGCTAGGAAGAGCCCAGCGCTGCCTAAGCTCCAGCCCATAGCAGCAGCCCGCCCTTGCCTCACATGCAGATCTGGGGTACACACTCCCCTGGCCTCCCGGGGTGCATACATTGGCAGGAGCTGCCACCCCCTTGCACCTCCTGAACAAGCTGCTTGCAGCTTCATCCCATGCCCTGCCCCAGCTGTGCAGCGCCTGCCCTAGTCCCAGCCCCACTCCCTCCCTTGCTGTGGGGGCCTCAGTCTGCCCCTCCACACATGCCCTGTCCCTCGCAATAGACTTATCAGCCAGACCCAACTGCTCTCCATGCTGCCAGGCTGTGCTCCTGGCCACCTGCGTGCTGCATTGTGGCCACGTGCATGCACGGGGCATTTCTAATCCACATTATTGGCTACATCAGCCAAAAAAAGCCGATTGCTGATACTTGTACATTCGTTCTGTGTACCCCCTGTGACCTTTTAAAGTACCCCTAGGGGTACACATACCCCCGGTTGACAACCACTGCTATAGGCGCATTTATCTTTTTTTCTGTGAGTTACTCGGTTTTGAATTGTTTTGAAATCTCCCTACCCTGATCAGCATGGAGCAGCAATGGAGAACACCTGAACAGACTGAATCATGGAAACCAAGTGAGTTTTGAGAAAATATTGGAAGGAAAATGATGTTGTTCTAGGTATAGGAAGTGGTTTGAACAAAAATGCAGTGGAAGAATATTAGTTTGTGCTTTGTATATCAATTCTTCACCCTTTAGTGAGAGGTTCCAGGCATCAAATCATGAATTTTTTATTCATAATCAGAAAAAAGGTAATTACTTCAATAGATCACTTCTTGAAAAGGTGTAGCATGTGGGTTTTCTTCTTATTTAAATGTATACACACAAAAAAGCCACAACCTAGAAATACAACAAAATTAATAGCCAACTATAACCAAAATTCAGTGGATTATAATCTGATGATAAATTATGCCAGCAAAGCATACATTTTTTTTTTTTTATCTAGCAGTTAATCCTCATTACAGGTGTCTATACACATGCTCTGGGGAGGCCGGTGGGAGGCGCTTTAATCAGGGCGGTTCTCAGAGTGTTACATGTATTCAGTGTCCTGTGCTTTGAAATGGCGGTGGGGTGATTGAACTAAAGATCATCCTACAGCTCCATCCTATTTTCAAATGCTTGGGAAGAAAAAAGATAAAAATCTGCAGAATTTCCTTATGATAATCAGACCTGGACCTGGACTATTTTACAGTGGATCAGAGGAAATTTTAAATTTTGGTAGTATAAGAGTGATGTTGTAGCCATGATAGTCCAGTGAGGCAAGGATATCTTAGAGTGTTATCTTTTATTGGACCAAGTATGCAGTTGGGATAGGGTTAGATGAGCTTTTGAAAGCAAGTCATTGAGATATTATGTACTATATTGTACTTCACTTTCAAAGCATGCTAGGGCAGTTAGTTCTTATGCCTCCAGAAGAAGATAAGTTACATCTGAGATCAGTTTCAACCTCTAGATCAAGGATGGCCAACCTGTGGCACGTGTGCCACAATGGCACAGGCAGCCTCTGTGCATGGCACACAGCAGATCAGTGCAGGTGGGCAGCACGCTGACAGATAGGGCAGGGAACAGAAAACAGAGTAGCAGATCAGGCAGGGAGCACTAGGCAAGGAGCAGAAAGCAGAGCAGCAGAGGGAGCAGAAAGCAAAGTAGCAAAAGCAGTGGAAGGGCATCAGAGTGGCACTCAAGAGTATGGGTGAGCCCTCACTGCTCTAGAGAGAAAACTAATTAGAGGAACTGGTACACTTGAATCCCTTTCAATTTATTTTGCTTCACTGGAAGAGTGGAAGTGACCAACTCTGCTCTGTGTGTGTAAGCTTTACCTAGAGGCCTCAAATATCCTTAATTTTCACAAAAATGGTGAGATGACCAGTTTTGTAGGCTGTTAGCAAAACTAACCAAATTGAGCACAATCCCAAGTGGACTGCCAGTTAACAGATACTCTGCTGGCACCAGACTAATTAAAATAAACAGATATAGCTTCCTTTTTTTTCAGAACCATCAAATTGGTAAGGGGCTGACATCTGGGAAAAGCTGGAACTTTTGACCACTTAACCGCCTCTCAAAACTGAGAGGGTTTCTCTTTACAGGCCCCTGTCTGATGAAGGAATCATTGAAACCATTAATGGTCTCTGCCAGAATGCCTGGCAAGATGCACTTTGAGCAGATTTCTTTAACGTTTTAAGTGCCTTCTTTAACATCCACCTTGTAACTATCCAATCATTCTGAAGAAGTTGGTAGTATGCATCTAGATATCCAGACAGTTCTTATGGAGAAGAGTAGAGGCTCAGAACTGTGTCTTTATGTGGAACTATATCCTTGATTAAATGCTGAAAATGATTAAAAAATGGTAGCAAAATACTTGCAGTCTGTCATTCAGAACTTTGCAAACCAGGAAAACTAGGTTTATTTGAACAGTAACATATGAATATTTAAACATGTAAAATATGAGAAATAGTGGAGTAATATTGAATAATCTCAAGCAGCAGTGTATTCATTCAGCAACCATTTTTCTGTCCAAAGGCTGGGCCTGGAAAGGTTTGGCAGCTGGTGCATGGCTCCTGATGGCTTGGCTCTATTTTGAGGGGCGCACGCTGCCTATATGTGCACTGCTCTGCTTCCCCTCCCCCCCCAGGTTTATTTGACTCCCTTGCAGCGTGGAGAACATCTAAATGTTTGGTATATGGCTCCACAGTCGTGTTTGTGGCCCACATACCACACGGCCATGACTGTCTGAATGCAGCCTGAGTAAATCTATATGGTACAATGCGGAGATGTCAGATAATTTGAACAGTGTAGGTGCAGTTCTGTAGCACTCCACCTAACCTAGTGAGTTCTGAGAAGCAGAGTGTATTAACCTGGGCCTAGCAGCATGCTAGCACAACTTTGTTGATTTCAGTGCTCAAAAGTAGCTCAGTTATTTGTACACACACTTTTTTGTCACATATAGCCATACCCTAATGTACTGCTTACTTTATGTAAATACAGACTTACCTTATATTTTGTCTTTTGGAGCAGGTAAATGTCTTTTAAAATAAACAAACAGAAAAAGTCACCCAGATGAAAAAATTAAGCGGACTTCATTTTTATATCTTACCTTTCTTTTTCTTCTTATATTTTTTCTTTCCTACCTTTGACATGGTTTCCTTTCCCCCATCAAATTCAAATACAAATGGACTATGTTGCTGTTGCATGCTTTGTACTTTGTATATATGCTGCATGTGTTCTGGTTTTGTTTGGTAATAGAGATTTCCTGTGATGTTACTATTGTTTGTTTTTAAACTTTCACGTTCTCATGCCCTGGATTTGCACAACACATCTGTAGGTAATAAACTGCTTTAGGGTTATTCCAAGTTTAACTTTACTTTGAAATTCCTGTCTTTTAAAGATCAGAAGTGAAGCTCATTCAAAAAATATCTCTGTGTTCTTTAGTCCGCTGTAACAGGCAACAACTTTTGTCAGTCAAGTAACAAGTTTGCTTTCTTTGGTCACCCGAAGTGCCTCTCGGTGTCAGTTGTGTTTGCATTAAAGAAATTTAGGATGCACTTCGCATATCAAATCTCATTCCATGAGTAGTGCTTCATGTTTCATTTGCTGAGAGAAGGGATGCTTTTTCCCTAAAATTGTGAGAGCAGCCAGCTACCTGAGCATCCAGATGTACATCTTCACCTCTTTGCAGTGCTTTATCAGCCTCTGTAGATCTACCTGAAGTATGCAGCGTTTGCACATTGTAATCAGTGATGTTTTTGTAGGTTTTTACTGTCTCTCTGTAACTTATGGTAGCAGGCGATCCTGACCTGACCAGCATTAGCACCAGTACGTTGTTCTTCATTCCCTGAGAGTGAGGCTTTGGTATATATTTGACTATTTGTGGGCAGCAGTTAAATAAATAATCTAGCAACCTCTAGGGTGCCAATAGCTTTTTACAGAAAAGCACCTTAGAGGCAGGTATTAGTCTTACTTCTGGCAGAGGAAATACTACCAAAAAGTTGTGGAACTGAAGTCCACTCCATGATAAAGACTGGGATCTTTAACCCTGGTTGGCAGCCAGTCTAGGAGTGAAGCCCTAGTAGCCAAACAAATGGACAATCTCCTTTGCTCTGGAAGCTTCTGTGTCCAGGCTGGTTCCAAATATACTGGCACCTGCCTTTCCTTTGTATTAAGCTAGCACGACTGAGAGGGGAACACTGGTGTATCTGTATACACTGCCATAGTGTAGATACACAATGTCTCCATATACACTGCCCAGGCTTTCACACCCTGGGGAGGTTACTCCAGCTTCACTTGGTTTCCAAGCAAGGATTACATTTAGTGAGCTGCTGTCTCACTTGGTGTAATTCTATTGTTTTGTGAGACAGACAGATGCCTATTACTACCATCTCATTGGTGACACTGGGAACTGCTGTTGAATCTTTCAAGGTCTCTACATACATTCTCATAGTATAGCAAGATTGGTAATATTTTATTTGTTAATTACAGTCTCTTAGTCCTTTTATGTCATACTAAGTACCTCACTTTGTGTGTGTGTGTGTGTGTGTGTGTCCCTCTTGGAACTCTTTTTTTTAATAATGATTTTTCTATTGTACTTAGGGTCTGTCAGTCAAAAATGATTTATATTGAGATTACAAGGTACAAAAAAAAATAGTGCTGAGGTCCAAAGATAAACCACTCTCTAATACAGATTCTCTTCTCTGTCTGGTTTACGGAGTTTGGTACTTTTATATTTAAATATTTAGAGTGGAACATACTAAGTATCTCTTGTGTGGGATGAGTGATGCCACAATAACTTTGTGTTTGTTGGGAGGATTATTCACATAGACTTCCAGTGCTTGTACAATATCTTGAAAAAAGTAAGTTGTCAGTTATGAAATTATCATTTCTGTCACATAGATAATGATTTATATTTACTTAAATGTAGTTTACTCCATTAATTTAAAATCTAATCAGTTTTGTAAAATTAGTACATAATAGTTTCTGGTACTAGCTGCCATGTAAAAAAAACTCACAAATGTGAAATGGTGAAATGTATGATTATAGGTGAGAACTGCTTAGCATTTTATTTATGTGTACTAAGCTTCTTAGTGTAACGTGCTCACCTCTATGTCTAAATTGCCTTTCCACAGTTAAAACTATCTTACCTTTTTCCCTTCTTACGCTTTCCATATGGTAGGGCTATATGAAAAATATGCATAATAAAGAGTAAAGTACATTAGGCTGTGTATATAATACAGATTGAACATAGAAACCTATAGAAGAGGGCTTTTAAGATCCTACTCATATACAGGACTATTATATAGTAGTACCAGATAGCTGAAAATTACTGACAACTGTTTGCATAAATAGCAAAAATTTGCATAAAGTTTTTTTTGTAGCTTATCTGCCTCAAAATATGTAGAATCCCTTACCACAATAGTTTGTGAATTTACTGAAAAGGATCTGGCTAGCCTTCTAAAAAGAATGATATTGGAATCCTGTCAGAAGAACCTTGAGATTTTGAATTACAGCCTCAATGTTCAAACTGGGGGCTGTATTGTTATTTGTAATATATGTAAAATGATTTTTATGGACTAAATTTAAAATCGGTGACGCAGAATAGGGTTTATAGTGCATGTGGTATAAGAAGTGAGAGTAAAGTGCTTCTGATGTAGAGAAAATACAAGAAGAGATCAGTATTTACTAAAAACAAAGTAAAACTGCAATTAAAAGACTTCACAATATTAGATTAAATGGTTATTGTGTATTATTTATTATTCTGATTGCAGTCTCTCTCTGGAAATAAGTAGGAAAAAAGTGTAACTTTGCTTTAAAATTATTGAAAATACACGCGCGCGCACACACACACACACACACACATTGAACAGTATATATATTGAACTTGAAAAACCATAAATAATTCTAAAAAGATGCCTTTTACATGAGATGAATTTAAATATTATCTTTCATTGTCCATGGAGCACAAAAATACATTAAAGGTAGGTGCATTTTTATAAGTCTGAGTTATTTTCTTTTTTTAATTTTATTTTCAAAGCAGTGTTCTCTTGTACTGCAACTGCTTTGGGATCTATACTTATATCCTACCAAAATGCCTTTTTTATAATACCTTTATTCCCTTTTTTTATGCTATTGTTACTCTATTTTTGAAACACAATACAGTCTGAAAGGTGTTTTGTACTGTGTGAACATTTTCTAACATTTATGTTCCTATGCATTAAGAAGGCAGCATAATGTTTAAATGAATAGTGGATAGACTCTTTGTAAGGTAAATGACCTTTTAAGAGATTTAGATCCTGTAAGTATGCTTTCTAAGGTAAGAAATCTATATTGTAACTTTCTAAGATTAAAAAAAGTCCTCACAAAATTGTAACAAATATAGGATAACTATTATAAACTATATGATCAGTTTTTGTTGGTTTCCATAGGTCTACACTGTACTTGGCAAACCAAAAAGGTCCCAGCTTTGAAGAATTTACAACCTAGGTAGGCAGTATATATAGTGAGGATAGAATGATATTGAAAGCAACAAAAGGCACATGAGTTGCCTTTCTAACTCTGTATGTCTGCACAGTTAATTCAGTAAAATAGAGATGGGAATAGTGGGCACCTATACATGTGACGGACCTCTAATTAGCACTTGTCGGAGCAGACTTGATTAATTGTGCTAATTAGCATGCTCCAGCAGCCTCTGCATCACATGTATTCAATGTCCCCAGATTTCAAAATGGTGGCAGGGGTGCTTTAACTAAAGTTTGTCAAATGAGCTTTAGTTAAAGCACCCCCACTGCCATTTTGAAGTGTGGGGCACTGAATACACATGAGGCTCTGCATGCTTTATTTAGAACAACTCTCAAAGCCACTCTAATTAAAGCACTCCCCTCCCCCCCACCCAGTCCAGGGCACATGTATAGATGCCCTGTAAGGCAAAAAGGTGCACTTGGCTCTTATGCATGATCCCACAGTCACGCCTCCTGCCATGCATGTGTGGCCTGGCAGGAAGTATAAATGTGCGGATCGCACATCAGAAGCTATCATGTCTGTACCTGCATGTCTGGCAGAGGCCATAGGTATACTAGTTAGCTAAATCACCTTAGCTCTGACCAGGAATGAAACAAAGTTAAAGTTACAACAATTTTGCTATGTTTGTATTACTACATGGTCATTCAAAATGGTTGCATTGTAACAGCTTATATCAGTATCTTTTGATACCAAAATGTTTGTTAGGTCTGTCTATATGTCTAGACTACTATAATCCTAGAGAGAGGACTGAATTAAAGTTTACATCAGATTATGGGATGGGGTGATTGAAAGGATATGGTGGTATTCAATCTTCCTTTTACAATTCGATGTATTTTAGCTTTGCTTCTACACTATATTTTTTCTCCATTTTGCCAAAAAGGGGGCTCGAGACAGAAAGTTTAAGCTTTTGTCATTTGCTACAGTCTCAAAATCATTAGTTTGCTGAGTCTGTTAATCATAATTTGAATAATTTTGTCATACTAGCATACAGGATATGTAAGAAATGAAACTAACTGTTCAAGCAGCTACTCCACTCGCAGCTCCTAGGTAGAGTGTCTGAGCATGAAAAAAAACAAAAAACAAACCCACTGATAGTCGTATCATACTGTGAAGTTTCTTCTGCCCCATCAGTTTATTTTCTAGTTTGGTAGATTATAACTTAATCCATTGCCCAAAACTTTGCTGTGCTTTGTGCTTTAGTTTTAAACCACATATGAAACTTGTAACTGCCTTTATTTTCAGAGACCTGCCTTTTATGGAAAAGACATTACAAATGTTCCAGAGTCCTGATTTGTTTTAACCAGATATATAACCTAAGGTTTTAAACAAAACCAAAAATGTTTTTTAAAGGGTGATGCTTAATCAACTATTAAATATTAAGCAGTTATGATGGTCCCTTTTTATTGAAGTGACCAGTTGTTGGAAATGATAATGAGTTTTGGATTTAAAATACCAGACATATGTTAATTGACATAGGAGCTTAAATAGGTTGTAGTTGATAGTAAATCTTAGATGCGATTATAAATATAAATGAAGACCTTTGTTTATCATATTAATCTGTTCTGCCTATACCCAATCTGAAATCATAAGTCTGTGAGTTTGGGCCTCAGAAACTTTCTACAGCAGCTATTTTTAAGGTCACAAATTCATATAATCATTTTATGTTGAGGATAGCAAGCAAGAGTAGATGCCATTATTAGAAACAAAAGTCTTTCTTGTGGGAAGAGAAATAAGGAAAATATGACACAAAATTGGAATTGCCTTTTAATATAGTTTGACATTTATCTGTGAAAATGCATGAAGGAAGATGATGAATGTTAGCGTTTTAAAAAATATTGTGGAATGGAATGAGGAAAAAATTTAGTGTTTTCTGCTATTCTTCCGGTTGTGAAAATACACCTTTAAAGTATTGCCATTAGTAAAGTTTAAGTCTGCATTGATAATCTTAAAATAATTTGAGAGGTTTATAGGTTTTGAGATTATGTAAAAAGAAAATGGTGGTTATATTTGCTTGAGTGTGCACTTGTGTGGGGGAAAAATGAAAACTGGTATTGGACTTTATCTCTAAATTATTAGGGTCTGTATTCAATCCTGATCTTGTATATGAAGAAATAAGAATAATACTCCTGCATGAATCACAAATTTAATTTAAACTTCACAAATAAGTAGCATCATTAGCACTAAATTTGTATGATGAAACTATTGGTTCAGTTTGAAATTGAGAATGTAAAGATGAGCAATATTTACATCTGGAAATTTATTCTTTAGCACTATCACTCTGTTGGGTTTTTGTTTGCTTTATTTTCTATGCCATAATATATAATCTTTGTTTTTTCTGTTTCTGCTTATAACTTCAAATGGTGTAT
>NW_017729022.1:166741794-166758705 GCF_001723915.1 Gavialis gangeticus | reverse complement strand
TGTTTGCTTTATTTTCTATGCCATAATATATAATCTTTGTTTTTTCTGTTTCTGCTTATAACTTCGAATGGTGTATATGTACTAAAATATTTTTTAAACTTGTTTCTAAAACAATTTAATAAATTTAAGATTATAATTTCATAAGCAGAAAAGCCATCAAGGGAAATTTTAAGAATCTCAGATCATATTTCTAATCCAATCCATTAGTATTAAATTATAACAAGTAAAATCACTTTTCTTCCCCAAAAAGAATGCATGACTAATACATTCCAAGTATAGGACATATAATGTCAGAACCCTCCTATTCTTCACTTAAGTTATTCTTAATATTGAACAAGTATTACCGTAATCATGTTGCCCTGATGTATTAAGAGAACTTTTAATTCAGCTATATGTAAATTAGCTAAGTTGTTACCCATTCAAGATGGGCCATACATATGGGGACATGTTAGTATGTAGGCATTAGAATATGAAATTAAGAAAATTGCTGTTTGTTTTTAATTTTTAATTGTTGTGTAAACTTGGCTAAAACTAACATACAGAAAATATCATAAAAGTAGAAAAGCTGGCAAGCCAAATTAAATTAATAAGAGAAGAATAGGTGGGTATTATACCATCAGGGGGAGGGAAGTAGAGAGTCTTGACTTATAAAACACCATCAAGATGTTCTTTTCTCCACCCCCTCTCTCTCTTCTCCTCTTCCACATTCTCTAATGTCATAGTTTCATAGTAGCTAGGGTCAGGAGGGACGTGAACAGATCATCTAGCCTGATCCCCTGCCACAGGCAGGAATGAATGCTGGTTTCACAAGACCCCAGACCAGGTGATCATCTAACCTCTTTTTGAATTTACCCAAGGTAGGGGCGAGGACCACTTGGGAAGTTGGTTCCAGATTCTAGCCACCCTAAGTGTAAAAATATTGCCTCCTGATCTCTAACCTGAACCTGTTCTCCATCAGCTTATTACCATTGTCCTTGTCACCCTAGTGGTGCTGGGGAGAGAAGGGTTCTTCTTATTTGCTGATGATCTCCCCTGATGAGTTTGTAGGCTGCCACCAGGTCCCCCCTCAGCCTCCTCTTGCTGAGGCTGAACAGGTTCAGGTCCCCCAGTCTCTCCTCATAGGGCCTGTCCTGCTGCCCTCTCACCAAACGGGTTGCCCTCCTCTGAACCCTCTCCAGGCTGACCGCATCCTTTTTAAAGTGTGGTGCCCAGTACTGGACACAGTACTCCAATTGCGCCCTGACCAGTTTTGCATGGGGGGGGAGTATCTCCTCTCTGGACCAGCTTGAGATGCACCTTTGGATGCATGACAAGGTATGGCTGGCCTTGCTGGCTGCGGTCTGGCATTGGTGGCTCATGTCCATCTTGGAGTCAGTAATGACTCCAAGATCCCTTTCCGGCTCTGTGCTTTCAAGAGGGGAACTTCCCAGCCTGTATGTATGCTATGGATTCCTTCTCCCAAGGTGCAGCACCCTGCATTTATCTATGCTGAATCCTATTCTCATCTGCCCACTTTTGTAGTCTGTCTAAATCTATTTGCAGCCTCTCTCCCTTCAAGTGTGCCCACCTTGCCCCACATCTTAGTGTCATCAGCAAACTTGGACAATGTGCTTTCAACCCCCTCATCCAAGACACTGATGAAGATGTTAAACAGTGCGGGCCTGAGGACAGCCCTGGGGGACCCCACTGCTCACATCTCACCAAGTTAAGTGCAACCTGTCCACCACTACTCTCTGGGTGCACCCCATCAGCCAGTGTTTTACCCATCCAACTGTGTAGGCATCAATGCCACAGTCGCTTAATTAATTGATGAGAGTGGGGTGAGAGACAGTGTCAAAAGCCTTCTTAAAAGTCTAGAAAGACTACGTCTACGGTGACACCATCATCCAAGGATTTAGTTACCTGGTCATAAAAGGCAATCAGGTTGGTCAGGCAGGACCTGCCTTTGATGAACCCATGCTGGTTGCCCCTGAACATGATCTCCCCTGCTGGCCCCCCACAGATGTGCTCCTTGATGATTCTCTCCAAGATCTCCCCAAGGACCGAGGTGAGGCTTACGGGCCTATAGTTACTTGGGTCCTCCTTCCTCCCTTAAAAATGGGGACCACATTAGCTAGTTTCCAATCCCTCAGCACCTGACCAGATGACCATGAATGCTTATACAGCTGGGCCAAGGGCTCCGTGATGACCCCTGCCAGCTCCCTCAACACCCTTGGGTGGAGGGCATCTGGACCTGCAGATTTAAAAATGTTCAGCCCTTCCAGAAGATCACTAACTACCTCTGCGCTGACCCAAGGCCTGACAGAGGTATCCCTGAGATTGTCCCTACGTCTGGCAGGAGGGATGCTCTGGTCCCTGTTCAGGAAAACAGAGGCAAAGAAACTGGTAAAAATATTGGCTTTAATTAAACTAACTGCTAGAAAGAAAATTTACATTTGATATAACTATGGTTTAGGAACATCATTTGTCCCATCTGATTTTATGTATAGTTGTCTTGTTTTCCCTAGTCCAAAATCATTTTTTTTAAATATCCTGGTTTTATTGAATCAGCATTGCTGTTCAGTTCATTTTGTATTTCTACATTTTGTAAGTATTTCTATGAACATTGTCTGACCTTCACATCAGCAGTAAGTAGGTGGTGCACAGGTTGCAAAATCTGTGTATAAGCTTACAGATACCTGAGCATTCCCATGCATTGGACTGCAAGTTTTGACAAAAGAGTTAAACCAGTCAGAGACGAATGATAAGAAAAGGATTCCTTTCGAGACGCTTCACTTTTAAGTCCTGTTTTTATAATGAAAGAGTTTAAATTTGCCAGATACTTTGCTTGTGCCTAAGCTTAGCTTACCTCTCTGTGATGTCTTGGCTCTAAGTCTCCAACAAACAAACCCTTTTGATGATTTATATGTGCTAAGTGCATAGATTTGCTGCTGCAGTTTGAACATTTTAAAATTAAAATATATTGCTCATTCTGAATGTATTGATTTACACATCTCTGTGTCAATATTAAGTCGAGTGAGTTGTCCAATAAGTTAAAAATATCTGGCAAGGCAGGTTACATTTAGTGGATTGGTTTAGGTTTTATACTTGTGTATTTGTGAGCCATGTATTCATTTTTGTTATTTTGCCCTTTATTTTTAATTGGTGTTACAGATGTTTAATGTGTCCCCTCAAGACTGACAAAAGGTAAATCCCATCATGCAATTTACAGTGAAACGTCTGTCCTTTCCACTTATTTACTAAAGATTTAAAACTTTTTTGCTCTTTTTCTTGAGAGTTTTTATAAAAAAAATTTGCAATTGCTTTTTAAGAATAAATTTAAACTGTTGTATGTGATGCCATTGTCCTGCTAATTTAGTTTCCTCACCAGCTAGTGTGTTGGTCTAGTTGAATCCAGTATTGGGTTGCCCTGCACTGCAATAAGTAACAATGGATATTCTGCTATTTACATCATTTGATGTATGTAAGTTGTAGAAGTTTGCAGTTAAAGTTGAACTGAGTTCTTCAATTAAAATAACGGCTAAGAAGAAAATTTATATTTGATATAACTGTGGTTTAGGAACACCATTTGTGCCATCTGATTTTATGTATAGTTGTCTTGTTTTCCCTACTCCAAAACCGTTTTTATTCCCTCTGATGGACTTTCAAAAACAATTCTCTAGGAAGTGGCCAGCAGAACCTCACTATTGACTGGAAACTCACTTAAATTAATGGGAGTCTTTCTGTTTGAACTAGGATCCTGTGCCCAGGGATCCAATTCAGCCAGCTCTAAGTATAATGGGCTAGCTACTCCAATGATATATCCATTAGCCTTTCTGAAATTTAAGCATGTGCCTTTTATATTTTAATATTTGTAAGGCCCCTGGCAGATGGTACATATGAAGTGCAAATAATGTGTTAATGGAACAATGAATTGTAACATACCACACATTTAAACACTTTATCATGTGAGAATGAAACATAAAAATGGTCATCCAGCCATAAAAATGTTTCTTGCCAGATGCAGAATATGTTTGCAGCTCATTTCTATTGCACTTTAATTAGACTGGCAGTGGCAGTCCCTTGATTCAAGGATGATCTCTACAATGGTTTATTGATGGGTCTTGAGGTGACTTAAGAGTCCAGTACTTGAACTACAGATACATCCACAGAAGTTACAGATCTTTCTGCAGGCAAGAGTGGGCCATAGGCTGGGATTTCTCTCCTTTCTCTTCCTCCACTCTCCATTCTCTGCTTTGAGGTCAAGACACTTTACCTTGAAGCATGCTGCCACTTGGTTGAGCTTGCAGTGCCATCAGAATTGGTTAGCAGCCAGCTTCTCCCAGCTCTAGATGTCAGCATTCATTTTCTTGAGGTATACCTTTAATGTGTCCTTGTAGTGTTTCCTCCGGCTGCCATGAGATTTCAGGTTGCAACTAAACCTGGAAATAAAACACTTGTTTTGGGAATCAAGAGTCAGGCATCTGCATACAATGTCTGATCCAGTGAAGTTGGTGCTTGCGGATCACCAGCTCAATGTTGGTAACATTGGCTCCAACAAGGATTCTGGCATTTACACAGTGATCTTCTTATTTGAGGTGGAGGATTTTCCAGAGGTATCATTGTTGATACCTCTCCAGGCTCTTGTGATGATGATGGTAGGTCATCCACAGTTCATGTCCATAGAGGAGAATGGAGATCATAACTGTGTTGTAGGCCTGCATCTTGATGTTGTTATGGAGATCGTGATCAATAAAACCATGCCAAAGCAGTTTCCTGACAGTGGTGCACACTGGATCCTGTGCTGGATCTCCTTATCAATGTTTACTCTCTCAAAGAGGTGGCTACTGAGGTAGGGGAAGTGCTTGACTACCTCCAGCGTTTTTCCCTCGGTGGTAATTTGATGGGAGAGAAAGTCACATTCAAGGCCTGCAGCAAGCTAATTAGGATACTTGAGTCTTCAATGTTGAGGGGTGCCCAAAGTTTAGTAGGTTACTGTGAGCAGATTTAGCGTGGTCTGAAGGTTTCCCTCAGTGGGGCAAGGATGGTGCAGTTGTCAGCATGTTGGAGGTCAAGAATAGTTGTTTTGAATAATTTGGTCTTAAAGTAAAAATATCCCGAAGTGAAGAGCTCTCAATCCACTGCTGGCCCGCACCTGCCTCCTCACCCGCCCGCTTCAAGCCAGCCCCACTGCCCTGCCCTGACGTGCCCTGCCCCACAGCAAAGTGGCGCCTGCTCCCCCGGCCAGTCTCCCCCCAGGCGCTGCAGTTCTCTAGGCCAGGCTGTCCACATGCAAGGCCCTGAGGGGGCCACTTCTCATGTGCTGCTGGGGACGGGAGAAGCCCAGCCGGGTCTGCACCGGCCAGCAGAAGCAGCGGCAGAACTGTGTGCCGCTTGGGACGGGATGAGCCTGCACTGGTCAGTCCCAAGTGGCACACAGCTCCGCCGCCGCTTCTGGCTGGTGCAGACCTGGCCGGCCTCCTCCCATCCCCAGCGGCACATGGGAAGCCAGCTTCAGCTGTATGCTGCTTTTTCTGGCTGGTGCCAACCTGGTTCTGCCCAGGCAGGTCCTGCAGCACCTTGTCAACCTGGGCATGACACCAGCAGGCCGGACGGGCCCCAGGTCAGCCCCGGCCTGGCCCCACAGCTTCTCTAGCACCAGGTCAACCTGGTTGTAGCCAAGCAGCTCCTGCAGCACCATGTCAACCCGGGCATGGCACCAGGCTGGCTGGGCACCAGGTCTGTAAAAATACTGTCCAGTGTTTGGATTGTGTTTGTTTCTATTTCTCTTTGTGCAGGATTGGGGGTTCAACTTGTTACTACTTGTTAAAGATGTGTTACTAACAAGTTATTAATTCAATAAAAGTAAATCTTCTTGAAGATTATTTTCAAAAATGCCCATATTTTGTTACTTTGATTAGTTTCCACTGTGGCTGATATCTTTTCCACATTTGATCTGTTGATTTGCATTATGCTTCTTTCATTCATTGAGAAGTGAGTAGAAGCAAAAGTGTTTACTTTAGTCAAGTGTTTGGTATTATTTCATTCTTGCTTTTATATTGTTTTTATTTTGGATTTTAAACCACATTTCCAGACCCATTTCATTGTCACTTCCTGCAACGTCATTGGTGTCAAATGTCACATGACATCACTTCCTGTGAGGTCTTTGAATATGGCTTGCCGGCCCACTGAGTGATAAAAAGTTCTAGTAAGTATCTCTTTCTATCCATCCCAGTGACCCCAGTTCACCTCCAGATGAGATCTGGCCCCACATTCAAAAAGGTTGGACACCTCTGGTTTAAACAATAAAAGTATCAACTATGGCTCTCCTTTTGAGGAAAGAAACAATGGCAATTTTGGGTCTCAGCAGCGGCAGCATAATCAACTGTGATGCTTGCAGCGGGGAGAACACTGCTTTGTGAGGTCTGGGGCTCTCAGCAGGGACAGCAAGTAGAACGTGGCCAGTTTAAGACAAGCTGCTACTATTATTGCACATTTTGTGGAATAACCAACTTCATAGCTTATTGCTTGTTTTATCACACCATTAATTGGGTGAACATGTAGCTAGATCACAACTTGAGGCATATTAACTGGTTAATTACGCCTTAAGTGTAACATGTAATTTGGTTTGAGACTGTTGATAAAAAGCACCATATAAGAACCATGTGTGCTCAGTTACAGTGCAGAGTTTTTAATCCAAATCTCAGTTACCTGGAACTCAGTTTCATGTTTCTGCTAACTTTATTGAACATGTTGTGTCTTTTATTATATTATTGGGGGTGGAAAAACCCTTTTAAAATATTCAGCATTCTTCATGGCATTCAGATAACTGGATTTTACAGTTTAACTATATACATAAGTTAATAGCAACATAATAATATTCAGTTAGTGAACGTCACCACAGTACAGTATTTTGCCTGAAGTACATTGTATGATTGGCTGAAAGAGTCATCTGAATACCTGGGCATGATCAGAGTCTTAATATTGTATTCCATACAGCACATTCCTTCCCTTTCTGAGATTTTTTTCAAACTTTCTGCAGCAAAAACAGAATAGCAGTGCTAGCTGTATACTCAGTCATCTGCTTAATCCTTATCCTCTTCGCATTGTCAATACCCATCTAATTCCACTTTAACAACAGTAATTGGCTGATGGAGTAGCAGATATAGATTTGTTTTCCTGATGACTCCTTGACTTTTTTCCTCTGGTAATACTAATAGAATTCCAAATCCTTACTGGTGTGATCATGTCATGAGTAGGTCAACAGTCATGTCAAGGTCCTATTGGAAACTTCATAGCCAACATCTTAATTTAGACTTAGCTATCTTTTTCTCTAGTATGTGCAATTGTAAGCAATTCTTTCAAGTCTCACACTCATTCCATTATAACACAATTCATTTAATTCAAAGGGAGGTAGTTCTGCATGCGAATTATTTGGCTAGCTGCTATTCGGTAAATACCAATTCAGAAGAGCAGCTTTCAGAGTTGAAATATTAACTGCATTGGGTTTTGAGTGAAAACGATATTATTGTTTGTTTGCTGATATGTTTTTCTAAACTGTCTCATGGTTTTATAGTAACATAATGATGATGAAAAATAGACATGTTAGGTACCTGATATTCAAAAACAGCATTGAGTTTTCACAGCATCTGAGATCTCAGATCTTGTCTCTTTATTCACATATGTTAAAGGTAGCAGATCTAGAAAGCATTTCCTTCAGGCATTGCTGACACTTAACTAACAGCTTGCTTCCAGAAGGCTTGAGGATAATTGTGTCCCCTTTATTTTGCTTGTTTTCCTTTTAATTAACTGGGATTAAAAATTAATCCTAACACAAATGTACACATTTTGTAAATGGATAGTTCACCAAAATGAACTACCTGCTTTGTGTAGGGCTGACCATGTACCAGTAAAATCACTAACTTCAGTAGGAACAAATCTATAAGAATAACTACTGTTCTGTGATCATGTAAGTGATGCTTCTAGCCTAATACTGTATGAGACAATGGAGCGGAAAGGGGGAACAGCAGAATTCAGAGTCCATGTACATGACTGATGCTGTTTTTTTTAACAGCTTGCAGAGTTTTTATCCTACTTTCACAAGTGTAAGGTTTTCTTTTTCGATGTCCTGCCTATACCTCTTTCTCATTTACTTATTAAGGCTGATACTACAGGTTTGCCCCACTCTTTAAAAATTTTATGAGTTGGGCAGGTGTCTGAATTTGAGTATCACCCTCTAAATAGTAGCTACTCAACAGCTTTGCTTCTGCATACTAGCACTAACTACAGTAGGAACTGCTGATATAAAAAACAATGAAGGACGTTTGTCCCGTAGAAATCTACTAAGTTGTCAAGTTCTTAGCCTGCTGCCTATTGAAACCAGAAGTTTTTTTTTTCCTCATGCTCTGACCAAATCCTACATCAGTGTTAGTGGAGTTTCTGATCAATTACAGTGAAGCTAACTGGCATTAACAGTGCTGTCAGTCTTAACATATTTACTTGTTGTCCTTAAGTGTTTGCCTGTGTGATAGGCAGGAAGAAAATTAAGTATTTTGTAGCTTGGCAGAGGGGATATCTTAAAAATTGGGTTTTGCTGATGCAAACCATATAAGTCCATTTTATTTTGAAAGGACTCTCTCTCAGTTCAATAGTACTTCCTAACCATTTCTTAAATATTGCTAGTTTTAGGAACAAGACCAACCTCAGTACCCATGGTTGCAATCACCATGGTATCATTATATTAGCCAAATGATTGTGGTTGTGTATAGCAGTATGAATAGCAATAAAATGTTTTATCTTTGTATTAAGACAATCTTTCAGGTTTTAAGTCATTTTGTAATCTGATTAATTGAACAAATAAGAGAAGTCTCAAGCAGGTTTAAGATGAACTTGAATTGACATTGCTCTTTCGGGAAGATGGTTCCTTTTTTTGTGCGATTGTCACTGCCACATTAATTTATGTATGCGTTCATTTCTGTTTTTGTTGGATTTATATCTTTCCTTATCCAAAAGGCTCAGCATGGCCTGCAGTACACAAACAACCAATCAACAGGATTCCCTAAACAATACCCCAAAACCTGAGAACTCCACCCTCCTTCCCCCAAGCCACCACCTTTGTGCCCAACCCCCCATACAAACCATCCTGCCAGTTCCAGTGATGCCTTCCAGTTGCTGCTTGGATTGAGAGACAAAAATCTCTTTCTATCCATCCCAGTCACCCCAGTTCACCTCCAGATGAGATCCTCCCCCAGTGTCCCCTCTAAGCTGGCATCCCATCTCCCACCACAGACCTGAAGCTATCACCTCCACCACAAAAAAACACACTTAGCTGCTCCTCTGCTCAGTAAACACAATGTTGAATTCAAAAGAACCCTAACAAAAAGTAAAAGAAAGACCCTGCATTACCTTGGTCATTACTGAAGGGCAATGCCAGGGGGTGTCCAGAGAAGCCTGCCAGCTCTGTAGGGTTTACAGGCTGGTCAAGTACTTCTTTCTTCCCAATGGCCAAGATGGTGCCTGGACTTGGCCCAGCCTTTCCCCAAAGGAGAGGGAGTTGGTGGGAAGGAATGATGGTTGGCCTAGGGTCGCCTGCCAACTTATGGGGCCACAATTCTTTGTGTGTTAGATTTAGATGTTGGAGATTTTGAGTTAACACAAAGCACCTTTAAATAGGGTTACCGTACGTCCAGGTTCTCCCTGACATGTCCTCTTTCTGGGTTCTCTGATCGTCATCTGGGCGGTTTTTTGAAATGGGAGCAAATGTCTGGGATTTTGCTGGTAGAACTACATTGCCTGGCTTGCCCTGGCCATGTGTGTGTTTACCAAGGATCTGGGTTTTCCTTTTGCTGCGGAAAAACATGCATTTTCCTCTTTAAAGGAGGAAACCATGGATTTCCCCTTGCAGGCTAGTAGCCTTCCAGCCTCCAAGAAGCAGCTTGAGAGATTGAAAGAGGGTGCTACATGCATCTGCACATGCACACGTACATGCACATGGCTGGCATACAGCCAGAAGGCAGGGTGGTGGAAGCAGCCCTAGCAGCTGGATACAGGTAGGTCTTTGGGGGGCAGGGGTTGGAGGGCCAAGGTTTGGGGACTGTCTGCAGGAGCTGTGTCTGTGTGAGGGCTGTGTGGAGGGGATGGGGGGGAGGCTGGTACCTGCCAGCACTGGGAAAAAGTAGCCGGCTGCTGGGGCTGCAGCAGGGCATGGGGGGTGGGAGGGGAAATATCTGCCCTTTCAGAGGGGGAAGGGCATGGGGGAGCCCTTTGGGGGTGGTAGTGAGCTTTGCAACTGGGCCAGTGGCATTAGGGCTGGTACCCATGCTCATATGGGTGGGTCACCTATGAGATGCTGCCATGGGGGACCTGTATCCAGGCCGCCTGGCTCTGCATGGGAGCCCCATCCCAGGGCAGGGAGTGCCACAGGCCTGTCTTCCTCCTCTCTCTAGCCTGCTCTGGGGCTGGACTCACTCCACTGTGACCCACGCAAGCCAGAGCTGTCACTCTCCGGTCAGGTTGGACAGGACTTGGGCCGGGGGGGGCACAGGGGGCTGTGGTTTGGGAATGAGGGGCACCACAGGGGCCAGGGAGCTGTGGGTCAGGAGTGCAGGGCACTGAGTGCCAGGGGGCTGCAGGTCAGGAGTGAGGGGCACCCCCCTCTGACAGGTTCTCTGTTTGGAACTGGAAATATGGTAACTCTGCTTTAAAGCATTCAGTTGTCATTCTGAATATTTATAAATAACATTTTGTGCAATTAAAACCAAAAAAGTTTGAGACGGTGATTAGGAAACTTTTTTTTTTTTTCAAATCTTCATTTTCTTCTCATATGTCCCACATCTGTTTCTACAAATCCTCACGTCATTATTTTTTCGCTTTGACTTGTGTCAGACAGAAGGCTAATCATGTAGTGTTCTTATATTGTGCCTAATAATTCAGTTTTGCTATAAGACCGTATGTTGGAAAGTGCTACATCATGGCTTGCTTTGACTTCCTGAATATGTATTCCTACTTGTACTCTAGGTTATATATTGCTAAAAGCTAATAGTGTAGAAATTAAAAATAAAAAATAGCTAAAACCTGTTGTTTGGTTCAACTTTTTTATTAAAAGCAATATTATTTACTATTGTTCAGTGAGTGATAATTAGGCTTTATTAACTGAGTTAGAACTTATATTGGAAAGATTCAGTTTTATATTGGGGTTTTGGTTGGTGAAGAGTGAGATGAAAGTCACTCTTCTAAGCTTCAGATGATTCCATCTTATCTTTATTCAAGTTGTAAATATGGGCCAAAAGGGCTAAATAGGGTCTGATGTCTCACTCTGTAGATTGAAACTATCTGGAATTTCCATCTTCTCTGAACAGCTCATGGGCAGTTGATGCATGGCTTAGGAAGTAGGGCACATTGGGGCTAGCACAGGTTAGACAAGACCAAGGTTGAAGGAAAGCACCCAAAAGACCTGGCTTTGTTTTTATTTCTGCTTCCTTAACTAGAGGGATTTATAACAACAGCATTTAAAACAACCGTCTTATTCCTAGCTGCTTTTGAATGTCCTGTACTTGCATTTGTTTTTGAAGGGGTCTCAGTGCAATAGGTACTTTCCAAACAGAAAAAGCACAGCCCCTGCCCCAAGGAATTAAAGACAGACAAACAAAAGGAGGTTAGGGGAAGTAGTATAATAGGGTGCATGACTGTCTCTCGGTAAAATAAGGTTAAGCTAATTTTTTTAATTAACTTGTCAGTATAAATCAGCTGGATTTCCCATAGGCAACATGGCAGAAGTGGGTCTTCAGGAGTGATTTAAATAGAGAAAGGATAGAAGCCTGGCAGATGAGCTCATGAAGGGCATTCTGTGCATAGGGCATAGAGTGAAAGAAGGCAAAGAGCTGCTTATGCAAATGGATAACAAAACATGCTGACAATGCTGGCATCATTGGCAAAATCAAAGGAATGGGGAAGTGACGTAAAATAAAACGAGCATATAAATAGAGAGGGACAAATTTATACAGGACTTTGAAAGGATGGTAAGCATGAACCAGATGTTATGGTGAGGAAAGCAGTTGTGGGAATCAAAGGCGGTAACATGAGAATGACAGGCAGTGCAGATTATTTTGATTTCAATTATATTGATTGAATAGGGAAATACAAAGGTTTTATAAGCACCTGAGAAGTTTTGGACCATGTTAAGGATAAGCTGACACTTAGATGTCTCTTTCTAGATGTCAGAGAAATGAGCTGAGATGTCAATTGGATGAAAGGACAAAAGTCAAGGGTAAAGAAATGTGTGAGTCATCAACCTAGAGACACTGTGCTACAAAATCTGCACATTTTCAGTCCCATCAGGCCCCTAGCACACGTTCATTTAATGGTGGAAGGAGTCTGTTCCCCAAATTCCAACAGTTGCTCCTCTTGCCATCCCACACATGCATGGCAGGATGGGTGGTTTGGGATCAGGGATTGGATCCAAATTACACTACTGACACTTGCCAGTTTAGAGGAAGTGCAGGATCTTGATCTTGATCCTGGACTTTCCCTCCACTAGCAAGTTGAAGGCTGGGTGCCAGGTAAACCAGTGTAGTCCCAGGGCTGGGACCAACAATCAGCTGAGTGTCAATCCTGGTGTGGTCCCACAACTGGAGTCTTGAACTGGCTCTGGTGCAGTCCTAGGGCTGAATCCAACAATCAGATTGTAGGTCCCAGTCCCAGGACTGCACCAGACTCAGTTTGAGACTCCTGTTTGGTGCCAAGGCTGAGACCCACAGTCAGTTAATTGTCAGTCTTAGCCCAAGACCTCCTTGTAGTGTAAAACTGGCTCTGGTGCGATTCTGGGGCTGAAACCCAGAATCAGGTGATTGGGGGTCCCAGCTCTGGGACCTCATTGGAGTCTCTAGCTTTCTCTGCAGTGCCAGGACTGGGACCACCTTCAGCTGATTGTCAGTCTCAGCCCCAGGACCACACTGGAGCTGATTCGAGACTCTGGTGGAATTCCCAAGCTTGAACCAACAAGCATCTGATTGTGGGTCCCATCCCTGGGACAGCACTGGAGCCAGCTGGAGGAGCTGTCAACTAAGCCCCACCATGTAGCTGGCATCAGGCTTCATGGCAGTGGACCCTGCCACCCATTCAGTGTAAGGTGCAATGGAAAACAGGTACAAAATTAGCACACATTTTTTGGAATAATTTTGCCCTGTGTTCACTTTTTTGGTGCTATTAATTGCCTGGGCATATGACCAGGTTACTATTTAAGATACACTTAAGACACGATGACTCTGTAAATCGTAATGTCTGCAAGGGGCCTTGGAGATAAGAATCAAGATGCTGGTATCTGACATAAGCCTTGAGGGTGCAGACAGAAGTAACTGTTTTCATCTGATCTGGCCAGAGAAAGCAGTTTATAACTGTGACCAAACACAAGCGCACAGCTGCAGACAGCTTCAAAATGGCTGACTGGGTGAACATCTGACTCCTCAGGCAATGAGGGGTCAGGTGAAGATGTTTCAAAACAGAGCATCTACTGTAATTTCTGTCTATGCTGTCTGCCAGCCTTTTGCTGTTTTCAAAATGGGAGTGAGGAATGAAAGTGACTGAAGGGAGTTTGGTGTGAGAGTCTTTCAGCCCCCTGCTGGAGGGTGAGATGGGGGTATTGGAGCCCCGCAAGGGGGGCTGGGGCTCCAATTCACCTACCCCACCCTCCAGCACTGACTGGGGAACCCCTAAACTTCTATGGCTTGCCAAAACTCAGTAAGCAGCCCTCCGCCCAAAATAATTGCCCACCCCTGAGCTAGATTCTCTCCCCTCCCTGCAACCCAGCAGCAAACTTCTGTTTCTTCCAGAGGATCATTGTGACTCAGAACACTTCCTGCAAAGCGTTCTTGGCTACAGTGGGGAGTTGCATTTCTGTCTGCACTCAAAATGGTTTAAGTCTTAACTATTTGAGGACCATCTTTCTCTCCATGTGATGTCACCACAATTAGGATCATTAGTGAATGTTGTTCTCTTGACAGTCTCTAGAAAAGGGATGGTGGGAGGTTACTTTCCCAATGATGGGTCATCTTTTGAATTAATTCTTCCTTTTTGTCAAGTAAAACATAAATTTCATTCAAACTCACAGGTACTTTCTTGAGACAATTAGATGAGTATATTGGAAGACTTGGAGTTCTACCTGGTGTCTGGCCTGGTGTAAATTGACAGCTTATTCACTTCACTGGAACTAGATCAGTTCAAATCAGCTGAGGATATAGCTCTGATGTATTATTTAAGGGGTTTTTTTAGATGCAGCATTTATTTTAAAATTTACATTACAAATATATAAATGCTTTGGGCAAGTATTATTACTACAATCTCTATTTTTTTTAATTTAATACTGTTAACAAATCTCAAAGTATAATTTTGAATTCTTTACATTTTTTAGCCCTTGTAGGCATTTCATTTTATGCCTGTAAAAATACTAAAGATAGAAGTATTTTAAAAATCCAAATTAATTAACAAGGGTGAAATGTAAGGCATGGGGTTAGGGAATGCATATTACTCATCTGTTTCGCCCTAACTTGTATTTCCTGTTTTGAGCCTGTCATATCACTAATGTTGTTCAAGCATACTTTTTGTGGTATAATTAACAGCCACAGTGCGTTGGTACAAAAAAGGACATCTACCAGTTTTGACACTGAGAATTAATTATGAAATAAAAGACAGATTTGTGCTCAGGCTAGAATTAGCCTGGCAGTTCAGAATATAAGCAGTCACCTTGGAATTGTGTAACAGAACGTGACACCCTTTCTTTTACCATAGGCTAAATATTTCTTGTGAAGTTTAAGTTAGACAAATCAGCTGTTTGTCAGTTATTTCTGTTATTTTATTTAATGATTTGGGGAAACAGTTTTTGCTTTCCTTTGACAAGCTCAAAGTTCATTTTTGTTAAATAATTCAAGAAGTATAACCATTTTTAAGTGAGTTAGATGATTATCAGAGAGGTCATTCATTCTTACTAGAGAAGGGTGACATTCAGCATACCTAGCCATTTCTAGTCGATTTTAAATGAAGTAAAGTTTCAAAAGAATATGTCAAAAAGAGTATGTTTTCAACTCCTTTAATTAGCTTTTGTATGGAATCCTTCATACAAAATGCTGGCACTGTATTTTGCTCTTGGTCCTTTCCAAGTGAATGCAATTATTTTAATGCTTTTAATGCAACTTTCCTTATTTTATGACAACAAAGACCTCTCCAAATATCTTACATTGCTTAATACAGAAAAACACTGTGATAGTGGGTTAATTCTGAGTGCACAAAGAACCCAGTGGAGGGTAAGAAGAGGACATCTGTTGGATAAGCTTTCAATATGATGAGAATGATAACAAAGCTGCCACTGGTGCAAAAGACAACAGCTAATCTTTTACAGTATTTGATTAAAAAATATATCTTTTTTTTTTTTAATTTGTTTATTTGGGGGGGTGGGAAGCCTTGCCTGCTGCAGACAGAAGCACTAGGAGCTTACATATGAGAAAACTGACCATTTTGAAGTGGCACAATTTGTAATAGAAATAGTCACCATCCTAAATTTCTAGGTCTACGTGTTCTGGGTGGATTATTTTTATGATGGATTGTCATTGTGATGAATTATCCTTTACCACCGCCTCTATATGTTTTTCAGCACAAGAAAACTGAAAGCTTTTTGTCTTCTTAATAAGTAGTGCAACGATCTAGTATTCTACACAAACTGGTGCTGAAGTGGTTAGCATAATTTACAAAGGAGATTAAGGGTACAAAGGAAGTGTTGTAGTGATGGAGTAAATGAAGGTACTGAAAAACTGGCAATTGAAATGTGCAATTGCACATGGAAAAGTGATTCTTAATTCCATTTTCTACTGAGTAACCTAGGGCAGAGATAGTCCAAACAGCATTCCTTGGTTCCTAGTGTAATTTAAATTCATATGCAAATTGTTTTTCCTCTTGGAAAAGAAGATTCATGTTTCTAACAGATTTAAAAGTGTTTTATTAATGTTTAGGATAAAAAAGGATTTAATAGTTATGTACTCTGTAAAGATGGCAATTTAGCAATTAAAATATGTATAAAAGAGTATTTAATAATGTTCACAGTAAACAGTCCCTTAGGCACACAAAATACTGTAATTTTCTCCGACATTTATGCTGTTCACTGCTGTGTTAATTGCAGTGAAGCCACTGAAAGGTAACTGTTGATTATTCCTTAAACTTAGAAAAAAACTATGTGCAGAGAGCAGAGCTTTTTGATTGCTGCCTCAAACATTATTCTTATCATTTGTACTTGCAGCTGAAATATTTTAGCACTTCGGTCTTTAGAATTCTGCACATATATTTACCACTCCTCCAGAGGCACATGTATTATTCTTCCCATTTTTCAGATATTTCAATAACAGAAGTCGTAAGCACTTACCCAGGTTTAAGTTAAGAAGAGCTGACTCCTAATTGCTGTGTTCAGTATGCCCCAACAGTGTGTATGTGTGCACATGCTTTCTGGTTTCTTAGACTCAAGGTCACGTGCAGTTTTTATTTGAAAATTAGGGGAAAATTAAGTGTCTCATTGTCAGGACTGTTGCATCTCAGCTACATACTGATGCTTGTCCTAATTAACAGCACTTTAGAAAAGTGTTATTAAGTGTACAGCATTGCCTTTCCATGCTGATATATGCTAGATTTCTAAACTTCAGAATCTGCTATTGGTTATGCTGATAGCTAGCATAAATGTATACCCTTTTTTTAAAGAACACATCTAATCCAGGTACAAGCATTATACTTTTACAGAGGTAAGTGATCAGAAACTAGTCTATACCTCCTAACAGAATGGAAGTTCAGCACAGAAAACTGGTCTATACCTGGCACAAAACAGAAAGTCACCACACATAGACTGGTTTAAAAATGGCAGAACCCAGTCCAAGAACTGTGCCGTCCGTCCCCCCCCCCCCC
>NW_017729022.1:166722014-166741688 GCF_001723915.1 Gavialis gangeticus | reverse complement strand
AAGGGAGCACCCCGCCCCAGAAATGGGCCCCCCCCCCCCCCCCCCCCCCAACCATATGTCAAATGTGTATTCTGTTCACTACCGATCTAAACTACACCACTTACAGAAAACCACATAATTTAGATCAATTTTACCTAGAGCTTTTTTGAATGTCTGTACCTAGCCGTAAGGTACAAGCTTTCAGTATCAACTATCAGAGTGAAATGAATGTAGAATGAAATCAGTTCCTTGCTCATTAAATCCAGAAGCACCTGCTGTATTATTATTTGGCTGTAAACCAAAAAAGAATGGTTTAGTTAAAGATGGTAGGGAGGGGAGCATTTAATCAAATTTATGCAGCTTTCTCAAAGTTACTGGAACTAAAGTAGCTGGTGATGTAATGTGTGAAGTCAAACGGAGTATTTTGCTGTGCTGGGGAAAACTAATGGAAACATTCACTTGGGGTAAGACAAATGGTATTAAATGAGAAAACACACCATGAATTGCAAATGGAGCTGAGTTAATTTGTTGCTACAGTAGTGTTGCCCTACTGTTAAATGAAGGCTGTGTAATTATCTTGCTGGCAGAGATAATGTCAAAACCTCATTTCTCCTTACATGCCTCATTTTTACATGAGGGCTAATTGAGCTGCAAGGTGACAACTGATTATATATGGCTATCATTGGGTCCTCTTGCTCAATTTGCAAACAATGTTATCTTTTTTAAGTGATGATTTTTATCACATGTCAAATTAGGGGTGGAAAAAATTTTTCTAGCTATTTTAGTAATTTGGAACATTTCATTTCTATCACTAAATTATTCTGAAAGATGCAAAGAAAAACAGTAATTAATTATGCATGTATTTCTTAAAGATTCTTCATGTTCATCCAGTTGACATGCCTTTACTTAGAACACATGAGGAGAGACCTATACCAGCCATTTTGCTTTGTAGCTGTCAGTTCTTTTGTATATCAACAGGACATTTACATGGCAGAGCGGTTCAAGTATGTACAGCCAGTTCCCATTCTTTCCGTATAGTTGGGCAATCTTATATGTCAAAAAGTAGTTAAATGTTTACCAGCAGAAACCATGTACTTTAGAAAATACTTAAATTTCGAAGTTTTTCCTACGTCTTTTGTAAAGAAGTTTAAAAACATGTTTAAAAAAATGCAGTCTAACACCTAAATCACACTTTCAAAAATGACAATTAGGTACTGAGATGTCTTGAATTTAGATGAGGGGTACTAAGTGCGTAAGTCACTATTGAAACTAGCGTAGGGTATAAGAATCTAGATCTGTTAAATGGTTTGACAATCTTACCTGAGTGCATAAATTGAAAAGGCTTAACAGATTTTTTTGTTTTAATCCTTTTTTCCCCCCCATGTTCTTGAAAAAGTTTAAACTATCTCTTAATGATGACTTAATTTTGCAGGCATAATCAGAAATTAAATTCTTGGATGTTTGGTTCTGTTAAGTCTTTCTAAACAAGAGAGAGAGAGAGAGAGAAAGGGTTTGATTTTACAGATAAGGAGAAGCTTTTATATTTTAAAAAATACTTGAAAATGAAAAAGATTCAGAACTATTTTTCATATGTGAAAAAAACACATTACCACATCTATATGATAAAAACAAAATTAAACCAAATCTGTAACTTTCACAATTGCTTTTTAAACAATGTACCATAGCTGGAATTACCATATCATATTTGGGGCAACTTCCCTATATGGGCTTGTGTGTGTGTGTGTGTGTGTGTGTGTGTGTATTTTTTTTTAATGATCTTTTTTATTTCTGGTGTCAGAGTGATGTTGTTGCTGTGATGGTCTAGGAATTATGTGAGAGGCAAGGATTTTAGGGGGATATTAGAAAAACTGCACAGTTTGGCTTCAGTTAAAATAAGCTTTTGAATGCAGTCACTTGTTGAAGAATGTCTAAATCTAGCACATAATTATGCAGTTAGTTCAGTAAAAGACACCACCATAAGAAATCTTTGCCCCTCACAATTTTTTCTCTCCTTTTTAAAGAGACAAGGAAGTTTTAATATAATTTCACTTCATTCTCATATTTTGCTTTGTTCCTTTTACACCAGGTAGAAGAACTAGAACAATCCAGAAGCTCTAGTTCTGCTTCAGTAAACATCCATGAGCACTCCTCCTTGCAAGCCCCAGCAGAGGAGGTAGGGCTTGTAGGAGTGTATCAGAGACAAAGCCTCACACACACTACTGCATCATTTTGACCAACTCTGTCATCTCTCAGGGTAGTTCAGGGTGCCTACCATAACCGACAAAGTCTCCAATTGCTGTCTTATTCTGGGCTGTTTTCTGTATTCATTGCATAAATAGGGCACCTATACACATACTTTGAACTTGCTCCAATGCACTATAATTACAGCGTGTTGGAGCAGGCTCAATTAATTGAGTCTGCTGGAGCTTGGTAATTACTAGGGCTGTGCGAAGCTTCAGTTGCTGATTCAATTCAGAGGAGATTAGGCCTGATTCGGTGGCCAAATCTCCGAATCCAAATAGAATTAGGAGACCCGTTAAAAGTTCCAAATGGAATCTGAAGCCTCTGAATTGATTCAGAGAGATTTGCAGATTCAGTTAGGCCGGGGAGAAGCAGGCACAGCTGGGTGGCTGCAGGTTCTCCTGCATCTTCTCCAGTTGTGCCTGCCTCTCCCCAAGCAGGGGGATTCATGGGAGAAGTCCCCATGGCTGCCCTGCCTGGCCACATCTCCTTCCTGGCCCCAGCCTCCCGGCACTTTAAAAAAAAAAAAAAAAAAAAAAAAAAAGTCCCCACTCACTGGCTGCAGCAAGGGCTGTGGGGGCTCTGGGTGCTTGTGGCAGAGCCCTTCCCTCCCCTCGAGCAGTCCGGGGCATCAGGGATGTCCCCCCGGCACCCGTGCGGCAGCTGCCCCATGGCATGGGTGCAGCATGGCTTAGCAGGGCACTGCACGCTGCCTGGAAACTGGGGCTACGGGCTGAGCACTGCTGGGCTCTGGCTCACACCTGGAGCCACCCCAGCTCCCAGGCATCTCACAGCACTGTGCCACTCACAAAGCCACCTAATTGGAACCTCTTGGTGAATCTTTTTATCTTTTCAGACCATGAAGCCTCCTTAAAGGAGTGCTTGTAGCAAACAAAGAAGAACTGCTGTTAGTTTCAGTACATTAACTTTTAGGTTTTCAGAATGTTCTTAGTAAGGCTGTGTGAAGCTTCAGTAGCCGATTTGTTTCTGAGGAGATGTGACCCAATTTGGTGGACAAATCTCTGAATCGAATCAGGAGACCCATTAATCTCTCTGAATTGAATCAGAAGCTTCCAAATTGATTCAGAGATTTGGCCATAGACTGTACAGGCAGGCACTAGGCAGTGCCAACGGGAGCATCCAGGGAGCAGGCGGATGAGCCTCAGCTTGAGCCAGCAGCCCCAGGAGAAGCCGTGGTGCATCCAGCTGCTCCCCTGCTGAGGCGAGGCAGGCAGTGCTGGCAGCCCCTGGAGAAGCTGCAGGAACTGGGGGGAATGATCAGGAGCTTGGAGAATGAAAAGGGGCTTCCCCCCAGCTCCTGGCTCGATCCCCGAGTTCCCAGTTCAATCCCCCAGCTCCTTGATCATTTCCGCCAGCCCCCACAGCTTCTTCCAGGTGTGCCAGCACTGTCTACCTCGCTCCAGCGGGGGGGCAGCCAGACAGCAGCCCCAGGAGAAGCCACGGGGGCTTGGGGGAATGATTGGAAAGCTGGAGGGAATGATCAGGGTCTGGGGGAATAAACAGGGGCTTTCCCCCAGCTCTCTGATGATTCCCTCCAGATCCCATGTCTTGTCCTGGGGCTGCCAGCATTGCCTACCTCACCCCAGCAGAGGGGCAGCCAGACAAACCACGGCTTCTTCTGGGTCTGCTGGCTCAACCTGGGGCTTGTCCAGCTGCCCCTGCTGGCACTGTCTGCCTGTATAGTCTATGGCCAAATACCTTTGGATTCAGATTTGGCCAAATCAAATGGAGACAGTGATTCGAATCACTGAATTGAATCGCTCTGCCACCAGATCTGAAGCGGATCCTTTCCACTTCATACAGGCCTAGTTCTTAGCAATACAGAGAGTAGCAGGTTTGTTCACTAATAAACCAGCTGATTGCTGCATCAACTTAAAGAATATTTTATAGGAAACTCAACCAAAAAAAAGCCTGCTTTAACAAATTTTAATTTTATTAATAAAACACTTAACATTCAGCAGTGGGAAACAGAAAAGAGCAATGACAGCATTATACTGGAAAACTGATATTACATCAGTAATAACTACTGAGCATGTTAATGAGGGACTAGGGCCTTCTATCAAGTACAGCTTTGCTCTTTAACATTTTGAATTCTGGTTTACCACAGAAATTCAATTTTTTAAAACTGATTTGAACTTTGAGACACACAGAGGAAACTCCTGAGACTTATGAGGAAGCTCCTGATAAAAATACAAATGAGAGTATGACCAGCTTGTTTTACCACTGGTATACTAACCATAATATTGTTTTGTAATATATATTTTCACATCTATATCAAAAGCGTGTATTAATTGTGCTTAATAAATCAAAGAAAGTTTCGACTACTTTATTGACGTATCAAGTCAGATAAGCATAGGCTTCTGTATACATTGTTTTTAAGGACAGAAAGTTTAAAAGTTTAATAACCTAACAAGTGATATTTGATAAAGAAAATGTTCTTTTTAGTCATTTGCTTTTCAAGTTAAATTCAGGTTAGTTGTTGCGTTGATTTTTTGTTTGTATAAGTACAGTATGAGCAGCAGTAAATCTTCATTTCTTTGTTCCTGAACATATAGCCTTCATATGTCTTCAGTATCATGTATTTGTGTGTGCTGTAATTAGTTTAGTCATGTATTCTAAAATGTGATATTTTAGAATTTTTGAAGGAAAGGCATCAAGTACATGTAGGAAATAAAAGCTGGCTATTTTGCAGAGGATGCTTGTCATGACTTGTGGAGCTCTATGGATGCTGGGTTGCCCTAGCTAGTGACCTCATAATTTCCAGAAGCAGGTGAAGGTGGCAATTATAGCTATGGCCACTATCTTGAACCTTCTGTAGTAGGTGATGAATTGCAAAATGGCTAGACCCAGTGCACAACAATAAACTCAAATAAATCTTCAATGTGTAATAATGACAAGACTGAAAGACTGGCAGCTATAACAAGGCTGCTGTTGTCACCCACTTTACTGTAGCCTTGATATTCATCATTATCAGCTGGAGCTAGCTCAAGAGCTGGACAAGAAGGTCCAAAGAAGGATGAGTTGTTTGCGCTGAAGCGTCCAG
This sequence comes from Gavialis gangeticus, assembly GCF_001723915.1. Lineage (NCBI taxonomy): Eukaryota > Metazoa > Chordata > Crocodylia > Gavialidae > Gavialis > Gavialis gangeticus. Next base: position 166,736,404 of record NW_017729022.1, on the reverse strand, counting down.
TAGGTCCCATCTGGCAGAGAGTAAATGGGATTTTTTTGCCTGTTCACTGGGCCAGAGCTGTCCATCATTTTGGGCAGGTATCTGATCACTTCATGCTGTGAGACAATATGGCTTTGTGCTGTTTGGTACAGCAGTGGCAATTAAAATATCTAAATTTTTAATTCATTCTGAACTTCTATATTACTTTAGCCAAAAAATGCAGGTTTTTGCATTAAAAACTAATCGTTATGTTAATCATGTTTTAATTATGTTTTAGTTCTTTGACAGAAAGAAATTAGTTAATCCTAGACCTACAGAGCTAGCTAAGTACTAAAACTATAGTTCAAATACTGCATACATTTATACATATACATTTTTGTTTTTTAATATTTTTGATGGGCAAAATGCAAAATCTTTGTAAATGCCAATGTAGATATACTGAGATTATTTAGCCTCAAGCAAGTTTGTAGTGACTATAAATCCTAATTGTCTTAATGCATCTTAACTTAATATTTTTCTCCGCTAAATACAATTCTACTGGGTTTACATCACACATGTAGCTTTCAGATGTATTTGTCAGACAAGCATGAAGGATTATTTTTAAAAAGAGTATGTACTACACTAGGCATAGAAAACTGAATACAGTTTAGTTTAACTTGGCAGCTTATCTAATATTCGTTTGATCTTTAGACATTTCAATGAGATCATAGAATTAATCAACATAACATATTAATCAGTGAATCCCAGATTGATTTTTCCCCTTAGAGGTGTACCAATTCTTGAACATAGAACAGTTGAGTTTATTGAACAGTAATTTATGAAGTCAATATAATTACACTTCATAGATTTGTTTTGTTTTTATAGCCCAGGATACTTTCTCGGAGGGAAAAAAAATCCCTTACATGTTTTCATTTATACACAAAGGTGACTGTCATCAGAGTTGAAAATTTTGTGTCTCGATTGCACACACTGCAAGAATATGTTTGTTTGGTAGACTTGTCTAAATGTACCTTCCTGATAGGTTGTAAGGTTAAGAACAAACTGTTATGATGGTAATCCTGCTTTAAAAATCTCAAATGTAGTAGTAGTAGTAGTAGTAATAATAATGGATTTATAGGTACAGGGAGTTATGCTTTTAACTTTAATTTTAAAAGTAGTATGCTCTGTTAGACAGGAGTCTTCTAGTTTGTATTTGTTCTTGTTTATATTTCTACTATATTTAAATACACCCCACAGCTTAGGCAGAATATTAGTTTATAAACATTTTGTAATACCTGGGATGACTAAAGTCAAGTCTTGCTTTAAATTTCTATCTTTCTAAACTTTGGGACCATAGCTGCCCCTTCCCCCCCCCAGTACCAGCTCTTTCAGGCCTTCCCCGCCCTTGTATTTCACAATAAATCTTAAAGCCTAAGGCATTAGACTCATGCAGATCTCTCTGCATTCTAGTGTCTTGCTGGAATAACAACTTCCAAATTTAAAGCTGAAGCATATTGTCTTTCATCTCTGTAGACTTAGCTTGAAACAGCAGTAGCCACATGAAAATATATGTCAAGAACACTGTTTTCTCATATTGGAATTTAGGCAATTTGTTTTCAGTCAGAGAACTGTTTCCAACCTATTTTTGGAGCTCCTCTGTGGCCTGACCATACGTTCTAACATAATTTATGGTGGCACTGCAACATATGGACTTTTCATCATTGTCCAGCTGAAATCCTCTGTTGGATATGGATGCTGCTTCCTATACTCCCAAAGCAGGTACATTAGAGTAGTATTTACTTGGATAGGAGTTTTATTCATCAGCATCTCACATGAAGTCAGAGCTGTCACACTGTGTAATGAGGATTTCTTATGCGTCTTGGACATGATGCTGTCAATTAAAGCCATCAGCTTGAGTGAACCAAATAAATACTTATTTGACATATTTAGTGTAGTATCTGATTGTTGTAGAAGAGCATCTGGAGGCCCCAGTCAAGCTTGGGGTCTCGGTGTACTCATGCTGCACAAACATAAAGTAAGACACAGTTATGCCCCTGGAAGCTTAGAATCTAAATGGATGAGACAAAATAGCAGGTGGAGAAATTGCTGTGACACCCAGGCAAAGGGAACAGAACCAAGCTGATACAAACTTCTAGCTTTTTGTTCTTTTATAATTGCTTTTGACAGAGATATTGTGTATTTTATTTTCATATAAATTGTTAGAGCAAGTTTACCAGAAAATAGAGGAAGGAGTTAGCTGAAAGGAAAAGGGAAAGCAGTAGGGGAGGTAGATGCAAGAAGAAAGGATTGGAAAGGATCTGGAGATGTAACGAAGTGGGAATATGTTTTAAATGAAGAAACAGAGTAAAAAGGTAGAAAGTGTCTGCAGCAAGCAGTTAATCATCATAAAGGAAACACTATTCAGTAGAAAGCAATTTGGAATAATCATCTTTTTAAAGTCCCTACTGAAGCTGCTTCTGCACCTGTTATTGATGGGCTTTGTCCCTGATCCTTTGTACTCAAAAAGATTTTTCCTTTTTTTTCTCATGGATACAGAACTGGGAAGTAGCAGGATTTGCCTTTTTCACTAGATAACCTACTTAAACTGTTTCTGCAGGTGTTCAAAGTCTATGAGTCTGACCACCCTGAAATCTCAATCTCGTCTCTCTCTCCCTTCCGCCCCACCCCTTTCTGTCCTCTGGGCCTATTTGGCTCCTTTCCACTACATTTTAAATTGGTGGTATAAGAAGTTTGCCAAGGTAGGGAGTTATTCAGTGATATTGGGTGAAAAGTGTGCACTAAGTAAACACTGTTAATGCTCTGAAATTTGTCTATTTCTCTGATCTGATTCATTCTGTTTTCTTTAAAATGATCCTAACCCATTCTTAAACTTACCTTGTTCCCCTTCTATTATCAGTTTGATTCTTTCTACCCAGGTCTGTGAAAATATTGTGAACATTTTAAGTGGTATAGAATTTACACAATGAGCAAAATGGGTAGTTCATAAAGCATGGTTTCAGGGAAGGGTGTGGTTCATTTCCTAAGTTTATCTAAGGAATTTGTCTTGGCTGCACATTGGGTGACCATGTGTTGTTGCATTTAGATGGAATAGTCCGTCATGTATTCATGGTTCTAACAGTGACTGTTTTGCTTCCATGTGCTGATGGCTAAATAATACACACTGATAGCAGAAAACCTTTTCAGGTCTGGCCCTTGAAACCAATTCTTGTTTTTATGGTGATTAGACACCAGGGGTATGATATTTAGAAGTGTCAACTTTAAAAGTGTTAAACCTTCAAGTTTAGTTGTTCCTCTACTTCCCTTAAGCTGCTGTCAATATCTGTCCCTTAATTTATATCTTTAGCCAATTGACTATGGGTTTCATAATCAAAAGTGTAATAGTACGTAGTATTGTCTGAGTCGCAGATCCAGACCTTTATTAAACAGCACTTTAATCATCTTAGAATATATTGTGTTCCTAAAAAAAACAAAATTTGAGATCAGTATCTAGAATTATGATAATCTGTGGTGTTTGGTGTGAATTGACCCCGTAAAGGTTGCTCATTGAATCAGAATATTATATTGCCTGTATTTTACTGGTGACGGTATTGTTACTAAGCTGACAGTAGCAAGGTATACTATGGTGATGGGTTTTTAGGAAAGCATGTAAAATGCCAGTATTTTCAAAATCTAGTACACACTGGGTTTTATGAATGATAGGGTCAATACCTTTTTATGGTAGTTGCTTTTTGTTTCTCTGTTCTCTATCATCAGGTTTTCAGTAGGTGCCTTATATGGCATTTTCTTCAGAATGGGGAAGTCCTTGCCATCTTCATCAGTTCTTTCTTTGGACATAAATTCCTCAGCCTCTTTCTTATCAAAAGTGTATGAAACAAAAAAGTGGTGCAGACAAGAGCACCAATCGTTGACATTGTTAGTAACAAGTTTTCCTTTCACAAAATTATGATTATATCTTAATCTATGGCAAAAGCATCTATCTGTTTCTCTCTATGGCACAAATCTTTCAGTTCTGTATGCTCATTAGCTTTATAGTTGTAGTAGAAAGGACTTATTCCATATACCCATGCTTCCCCTGATTAAACATTAAGCGATAAACAGGTGCTTAAGACTTTGAAACATTGTAAATAGTGTAAGTCAAGGAGTGGATTTCTCTCACCTTTTTCCTGTTTTTAATATGACGGAAGAATGACACCGGAATGTAAAGAAATCCAACCACAGAAAAAATGGAAATGACAAAAGTTGCACCTTTTCTATAGGAATACTTCTCTTGCACCTTGTCCGTTGGAATACTTCAATGGGTACAGTGGTTTTGCTGATAGGATACTTCTTGTCCAGGGGTGCAGACAGAAGTGACAATGTTTGCCCAATCTGACCACAGACAGCAGTTTATAGCCATGACCAAACAAGTGCACAGCTGCAGACAGCTTCAAAACTGGCTGATCAGGTGAAAATTGCATGAGGGGTCAGATGAAGATGTTTCAAAACAGAGTGTCTTCTGTAACTTCTGTCTGTGCTGCAGGAGCACCAATATTACTGGACTCTGTAAAGTGAACTTATCTCCACTACCAGCAGCTGGTTAGAGAATGTATTTTAACCTAAACTGAAAGGTGCCATATACCTGATCTCTCAAGTTTCCCTGTTGCTCTGTTTTACATACTGTTTGCATTTGGGGGGCTTGTGTCTCTCTCTTTTTTTTTTTAAACTGTTTAAGTTCATAATGAGAACTGATTGTTCAGATGTAATGACAAAAAAAATTCTGAAATGACATGTGGAGCTCTTAAAGTGGTCTTACATCATGTCAGGCAGTAGTTTTCAGAAGGATTTTACTATGCAATTACACACACTAATCACATAATTGCACATCTTAATTATTACATTTCTTACTTGTATAGTTACATGTATTTGGACTAATTATATTACCAGAATCTTTAATTACAAAATTATAGATACATATTAGAAAAAGGTGTGAAACTTTAGTCCATCCAATGAAAATACATCTACAATTCCCTCTTAACCTGCCGGACCAGGAGGTAATAGGATTAAAATTCAGTTCAGTTTTTTTTCTTCTCATTCAAGTAGCTGTATGCAATGCAGTGCAACCAAGTTGTCACCACCTAATTTAATGCCAGAAGTAATGCAAAGTTTAGTGAAGGCAGAACTTCTGTTCTAGCAGCGGTGTCTTGGATTGGTCCAATCTGATGTTCCTTATGCCTTGCCATATTATATTACAATCCCAGCCAAGATCCAGACTCAGCTACAAGATCCACACATAGTAATGACTATGGAGGTGTCCACACCCCAGTTCATTGTGCATCTGCAGTAAAGGTTGGCTTTTCACTGTCTAGCTAGCATAGCTCCCAATAACAGTGTAGATGTGGCAGCACAGACTTCAATTTGGGTTGTACAAGCATACCAGGGTATACATCCTAGGCTCTATTAGTCCTGTGCAGCCTGCACTGAAGTCTGTTTTGCAGTATTTTACTAGTATTATCTTTGCTAGCTAATTTAAAGCTAGTATTAAAGCTAGTAAACACTTTTAATGCTCTGAAATATGTCCATTTCTTTGATCTGATTCATTCCATTTTCTTTAAAATGATCCTAATCCATTCTTAAAATCTTGCCCTGTTCCCCTTCCATTGTCAGTTTGATTCTTTCTACCCGGGTCTATGAAAATATTTTGAACATTTTAAGCAGTGTAGACTTTACACATGGTTTCAGGGAAGGGTGTGGTTCATTTCCTAAGTTTATCTAAGGAATTTGTCTTGGCTGCACATTGGGTGACCATGTGTTGTTGCATTTAGATGGAATAGTCCATCATGTATTCATGGTTCTAACAGTGACTGTTTTGCTTCCATGTGCTGATTGCTAAATAATACGCCCTGATAGCAGAAAAACTTTTCAGGTCTGGCTCTTGAAACCAATTCTTGTTTTTATGGTGATTAGACACTAGGGCTAGGATGTCTGTCTAATTACTCTGCAATCATACCTTTGAATGCAGGGTAGACAAACTCTTAAAGTTCAGTGGCGGACTCTGGACTTCTTTCTAAGACAAACCAAACGAAACAGTTGCTAACAGTATTTTCTGTGCTCTCATTTATGCCCACTTCAGCATCAGAAATTACCATGGTCTTCTGTATCCTCGAGTCCGAACCAAAAGGACTGCATCTCTCTTGTTAAAATATATCCAACAGTAAAGCCAGATATGGGATAACAAACTTTTGGATACAGGTAACCAGACTTGGGTTAGGGGGGTATAAAAGCTTCACAAAAGGGGGGGAAAACCCATTATCAAATGGATAGTCATTATAGATCCTTCCATGACGATCATAAAAATAAATTTAAAAAGATGTCCTGAGGAACATTGTGTGCCCAGCCCTTGGTCTTCCAACTAGGTGGATCCCCTTGCATGGAAACCAGTGCTGGACTAGATAGCCTCAGAACAGAGCAGGTAAAATGTATTGACATTTTGAGTTTCTCAGGAGCAACATTATTACTAGTCTGTGTCTTCCCAGAGAGCCTTGAATTATATCCAACTGCTCATCAACCTTTGGTAAAGTATTGGCATAGGTTCAATTTTCAGGCTGAGTAAACAAAGAAAATAGCCATACAGGCTGGTTGCAGACATTAAACCCCACCCAAAAAAACACACTTTAAACTCTGCATGCCCCTCCACCAAGTCTAGTGCATGCCCAGAAGCTCACCCAATGTCTGTATAGATCGGATGCTTCAACAGGGCTTTTATGGTACTTTCCTCTAATAGCTGATGGAATTGGCATTAGATAAGAGCTCCAAAAAGTCCCATTGAAGCACACCATCTATACAGACACTGCGGAGCTAGGTCAAACTAACATGCTGCTGCTTCTGGTATATCGCATTTGTTTTCGAGGGAGGGATGTTCTACATCTGCCAGCACCCAAGATGTACAACAGATACAGAATGGGCTTTGCTCCCCTTGTTTTGAGTGCCTTTCTTATCTTCCTAGAAATCCTGCTTTTCTGGTGTTGTTTCCCTGCAGATTCTGCATTTACACCATTGATGTAAAAACTCTTAGTGCTCTTTTGTGCATGGGCCTATTCTGATATACCCTGGAGACTGCCGTGTCAAACATTTACAATTTTTAAGGCCAGAAGTTCCTGGTGGGTAAAGCTGCTGCTGCCGTGCCTCCCTCCCCACCACTGGCTCTCAAAACCCATGCACCCCACTTCTACTCTCATCCCCCTTCACCGTCTGCTCCCCCTTCCCTTCCCTTCCTCTCAAAACCTACATCCTGCATTCTCAGAGCCCTTCCACCCATTATTAATCTGGCTTCCTGCAAAACAAGCCGAAGAATTTCTAGCTGGTAATTTTTTGACTGAGCTAGAATATGTTTAAATCAAGGCTGAATATTTTTTTATAGCTATTTCAAAGATTGATTTTTAAAAAGCCCACTATTATCCTTATGTTTTAGTGTTTAGTTGCTCATGTTAAAAACAAGTTGTGTCTTGGTGTTACTTTGAATTAGTCTAGCTTTGGCTTCCAGCCATTCACTCCTGTTATTCTGCTGACTGATAGGTTAGAGGCAGTGGTGTAAAAAGCCAAATTGGCATTTGGGGCAACCCCTGCAAGAGACTGAGTTTCAGGGGGTAGGAACGTGGTTCTGAGAATGGGGGCAGGGAACACAGGTTCTGAGAGCAGGTGGGGCCAGCACGTGGTGTCGGTTCTGGGTTGGGGTAGGCAGGTTTAAGAGTGCGAGGAGGACCAAGGGAGCAGCAGCCTCACCTTCTGGGACCTTCTAAACAGTCCTAGCTGAGCTGCCTCCACTACATGATCTCCCTGCCCCAGCTATGTTGCTGTAAAAGTTACAGCAGCTGGGAACTGTTTTGGAGTTCCCAGCCTGGCAATGTTACTGGAGCACAGACTCAATGGCATGGGGGGCAATTTCAGCACCCCTTCTACCTCTGTTGCGCACCCCTAGTTATACTACTTAGCTTAACTTACATGAAGAAAAAATTTCTGATAGCCTGTGCTCAAGCCAGACCTTAAATGTTGTTTGCTAAGGAAAATAGCTAGACAGGTTTTCCAGATCTTCAGTCATTTGTGTGGCTCTTTTTCTTAAACCTTTTCCAGTGTTTCAATTAATCAATATCATATTTGAAGTATAGCCACCAGAGCTGGGCACAACATGCAGATGTTTCATTAGTGCTGTACACAGTTGTAAGTACCTCCATACTTCTCAATATGCCCTTGTTTAAATACCCAAGGACAGCATTTGAACTCTTAGCTTGCACACTCAACTGCAAGCTCATATTCAATCAGTTATTCATCTGGACCCTTAAGTTCCCTTTTTTAATTCTTTTTTATTCAGTTCTTTCCAAAATACCGGCCCTGACATTCTGCCATGTATATATATATTTTTGTTGCTTATATGTGACCTTACATTTAGTTCTGTTTAAGGTGCATGTTGTTCAAATGAGCCCAACTTACTACTAGAGGTGTAAAGTGATTTTTCTGATCTTAAAAATACTTTGGAGATTTTCTGTTCCATGTCAGAAATCACTCAGCACCTTTTTTTAATGATGGGAGACACACACAGAGAAGTAACTTTTAGTTATTGGGGCAGTCTTCTCCATATGTAAGGGACCTGAGTTCCAATTTGCTCTGCTCAGCCAGGTACCTCAGAGTGCTGGCACTGGTGGGTAGGGCTGCCTCCACTTTCCATCCTTCCTCCTTTCTATTTTTTGCTCTCTGATTTTAAGAAGAAATTCCATTAAAGCCTTGAAAGAGATCATTCTCAACAAATGTTTCGGCAAATTCAGCAGCTTCCTATGAGCAGTTCTGGCTCATGTGTCATTTCCAATGGAAAAACCATTTAGACTAAATTTACTTGCCTGTACAGGCCAAATAAATTGAAATACTGTAATTTATATGTGAAGAATCATCATTCAATGAGGAAATTGCTGGTTGAATCCCACAGGAGTTTGTTCTTGACACAGTGTTATTGAGTATCTTTACCAGTGATGTGGAAGGGAACCAAGTCACCTCTGGTAAAGTTTACAGATAACAATAAATGGTGGATGATTAAATGAGGACAGATCAGTTTTACAGAGTTGTCCAGTTTGAACTCATTTAATATGCCATATTTACTGAAATGTAAGACAAGGTTTTTCCCCCCCAGTCAGCATGGGGGCAGAGGGAGGAGAAGCCCCTTGTCTTATAGTCACAAGAAAACCTCACTAAATATGTTGTCTACCATTAAACTGCTGCCAGAAGCAGCATGTGCTCAGTAATGAAAACCAACGATGACATTGATTAAATGCAGCCAACATGGAGGTTTTCTTCCAACTTTAAATGTCTGGCAAACATCACCAAACTTTTGCGTGTGTGAGAGGCTTAGTCACCCCCTCTCCCAGCCTATCACAAGTGGGCCTTGACCAGGTGGGCCCATGACTCATCGAATTCCAGTCATGAGTGAGGGGTTTGTGGGCTGTAGGATCACCATGGCTTGAAATGCTGTTGACTCTGCAAGGGCCCACCCCAATGAAGTATATAATAAATCTTGAGCCTTTTGGCTTTGAGCTAATATAATGCTTAGTTTGTACAATGTATAAGTAGGTACAAAAGTGCTACTTTAAAAAGTGTTTATGGAGTACCTGTGCTACAGCTTGTTTTTGCCAAAAAAAGATAAAATGCATCAATTCTGGATTAACTAAGTCTATGAGTACCTATAGTAACTTGCCTATATGCAAATGATCATATGCATATTTATTTCAGAGTTGATGTTTTCGGATTTGCCCCTCACTTTCATGCGTTCAGGAACAGCAGGGTCTGATAGTAAGGGGGCAGGGGAAAGAGCGGCAGGGGAAAATCTGGGGCCTAGAGGACAGGAGGGCCACATGATCCCTCCCACCCCCCAGATTTATTTTCCCTGCTATACCAATGTGAGGGGGACAAATCCAAGGCAAAACTCCAGTAATTGGATTCTTGACCTGGAATATTATTACAAATATATAAATGTTACCATAAATATAATCTAATTATTAGGGGTGGAGGAGTTGTCTTCTAAATTCAGCACCATCTTATAGTTGAGTAAATATGGTAATACAGGCTGTGTTAGTTTTTGACTAGTGATTGGTTTTTTTTATTAAGAATGTCTTTCTGTGCCAATTCAAGTGCTTTTAGAAATATTTCACATCAAAACTGTTACACTTTGTTAACCAACTTATCTCCTCAAAAGTGATATTGATGGTTTCTTTCTTGACAAGAGCTATTTGCCACTTATCTCTGCACTTTTCAGGAGTGGTGAAGAGGAGGAGGTCAGAGAGGGTCTTGCACCAGAAGTACTTACTATGAACAAGCCACAAGTTTGCACCATGAGTACTCTGTGTAATGGATGAATATTTCAGTGGGTCTATAGCTGCAATCATTTTAAGCGTGTAACTCCCACATGCACCTGTATAGCCAATAAAATCTGGTATGGAGAATGATGGCTTCTTTTCCATTCTCTTCCAATGACAATTTTTCCAGAGAGATTCATGACCCACGAGGAATGGAAATAAATTAATAAAAAATATATCTTCCTTTCCTTTATTTAACTGTGTTGAATAGGAGAAGACCAAAAACAGCTGATCTTCCCCACCTGCTGGACCCTATGTTGTTACTTCTGTTGCTGACTTAACAGCCCTTCCTAACCCTAATCCCAGCAGCAGTTTCTTGTGCTGAAAGAAGAAACTGAGTTATACCACAAAACATCCAATTTCTGCCTTCAAGGTTCTTTGGGTAAATCCAATATCTTTTATTAGACCAGGTAAAATAGTTGGAAAAATTCTTCTGTGCAAGCTTTTGGGTTCAAACACTCTTCTTCAGGCAGACGAAGCATCTGCAATTGTTTTGTGCTCTTCCTGGGTGTGATAGTATAGATGCCAGGGGGTAGTATGTGAGAATGCCAGTCAGTGAAAATGCAAATTGTGGCAGACAATGGGTGAGAAACAGGTTGGGTAGGGAGGGATTCCTGCCCTCTGTCAGGTATCCAGGTTGTAGCCATATTGGTCTAGAGGCAAAAGGAATTAGGACTCGTGGTAGGGGTGATGTCTTTTATTAGACCAACTAGATTTTTGCAAAAAAAAAATCTTTATTTGCGAGATGTCGGGCACAAGCACCCTTCTTCAGGCATAGGAGAAAAGATTGCAGAGGTTCTCTCAGCTAGAAATGAAAGTTCATATTTCATAGAAGAGTTAAAGTTGTGGTAAAAGCTCCTATTTGGAACAGTTCTACCTGGGAGAACATTTACAATCGTTTCTCCTATGCCTGAAGAAGGGTGCTTGTGCCCAAAAGCTTGCATTTAAGACATTTTTTTGCAAAAATCTAGTTGGTCTAATAAAAGATATCACCTCTGCCATGACTTCTGATTCCTTTTGTCTAGACCAATAGGGCTACACCCTGGACACCTGACACATGGAAGTTACCAAATTTTAGCCAATTTTTAAAACAAAATCTTCATATTTTTACAAGGAGGAAGCAAGTTTTACCACCAGAAACCGGAGACCCCACTTCTGCCTTTGTTTGAGGTAATTTGCATTATCACAGAGCCCAGAGACACCTCACCACATAAGACATTTCTGTCCAGAAGAGTTCCATCCTTTAACTCTTTTCTGAAATATGAAACATCATAACCAGAAGGAATTATGACTACATCTTGCTTGCCACCAAACAACCTTGAGGTAAACAGACTCTTCCAACTTTTCTGTGAGCCAAACCTGCACAAAATGAACTGTGCCAAACGGGAGATTTTACTGCACCTTTAACTCTCCTATGAATTATGAACTTTCATTTCTACCTAGAACTTTTACAACTTTTTCTCCTATGCCTGAAGAAGGGTGCCTGTGCCTGAAATTTTGCAATTAAAAACATTTTTTTTTTTTGCAAAAATCTAATTGGTCTAATAAAAGATATCACCCCTGCCATGAATTCCGATTCCTTTTGCCCTCTGTCAGTACCCCTGTCTATTTGAAGGCCCTCTCTTGCCATTACTGTTTCCACATATATATATATATATAAAATTGTCTAAACTTTTTAGCAGATAACATGCAAGGAAGACCTTGTAGTGAAAACAACAGCCTGAACATCTTATTTTGTTCTTTTAAAGACCTCTCGGCCACCGTGAAGTGTTATTGGCCTTCTGCAGGGTCAGTGGTTTGATAGATGTCAGGAAGCATTTTACCTAAACTTGAGGCAAAATTACAATATCTAAAAGGGGGAGGAAAAAACCTCATCTTGATAGCGGTATAGAGAATCCTGATTTTTCTTGATGGGAAATCTAGTACTGCATGCTGAATTTGATGCTTCTAATGGTGTACTTTTTCATTAATCAATGTTGGCCTTATTCTATTACACTAGAATACTGTATTACTCATGAAATGTGGCTAAATAGAATATTTTTTTATTTAAAATGAAAAAAGAATGCCAGAATATCATGTAAAATACTTTTAATGTATGCATGTTGTGTTCTACTTTTCTAAATTAAAATATCCCAAATCATTTCTTGTGAGGAAAAAAATTAACCTGTGAAATCTTTAAGATCCCAAGCTTTTGACTAGGAAAAAAAAAGAAAATTAGGAAAAAGGGTGTCAGAAACTTCAGCAAAGTTATGCTTTATGTATGTACCATTGATACATGTGTGTATACATATAAAAATACATGCTGTATAAACTATATAAACAATCAAGCAATCATGTCTTTCAGTATTATCTATTGCCATCATTCCCCATGCATTGAGGCTCTCACTATAGCTATTACTATAAAACGTTCCCTAAGTACATAAAGGCTCTAATCGTTAAGATTTTTATTACCAGCCACACACACAGAGCCGCAAATTGCCTTGTTTCAGATTTATTATGTATTACTCAAGAAATTCTATAAAGATCAAAAGAACTGATTACAATGTTGACCTTTGCATTAACTCATCTGAATTTAAATTCGAGTGTTTGATTTGGGAAAATAAGTCCATTTATCATAGGTCTGCTACTGAGAGGATTGTGCAGCCCTGATTGGGAGTGCTGAGACCAAATTTATTTATTGAGCGTGGGCTTGAAAATTGTTTGTAGGACAAGAGGAACAAAAGTTTGACCTGCCATTGTATAGTACCAAGGGAACAATGTGGTAGTTGCCCTTTTCAAATATCTAGTAGTCAGTCCATTTCAATGTTGCTGATAGGGCCAGAGGATATTAATAGCTTATAGTATTTTTAAAATGTAAATCATCCTCAAATCAATGTGCCTTTTTTTGCTGTGAAATAACTAGTTCCTCATTACAAAGGTTTAACAATACAGAAGAAAACAATAGCTACTGTGATATTTTGAGGCATAATGCTTTTTTATTTTTTGTCAAGCCAGTTTAAAGTTTCTACTGTACATCGGTAATGTATACATTAATGTATTAATATTTTGGACCAATTCTTGAGGTAGTGTAAATCACTGTAGCTCAGTTTGTAAAGAGCAGTAAGCTGATTTACATCAGCTATGAAGCTTATGATTTAAAAAAAGCTTGTTAGCATAGAAGTTGGAGTGTTCTATTAATGCAGTTTCATAAACATGAACTGAAACATCAATATAAGTCATCTCCATAATTTACTAACTGAATATAAAGCATCAAGTCTTATTTGACACAAATATGTTATCTGCTGTATAATTTAAAGAAACTAAATCCTGAGAGGAATTATATCACTATTAAGCATGTAGTCATTATACTACTACCGATGGTGCCATATGATTACAAAACGTAGTTATACAAGCACATCCAGGGACTTTTTTTATTGTTTTTGCTTATATTCTTTCACTTTTTCTTAGGTATGTAAATGCAGAAATGATTTGATGACATATACATCAGGTGTATTATGCAACATTTGCAATTACTTGCACTTGAAGTAAATTGGTAGGTTTTCTGAAAAATATCCTGAACCATTTAAACTAACTGAACAGTTTTTTTAGTAAAACTTTAAGATGTGTAGGTACAGCATGTCAGGTGTGTCTTGGCAATTAAATGTTTGTATTTGGCATGACAGCATGTTTGCTAGATATTTTATGATGCTGCTATGTCCATGAGCAATTTAATGAAAGAGAGAGGCAGGTGGAATCGAAATTTGAATTTTGGTGTGAAATAAGCTTGCCTTGTTGCACGGGTTACAATGATTTGAAATTGTTATGTCAGTTATGGTGGCCTGAAAGATAGGTTTCAGTAAGCAAAGCTTAATACACACTTCACCCTAAGGACCTGCACAAGGGTTTCACACTCTAACAAGGGTCATCTGATTTGTATATATACATGTTTTGTATATAAGAAATTCAGGTTTTACCTCTAGAAGGGTTTAACATAAGCCATTTTAAATGAGTAGTAGTACTTACTGTCAAACAAGGATTTACAATTGAATCTTTCAAAAA
>NW_017729022.1:166721065-166721997 GCF_001723915.1 Gavialis gangeticus | reverse complement strand
ATTGAATCTTTCAAAAAAAAAAAAAAAGAAATCGTAATGTTCTAATGTGGAGTTTTCATATATATTTAAGTTCACTGTTTGTATTCTAAACCAATGGAAGAGAAACTTGCTATTTATATGCTATCAGAGGAAGTGTATTTTCTGCTACATCTCTTTCTACTAATCTTTGCCTTTAGTTTTAAAGCTCTTACCATATGGTAGAGTTAAGGAAAGTCTACACAGCAGTGTCCAACGCATCTGGCCCCTCAAGCTAGCTCTGGAGCATGGGGTTGCATGTAAATTCCTAGCCCAGGAGGCAGCAAGGTTAATTGCTACGGCTTGCAGAACTGCAGCAGCTGCTGCTTCTCCTACCACCAAATTTCCAGGCTTGCGGACCAGACGACAAGGCTCTGTGGTCCAGAACCAACCCATGAGTTGAGAAATTTGGTGGCAGGATGAGTGGTGGCAGTGATAATTGCCATGGTTCCAGCACACATGTCAATTAACACTGCTACTGCTGTCCTCACCAACAAATTTTCAGACCTTTGCAGAGATCTATGGGCTGGATGACACCTCTGTGGGCTAGATCTTGGTAACCAGTTAACATGTTATTTTGAAATAACATCATAGCTCTCTTGCTGAAAGCAATACTTTTACTCTTTCTGCTACTTTATGCTATTTTAGAACTTCTAACTCAGGATCAGGGCACATGTCCATTATATGGTCATGATTTAATGAAATTGAAAAACTTTTTTAAGGTTAGAAAGGGCACCAGGAACCTCCCTTCTTTACCAGCTTTACACTGTGAATCACAAAGGTTCCTATTCGGGAAAGATCCAATTTACAAATTATTGGGGATGTTCCATTCTCTGTTGTTTTTCCATCCTATTTATTCATGTTAACAACATCTCTGGCTTATTGATAATCTTACAATGGCATTAACATGTTGGTGT
>NW_017729022.1:166704574-166716065 GCF_001723915.1 Gavialis gangeticus | reverse complement strand
GGCTCTAGCCAGCACTGCATATCCCAGTGATGGGCACAGCCCCACCTGGCAGTCTTTGCCCTGGGGGTTGCAGGTATTCCCCACACTCGCACAGAAGGGAAGCTCCAGGCTCTGGAGCCAGCTGGGGCGGGGAAGGCAGACAGCTCCAGTGCCTGGGGCTTCCCTCCTGTGGCATGCAAGTGCAGGGAGCACAGGTGATACAAACGGCCTGGCAGGGGCTGTGCTTTTCACTGTGATGTGCTGGTGACTCCCTTCCCTTTCCTCCCTAATCTTGTTTCCTTCAATCTTCTACTCATTCTCTTACTTTTGCAGAAATCAGCACCTGCAGGTTTATTCAATTTGAGGAGGAAAGGTGTATTAAGAACCAGTATAGTAAAAATTTTCATAGGTTTATTAACTACAGGTACATTTAGTAGAGCTGTGAAAATTTTCATCAGCCAAAGATCTTAGGAGTTACCCTCCCACTGTTTTTCTCAAAAGAAAGAACTCCCCTAACCTCCATTTTCTACTCAGAAGTCCCTTAGTGGTGCAAGTGTTACTTAAGATCTGCATATTATTTCTCATAGCACTGCATCTTCTTCCCAATATAGATATTTTAATAGAAAAGCAAAGATAAAACTAGCTCCACGTGGAGATAAAAATAGAGTTTAACCATTTCTTAGTCGTCTACCTCTATGCATTTCAGAGCCATAAAAGGAGAAGAGTGTGGGGGGAGGAACTGATTTACGTACTGAAGACAATGTGCCTTATCTTTTGGTTTGAAGACTATCAGTGATTTTTCTGCAAGATTATTTGTCTCTACATATTCAAGTATCTGCTACATGGACAAATCACATTTTAAAGACATCTTAGAAAAGTGAAAAAGTTAATTAATGTAGTGAGATGTACCTAACTACCAGGTGATTTTAAATTATTTACCACTTGCACTAAACTTTTAAGTTTGACAACACAGTGAATAAATGAATAATGGCCATCCTTTCTGGCTGATGTGCCACAAATGAAGCCCTTCTCTTTCTCCCTCACCCACCCCAAATGCTGCTCTCATTGTCCTGGGGTGCCATAACTGAAACAGAAGTGCTCAAACTTAAGGCCGTACAAGATGGAGCAAAGGCAAGCTACTGCTGTTAGAGGAGATGTTAGGTGTCCCCACCAAAAACCAGGTTAAGCCTTCCTTGTCCCTGCCACCACCAGACTGTTATATGGTGAATAAGGATTTAAACTCCTTAATTCAGCAGTGGCTGCAGGGCTAGGGGTGGGTTAATCCAGCTCTTGACGATGACTTCTGACACTTTCTCTTAAAGCTGTGCCATGTTTCAAGTTGCTGGAGACTTGAGAGACTTGAGCCTCTCTTTACTCAGGGCTCACATATCTCACACAAAAGCCACCTGTGTCATGTATGACACATATGCTGCAGGTTGGCCACTGTGGAATTAACTGTGTTCCAAAGACCAGGAATCTCATATAGATTATCTAGAAGTTTCTTCTTTTTGCCTGGTTTCTGTTCTTAATGTTTTTCATTATTTATTACTGCTTCACTTTAACAAATGAAGTACCCAGTAGTCACTTAGCAGACTCAAGCTTCCAGGGTAGACTTACGGAAAAAGTAATGAGACTCCCCACTCACCAAGCTCTTAATTTAGGTTAGCCTGCAAGCTGACACAGTTGCTGTGGCTGAAGCAGACATCATATGCAGACAACTCTTTGGAGCCATAGGCAAGACATTTCTTGAGTTGTCTTGCTTTGGACTACAATGAGGGAAGGAGAATCTGTACAAATCCTTCTCTCAAATGGTAGCCAGCTTGTAGACCACTTGTTTATCTTCTCCAAGCAATGCCATGATTGCATTGTGAGTGCCTACATACTAACTGTGACAACCCCAGATCATTTGATGGAAAAATGTTATGATGACCCTGAGACAAACTCTCTCCCAAATTCCAGAAGGCGATGAAATGATTGTCCTTAGGGACTTCCGTGCCTACATTGGGTCAGATTATGAAACCTAGCTCAGTATCATCAGAAAGCACAGTGTAGGAAACTGCAGTAATGGTCTCTTGCTCCTCCAATGTCTGGCAAATTTGATTTGATTATTACTAGTGCTAGACCTCGTTCCAAGAAGTAGCAGTTACTCGATTAGGTCATCCTCAGACCATGGAGATATTAGAAATGTAACATTTAAAAATCATGATGGCCAGATCATTGTTATCTTCAGACAGAGCTAAACCTGAATCAAACAACCAGGAGGATTCAGAAGGAAGTGAGTTACATCAATGTCTCTTCACTCAAAACTGAGCCTGTGAAACATGAATTTTGTAAAACAGCTGAAAATCAGTTCAACTCAATGACTGGGGATATTGAAGGTGACTGGAAAATTTTAAGGAAGCTTTTATGCGAGTAAAACTCTTAAGCCAAACAATTTAAAAGTGCGATCTCCAGAAAGACACCAAAATCCGGGCCTACAGTAGTCATCATCCCTACTCTCTTCTATGGATGTGAAATGTGCATGACTTATTATCATCTCAAGAGCATGGAGAGGCATCACTAACATTGCAACTGAAAATCCTCCACATCAAATGTAAAGATCACCTCACAAATACCAGCATCCTTGCTGAAGCCAGTGTTAACAGCATTGAGTAAGTGATCCACAAGCGCCAACTTTGCTGGACCAAACATTGTGTGTTGATGCTTGATTCTTGATTCCCAAAACAAGTGTTCTACTGCTAGCTTAAGCTGTGCCTTGAAATGCTGACATCAAGAGCGAGGAAGAGCTGGCTGCTAACAGACTCCAGTGGCCCTGCAGCTTCAACCAACCATAACATTTCAAGATGAAGTGTCTTGCCATCAAAACAGAGAAGAGAAAGCAGAGGAATGAAAAAGAAAAGGAATCCCAGCCAATATCCTACTCTCCCCTGCAGAAAATCTGCAACTTGTGCAGATGGAACTGTAGCTTAAGGATTGGACTCTCAGATCACCTCAAGACCTATCAATGAGCCATAATTCAGATCATCCTCGAAATGAGGAATTGCCAACCACAAGGATGAAGAAAAGTGAAAATGATAGTGCAACTTAGAAATTACTTGTCAGAAAACTTCAAGAAAACAAAGCCTGAAAGGATGAGCTGAACAATTTAGAAATATACTTAACAAAAGAATTTTTGCTCCATGACGAAACTGCTTACCTGTTGTGTCCATCTTTGACTATGAAGGCTTCAAGGAAAGAAGTTGAAAATGTAATATGAACATTTTCTAATTGCATAACACCAAGATCTGATGGAATCCTAGTCAAAGTCTATAAGGCTTGCAGCAGTCATGGAACACACTAAACAAATGCATTTCAGTAAAACAATTCCATTAAATTCGTACTACTTCCCTGTTTTTAGAAGCAGGAAGGTACTTATACAGTGTGACAGTCATTGGCTATGTCTTTTCCTTCTTGTGACTACTGGCAAGATCTTCACTGGAATATGTAAACCAAATTACAATTTATGTAGCCAAAAGATGTTGACAGATTGTGAAACAACTGGTTACCAAAACAGCAATTGCTTCTGTTACAATGATTTGCCTCTGTCAAATAAGACTATGGTAGGGCTTGCATATGCGTTAAGCACAGCCTGAATGCTCAACTCAATGGATCGATCTACACGTGTACTTTACTGCACAATAAACTAATTTACTGCACAGTAAAGTGTCACTATCTCCATGTGCGCCACAATTAGGGCTCAGATTAATATACTCTGGCATATGATAGTCACATCAGACACGAATACTGTCCAACGGTGGAGTAAATTATTGCACTTTAATGGACATGTAGATGATGTCAGGATTAGTTTACTCCGGCTCAGATTGCACCATAGTTTATTCAGTCACATTAATTGCATGTGTTAACACAGCCAAGGTATGCAACATAACTGGGAGCAAATTGCACAGAACAGGATATGGCAACCTATTCAAGAACAGCCCTTTCTGAAAGCCAGCTCTTTCAAGATACTAAGCTGAAATTCAAGAGGAAAAGTGTTTGCTTGATATCTCCTATTTGATGTCACAAAAAATGGTGTCTGATGATGAAGATTGGAAAGAAGAAGTATGGCTAATATAACATGAACAAAAGGTTCCTTTAAAACCTTTTCTAATTGGCAAGGTTACATTTAAGAATACAGACCACTCACTTAAATCACTTCAGAGCATTTGTTTGATGTTCCATTTTCACTGACAGTATCTATTTTATGGCTTTCCTTATATTCCACCATTCCAGTCCATACAAGATCAATGCAATGCTAATCTCTTATACTATGATTTTACATATATGTCTAAATATTGTTGTTAAACTTTGCAAAGTTTTCTAAGTACAATAGTAGCTAGGCTGATTCTTTTTGTCACCTTCACAATTTGTTCAATACTATTTCTCTACGATTACAGTTTTTTCCACATGTTCAGGTTCTTGGTCTCTGACTTTGATCTTTACCTCTTCCTTTTGCCTTCTGTTTACTGATGCTCACTCTGAATTTTCTTTTTTCCTTGTATACCTTGTCCATTATTCTCTGTAGAGTCTCCTTGGTCAGAGTAACAAGATCAATATCATCTTGCAAATCTCAAGGCATTCACTCTACATATAGCATAATACATCTCATTTTATCTCTGGATGCTAAAACCTTTACTATTTCCATAACTAAGATGAACAAATCTCACAGGAGAATGCATCTTTGCCTCAATCCTGTGTTCATCCTGACCCATTCCATCAGCTTCTTGTCCATACCCATGACATTCATTGCCTTACTGCGTATTTTTTATCAGCCAGATCAGTTTCTCAGAGATGCTATACGCAAAGCTTGCCATATCCCTTTCTGCCAGATGTTATCAAAAGCTTATTTGAAGTCTATGAAATAACTTACTCAGGTTCAGTTATGTTTGTGTGTACTTCTCTGAGATATGTCTTATCACAAACAGCTGCTCTGTTGTACTTCACCCTGGTCTATATCTAACCACTGCGAGTGCTACTTCCTTGTGCATCTTCATTGTCCTCTGTAACATCTTGATGAATGTTTTCCTGACATACTGAGTAATTCCTTTGTAGTCCTCGCACTTGCCCTTATCTTGTTTTCTATAGGCCAGTATTATCATCACTTTTTGTAAATGTTGTTGGATACCTTGTTCACCAGCTTCCACCTTACTTTACATTCCTTGCATACTTGCAGGAGCTGAGTGGTTTGGGTTTTTTTTTTTTCATTTCCTAGCTTTATCTTTCTTTTGGTTGCACCTCCCCACCCCCCAACCTTTTATTTTAACTTCCATCTTTTCTGCTACTTGTAAGACTTCTGCCATCTAATCTCCACTGTGTATATTGGGAAGCTTCTCTAGGACCCTTGTCACCTCTGGCATTTTGCATGTTGTATGGTTCCTTAAAATATTCTTTCTCACCTGTCCTATTAAAGTATCTTATCTGGAAACCCAATTCTTGTCATAGTTCTCCTTGTATTTTCTGCTTCTTTACATTTTTTGCTTACCCAGTTCTCTTCCCCACCTTGTTTTATCTTGTTATTCCTGTCTGAACCTTGCATCTTCCTCTTTTTTTTTTTTTTTTTTTTTTTTTTTTTAGCTTTCTGTGCTTGTCATTCAACAGCAGCTCTACATCTGTTATATCCTTGAAATCTTCCTTTTTCTGTCATCAGCAGCTTTAGAAGATTGTGGTTCTCAGGTACAACAACTTAATATAGTTCTAATGATTAGAAGAGTGGCAGACAGTTATTTTGGGTGGAGAGCCACTTAAGTTTTGGTGAGTTGTCTAGGTCTGCATGGGTAGCCCTGCCCCTTGACAGTTGTCCCACCCCTGGCCGCTATCTTGGGACCAAAAGTCCTATCCTTAACCCCTGACCTCTGTCACTAGAAGTCCCTCCTCTTCCCCCCCCCCAGAAATACTTCTTTTGGGAGAGGGGGTTGCCATCTTAGAACCAGAAGGAAACCAAATCATACATTAAGTCAGGCACTTACTATAACATATTTTAATTTTATTACAAATATTTTTTCATGATTTGTGTTTGCATACCGTATATAGAGGTAATTGCATAATAATTCAAAAATAAATTTCGTCTTGTATATTGGTTGTGTGTGTGTGTGTGTGTGTGTGGGGGGGGATTGTGAGGGAGTGTGGCTGTGTGGAGGGGGCATAGAGTAAGTTTGGGGGGTTGTGTATATGTGGGGGGTTGTAGGGGCAGGGTGTGTGACATTTTTGGGGTGTAAGATATGGTGGGGGGCGTGGAGACCCCTGCTGCACTCCCCCCATGGCACAGCAGCAGCAGGCGGAGGCACTCAGGGTGCTCGTGCCTGGTGCAGGCACTGGTGCCCAGCAGGGTGCAACTCTGACCAGCACTGCACATCCAGCATCTGGGGCTTCCCTCCCATGCCATGCAAGTGTAGGGGCTGTGCATGCATGGCAGGGAGTGCTGGCAACCGAGATGGCCTGAAGGAAGCTGCACCCCCTCACCGCGATGTGCATTGTTGGCTGTAGCTGCACATCACCAGGCAGCAGTGCCTGTACAGGGCACAAGCACCCTGAGCACTCCTACCTGCTGCCGCTGCCACCGGCAATGCCTGCTGGGGTTGCACATCATGGAGGGAGTATGAGGAGGGTCCACATACCCCCACACCCTCCCTCACACCCACACACTGCCTACCCATGGTCCACGCTGCCACCACCCCCTGGGGCCCCACGCTGCCGCCAGCCCCAGCCCCGCACTCCACGTTCCCACTCAGCTGCAACTTAGCCGCCTCCACTTCCCTACCTGCTTCCCAGAGCAACAGGGAGGCAGGGGAAATGGAGAAGGTCTCCAGGGGCTGCAGCAGCAGCCCTTCCCAGAAGCTGTGTGCTGGCCAGGCTGGGCCCTTCCACCCACAAGGGTGGGAGTAAGGTGCAACAGGGTATGTGTGGGGAGGGGGGGTGTACACGTGGTTGCCTCGCTCGCACTCTTGTGAGCCAAAGAGCTAGGCAGGGTACAATTCATTAGTGGGTGCTGCAGGCCAGATGAAAGTGCCTGACGAGCTGCTTCCGGCCCGTGAGGCATATTTTGTCAGCCCTTTGGTTAAAATGTTATGAGGTGTGTCACAACTGAACATGTTCTTGTTAACTAGGTCGCCAAATGGTAACCAAATATGTTCAGCAAGTTTGACAAGGAGCATCACCAAGGTAATTGTTTATACCATGCTACTGGGACATAATATCCACTAGTAGAACTTTTTCACTAAAGTATATCATTCAGTATATTAAATGCATTTGTGGACAATTTTCCTTGGAGTCTCAGACCAGCAGAGATGCCCTATGCCTGACAAAGGGTGACTGCGCCCGAAAGCTTGTTAAGAATTTTTTTTCCAACTATTCAGTTGGTCTAATAAAAGACATCTACCCGAAGAACCTTGCCTGCCTTTGTGGACAACAGTCATTGTAGGCCATCATCAAAAATAAATGAAAGTAATAGAATATTTGTTGATATGATTCTTGCTACCACTGAAACAATGAACTTCTACCCACAGGAAAGACTAAGAATTCCTGCTCCATAAAAATCCCTGGG
Source organism: Gavialis gangeticus (assembly GCF_001723915.1). NCBI lineage: Eukaryota > Metazoa > Chordata > Crocodylia > Gavialidae > Gavialis > Gavialis gangeticus. The sequence goes on along the minus strand of NW_017729022.1, from coordinate 166,708,510 downwards.
GAAAGCCAAAAAATGGCAGCCAGAGAAGCCTGTAGATCCCAGCTGCTGCTCCTAGAGCAATGTTGGAAGCAGTGGTTGGCAGAAGCCCAGAGGCTACAATTTAACCTCTCAAAGGCTGCATGCAAGGGAGTGGTAAACTGTATTACCCATCAGCCACAGCTTATCCCTCAGAACATTGACATAACTGATTTAAAAGCATAAATCCACAGATACTGAGTACTTTAAAAGTGACATAAGAAGCGTTATCTAGGAAGAACCTGGTAGGGGCAGAAGACTGTGATGATGCTATCAGACACAGAGCTCGCTAAAATTCTCCCCATCCTCTTATATACAGCCACAGTAGGTGTAGTAGCTGAGTAGGTGCAATAATTAACCAAACAAGCCTATATGAAAAAATTTGTCATAAACCCCTCAAATTGTTCTTTACCAATACCCAGAAAACCTGAAACACAAATAGCAGCAACCTGGTAATACAGAATGCAAGTCTTGAGTCTCACTTTAAAAGTTTGCTAGACATGTCTCTAGCATGTGTCAGAGGTGTTGACTTCCCAAGGTCCAGGTGTTGCTGTCTTTTTCTTCAAGACAGTGTCTTGGAAGAGCTAACTTTTTAAATGCCGGCAATACCAATTACCAAAAAGGGCTACAGGCTATCTTTTAAGTAAGCTACTACTATTATATAGTAAGGTCTTTTTCTATAGTTGAAATAAAATTTTAAAGTGCATTCACAGATGAGCACCAAGTTGGATACCAGTACATAACATTGGTTGATAGCAACTTCACTTAACCTACTAATGAATATATGCAGTTTATGCACTGTCAGTATGTCTTGTATTAGTGTACCAACTGCCTTACTGAAGTGCTGATACCTTATATAGGATAACTATGAACTGTAAGAAGCCTGACAGTCTCCTTTTTAAAATGATGTCACTAAAGAGGAATTACCACTTCAGAATTTTCTATTACTGCCTAAAGTAATAGAATTCATGAATTATTTACATTTAATATTTGAAGACTAGATGATGGACAGATTGGAGAATGTCTTACTGAGAAGCAATTGCACTCACTGTAGTGTATTTTAAAATAAATTTAGCTTTATTTCTAAGGTCGCTTATATGTGAGGACATAAAGTTATGACTCAAGCATGGCCTGACAATATTCCATAGAAAGTTGTTGTCAAGTTTCCTGCATATTCCTTCTGTTCCAGAGTACTTAGCTCATGATTCAGTGGTGGAGAAAATTATTTTATGAAGTACAAGTTGTATTATGACTTAAGAAGGGGAGAAAAGGTTACAGATATACCCCTAAGTTCTGCCTAGCCTCACACACAATTTTAGAGAAAAGTGAACAAGCAGAAGTAAAACAAGAACAAAATAATGACTGTGTTTAAGTAAATAAATAAATAATATTATTTGGCAGAAGTGAAATTTCCTAGGCCTCGACTTGAAGTTCCATTTCAACCAGGAAGTAAGCTTTAAGTTGTTGTATGACTTATGTTGTCCTTTGGCACAAGTGCAATTTTAACTGGAAAAAAAATGTGTTTTTGATCACTATCGAAGTTCTCCAGCATGAATGACGAGAACTTTGCTTTTATTTTAGCTTTAAAAGTGGTGTTAAGATAGTGCAATCCTGTGGTTTATAAACTAAACCTTGAAAAGGCATCTGTCCTAAAACAATCGAAAAGTAATGTTCAAACAAATATATGTGTTGTGGTTATTTTCTTTTAAGTGTGAAAATCTTATAAATGCTGCAGTCTAGCATCTGCTATACCTACCTATCACCTGGGTTGTCATTTAGTTACCACTTATTTTTCTGTTGAATAATCTAGTAACTAAATGTTATCCCCAGGTGATTTCAGTTATAGCATTCACCAATATACGTTAGAAATATTTTTACCTGAAGACAAAGGCTAGGTACAGACATTCAAAAAGCCTGAGGTGGAATTGATCCAAGTTGCCTTGTTTCCTGTAAGCAACATAGTTTAGATCGGTAGCAAGCCATACACACATCTGCCCTTTGGTTGGAGGAGCAGGGGTGCAAATTGTAGACTGGGTTACACGATCTTTAAACTAGTTTGTGTGCTGAACTTCTGTTCTATTCTGGGTATAGACTGGGTTTGCGTGCCAAACTTCTCTTCTGTTATGGTACCAGTTTCTGAACACTTATACTGATAAAAATGTAATGTCTGTACCTGGAATAAATGATGAAGGATTCAAGATTGTACAGAATTGTTGTGGGCCTAAAAATGGAATATCTCCGTCCCCAGAAAGGTGAATAGGGTAGACTACACTAGCAAATCAATTATTTGCACCTTTTTATATGACTGCTGATCCTGATCCCAGACTTTTTCTGAAACACTGGAGATGCTGGAGACTGCTGGGTTACCAATGCTGCTTATAAAAGAATAGGCAAAAAGGATCTCCTTCAGGTTCCACCTGCTGTTGACATGTTTTGTGTTTAAATAAGCTGATGGTTTTCACTACTAAACAATGGTGGAAGGGTGTTCTCTTTAGTGTCTGCCCTTGACTATTTGGTTTTTTTGTTAATTTATGGCCTGTAAATCAAAAATCCCTTTAGACAATTTAAGGTATATGTGGTGGGGGAAAGCACTGCTTGTGTTCTTCCTTCTGTTTAAATTGATGTGGATTATAGTTATTTTACTTATAAATTGTAAAAATATGTAACATTAATATGTCTAAATATCCAGATTCATTATTTTCTGATATGATTAATGGAACTGTTGTTGGAATATTTAAAACAATTTTTTATGTATAAATAAGACTAGAAGATTTTAAAACAAATTCTTTGGTGAGAGATCCATTTATATGGTATATATTTCAGACTAATAAACATGGCTTACTGTGGGTCAGCATGTCATATCCCAGTGGTGTCTAGTGAGATGGAGGGTTATCTTATATGTCAGCTAGATAACCCTGTGAACAATTTTGAGCAGCCAAGATAATGGGACTGAATTCTTAAATGAGGTAGGATTCTGAACTAAAGCTAGAAATATCATGGAATACTCTTATATGTGAGCACAATAATATTACTTAGGAAGGCAGTCACCTTTTGGCATCATTAGTCATTTATGTTTGACAATAATCCTTTTTAATAGGGTGCAATTAAAATGAGGGAGAATGGTAAAACCAGGTACATAATCCTGTACTGAAAAAGCTAAGTGGAAATTCACTTGCTCCCTAGCGGTCTTCAGTTTTTTTTAAAGTTTCACTGTATATTAGCTTCTTAATTGAACCCCACTATTATGGAATAAGCTCATACCTATTTATAGTAAGCTATGTTTTAACCAGCTTAGATTCTACTATATTAAAATTACATAATATCCAAAAGCAGATCTTTTAATGATGGCTTTTTCTTAAAGTCAGCACATTTGAGAAGTTTGTTTTGTTTTGTTTTTTAAGTTTAACCAGTTGTACCATTTGTTCATGCTTTATATAAATCTTTTTTTCCCCCACTACTATTCTTAGATCCATATTGCACTCAGAAAAAGTATGAAATACAGATTATTACACATGTTTATAAAAATGATTTGTATAATGGGCATCTGAAGTGAGGAGGCCCAGATACACAATAAATTGTGTGAGAATCCTTGAACACTATGCTGTTTGAAACCAAAAGTTTGACATGAATAATCCAAATAATTTGTTTTTTACATGTGGGGTGAAAATAAGCTTCAAATTACTCAAAATTCATGAGTGTAATTGCCATTAAAGTTATTTTAAATTAACCTTGGTAATTTTTTTTTGCTCAACAATAGGAGGAACAGGCAAATACATATATTTACAGTATGAGACTCTCACAAGAAAACACATTCTCTGTGGAAACATCTATATACTTACAATTATATTTTCTGTTATACAGATGATTTGCCTTCCCAACTTTGGTAGTCTTTGCCTTTAAACTTAGTCTGAGAGCAACATT
>NW_017729022.1:166679813-166699574 GCF_001723915.1 Gavialis gangeticus | reverse complement strand
CAATAGGAGGAACAGGCAAATACATATATTTACAGTATGAAACTCTCACAAGAAAACACATTCTCTGTGGAAACATCTATATACTTACAATTATATTTTCTGTTATACAGATGATTTGCCTTCCCAACTTTGGTAGTCTTTGCCTTTAAACTTAGTCTGAGAGCAACATTTTATACTGTAGTATATTTTCTTTACATATTTTTTCTTTACATTATCATTACACACTTGATGATATTACAGTCAGATACATAAGAGTTTAGTGACTTATGTAGACTTTGGTCAGCCAGTAGAGGCCACTCACAGCTTGCTACTGAAGCTGGACACCAAATTGAAAAAGTCTTTTTACCCACTTTTGGTAAACTTACACAGTCATAATTGTAATCCGAGTCTCTTCCTCCAAACACACATTAAAATAGCTACTTATATGCAAGAGTTGAGCTGTTCATGTGTTGAATGTTTGTAAGATTGAACGGTGAACACATTTATTACATATTTTTCTCTTTCCTTTTAATAGATCATTCAGCAACAGGGGAAAATTCTTTTGCTTTTTGACAGTACATTTCAGCTGGACTAAAATATATATCTTTTAATACCTAATGGGGATCGAAAGAGTGCATGAGGGCACCCAGTCATGAGGGCATTCTTGGGAAGGAGGTGGTATGGTACTGGGTTCTCATCCTTGCTCCCTGGACTGCAGTTTGCATTAGTTATTGGATGAAATACAAAACTGTGTTGTAAGCAGGGACTGCAACCCAGGACTGCCCACTCCCCTGGGAGTGTCTTCATAATTGGGCTCCAGAGCCATAGAGTCTTACACTGTCTTGCCCCTATGTACATTGCATTCTTAGCTACATAGGGACACAATCTGAAGAGGAGAAATGGAGCATACTCCAGCCCTAACCTACCCTATAACCTACTGGTTAGGGCACTCAACTGGGGTTTGGGAGACGTACTTCTGAACGTTATCATGCCGGCGTGGCGTAGGAGGGTGCCTAAAACTCACATCTCCCAGTTCCTGGATGAGTGCTCTAATCTGCTATATTACATTAGGGTAGAAGGCACTTTTTTGCCTCTACCCCAGTTTATTAAAGACAAAAATGGGCCAGTCATCTATGCCAAAAGGGACAACTTAGGGCATATTTATACATGCTGCAGGGGGGAGGGGGTATTTTAATTAGAGCAACTCTCAGGAGCTGCTGTAATTAAAATACCTGCAGCATCTCGTTTATTCAGTGCCCCATGCTTCAAAATGGTGGCAGGGAGCTTTAACTAAAGCTCGTTAGATGAGCTTTAGTTAGTGTCCCCACTGCCATTTTGAAACATGGGGTCACTAATTAGAATGCACCACTAGACTGCATTAATCTGGAGTCTGCTGCGCAGATTGATCGAGTCTGATCCAATGCATTCTATTTAGAACGTCAGAGCAGGCATGGGGTACATGTATAGGTGCCACATCTCTCTGGAATCTCAGGCTGATACCTTATCCTGTGCACCTTCTTTCTTCTAGATATTCGGATGCATGTCACTAGTAAGTGTGAATTTATGGGAGAAAAGAAATCCCTTATTCTAACGCAATGATTACTTTACTAAATATTAATAGTGAAATCCTGGCTGCTGAAGTCCATACCAAAACTCCCATTGACTTCCATAAGGCTAAGACTCAACCTGTAAATGGTTTCTGACTTCTAAGTGAACTGATGAAATTGCACAATAGGTTTTTTTTTTTTACTTGTGCATTGTCCATCTGCAATTAAGAACTCACTTTTTAAACCATAAGGAGTCTAATTCATTTTGTATGTTTTTTATTAAAATTTTCATCATGTTAAAGATGAGATCAGCAGCACAACAAGTTTTTTAAAATGGCTGATGGCACAAAAAAATTACCTGCATCAGATCAAGTATTAAATTAAGACACTTTGCTATTATAGAGCACCTTGGGGAACTTGTGCTCCTTGAGGGTTATTTCTTCATGTGGTGTCAGAGCTGTTAGCCAGAAAGAAGAGAGAAGCAAGCAGTATGGAGCTGCCGGCTTGCTGGGCCTGATCTGCAGGGGGAGGGGGGTGCAGAATGGAGCTTCCTTGCCTTGTGGGTTCCACCCCACAGATACTCTGGCAGGGGTACTGGGGGAGCCTAGCTGGGCCCGCAAAGTGCAGGAGCTCTATTGCACTGTACTTTCCCTCCTTCCCTTCCCCCCCACCCCCACTCTGGCCATGTCTCTTGAGAGCAGCTTCCAGCTGCTTTACCTGATCTGAGGTGGGATTGGAGGGGTGTAGAACACAGCCCCCTCAGTTCATGGGCCCAGCCCAGCTCCTCCCCATACTCCTGCCAGGGTAGCTGGGGTAGCCCATAAGGCTAGGGGGGCTTTGTTCCATCCCCCCCATCCAACTCAGGCCAGGCAAAGCCCAGCTAGCAGCTCCATTCTGCTCACTTCCCCCTCCCCCTATTGACAACCGTGGAATGGGGGGGGCGGGGTAGAGAGGGAGGTATGGTGGGGTTGGAGAGGGGTAATTCAGTGGCCTCTTTAGAGGCTGCCGGAGCACCACTGCCTGCTGGCCAGGAAGGTCAGTGCAGGCAGGCTTGATCCCCAGCTCCCCAGCCCAACAGGGGAATGACTTGTGGGTGCTGAGCACACATTAATTTTTTTCCGTGGGTGCTTGAGCCCCAGAGCACCCATGGAGTCAGCATCTATGACTGTACAGCCATAACTTAACATGTGCATGGCTGCAGAGCACTTTTGAGCTGGCAAATTGCATGAAAAATTAACCCTGGTTAAATCAGGTATTACATTATTACATGAACCCTTCACAACTAGGATATCCAGACTGGAATAAGCTCCCTTCAGAGGTGGTACAATCACCTACCCAGGAAATCTTCAAAAGGAGACTGGACAGTCATCTTGCTGGGGTCACGTGACCCCAGTTGTCTCTTCTGCTTAGTGCAGGGGGGCTGGAGCCGATGATCTTCCGAGGTCCCTTCCAGCCTTACAATCTTTGAATCTGTGAAGGTGCTTAAAAGCAGAGCACCTTGGGGAACTTGGGTTCCCTCCAGGGTTAACTTTTTGCATGAGGGGTCTGGGCACATGCCCAGCCCCACCACCTGGGCTGTCAGGGGAAAAGAGAGGGAGCTGCTGGCTGCTGAATGGCCAGAGCTGGGGCCCAGGCAGGCTGGCTCCAGTTCCTCCTCCATTTGTTGAGTTGTGGGGAAGTGGGGGCACTCTAACTCTAACACTTTATGTAAAACGCCATGAAGTAGAGTGGAGGCCTGAATGTCTGTAGGCAGCCTAAGAGTCTTACTAGTGTGACGCTTTAACAGGAGGTGGTTTCCTGTGGGAAACACGGCTTCCCTGGTTTCCATTTTCAGCTAAGAATCTTAGCTTTGAGAAGCTGAGGGGGCACTTGGCATGAGTTAACAAGCTTTAACATGCAGACACTCACATTTTTAAGTGCCTCTAGTATGGTCTGAGTATAATGTGTCATTTCAACCTCATTTGTTCAGTAGTACAAAATAATTTCCTTAATCAGCATTTTCACACTTTCACTCCTTTCCACAGCTGTGTAATGAGTATTCGGTTCCTTTCCTTCAGATAGGGAAGGCAGTGCTAATCTGACCTCTTCTTGTACATAAGTAGCAGAAACCAAAAAATGTCCTGTGCAAAAATCAGGTAAAATAGAGCTCATGCTGTTCTCAATATCATTGCTTTAGAATTGAAATATTTTAGTTGTTTTTGTGGAATGCTTAGACATTACCAGTGGGCCTTTTTCTAGTCTCTTATGTACAAACATTAAATTTGTTTGCTTAATTTTTCAAATAAGAACCATGTACAAAGGGAAAAGGTTATTTTGATCAATTGTCTGAACTGAAACTTGAAAAAAAAACTCTACAAGTCAAGAGGGGTTTCAGTTTTGCATCTATTTTGATACTTTACTCCAGTGAAGAAAGGAATTACAATAATGTTGTTTATCGTTTTACCCATAGCATGTTCTTGTTAAAAGACAAACAAAGCAGCAGACCCTCTATGGAGATGTTTGTTTGCTCTGGAGTTAAAGTCCATGTCTTTAGACCTGTGTTTCTTGAGCTGATTTTCTTCATACTTTATCACTTACATTTTGCTGGCACAGTGGTTGGACATGTTGGGGCCTTGCATAGAATTTTCTGTTTTAAAATTAACTTCCAAGTTGCACAGCATAGCAAGTAGCAGCATACTTGTGATTCTCAACAAACTGGCAAGGAGTCATTGGCAGAGTTATTACACTATGGAAACAAAAAGCCTTATGAGATCAAGGTTTTAACTTATCAAGCATCACTGAGGCAGAACAGTGGGCTGTACAATAGAGTGACCCTTCTTTTCAGTGGCTCTTCACTATGGGCACTGGATCAAGAGCATTTGGAAGGGTGGAGGAGAACGTAATAGAAAAATCTTGATAGCTACAGATCAAAGTTTATGTTTGTTTGCCTCTTGAAAGTTTCTTCTCTGCTTTTCAATTCAGATCTTTCTTTATTGTGATATAACTAATACAATATTATGACTGGATAATAATTAAGTGTTTTGGATCAAAGAGGAAAAAAGAGGAAGTAAGAATGCAGTGGGGAGATTGCCTAATTCTGTATTAGGGTGCTTCCTATGCTAATTTAATCCAAAAAAACCCAGTGAAGTTAGATGCAAAGGCAGCTGTTCTCCTGTCCTTCTAGTGGGGATGGGAATAAAATCACTGATAATAAATGGGTGATAAAAATAATAAGAAATTACTTTTAACAGGGGTAATAAACTTTAAAGAATAGATGTTTTATTTCTTCCCTTGATATCATTTGACTGAATTTCCTATAAATTGGTAATTACAAACCTTGTGAATTATAGAAGCACCAGTGTGATACTATAGTTAAGATTGTATCAATTTACATTAAACACTCCTGTTTTTGGACTTTGTCACCTTAATCATAGAATTTGGTTTTGGGCCATAGCTTGGTACATAGCATCTTAGTTTGAAAACAGTTTTGCAATTACTTTATGCCTTTCAATGTTTTGCTTATCAGTTTGTTTAAATCTCTTGGCATCTGCGAACTTTCAATAATTTTTGTATTGGAAGGATTTTTAAATACTTATGGAATTAAAAATCACTCTACTTACTAAAATGAACTTTTGCATCCTGTTAGTCTGTAATATAAATGTATGAGAGACAGGTTATAAGGGAAAAAATAAGGTCTTCTATTTTAAAAAGTAGCTAAAGTATCTCTAATAAGGTTCTTCAGTAAAAATTTCATCATATCTTAAGACATGTTCACTGTATTAACATGATAAACTAATTCGCTATGGTAAGTTTTTCAGTCACTGAAGTGGCTGATTTAAATAATTTCTTGAAATATAATTCTCTTGCAAAGATTACCATATTTTATAGCTGATCTCTTGAAAGAGTTAATCTGTAAAGGTTTTTTTGTTATTGTTCTTTTTCACCGCACATAGAATTTTAAAATATTTTTTCCAGTAATATTAAGATATATCTGCATCCAGCATAGGTTCCATGCTTTATACAGCAACAAAAAACAATTTTGAGTTCCATCACTGACCTCACTTGAAATATCCAGAAACTGGACTATATACATCATGTACACCACAGATGAAAATTGAGTAGTAATACTACCCACTATTTAGTATGGGTTTATTTCATGGTTCATTGGGGAGAAAAATTCTATACGACCATACTTGCAATCCTAATACATAGGAATATGTTGGGGGGGGTATGCATACAAGTATGTCAGTAGCATTAGGAGGATCAGGGAAAGTGTGGGCCCCTTACTGAATGGGGGGCCAACCTTGTGACAGAGGATGCAGAAAGGGCTGAACAGGCAAGGTCAGCTCCCAGGCTACTGCACGGGGCAGCACAGTTAGGGGAGGAGGTGAGCAGCCAACAGTGGCAGAAAAACAGGTTATGAACTATTTCGAAAGGCTGAACATATACAAGTCCATGGGGCCAGATGGATTACACCTGAGGGTGCTGATGGAGTTGGCTATGATTACAGACCACTAGCCATCATCTTTGAAAACCCATGGTGATTAGGAGAGGTCCCGGATGATTGGAAAAGGGCAGACATAGTGCCCACGTTTAAGAAAGGGAAAAAGGAGGATACAGGGAATTACAGACCAGTTAGCTTCACCTCAGTCACTGAAAAAAATCATGGAGCAGATTCTCAAGGAATCCATCTTGAAGCACTTGGAGAAGAAAGTGATTAGAACTGTAGGCCAGTCAGTTTTACCTCTGTCCTGGGCAAGCTTTTTGAGAGAGTTATCCTGGCGCATGTCCGTGAGGGGCCAGCAGGGGAGATTATGCTTAGAGGCAACCAACATGGGTTCATTAGAGGCAGGTCCTGTCAGACCAACCTGGTGGCCTTCTACGACCAGGTCACCAAATCCTTAGATGCAGGGGTAGCAGTGGACATAGTGAACATAGTCTTTCTGGACTTTAGGGAGGCCTTCGACACTGTCTCTCACCCCATTGTCATTAAAAAACTAGGGGACTGGGGTGTCGTCACCTACACAGTCAGTTGGGTTACTAGTTGGCTGAAGGGCCGCACCCTAGTGAGTGGTGGTGGACAGGTCATTTTCAACCTGGAGAGATGTGGGTAATGGGGTTCCGCAGGGCTCGGTCTGCAATGGGGGTCAGCAGGGCAAGCCCTACGAGGAGAGGTTAAGGGACCTGAACCTGTTCAGCCTCCACAAGAGAAGGCTGAGGGGGATCTAGTGGCTGTTTACAAACTGGTCAGGGGGGACCAGGAGGCATTGGGGGAGTCCCAGTTCCCCCGAGCACTACCGGGAGCGACTAGAAATAAGTCACAAACTGGCAGAGGGTAAATTCAGACTAGACATCAGGAGGCGCTACTTCACTATCAGGGCAGCTAGGATCTGGAACCAACTTCCAGGAAAAGTGGTACTGGTTCCTACCCTGAGGGTCTTTAAAAGGAGGCTGGATGAACGCCTTGACGTGGCTGTTTGACCCCAGTACTCTTTCCTGCGGTGGCAGAGGGTCAGACTTGATGATCTGCTCAGGTCCCTTCCGACCCTACCAACTATAAGAAACAGTCGGCATGGATTCATCAAGGCCTGACCAGCCTGATTGCCTTTTATAATAAGATGACTGACTTTGTGAACGTGGGGAGACCTGTCAGTGTGCTATACCTTGGTTTTAGCTAGAATTTTGATACAGTCTCCCACAAGATTCTCCAAGGCAAGCTAAGGAAGTATGGGCTGGAAGAATAGACTGTAAGGTGGATAGAAAACTGGCTGGAGCATCAGGCTTAGAGAGTAATATGTGGGGCTGGCGCTGCCCAGCCAGGGCAGGTTGGGGTGTGGGATGGAGCCACGGCTCATCTTGGGAGTGTGGGGGGGCATCTTCTGCTGCTATGTGCACCCCAGGACAGCATAGGTGGGGCATGTGCCCCCAGATCTGAGCAGAGCAGGCTGCAGCTGCAGGCTGAGGCCAGAGCTGCACTGGGCAGGTGGCTACAGCAAAATATGGGGTGGCTGAAGCCAACCCCAAGCACAGCCCCAAACCCACAGCCAGGGCCAACCTTAAGGGGCACGAATTGGGGTGACTGCCCCAGGCCCCATGCTTTAGGGGGCCCCATGGAGTCGGGTAGAGCGGCCATGGCAACTCAGTGCCACGTTGAGCAACTCAGCTTCATGGCAACTCAGCTTCACGTCCGACCACTTGGCCTGCCACTGAATCCACTGCCGGCTTCTTCGCATCTGGGACATGCAGGGGTGGGGCCCCACACAGACTGATTTGCCCCAGCCCCTGCACCCTGCTTGGATCATCTCTGCGTGCAGCTGCCACCCACCCCACACAGATCTGGGGGGCATATGCCACCCCATGCCCTCCTGAGGTGCATGCAGCGGTGGGAGCCATCCCCCCATGCCCTCCAGATAAGCTGCAGCTCCATCCTGCACCCTGCCCCGCCCCTGCTGGGCAGCCCCAGCCCCACTCCTCCCTCACCACAGGGACCTTTATCTCCCCCCCCCACGTCTCTTCCTCCCCTTCTACCACAACAGACGTACCAGCTGTGTCAGAAATTGGATCAATATTGGCCGATATGCCTCCTTAAAAATCAGCTATCGGTATTGGCCCCTAAAATCTCTGTCAGTGCACCCCTAGATTATGCCCCTCTATTCAGCACTGGTGAGGCCCCATCTGGAGTACTATATTCAGTTTTGGGTCCCACAGTATACAGAAGGGATGTGGACAAATTGAAGAGAGTCCAGTGGAGGGCAATGAAAATGGTGATGGGCCTGGGGGACATGACTTATGAGAAGATCTATGAGAGGCTGAGGGGACTGGGCTTATTTAGTCTAGAGAAGTGGAGATTGAGAGGGGACTTAATAGCAGTTTTCAGCTACCTAAAGTGGGTTTCAAAAGAAGATGGAGTTAGACTGTTCTCAGTGGTGACAGATAACAGAACAAGGAGCAACAGTCTCAAGTTGCAGCAAATGAAGTTTAGGTTAGATACTAGAAAGAATTTTCTCACTAGGCTGGTAGTAAAACATTGGAACAGGTTACCCAGAGAGGTGGTGGAATCTCTGTCCTTGGACGTTTTTAAGACCCAGCTAGATAAAGCTTTGGCTGGGATGATCTAGTTGGGGATGGTCCTGCTTTGAGCAGGGTATTGGATTAGATGACCTCCTGAGGTCCCTTCCAACCATAATTTTCTATGATTCTATGATCCTTATCTCCTTCCCTGCCCTGTCAAACTATTTCAGAGAGCCTAAAATTGCCAAATGAAGCGCTCAAAAGTTAAGAAATGCCAGATCTCAAAGTTACTTCCATCTGCTCCATGCTACAGCCTTTAGCTCCGTGCCATTTATGATCTGCAAAGAGTACTGGAGCCACTGAAGAAGCTGCAGAAATTTAGGCAAATAACCCACTGAGGAGCCCTGAGTCAAACAGGGTTCACAGGAGTTGTGATGCATTTCTGATCACTGAGCAGTGATCTTGCATAACTATATGGGATCCATAAGGTTCCATCTAGCATCAGTATCTACCCAGAACCTTCCTAACCACATGCAAGTATTTTCTGATCCTATAGTAAGTATATTCCTTAAGGTGGGTGTCAGTGTTTTTCCTCCAATCTGGGAAGCTCCCTTCTGGGAATCACAGTATAATATTAAGCGTGTTGATTGTCCACCATGAGCTGTTAGCAACCTGTTCCCCATACTGCCTTTCAATAAAAGCTACTTCTATAGCAGAGGAAAATGAAGACTTACATGGTGAATCCATCTTGAACACTATTTCATATGGGCAAGGTTACTCTCAAATCTCATAGAAAAATATTGTGGCCCAGAATTGTGTTTAGAGTTTTATATTAGCCAACTTATTAATCTCTTACAGTTTTCTTCCCCAAAGCTCATTCAGCTCCTGGGAAAGCTAAACTTCATACACTTGATGTAAAAGAGCATTGTTCTATCTTAGCATGCTGAAATCATTCAATAACACACAAGTAAATGGCTGCCTGCCAAAATTTTGGTTTAGCTGATTTGCTTAGGATTGTATAAGGTTGTAACAGAGGCAGCAATAAAAAGAACAGAGTTTTTTCCTGTTCTTGTGGGTGAGAATCCATTCTCTTGTTGTGGTCCCCTACTGTATTACCCATCTCCCAACCTCTGTGATGAATGAGACGGGTCTTCCAGACAACCTCATTCATTAAACAATTTTGATTCATTCCCTAATCCCTGTCTATCCAGTACAATGAGTGGTGCAGGGGCATAGTGGAAACAAATTGCATTTGATCTTGTAATTAAAGACTGTATCAAAATGCATATTCATAAATGGAGCTGACTAAAGCATGTGTAGGTGATTTGCTTGATTTCAGACCTTGATATTCTCTTAGCATATTTCTTAATATAACTTAATGGTTTCTTTTTTAAAAGCTGTATGAAAAACTGAAGTTCCATCCCATGGAACTATATTAGTCCTGTGCGAGTCATCCATGAGATGACTCTCAAAATCAGTGAGATGTCGTGCCTTTAAGTGGCACATCACAGATCTCTTCCAGCTAAGATGACAGAGCAACTTTAACTTGCAACTGTAGTGAGTTATCTTTTGTGAAGGAGATCGACTCGAGGGGTCTGAGACGCACACAGTCAGTAAGATTCATAGGTATATAGCAGAGGCATATTGGGACTTCAGAATCTGTGCTTCCATTCCAGCTTCTGGAAGAGAGTGAATTCTGGTAGTTATAGAACACCTTCCTTCCACCACTCCCAGCCTATCCCTGTTATTTCTCGCACTCCTCCAGTTTGCCTCTGCTTTTCCCTTCCATCCCATTCCTCATTCCTCACTTATATGCATTCAAAGCAGGTTGTTCCCCATTTCACTTCCGTATTACTTAAGTGCCAATAGGGAAGCTATTGAGACCACAGGAGAGGCAATCCTGTTCTCTGTTCCTTTGTACTCAGCATCAGAACAGTGCAATTGCTGGGAAAGTCTTAAGTCTTTGACTAGAGCATATTCAGTAGAGATGGAAGCTTCAAAAAATATAGTTGCAGCTTCCAGCAAACATTTACTGGGCATGTGCAAATAGTAATTTTAAAATTTCTAGTCCATGCTCCAAAGCATGGAGACATAGGATCTTCTCAACCAAATGGTCATCACAACTTGAAATCCATTGGTAAAAAAGTACTGTTTTTCTCTAACCTCATTCCTGGAAGTTGAACTGTTTGCTGAAAAACTCAAAAGAAACAGTTTCAGCTGAAGGCAGATATCTGGTATGGAAATTGCAGTTCTAACAGCAAAAGTCTGGCAACTTTGTAAGTGGGGATCCTGGTTTTCTCTGTTTAAAATCCCAAATTCTCTGATAAAAACCACCAGTTTCTCTGATTTTAAAACCCCAAATCCATGTTTTTTCACAGTTGAAGTGAAACTCCACTAATTTACACACGCGCGCACACACACACACACACACACACGTGCATGGCTAGTATGTAGTAGTTATGAAAATGTAGCGCATCCTATTTTGGTTGGGAAGCACTTAATACGTACATGGGCCAGGTGATCATCTGTATACCTGTGAAACTATCTGCATGGAATGTTTGAAAGCTACTTCTGTGCTTACCATTGTTGGCCTGAAAAGCCATTACTATTTATTTATTACCTCTTGGATTTTATTTCTGAGCATTGGAACTTCAGTGCATAAAAACAGCTCCCACAGTATCTCATAATGGGTAGAAGGGCTAATTAAATGACCAAGCATTCATCTTGCTCATTATGTCCTGCCAAATGACTCTAGAAGGAGACATGGAAGAAGTTGTTGACGTCTTTTTTTAGGGGACTCAGAAGACATTTCTATCTGATGTTGCTAACAAGGACTTCAACATCACATGCTATTTTTTCATTTAGCAAAACAGTGTTACAAACCTAAGAAATTATAATATATATTAAAGTGTTGGCTTCTTATAAAGATCAGTATAGCATACATACTAGTATTTGTGTGTTATGTTTAATTGCATAAATCTCCTCTGAAGTCACCTTTGATATATAGGATACCATCGGTATATTTTCTGATCAGTTGTGACTAAATTGAGAGTATGTTTATATCGAAGTATAAATTACTTATAAATTCTATTTCTTTGTGTTTAGATATTGTTTTATATCTGACAATTTATCAGGTGGTTTTCTTGAAATGTCCATGCTTATTAAATTTTGGATTATGTATTTCGATTGAGCTAGAGACTTAAAAATGTTTCCATAAGTATGGCTGCAGGTAAACAACCAATTTTAGTCCAGAAAATAGCTTTTGCTTCTGTCAACATGTTGTTTATTTTCTCCCCGAGATAAAAAGTTCAGTTTTCTGATATTTGTACCAAGATAAAGTCAGTAAACAAGATTAATATAGTGTGGAAAAGGTTGTCAGCATCCCTGGCAAAGGAAATAAGTTGCCTGTACACAGAACATACTGTAAACTGAATAAAAGTGTCAGGTCCACCATGAGATAATGTGATCATGAACCTCTAACAAAGCATGACATAGGCACAGTCGGCTTTTCTTATAGCCACAGTGTAGAAAATGGATTACTATATTCCTGGGATACCCACTGGAATAGCATGAAAACCTCATTTTGAGATTAATGCAGGATGTAACTCTCTAGAGCCAAGCCACATGTTTACCTATAGTGTTCAAGCTACAGCTTGTTTATTACTATTCTACTCAGGATGTTACATGCAAATTTAAAAGTTTTTTTATTCCAGAGTACATCTTTATGAATTTATATCTGTTGGTCAATCTATAAGATGAATACGCGAAAAGCTCTCTTGAAAGCTTTCACTGAAATTTCTTTATTACTGAATGAATAAGCAAAACTACCTTTGCTCTAGTAAAACCAAGATAATTTCAAATGTCTAGGTCTATGGAAGCTCTCTGTTGCCGACTGCATGGACAGGTTTCCCTCACCAACCACTGGGGTTAGGTTCCTGGAAGTTCCCATGGTTGGCAAAATCATGGTTGGCAAGACAAAAAGCCTTATGGGAAAAAGGCAGGAGGTGGGCTGACGGCCACAGAAAGCCATGGTTACTCAGAACTGTATACCGTGGTAGCCAAAATGGTATATAGAATATTAAGTGTAGATACTCAAAACCATGATTGGCAAAACCATGGTTTGTGAGGGAATACCTGTACTGGGGTGTAGACAGGGGCCACGAACAGGTGTTCATTTCTAGTGGTAGAAATTTCTGGTGCTATAAATGTTTCCAGGAGAGGGAGCAGCACAGGCATTCAGTCTACACCCACCCCCTCCCCTGCCTTCCCAAAGCTGAGTGATCCCAACCTGGGGGAAGTGTGGGAAGCAACAGCTGCTCCATTCTGCCCATTTCTGTAAGGGCAAGTGGAGCAGCAGTGAAAAACTTCCCACATTTTCCCATATAAGGGACACCCATGTCTGGGGAATGGGCTCCACTCCCCTCCCATACACTGCTAAAGAGGGGATTAGAGCAACAAACAAAATCCCCTTCATGTTCCTCAGAGCAGTGGCCAGGAGATGAGTGGAGGGAGCAACAGGCAACACTGTCTCAGACCAGGGCCTCAGTCTGGGAAGCAGTAGGGGGCTTTGCACTAGTACTCCTGTCCCTGCTGGAATGGTCTATGGGAGAGGTGGGGACAGACTCCCCACCCCCTCCGCAGATGTGGATATGCCCTCAGTCTTAGGAAATGTGAACACTAGTTGGGACTACATGGGACTAGTCCAGGATGGGGAAAGGAGCAGTGGGATGATGCCTTGGCTATTTGCCGTCCCCTCCTTCCCTCTCTCCACCGGCAGTCCCTGATCTGGAGAAGCACAGGCAGCAGTATCCCACAGTTTCACCCCACCATGCTTCTCCCTCTTCCCCTCCCACCCGACCAGACTGGGACAGGAATGTTAAGGCATTCATTCTTCTGAGTTTCTCTTGCATGGAAGATCTTCCAGGTTCACACTTGGAAGATATTTGTACCAAGATAAAGTCAGTAAACAAGGTTAATATAGTGTGGAAAAGGGGAGGGTTTATTTTCCCCAGGAGAAATTGACTGAATGCTTGTACACTCGTAGTCTCCATCAGGAGAATAATGGGTGCCTATACATGTGCTCTGACACATTCTGATTAATCTCGATTAATTGAGTCTCCTGGAGTGTTCTAATCAGAACGCTCCAGCATGCTGCAGTGTCTCATGTATTCAGCATCCCATATTTTAATATGGCAGCAGGGGCACTTTAACTAGAGCTCATCGAATGAGCTTTAGTTAAAGCACTCCCACCACTATTTTGAAACATGGGACACTGAATGCACAAGACGCTGTGAGCATTTTAATTAGAACAGCTCCCAAGAGCCACTCTTATTAAAATGTGCCCTTCCTACCCCAGAGCACATGTATAGGCACCTAATGATTCTCTTAGAAATATAATGCCTGTATGTGGCCAGGATTTTCTCAAGGCAGCAGGTTACACATTTTTTGTAACTTCTACTTTCCAAGCAGTAGGTATGGCTACAATTTTTCTGTAGTGAGTTTTGATAGTTGTTCTGAATCATCACTGCCCAGTAAAATGGGCATTGCTGAACTAGATCTTAACATGCTTTGGTTCTCTTTCTGCCTAAAAGTAGGGGAAACTTGCTTTAAAACCACAAACAAACAAACAGTAATTTGTTGCTGTTGAAAATGCAATGAATCATTCTTCTAATGAGTGATGGCCTGTCAAATGTGGATAAACAGAGAACCCTTATGTAAAAATAACCTAAAACCCAGTGGTCCCAGACAATATGTGCATATCAGCTGTTTATCTCTTTGGCTTCCCGGTCTCCTTCAGCATTGACAGCCTGGCTGCCTTAGCCCTATCACTGGTCAGCTGTTGATCCCCTGGGGCTTCAGAGTTTTTTATGAGGACTTGTTGCTCTTTACTCCAATATTTTTAGCATATATGCATCTTCAGCAGGTGATCCCTAACTCCATCCCATATATATGTGATCAAGCAAGTTCTAGCAAACAAATCCTGCGGATGAAGAAGGCTACTTCAGCTGTAGTATGATATAACCCCATAAAGATGTATTTTCCTCATGTTTACCCTGTCCCACATGAAGGAGTATGAAAGAGAATTATATAACTGATTAAAAAGTTAAACATTTTGTTTCTTTTATATTATGGCAAATGATAAGGAATATGATTACAGTTATAAAAGTCAGAATTTTTTGTGTCTTTCATTTTTCATCCTGTGTTATTTTCGTAAGCACTTTGCTCCATCTTGCAGGCTACACCTTAGATTTTCAAAGGAGCCTAAGGCCCTTTTTGAAAATCCCAAATGAGTTTCAATTTTGATATACTGTTTTAAATTAATTAATGGTATTTTCTCTAAATTTAATACCTTGAGCATTCTGGATGAGATTTTCAAAAGCATCTAAGCATCACATTTTCAAAGGTGCCTGTGAATTTGTGTTTTGTGGAATTTTCAAAATCACTTAGCAGATAGACATCTATCTGACTGCTATTGAAATGCAATGAGAATAATTACCTAGATGAAGTCCATAAATACAGTAATGCGCTTATCTGAATCTTTAGCCACCTCAGAACCTTTAAAAATTTGACCCAAAGGTTTCCAAATCTTACAGATCCTTGGTGAGACTATGGCTCCTAAGTACCTGTCACCTTTCAAAAGTAGAATCCTTCTCACTGACACACTTTTGAAAATTTTACCCAAGAGTTAGAAAACAAAAATATTTTTGGTGGTACATATTATACTTGGTATATCTTTTTTTATGCTGGCAAATAAAAAAAAATAGTGTCATTGCTGGAAAATATTGTGTGCATGTAATACCACTCTAACTCAGACCATTTTTCCCCATAGATTACTGCTCCAGGCCCAGGCAGTAACAAAAAAGCGGTGCATTTGTCCCAGGATTCTCATCACCATGAGTGAGTACCAGCAGTGGAAATTGTCATTGTTTTTAATGTGTTTGTATTACCATAGGGCTTGGGCTAGGGACAGAAATTACACACAAACCAGTAGAAGTGATCAGAAGTCAGTTCAAATCTGAAACACAGCAGAAGTTCAGTGCACGTAAACTGCTTTCAAAATGGCCAAAACCAGTTTAAGATGAACCTGGGTGGATGCAGTCTCAGACTTAACTGATTTGGATTAAATTGATTTATTGAACTTCTGTCCCAGATCCCCTCCAGGTTCAAGTTAGCTCACAGTCCCCCAGCATCCCGAGATGTTTTGCACTTCCCCTGCAAAATCCCCTCTTGCAGGATGGCTGAGCTAACCTGGGCCTAAGCTGTCTGCTCCAGCTGAGCTGGGAGCTGTGCTCTAGAGTCCCCCCAGATCTACCCTGTGAAGATTTGAATTGATTCAGCCTTGGGCTTTTTGACTGCCTGTACTTAGCCATCATGTCCAAGATAATTACATTTTTGTAAAGAAGCATACTAGGTTCAGCACTGCCTAAGTGCTTTGCAAAAAGAGAATCAAATACTTTCTGTTGTTTTGTTTTGTATTTCTTTTGGTTTGGGGTTTTTTTGATATAATAAATACCCTGTGGAGACTCATGTCCTCAAAAGATCACAAAACCAAAGACCTGAATTGAGGACATTCTGACAGGGAATATCTTCTGATTCCTTTAGATATTCCAGCATATCATTAATATTTTCTCTATTTTCAGCTCAAAACATGATATATGTTTATAGAGCTCAATCCAACCAATGTGGCAGACTTTCATTTGTTATTTAAATAGGCTGAACTATTCCGACCTTCCCCCAAAATCCACTGCCATATTTAAAGAAGCAGAACCCAATACCAGGCACCTGATTTCCTCTCTTGTTCTTCCCAGTACAGATATTGCCCCTTCCACCCTGGAGAAGGTGTTAGGTCCATATGTAACGCAAACTGCAGGGAAATTGTAAACATGCTGCTGCAATCTCAGACGGGTCTATCATAATTGCTGCTGGTTATGCTGAAGGAAGGCACCATGTTACCTCCTCTCGTATCCCACTTTCTGGACCAATGCCTTGTCTTTGTAAAGGAAAATATTATGAGTGGTGTGAAATGGTGTGGCAGCCTTGAGGTGCAAGTTTATGTTTGCGTGCTGTTTGAGTTACAACTCAAACCCTGGCCTCGACTGGTGAAATGCTAATGTGTTAACATTTACCAGTTAGCTCACAGCAGTTAGATGGCTTTTCAGCTATAATTAAAAACTGCTTATGCTTCAGTAAAAAGGATTGTATTTTGTTTTGGTTAATAGGGTGCATTGTAATATACACAATTTAAGACAAGCAGAATCTTAACATTTATGCATTACTAAATTGAATTAATAGAACATAATTAAATGTAAAGTTAATGAGTGCCTGGTTTTCCTAAGAAGTGAATTTGCAAAGCTAGATGCATTCTTGCATTCCTATCAAAACTGTTACAGACTTTGAGAGTTCCATAAAATATCCCATTAAAATAAAGCATAGCCAAAGGCTGTAT
Organism: Gavialis gangeticus; assembly: GCF_001723915.1. NCBI lineage: Eukaryota > Metazoa > Chordata > Crocodylia > Gavialidae > Gavialis > Gavialis gangeticus. Next base: position 166,682,612 of record NW_017729022.1, on the reverse strand, counting down.
TTTCCTGGCAGACAATGAAATGCCCAAAAGCACGCACAAACTGGTCATATGACAGCACGTGCTTTAGTTATATTGTTAAACCCTTCTTTTCTCTTTCTCCCACAGCCATTGGTTTAGCCCTGGGGCTAGGAAGGAACATAGCCAGGTAAGAACCACTTTGATCAAAAAACAGTTTACTTCATATATAAGAAGGAATTTAACTGTCTCTCCTCCAGAGCTCTTGGGTCAGTATTTGAAGTCATGAAAAGCACAGCAGCCTAAATAAGATCATGTTTCCTTTAGTAAGTAAACTTAAGAGATGACCATTTCAACCAGTCTTTTGGTTAATAAGCTGACATGTCACATTATGCTAGATAAGCATCAGAGTTCAATTTCACTACTGACTTCAATGTTTAGAATATTTTATCCTACAACTAGTTTCTCATTAACAGTGGTACCTATGTTTCTCTTTCAACGTGGTTTCTACTTCTATAACATAGGGAATACTTTACTTTTTCATGAAATTAAAAAAATATACAACTATTAGAACTGAGATTTGCCCTTACTATTCACCAGGAAAAGGGGCTAAACCAACATAAAGGGGTCATTAAACTCTGTATCAGGTGAGAAGTTTCCAGCGGCAGGAATTACAGAAGAAAGGCATAATGTTATGTCAGGGACTCCCTTAAAACCTGCTGTGTAGGGCACATTGATATTTGAACAGTAAAGCATTGGTCAGACTTTGTAAAATATAATGGAATTGCAGAAACACACTGGTCACCCAGAATATATTATCCATTGTTTTTATCTTAAAATAAGTTTGTTTTCTAAATATAATAGCTGCTTACAAATACTCAGTAAAAAAAAACCCCAGAGTACATCAGTTATACATTAAGATGCTATAGTAAAGCTCAGTGGGACTTTCCTTAGGTGGCATAAATTGCTGTGACTCAGTTGATTTCACCAAATCTGTACCAATTACATACAAGCTTAAAGTTCTAGCAAGTAGGCTTTAAATATGGAAGCAATAAGTAATATTTTAAAAAACAGATATATTGGGGAAAATCTTCATATTTTAGGATGTTCTAACCTCTTGTAGCTCAGATAAAAAGTCAAAGTAAGAGGTCCTCCTGAGCTTAGTGGTTCATGGGGCTGGACATGGGCAATGGCACAGATGTTCTTACAGCCAGAAGCACACAGGGGAGTAAACTGAAGAACATTTGAACATAAGATTTAATGTTTCTCAAAAATCACTTTACTTCCTCAAGCCTTTCAGAATAACAAAAGAACTAAGCACAGTTTTTAGCTGTAAATTGTGAAAATACTAGGTGTTATTCTATGCTGGCAGAGACTTTCTTAACAAACAGGTAGCTTGCTGTGATTTGCATTTATCTCATGTCATTCTGAAACTTTATTCTTTGTAGAAGAGATGCAGTAAAGAAAAGGAAAAAAATGTGAGCACGCTTGTTTAGTTCAGCTGAAATAAACATAATAAAAGATTCCCATCAGCAAGGCTTCTTGCTGTTTGTCAAAGTTGTTACATTTACTAATTGTAATAAGTGACACTTGCTGAGCACCAGTAAAAATAAAATGAAAAGTATATTTGATATCCTGAAAACTAAGTATCGAAGTATTTGAAAAGTATATTTGATATCTTGATTACTAGGTATCAAATAACTTAGTAATTAATTTAACTTGAAACCTTTCACGTGTTTTGAAGGTCTTGAAATTCAGACTAGCCATACAGGTTTCAATGCTAAGTGATGTACCAGCAGGCACTATGCTGCTGAGCAACCAATAGGCAACCTGGCTGTAGGGTGAACAATGCCTATAACAGCAAATGAATTTGTATTTTCCCCCAAAAAACCAACCATGGTTTGTAGTTCTTTTTTTTAAATTACACCTTTGGGGTCATAAAATAATTATAAAAGATTATACTTCTAGAGATGATCTAGAGATCACGAAATTCATCATTTTTTAGCATGTACTTGCATCATTTTTAGCTTGAATTTTGTAGTCAATTTATTACCATTGCATGGGGAAAAAATGCTGGCAGTCCATAATGGGTCTAATCTTCAGGACCTGTAAAAGAAGGAGGGGAACGTTAATTTTAATATGCACCTGTATTATGAAAGCAACTTACCTTCTGAAAGGTCTAGAGCTATGGAGCACCATATTAAATAATTATAATTGTCGCTGCAATTCTACAATTAATATTTAGTTAAGATGTTTTGAGATTTAAAAAATCATAAAGTATCAAATAGGGCTCCTAGAATAGCAAATAGAGATGGAAGGGACCTTGAAAGGAAATATTAAAAACCTACTGATAAAGGTTTCACAACCTCCTTGGGTAACTTTTTCCACGGCTTAACTATCCTTACACTTAGAAAGATCTTCCTGATTGCTGAACTAAATCTTTCTTGTGGCAATTTTAGCCATTATTTCTTGTTCTGTCCCTAATGCAAAATAGTTTACAACTTTCCTCTTTGCCTGTTTGAAAACCTTATATATACCTGGAGACTCACCTTCTCAAATCCAAACAAACCCAATTTTTTCCAACTTTTCTCATGTTATGTTTTCCAGAAAATTGATTATTTTGTTGTTTTTTGTTGCTGTTCTGTGGACTTTCTCCAGTTCATCCATATCTTTCTTGAAGTGTAGTGCCCCACACCGGACACAGTATCATGTTCCCCCTGAGACCTTACCAGTGCTAGGTATAGTGGAAGGATTACTCCATGTGTCTTACTTACAATATGCTTAGTCATCCACCCCCTATTGCTTTTTTTTCTCAGTAACAATTAGACATTGTTGACTCATGCT
>NW_017729022.1:166671527-166674813 GCF_001723915.1 Gavialis gangeticus | reverse complement strand
ATGTTCCCCCTGAGACCTTACCAGTGCTAGGTATAGTGGAAGGATTACTCCATGTGTCTTACTTACAATATGCTTAGTCATCCACCCCCTATTGCTTTTTTTTCTCAGTAACAATTAGACATTGTTGACTCATGTTTAATTTTTGATCCAGTATAACCCCAGATCCATTTCTCCAGAGCTGCTAGTTAGCCAGTTCTTTCCCATTTTGTATTTATGCCACTGGTTATTTCTACCTGAGTTTAGTATTTTACAATAGTCTTTATTTAATTTTGACATCATTCCAGACCATTTTTTCATTTTGTGAAGATAATTTTGAATTCTAATCCTGCCCTCTAAAGAGATTCTGCCCCCTCCCAGTTTGATATCATTGGCAAATTCAAAAAGAGCACTCTCTGTTCCAATACTCAGACTCTTAATGATAATTTTGAATAGTACCCTACCCAGGACAGACTCCTTAATTTAAAATAAAGCTTTTGTAATTGCTTAATCAGCGTAGAGGTATGTGGCAGATGATCTTTATGTGTACATTCCTTATGCAATAATTGTAATTAATATTTATTTTGACAGCAGCAAGACTGCTCCTTGTAATCTTTTCGTTTAAAATAAAGTTTTTAATTATTACTATTGGTGAGTAAAAGTGCACCAATGCATCAATCCAATAATTGGATCAGCACTGATATAAAAACAATTGAGTGTGTAAGAAATTGGTGTGGCCATTAATTTGGCCAATAAATGCCCAAGCATGTGCGCAGCCACAGCACAGCACTTGGGCAGTGAAGAACACAGCCGGGCAACTCAGAGAGCTGCATCCAGCTGGTAAGTCTGTTGTGGTGGAAGGGGGATGGGGGGCCAGATCAACACCCCCCCATGGTGAGGGAGGGAGTGGGGCAGGGGCTGGGGCAGGTGCTGCCCAGGCAGAGCAAGGTGGGGTGCAGGGCAGAGCTGTGGCTCGTCTGGGGAAGGTGGGTGGTTCCTGCCAACATGGGGAGTGTGTGCCCCAGATCTACATGGGAGGGGCCGAGGAGGCTGCAGCTGTCGGCTGGGGTTGGAGTTACACCAGGCTGTTTGTGGTGCATGGGGGCTGTGCTCCCGATGCGTGGGGGTGGTACTCAGGGCAGGCTCTGGTGGCATTGGGAGGGGGGGCGATGGTGAAATTTGGGGTGGCTGCAGCTGCCCCCATAAGCCCCCTCCCAATGCCACTGCCACCCACCCAACCCAAATGCAGACCCAACCCAACCCCCTCCTCTCCCAGTGCACCAGGAAGAGTCCAGCATGGACCTGGCCCCAGCCCTAAGTTGCAGCCTGCCCTGTGCATATCCGGAGGCACACACTCCCCCATTGCTCTCCTGTGGTGCGCTAAGCAGCAGGAGCTGCACCCCGCCCCCCAGACGAGCTGTGGTTCCCTCCGGCACCCCGCCCTGCTTTGACTCAGCAGCACCTGCCCCAGCTCTACTCCCTCCCTCACCAGGGGCGTTGATCTGCCCCCCCCATGCCCCTTCCCTCCCCCTTCCCCATCCATCACAAACAACTTACCAGCTGCACGTAGCTGTATCAGAAATAGGATTGGTATCGGCTGATATGCCTCCTTAAAAATCAGGTATCGGTATCGGCCCCCAAAATCTCTATCAGTGGACCGCTGTTGGTGAGGAGTATGCTTTCAATCATAAGCTAATAAAAATAAAATTAAAAAAAAACTTTTGCAAAACTTCAGTGTAAAACCTGGCATAAGGAAACCAGGTTATTCATTAGGTATCTTTTAAGTCACCTTTGAAAGCTAAAGTGTACTTATTTTGTTCAGTCTAGGAATTAGACAACTCAGAAAATGTTTCTCATTCAAAAAACAATCTGTAAATGTGCTAGGAAAATATATTTAGTTAAGTGTGTTCTACAGATACAATTAAAATGTTGTCCTTTGCTTTGACATCCATGCCCAAGTACATGACCAAGGTTCGGATTGCTAAACTGTGCACTAATAGGTTCAAAAGGTGTATCAATTGACTCTTGCACTAAAGGGTCCCTTGTTCCTCCTCTGATACTTTTCTGAGTCTCATCAGCAGAGCTCTTCCTTAGATCTGTGCAGCCATTTGTATAGCTAAATATGCAATCCGGTTCTTAACATTTTGCATCCATTCTTGAAGCTTTGGTTCCTATCAAAATATGACTTTTAGTTTTTAATGATCATTTGCACTTTCACGTAATCATTTGGCAGCCAGTTTTCACTGCATCACTGCCACATCATCCTCACATGGAAAATTGGCAGATCAATTGGAGACAAATATTGTGGGCTGAAGTAGTTTGATTAACAAAAAGTCTTTTTTCACTTTGAACAAACCATAAAAAATAGTGTGGTGTAGAATATCATCACTTCTGTTTCTCCCAAAGGAGCCTAGTATCCTGGATATTTTAGGAAGGTTTGTTATTCAGTTTTTGTTTACTCCAAAACTTTGAGTCTCATGAAAACTGCTAGGTTTCAGCAGTTCTGCTTTCCTTTCAAAATACAGTCTAGAAGATGTAAATAAATTGCAGTGAGTGATTCTATGCTTTTCACAGTTTAAAATAAGGGTGAAGTTATTTGTAAAAGTCTGGATTTCTTGGGTTTTAAGTATATTCTCTATAACTTCAAATTTCTGTTAATGTAGTAATTGCAGTGTAATTGCAATGTAAATGTAATTATGTGCTTAACTCTACATGTATTTTAACAACATTTGATTAAAAGGCTGTAATGACTGATCATGCTTTATCAAGAATGCACTGAGTCACTAACTGTAAATATTTCTTTAAATGCATTCATGGTGCACCTTAAGCAAAAAACAGTCTAGGGCAATGGTTCTGAACCTTTTGAGCCTAAAGGCAATCTTGTATAACTTTTCTGAATTTGTCAACACCCCAGTTGAGAATCACTGAGATACCATCTAAATTCAGAAAACATGAAACAGTGCATTGAGGCCAAAAAAGTTAAGAACTACTGATCTACCTGGTGCAAGGTCAAGACAGTGGGGGCAGTATCTAACCCTGTCACATCCTTTCCATGGTCCCATTCCTACCCCTGGTTTGTTGCTGATGGGGCGAGGGCAGACCCCACTGCTCTGAGCTGCTCCTGCAGGGTCTCACTTGCTAGCAACTGTCCCCACAACCCGTCTTGCCAGTCCTGGAAGTATGGGAGCAGTGACAAGCTTGGCTGCAATATGTCCATCTGCCTGCCCACAGCAGACCATGCTTCCAGGAGTGTAGGGGCAGCCAGAATGTAGTCAGTCAGTGTGGGGGAGGCACTCAGGGGCAGGGGGAG
>NW_017729022.1:166661574-166666527 GCF_001723915.1 Gavialis gangeticus | reverse complement strand
AAGTATGGGAGCAGTGACAAGCTTGGCTGCAATATGTCCATCTGCCTGCCCACAGCAGACCATGCTTCCAGGAGTGTAGGGGCAGCCAGAATGTAGTCAGTCAGTGTGGGGGAGGCACTCAGGGGCAGGGGGAGGGCAGCAGCAGCAGTTCTGGGAGGAGCAGTTGCAGGCCCTGCTGAGTAGCTGGGGCAGGCACAGGGCATTAGACTGGGGAAGGAGAGCATTTACCTCTTCACCCAGGGGACAGGTGTCATAGCACCCTTTATGGGATCTCATGAGGCCCTAATTGAACATCACTGGTGTGAGATGTCACTATTGAAAATCAAACACATAGGAGCTGCTTAACACAAGAGGATAATCAAGTTAGAATGACATTGCTTAGAATAAAAAAGACTATGCTTTCAACACTGTTCTGAGTGTACTTTGTGTATTTTCAGCACCTGCGGGATAACCGATCAGAGAGAGGACACAAGAAGAACAGCTCAGTAAAAACAGCTAGCAGGTAAGATTAAGCTACAACCAATTATTTTAATCATAACATAGCTATCCCTAACTATCCCCCTATATTTTCTAAAGAGATTGATGCCACCCCTGTTTCTGGATAGTTTCTTGTGCTCCCTTTCTTATGGACTTTTTGTGTGTAACATGGGACTATACTGGTGTTTTGTATGTGACTTCACTGGTGTTTTGATCCCTCCAATTTATTTACTCTGATTATAATAAGTTTATTAAACATCTGGGTAATATGGATGACCTTGCCTGGTTCCTTACTTACAGCATATAATTGTGAGAGTCAAGAATGTGCATTACATACCCCCCACACACAATTTTTAATGATAAAAAACAATAGAAAGGGACTTAACACTTAGATATCTGTACAGTATTGTCCTTGAAAAAACTGATTGGCAAAATGTATAGAAACAAATTCATCATTATGGGGGGGAAAAAGCTGGGCATTACACTGATAAGATGTGGCAAAAGATTAAAGACAAAGCTCACTGTTAAGTCTGTGCTCAAAGATCATGTATATGCTTACCATACCTGATTTCTCCTTGACCCTTACTGTAACAAAATTGTTTTATAACATTTTTCTGTGTGCAGCATTTATTGTGTATATATAAATGAGAGATTGTAGATGTATTATTTTGGATGGCACATAAGTTTTTTAATAATACACTTGAAGACTGGAACAATACCGTAGTTTTGACTAAGAAAAAATACTTGGCCTTCTGTTTTTAAGCCACACAGTATATCTAGGATCTGAAATTATCTTGGGATAGCCATGTTATTTCATGTTGTGAAATACTAGCTATAAGTAATAACTGGTATGTGAGATAAGACATTTTACTTTCATCACATGAGTACCAAATATGAAAATACTAAATGTTGTGTGCAAGTTCATATTACACCCTCTGATCGGTTAGTTGCACAAATACTATGGACACAGTAACTAGATGCACTTAAAAGCAGATTTTAACTGTAGATTAAATCTCAGGAAAATCTTCCAAACCATAGGAATAGTAGGAGAATAAAACAAGATGCCTATGGAAGTAGATAAACCTTTGATTAAAACAATTTTTTTTTAAAAAATATTTCAGATGATCTTTTCTCTCTCCCTACTCTGAGTCAGTGCTGAGCCAATAGACTGTTGTCCCAATAAACACCTGGCAGTCTTTTTGTAGAAACAATAGGATTCAAGACCCAAGAGTAGGACTGACTTTTTTGCAAAACTTATGTAATATTAAACCAAAATATGTGTAGCCCCCTATTCTGAGATAAAATGACAACTCATCACATGAAATGCCTACTATCCTTGAATGGCCCAGTGGCCACTACTATAATTACTTGCACAGAATGAACTGAATATATTTTAGCTACCTTACAATGAAGTTTAGCACCTGGAATTGAAGAAAGCTTATGCATAATGACGTCCAGTTTTTCCACAGACTACTTGAGAATTACTAGTCTAACCCACTGGTGGGTACATACACCAGAGTTAAAGAACTGCAGAACTACCGTATAGCCTTCCAGCCAAACTCAGAATCATCTGCCACCTCATGTTTTTCTTTCACAGCAGATAGATGTTACTTCTGGTGATGACTTTCCTACCACTATCCAACATTCAACAACTTAATATTTACCTTTTTTTGAAAGTTGTTATAGACAACTGAAAGAATTGTATGCATGTCTGTGATGTCTAGGAACATATAACACATGCAACACCAATAATCTAGTCTTTCTTTCCTACCAATTAAATTTATTTTAAGTTACCAATGTAAATTCAGTGAATGGGATTTCTAGTAGGACTGCCCATGACTTTGCTTTGGTTTAAGTTGCCATTCTCACCAGACAGCAATTGACTACTTCACTGCTGCACTCAAACGTTCCTGGCCTCAGTCATTTTCTTAGGGGAAAAAAAATTCTTTCAAATTCTGAAAAAACATTGTTTCTGACGAAGTAGATCATGTACACACTGGGTGTATCTATACACGCGCTTTACTGTGGAGTAGACTAATTAGCCCTGCAGTAAATGTCACCATCTACACATGTGCTGGTATTAAGGAGCAGTAAATTAATTAACTCCACCGTAAGATGGTACTGTTAGGGACAGTACTGTCTAATGGCGGAGTCATTAAGTACACTGCAATGCACATGTAGATGGTGATAGGGGCTGGCTGGGGAACAAAGATGCTAAAATGCAGGGAATGCCTGCCACCTAGCCTCACACTAGCACCCTCGTTGCCCAACCAACTTCTCCACTGCTCAGCACCACCACCTGGAACCTGGGGCAGACCCCAAGTACTCCCTGCCAGTCCAGGGCTGCTCTGCCCCAGCTCAAAGTGCTATGGTCCTGGGCGTATGTATAAACACTGCACTCGGGAGCAGTTGACTCAGCTGTACACTGAGCTTATTGCTCCACCTTAATTTCACACGTAGATGTGCCCACAGTTAATGAAGAGGCAAGTTGAGAACTATGCCTTTCTGGTAAATGTGCAGTCTCATTACTGTGCGTCTGGGAGGCCTGAAATGGAAACAGGTTTTTAGATTTTAACTTAAAGCTAGATCCATCTAAAAGATGTAAATTAGCAAAACTCCCCTGAAGCTAGTTGTACTTCACAAATTTACACCTAGAAAAAGTGCTGGCTCATTCTTCAGAGTAACTATAAAATAACTAAAATTAAATGAATAAATCTGTTGTATTGTAGATAACTATGCATATACAGCTACATTGTTGAATGTAAGTGTTCATTCTACACTGAAGTCTCAAGTACTCTAACACTGATTCTAAATTATTTTTTTGCCTGCTTTCAATGTATAGGTAATATGTAAGGATATTGTAATGCAGATGCTTACCATGCTTTTAAAAATGCTTAAACCAATTATATCTATGGTAGAAATGCCTTGTCTTTCTGTTTATTGTTAAATGTAGAATAAGTGGTAAGTATTTGAAGGCTTGTATTATCCAGAAGACTTTCAATTTTATCCTTTGTGTGCTGCTCTTACTGCAAGACTGCAGTTGCTAAATGTATTTCTTTGCATAATTGCCACACAGGCATGTTTCTAACCATGTGAACATATATATTTTTGTGATTTGGTATTCTGAAAGACATTTTCTATTAATACTTTTTACATTGCCTTGACTTTTCGTACCCCTTCTGGATGAGTGACCACAGTTCTTGTCTCAGCATGTGAAAAAAGTAAAGGTTAGAGACCTACACTGCACTAGATCAATGAATTGTGGAATAATTTACTCCACAACTGTATTGTACAGGTAAGAAGGGATAAGCATTCAGTTGGTGTGCTGTTACTGTCTTTCTTCTGTACAATACTGATGGTACTTTCTTAATGAGCTTAACTATATTGGGTTGCTCCTAGGAGATGACCAATATTAACATTTGAAGACAAAAGTAAGTTTCAAATTCTTATATTAAACATGGTCTAAAATTAACCCTATGAAAAATAGCTTCACCATTTTATTAATGGGAAGTTATGAGATACTAAATTTTTGAGCACCAGTGATATGCCCATTGATACAGAGTACAGAGAAGAGGTTTCCATCAAAAAAATCAGAATCAGAATAGACCATACAGGATAGCTATGCAAAATACTGGATATATTACATCTGACACATTTTTGAAATGGAGCTATGATCTGTTTTAAAAAAGATCTGTTTTAGTTTGCAAACCTGACTGTCTTCTTTGATTTGTTTTTTAAATCATGCTGTACTGTCCATTACTGCATGACATATTAACTTCTTTAAGACCTACGTTTCTTTGTCCTGTACAACTGCAGAGAAGGTATCTTAGATATGTATGGAACACTGCCAGCCTGAAAGGGGAAATCCATGGTTTTCTGGGTTTTCTCCTTTAAAGGAGAAAATCCATATTTTTCTGTGAACCTGGTGGCAGCAGCAGTGGCAGGCTGAGCCTGGGCTTATCTGCCCCAGCTGACCTCAGAGATCATGATCACACCAGATCTGCAACCCCACTGAAACCTGGTCACGGGCCCCTGGTTGAGAACTGCTGGCCTAGAATCAAGGCCTCCCAAATCCTGGGCCAGGGATGGGCAAAATGCAGCCCATGGGCCGCATCTGGCCCTCGAGGCAATTCCATCCAGCCCACGGCAACCCTCTGTAAGCCCTGACCCTGGGCTGCCCCTCTGGAAGCCAGTGTGTCCCTTCAGGAGGTGAGGCTCCAGCTGAGTAATCCACCCCCCCACCCAAAACTGACCTGCCCCCAACCCTGAGCTAGGGGGTCCACTAGACACAAGATGCCTCTGCCTGTCAGAGCTTTTTGCAGGCAACCCCATGGCTGTTTCCACCTTCCCTGCCTTCCTGCTAAAGTGGGGGCCCCCACCATACCCCCCAAACACACCCACAGCCTCCCACAGCCCCCACACACACTCCCACTCCCAGTCATAACCTTACACATATCCACTTTCCCACAGCCACCA
>NW_017729022.1:166652388-166661324 GCF_001723915.1 Gavialis gangeticus | reverse complement strand
CCCCCACCCCAACCACATAGCTCACACCCCTCCATACATGTGCCCCACCCTCCCCCACACACCCCACCCACCATATCCACGTTGCACGTGTGCACACACACACCGCCATAGACATACATGCACTCCCCAACCACATACCCCCACATATACCCCCTGCATCCCCCCACATAAAATATACAAGAGTAAGACTGTATTTTAAACTATTATGCAATTGCTTCTAGATACACTATGCAAACATAAATCAAGACAAAAATATTTTAAAAATAAAATTAAAGTAAATTATAGTAAATGGGTTTTTTTTTCGGGGGGGGGGTTAAGATATGATTTGTTTTGTTTCCAGTTTCAAGATGGCAGTGCCCTCCCTCCCAAAAAAAGTACTTCCAGAGCAGGGGGAGGGACTTCCAGTGGCAAAGGTCAGGGTTTGGACTGAGACTTCTGGTCCCGAGATGGTGACCAGCAGGCAGGGTACCTGTCAAGTGCCGGAATTACCCTTGCTGCCCTCGACAGCTCACCAAAATTCACTAAGCGGTCCTCCAGCTGATATAATTGCCTAACCCTGTCCTGGGCAAAGGCTTTGACCTCTAGGCTATCAAGCAAAATAAAGACACTGTCAGCCAGGTATTAGGAGCTTTCCCTCAAGAATAAAGCGCTGCATAGAGTATCTGAAGTGAGCAGAGGTATTTAATGTGCAGCCTGATTTAGTGGGGCACAAGTTCAGACACATCCTTCTGACATTTCCTATTGGCTGCCTCTAGATGTCTCCAGGCTTTCTGAATTGCCCTTTGGAAGGACCTGCCTCTCCCCATTCTCCATATGGAGCACTTGGCTACTTAAGCACCTCTCAAATTATATTGCTCTTCCAAGCCAAGGCACCTAGATTTTAACCCCTTGAATACCTAAAGGTAGGCATATCAAAGACTGAACATTTAGTAAGTCTTTGATAGAGCAGGGATTGAATAATAACATCAATTAGATTTTGCCTTAATCTAGTAACCTTACAATTGTAGATTAGGAAAACAAAATTACAGACCACTAAAAAAGTTCAACTTCTACAATTATTTCCTCATTCTTTATAATTGTCTACAGTATTTTGTTTTAAAACATCTGCACATTAAGTGTAATTATTTTCAATGTGTTTCTTTCTCCTCATTGTATTATAAATATTTTAGGAAGATGAATGGAAAAATCAAAGCAAGAATTACAGCCATGTAGCCAGACATGTTTTAAAATAACAGCTTGACAATTCCTTCCCAGCTTTCAAAGGTTGTGCACTATCTTCCAGTCTTTTAAGAAAAATGACTAATTGAACTTCCAGGCCCTTAGTTTTTTTTGCCATTGCTTGGGCAGTTTATGTAGTGCTGAGATATCAGAGCTAGCTTCAAAGTACATAGCTGGGTACCTGTGAGAGAAGTACCTGTATAGCCAAGGCAACATGGAACTTAATTGCCATTCAGTGTGGACATAACCAAAGGTAGAAGTGCTGCCATTAGTACCTCTTGAAAAAGAATGAACCGAGCACACAGCTGTCCAGGTAGTGGGAGAACAGGTCTATCTGCTATTCTTCCTTTGTCCCCTACTTACAATACTTTCTTATGGTGGTATGGAGTCTTTGAAGCCAGATCTTGCCTAGAGGCAGTAGGAACTGGTATAGGAGACTTAGTAAGTACTATAAAGGGAAAATGTCAAATGCATCTAAAATGGTGATCAATGTCAATAAAACAACAGAATATCATCTATATATTTTTTTTCATGTTCTGTAACCCCATGTACCCTGGACATGCTCAGGCCTGTCAAGTAAGGGGTGGAGAAGGAAGAGGGAATTACTCAGTTACATTCTTTATCGTAACTTCACTTATTTTCATTTTCTTTTTAAGCTAGCGTATTATAAAGGCTCCTAAAACATGAAGAATGACACCTAGCATGAGCAGCAATTTAAATAAAATCTGTGATGGGTTTAGATACAAATATTGAGTTCAGCTTTTTTTTTTAATCCCATTGTAAAGAAAGTCCCTATTTAGATTTGAACAGAGCTTGTTCGTTTTCTTCTGATGATACAGATCACTGTATTTTGTTACACAGATGTGACAAATAGAATTACAGCTGCTCTTTATTTGATCTTCTAAAGAGACAAAGATGTGCAAGGATTCTGTCTGCTCCCTTTTTCCCACCATGTCATCTGTTGTTTGGGAAGGAGTCCTAATTTGCAGCAGATACGAAACTATTTGTCGTGTAGCAGGTTTGCCAAAAATAAATGAAACCATTAATTACTACATTTTTGAGCAGCTGTTAATAGATTAGGATAAGAAAACTGTACATTAGACTACTGGTTAATTACAAGAACTATAATTGTTTAATGTGGCTTTTGTGGAATGAAATTACAGCACCAAAAGAGGTGAACACTGCTTATTTTAAAAAAATGGTACAAGAAAATGCACACATACCTATAAAGCAATACAGCTGTAAAAATTAGTTTTTTATATAGTAATCATTCACTCCTGTCATCCCACATATTTATTTATATTTCCAACAAAAAACATTAAGCTTGATTAGATTAAAACATAGGAGTTTTTTTAAAATATAATAATAAACTCCCCAAAACAAAGGACTACAAATCCAGGAAATGATATGTTAAGATTAAAATGAAAAGAAATCCAAACATGTTAAAATACAGAAATAGGCAACCATGCCAACCAAACACTATTAACTCCTCAAAGTATGTTCAGTGAATATAAAAGGCATTGTTTTAAGACTAGAAAGGAATTTTCTGTTGCTGAATCTCCCTGTTGTTCTTATTATGTTCTGTCTGTTTACCCTGACTTCTAAGATCTCCAAGTACAAGATCAAAGGTTTTTACAAATAAATTACATTTTTTTTTCTTTCCGTCTCATAGCGTCAAGCTAAGGGATAATGGTGGCAAGTTGTTGGGCCACTATTTTTTCTCATGCACCTTGGCATCACTCTCACTGAGGAAATAATAAAACAGGGAGAGCAATGTTAGACAGTTTAAAAGAGGGCAGTTCTTCGTGGAATTCTCTGTAGCAGAGCATTCCCCGGGCCTCGCTGGACAAGAGACTTGGTTAGAAAGTCTGAACAAACATTAGTCCTTTAAAAAAACAATAGCCAATATTTTATTAAGATTTGCATATGTGGAAACTGCAAAGAATATTAATTTACAATATCTGGGATATAATGTGGTTTGATACTGAGAACTAAATGCCTTGAAGCAATGGTGCTTAACTTATTCAGACCCATAGGTCAGGTGAGTGACATAGGGCCAGTCTGCAGGTCTGATTTAGTGTGAGGTTAGCGCACAGGGTTGGTCCATGGGGAGTGACCAGCTGCAGTGCAACCCTGTATGCTGATATGATCCATCATATGGGACCATGTCATCTGTGGGTCCAGAAATTTGTCAGTGACGTTCCCAGAGCCACGACAATTAACACTGCTACTGCTACCCCACCATCAAATTTACAGACCTGTGAGGAGCCTCATGGGCCAGATGACACAGCTCTGTGGGTCACAGGTTGAGAATCACCGTCTTAAAGATCCATTTTTACTAAATTGTAACTCATTAATTTTGTAATGTACTTACATCTCACAAAACTCATTCTGTGCCCAAATAGAACATACTGTAATCTGGGGGAGGATAAATTCTAATTCCAGTATATAACAAAGTGGCTAAATTCTTGCTTCAAAGTGGGAACTCAGGTGTGGAGGGCACTTCAGTAGCCAGCATTTTAAAATGGCCTACATCAATAAATGTGAGTGGCTGTTTGTGGAGCCATTTTGAAGATTTAGCTTTTAGACCAAGAGTAAAATTTTTGCTGCAGAGGATTAGTTAGGACCTTTCATATAATTTAGGAACTACACAAGTAAACTTAGACAAACAATTACATTGCATGGAGTTTCCACTTACCCTTAAAACCCATGGAAAAAGCCTCTGTATCTGCCCTGCCTAGATCAGGACATAAAGACAGTGTTGAAGACGGGCCAGAAATCTAAATTGATCCAGATCCAGTGGTCTCAATATCCTGTGCAATAGTGTGAATGCTACAGTGAAATCTCCAAGTTTGCAGTGATGCTATATTATTCCAGGTAGTCAAATCCCAAACTGGCAGAGAGGAGCTGCAGAAAGATCTTACCAAACTGAGTGGGAAAAAAATGGCAGTTGAACTTCAGTGTCAACAAGTGCAACAACTTGGGGGGAAAATAACTTCTGCTATAAGTACACAGTGCTGGGTTTTGAACTAGCTGTTACAACTCAGGAAAAAGACCTTGGGAGTCACTGTAGTTAGTTTTCTAAAACCAGCACTTTCATGTCCAGCAGTGACAGAAAAAGCTAATAAAACACTGGGCGTCATTAAGAAGGGAATAGAAAATGAAACAGCAAATATCATCAAGCTCCTATACATAACTATGGTGTGCCCGCATCTTGAATACTGTATGCAGCGCTAGTCTTTGCAGCTCAAAAAGGATGTAGTAGTAGTAAAATTAGAATTAGAAAGAGTAGCATAGTAGAATTAGACAAGGTACAGAGAAGAGCAGCCAAGCTGCTGAGGGGGATGGAGCAACTGTCATACTGGCAGAAACTAAAAGGCTAGGACTTTTCAGTTTCAAAAGAAGTGTGAGGGAGGATACGGTAGTGGTCTATAAAATCTTGCAGGGCATGTACAAAATGAATAGGGAACCAATACTCACCAAGTCCTGGAATACTAAAACTAGAGGGTGTACCCATTGAAATTAGGACACAAGCTTAAAACTAACAAGAGAAAGTATGCTTTTTTATGCAGCATGTAGATATATAACTCATTCCTACAGGAAATTATAGCCAGATAGTACAATCAGATTCAAAAATCAGATTCATGATTAGACAAATTCATGGATGATAGAACCCTTAGTAGCTATTAAACAGAACGTATCTGGTATCTTTAATTCAATGATGAATTAAAGGCCAGGGAGGGTATGACAGGGGATAGATAGGGGATCACTCTATATCAGGTGTATCAAACTCATTCTAAGCCCTGGACTGGATCTAGATTGTGGGGCCCCTTCTGGGCTAGATCTGCAGGGCCAACAGCTCCAGTGGGTCCTATGGTGGTAGTGGAGATCTGGGGGCATAGGGCCAGCAGACCACAGGGCACCCAGGGGCTATGTCACACAGTCCTCACTTGCTGTCTTACTGTCAGTGGCCATGTCCAGCCATGCCCAGGGGCCCTGAATTCTGCAGCAGGCCATGCCCCCCATAGCCACAGCTCTAGCTTCCTGTAGCTTTGCAGGCTCAATGGTATGATTCCACAGGCCTGATCCAGCCCATAGGCCGTACGTTTGTTACACCTGCTGTAGATGTCCCTTGTTTATATAAAGTGTCCACTTTTGCCAGTGTTGGAGACAGGAGACTGGGCTAGATAGACCATTGGCCTGAACCAGTATGGTACTTATGATTGGTCACTGTTCAGGCACATGGATAGGAAGAAGAGTTATGGAAAGTCAGACGAATTATTTACAACTATTTAAGACCCCTTCAGGCCATGCAGACAGCTGTTTAAGTCATGCAAATGGCTTAAGCCATTTGTCAGATCCTTTTAATGTTTCAGATGCTTCTGATTTTAAGGCAACGCTGGATGTGTCCACCCAAGATGCTTAACTTCGGATTAGGGAGGTTTACTGTGAAGTAAGCATGTGAATCTACATGTGCACATGCTTACTTCACAGTAAACCTCTCTAATCTCTAATAAATGTGCTACCTGCAAATGCAAGTAGCACTGTAATGCTAGTGTAAATGCCTGAGTGGGAGCAAAATTGGCTCCCAGTCAGCCATGCACTGGGCGGCGGGAGATAGCTCCCTGCCCCCAGGAGCTGCCTGCTAGTGGGGGTAGGGGAGCCTGTTCCCTGTCAAGCTCCACGAGCGCGGAGCTGAAAGGGGAGAACAAGATTGGGGTGTTTGTTCCTCCCCCAGCTCTGCGCTCATGGAGCTGGGTGGGGAACAAGCACCCCAGGCCCTACCCTGCATGCCCAGGTGTGGACAATGTCCCCCTGCCCTAAAAAGCACATGCAGCCTGGAGGTGGCTGGGGACTATCCTGTTTTGGGCAGTCCCCAGCCAGCTCTGGGCTGCACATGCAGACTTCCACCTGGGGCTGGCCTGGAACTATCCTACTCAGGGCCACAAGGCTTGAAAAGAGCTGCCGGAGTGGGGTAGATCCCTGCCCCAATCCACCAGTGGGGCAGCTTTCCCTGCAGCTCTTTCCAAGCCCTGTGCCCCTAATCAAGGAGCTAGGGCTAGGAGCTCCCTGCTGCCAGGGCAGGAGGACACTGTCCCCACCCCAGCAGCAGACAGTCCCCTGGGGTAGCACCCAGGGGGATCTTGGAGCTCCCCCCAGTGATGGCAGGGGCCCACTGCAGGACTGCAAGGAACTAGGTGCAAATCTTCGCCCTAATCCTGTATGGGTAGACACCTGCCCCAAAACCCCTACTCTGGAATAGTTTACACCAAAGTAAATTTTGGCTGGAGTAAATGCATGTGTAGACAAGCCCACTTAAACCAATTTAAGTGTAACTGACAGCTAATTAATGCTGGAACAAGCTGGCTCATCTCTTCACACCTCGTTAAGACTCATTATCTTACTTAAGGGGATGCACTCCACACTTTTATGCCTAGCTATTCACACCTTATTAAGGTTTGTTATATTGTTGTTCAGAACACCAGCAGACGAAATGAATCATTCAAACCAGTACCGCTTTATACTATGCAGCAGTCCTTCTAATATCTGGCTGGGAAAAGAACAGCAATCAGCCTTAGGATTTACAGGATTTACCAACTGCTATGCCTATAGGGTAGTTTCGCAGCTGCCAAACTATCTGCATGCAGGTTAGACCATATTTCAAAATCCAGAATATACCTTTACCATTTGCACATTCATTTCCATTACTAATGTATGGACATTTTGTTTATCCTTTCTTGTAACACATTTGGAAATAATGTATTGAGGATTCAGCAACTCTGCTTTCTAGTAAGATATTATCCCAATAACAGCTCTGCTTTCCAGTAATTCCTCATTCTAAGTTTGGTAACTTGCTTTGTCCAGGTTTGAATTTCCTTAATTCTTTCAACGTTTTTCACATCAATATTCAGTTCTGCGTAGGACATTATAAATAAATATAAATTAATTTGTTTTGCTACTAAGGAAGACTGATCTTGAAAAATGATAAAATGTAAAAACATCATTTGGTTTGTCACATATGGTATAATTAACTTGCTAGATACGGTGCCTGCCTGAAGCACTACAGCAATAGTTATTTTCTCTGAACCAGTTGTTCAAAGAGTACCTGAGGAAATGGTGTAGAGCAGGGGCGGGCAATTATTTTGGGCAGAGGGCCACTTACTGAGTTTCACCAAGCCATCAAGGGCTGCATGATAGGCAGCCCAGGACAGATTAATATTGATTTTCTAAATTTTTTAGAGGCCCCACGGGTTGGATAGAATGGCCTGGTGGGCCACATCCAGCCCCCGAGCCACATTCTGCCCACACCTGGTGTAGAGTATCTAGATCTGCATTCAGATCTGGGCTATCTGACAGTGACTTAAAATTATTACTACCTCTTAGGCTAAGGACAGACATTCAAAAAGCCTGAATTGATGCAACCTTTGCAGGTTAGTCTAACCTGCCTCAGCTGAAATGGTCTGTAACAAGACAAACATTTTCTCTGGGCTGAAGCAATGCGGGCACATGCCTGCAGTGGCTCAGGCCAGGTACCAGGGGCTGCTAGAGCGTGCCATCAGCTGCAAAGAAGCTGTCCTGGGGGGGTGTGACCAATCTGGGCTGAACTGGCCAGAAAGGCTTAATTCCTCCCCCTCTATCCCACTGCCAGGGACCCGAGCCAGGACTGCCAGGCACTCCCCCTTGGCAGCTGCAGCAGCAGGGCACCGTGGCCCCTGAGGCAGAGGAGGGCAGGGAGAAGAGTTAGTCTCCCCTCTACCCCCACTGGCAGTTGGGTCTGCCCACCATTGCTGCCATGCTCCCTGCCCCAGGATAGGTCTCCTACAACAGAGGGAGGAGGAATAACCCCTATCCCTGCCCCCCTAACCCCAAGGGTTCCTGCCTGCCAGTGTCTTGCCATGCCCCCACCCTGCCACTGCATTGGGAGGGGGCAGGGCTTTAGTCGGAGGCAGCAGCCCCTGTCATGATGTGGGGGAGCGTGAGCTCCTTCCCCTGCGCTGAAGGGCTAGCTGAGCTGCGCAGGCCGTGTGCGGCAGCACCAGGGTCCAGAGCGGGCCAGAGCCCTGCAAGCACCCAACCTCCACAGCACTGCTGTGCTCAGCAGCAGCTCTGCTGGCCCCACAGAGCAGCCCCCACCAGGAAGGGGCTCGTGCTCCGGGAAGCTGTGACAGGCTGGTGCCCGTCGTTCACCCCTCACTGCTTCAGCTGCTGGGCGGGGTCAGGTCCTAACCCCCGCCCCTCAGTCTGTGCTCAGGGCAAGCCCCGTCCTGGCAAGAGGGGGCTTACTTTAGCCCTGGCCCCGAGCACAAGCTGAGCAGCCGCTGCAGCTGGGTCAGGCAGACCCCGCTGCAGTGACAGCGGCCTGCAGCTGAATAACCCTCCTCCTGTCAGGGGGGGACTTGCCCTGAGCACAGAGAGGCTGCTGGTACTGCAGCAGTGTCTGCCTGGCCTGGTTGCTGCCACCACTCTGTGCTCAGAGCCCGCCCCCTCCCAGCAGGAGGAGGCTTATTCAGCCGCTGGCCCCAAGCACAGACCAGCGACGGCCAGACCTGGCAGGCCCCGCTGTGGTGCCAGCAGCTGAATAAGCACCACCGAGCACAGAGAGGCCACTGGCACTGCAGCAGGATCTGCCCAGTCTAGCTGCAGCCACCGCTCGGCCTGTGCTCAGGGCCAGTGGCTGAATAAGCCCCTTCCTGCCAGGAAGGTGCTGGCCCCGAGCA
>NW_017729022.1:166625086-166647388 GCF_001723915.1 Gavialis gangeticus | reverse complement strand
TGTGCTCAGGGCCAGTGGCTGAATAAGCCCCTTCCTGCCAGGAAGGTGCTGGCCCCAAGCACAGAGTGGTGGCAGCCGGGCCGGACAGACCTGGCAGACCCCTGCCTGGTGCCAGTGGCCTGTCTGTGGCAAGAAGGGGCTTATGCAGCTGCTAGCCACTGGCACTGCAGCAGGGCCTGTCTGGCCGCAGCCGCTGCTCGGCCTCTGCTTGAGGCCAGCAGCTGAATAAGAAGCCCCCTCTTGCTGGGAGGGGACTTGCCCCCAGCATAGACTGAGCGGTGGGGCCGCTCACTCTCTCTCAGGGGCCATGGTGGCCTGCTGCTGCAGCAGTGACCGGGGAGTACCCAGCAGACCTGGCTGGGGTTCCTGCTGGTGGGATAGAGGGGGGGAATTAAACCCCTCTCTGGCCGGATTCCTGCCTCCACCTGTCCCTGCTCTGGCTGGGGAGCAGAGGGGCAAGGCCAGCCCAGAGAGCATGCCAGGATGCTGGGGGTCTCTGGTTTAACTTAAACCAGCAGCAGGTCTGGGGACAGACATTGTATAAACCGGTTTATCTCAAACTGGTTTGAGCCATTTTGAAACTGGTTTATGTGCACTGAATGTCTGTTGTATTACAGGTTTAAACCAGTTTCTGACCACTTAAACAGGTTTATGTGTGACATCTGTGCCTAACCTTACTTGTTTACATATGTGAACTAATTTACTGGTCCCAGCCACTTTCTAATGGTTCACATCTATCCCAGTTGGCTATCCTTGTGACCTTCTCAACCCATAAGCCAAGGATAGAATGGGAACAGAATCTTCTTGACCAAGAAGAACTCTAAAGGTCATTCTTCTTTGTCAAGTTTGAGGCACTATCTTAGGTCACTATAAGGGAAGTTTGCATTGTCCTTACCTGTGCTGTACGTCCTCTGTAGGTAGAAGAGTTTGGACTTGATTCTGCAAATGTTTATACAAATTTAACTTGCGAGTGTGTTTAAGGAAGTGTTTTTAATTCCTTTTAAAAGTCTGTTCCGCCCAAACTAAGATGTGATCTACCACCATGCTGATTTCATTTAATAAGTGTAGAAGTGAATCTACTAGTCCATGAACTACCCACTAATTGCAGGTGCAATTAGCCTTAATTACTGTGTTGAAATATCTATTAATTTTCATGATTAGATCAATTCCTGTTCAAGTCAGTGAGAGTCCAGTTACTTCAAGTTGAGGAAAGGGGATATGAAGTTGAATTGGGCCCCATATCTTTTGGTAAAATGATTCATGTTCAGATTGTTTTCTAAAGATGGCTATTTCTCAAACAGCAGGAGACCATTATCCTGTAACCCCATTAAAATATAATCTCTTTGCTAGCTACATTTTATATTTACATAAACATGAACAATATCCAATTTTACTCGGTTGTTTGACACAAAATCATAACACATGCGATACTTAATTTTCAGTAATCTAAAACCAGCTGAATGAATTACATGCATCTAATACATATGAGATTTTCTGAATTTTTTATTTCTAAAAAAATTAGGTTTAGTAGTATTTGCTTCTAGACCATCAAAATCTCTTTATGGACACGATGATGAGTAAATCATTCTAAATAATTTTTCATTAAAAGTCATTTTTAAAGGTTTTTTCACAACCAGTTTCAGCATTACAGACGTGAGTTTTCCATCTTGAAAAATATGAAATTATACTTTTTTTGAGGAAAGCTATAGTCTCAGACAATCTGTTTTAGTTTTGTTAAAACAAAACTTTTTTTCCTCCTAGCGTTCTTTGGTGACTTGTTTTGTGTACCAAGATATTAGTTTGGATATGCCTTTGTCTGATTCATATACTTTTGATCAATTCCAACTCATGCCCAATTATATTACACTAAATTAACATAATTCAACAGATGTTGATATTTAAATGTTTTCTGGCATTCACATCTTGGACAGCTGTCTTAGAGCTTGGGGAAAAGGCAAACATTTAGAGTTAAATGCTGAACATATGCTTAAATTACTAATTAGAAACAAGAAAAAACAATGCATTATCCTTTCTGAGGACAGTAAACCTCTACTACAGAATCTTTTTAAAGACTTTTGGTTCACAATTAAACTCCGTGGGTCTCTGGAGACCGTGTGTTACGTATACTGTGGTATTGGATTTTATGTGCAATTTGGTTTGCTAAAAGTGATACCATTAGAGACTGGATTCATTCAGGTGAATTGCAGACAGCATTTGTGCTTCAATAAGCCTCAGAAGTTCTGGAAAAAGGTGATAAGATAAGTAGCAGAGTACTCTACACAGTGATAAGATAATCCACTGGCAAAGGAAATTATTATTTTCTCATCCATAGTTAGATTATGCTAGTACTCCTTTAAAACAAATGTGTCACTCCTATTTTAAAATTGTACTTTGAACAGATTGGCTTGATTTGAAAGGAGTTTGACAGAGTTGCATTGTTCTATCACATCTGTTTAACATTTAATAAAAAGAAAATAATGTGCATAGCTCTTTGTGGTTAATGTAATGGTCTTCACATTGGAGGAGGCAGATGCTGCAATCTGTG
Organism: Gavialis gangeticus; assembly: GCF_001723915.1. Taxonomy (NCBI): domain Eukaryota; kingdom Metazoa; phylum Chordata; order Crocodylia; family Gavialidae; genus Gavialis; species Gavialis gangeticus. The sequence goes on along the minus strand of NW_017729022.1, from coordinate 166,644,843 downwards.
TTATGTTGATGATGTCATTTTTGTAAATGAGTGTGAGGAAAAGATTCAGAGCTTGTAAAGTGACTAGATAAATAGAATGTGAAATTTTAGTTTCACCTAAACAGTGTTTTAAAACATAGTTGATGATTGGAAGGCACATACTCATCTTCATCGGAGTTAGGGACAAATGTGTTATATTTTGTGTGTAGTGTTTTGAATGTGTAACAATAAATGCAGCATTATTTTGCCATTTTTAATTCACATACAGTGAAAGCAGATTGATATAAAAGAATTAAATATATTCTGCAGATAAGCCTAATTACAGAACCATTCATGTTTTGCCAGTCAAGAGGCTTCACATCTTTCTATTAACATGAAAAGAGGTTTTACTCGTTTAACAATTGCTTGTGCATTTCTGAAACTTAGCATGAAAGCCTGAAACCTATGCCTAACTGCTCAATTGCAAAATTGTTAAAAATTAGAATTAATGTAGAATAAGTGCAAAGCAAACTAAGTACCTATTTTTATTAATTTAACAAATTTATCAATTTTGTGCATTTTATTTTTCTAATCCCAGGTGATATTGCCTATTTGGTCCCAGTATTTTTATTTGAAAATATTGGATTTCAAATTGATTATTTTTCTACTGTAGTTATGTGAAACTTTCTTTTCAGATAATTTTGCACCTACCGTGAATAAGTTAAATGTATTCCCATTGCCATTTTATAGCATGTGTTCTTATTACCAACATATCGTCCATGGCAAATTTAATGTGAATTTGAATACACTGACTATAGTTATGACATTTATTCTATACATTTTAGAAGAAAGCTGGAGTTAATGTTTAATATGTTTATCGGCTTCCTAGTTCTTTGCTTACTCAGCACCCTAGAATGTAAATCTTCCAATTAACTACACATTCATTTGAATTACTTTATATTTCCACTGAATATATTTCCACTGTGTGTATGAACCACAATATCTACAGCAGGTTCTGGTGTAAATGATTAGGTGCTATTTAAGCATGTGTTAATTGTTACTGTAATCCAGGTGTAATCAGTATCTTTGTCCATATAATCCTTGCTTTAAATCATTGGGGTCTGGTTTTATCTAAGTATCTGCCATTCTCCACTCAATGGGTTTGGGTAGATGTGGATTTAGAAGGAAAGCACTTGCCCTCACTGACAGCCTAAGCAAAAAGAGCTCAATGCTGTCTTCTTCCAAGAAAAAAAAATGTTAGAGAAATATGGCATCAAATTGTTCACCAAGAAAGCACCTGTCATACTGAAATCAGTAGAAACGTTGGCTGGCATTCTGGCACTTCATGTTGACACTGACTGCCCAAATCACTACCAGGCACAACTTCTATATAGCTTTCTGTAACAAACAATAAAATAGATTCCAGACATTGATTTGACCTAAAGCCAGACAAATCCAATCACACTGAGTGACATCTACCTCAAATATTCCAAACAAAACATTACTGACTTTTTTTTAAAGGAAACCTCATGCTATAGTACTAACACCGGGGGTCTATCTAAATCCTCAGCGTTTAGCCATTTTGATCACTAGTATTTGTTTTCATCTATTTGACAGAAGCACTGACCTTAGAGCAAAGATGCATGTTTTCACCATCCACAAGTATTCTTCTGTGGATTCTTCACATTATCAAACTCGTCTTTGTTGGCTGACTTCTGGCTGGGCAGGAAGCTTATTAGTTTTCAGTAAGACATACTAATTACTATAGGGCTGCCAATTGTTAGTCATTAAAATTGAGACCAGACATGGTACCTAGGATCAAGGAAATCTCCAACTTCCTTCCAAAGAAGGATCCTCAATCTGACTGGAAAAGAAATGGGACAGGAGGAATTATAGAAGCTGGTGCAATTGTCCTGGCCCACAGGACAAAAAGAAAGCTTAGAGAATTAATTGTGTGGCCTCCCTAAAAGTGTTAGTATATATTTTCTATGCAAAATATGTCTTTTGCACCTTGTTTCAAAGGTACTATAGGACTTCCATAGTTTATCAAGCTGATTTATGCACTTGAGGCAAAATTTGAACCCTTTTTGTTATACAAAAGTAAGAAAACATACTCACCCAAACTTGCAGCTATAATCAAGGACAGGTCTGCTTGAGGATGGTGGGAATTAGGTGGCAGGTTTGTATAAGTCCAAAATTTTGGAGACCTACTCAGACTGAATCATGGAATCTTTTGTAATTCACTTAAGTGAACAAAAATACTAAGGTGCTAGGGGCTTAGATATACCTACATGACACTGGGCGCGTCTACTTGTGGCCATATGGTGCCTTTGTTACTGTGCCATCATTTAGTACTTCCTTTGCAAGTACTAAAAGACAGCGCAGTAACAGCCCATACTGCACTATGCTGGCCGTGTACAGTTTTTTCGGCCACGACATCGCCATAGAAATATGCTATAACAAGGGAGCCTGTTGCTACAGTGATGTAGCAGTGGCATCATGGTTTTTGCCAATAGATGCTACAGCGCCATAGCATCTTGTGTAGATGTGCCCACTGTGTAGAACGTTAATTTCTCATATTATGGTCCTGGTTGTTCATGAGTCAGTAAACACCAGTTTATGGATAGCAAGATAGTCATGTTAAAATAGTTTTAAAAAAATACATTTTTGGTTTAAGCACCTGCTAGCAGCCTCACGGTTCTATCAAGAATGGAAGGAAGTATTTTCCAATGGAAGGGCATGTGTTCCTGTAGATACTCTGTACTAAAAGGCAGTACATGCTATGTAACCATATGAGAAGTGAAGTTTACAATGCATTGTTTTATATTAACCATACTGGAACAGCGGAAGTATGTAGCCAGATTAGTCTGGTTGTAGAAAGTGGGTTATATTGCCTACCTTCATATTGAGCTCTTTCATTGGCTCTCCAATGTGTTTTGAATCAATGAATCCAGTTTGAGAAATATTTTAAATATATTTTGTATTGTATCATTTCTCCCTCTGCCCACCACTACTCCACGTACCCTTTTCCTTTTCAAGTAGAACTTTGTCTTAGTGTATATTCTGCAGTGCTTCATAACTCAGATAAGAGGTTATTCACTGATCTCCTCCACATTTTATTAATGTGTCCCAGCCTTCCTTCCAAGTCAGAGAGTCACTCTTTCAAGACCTTCTGGCTTATTATTGACTTGATAAGTAGAACATCACAATGTCTTATGGAAGATTGTGTTTTTAAGTTACACAAGGAATGTGCCAAAAGCTTTGGTATTTTTGTCTGTCAGCTTTGGAATGAACATGAGGCACCTATACACATGCAGCGAAGCTGCTCCAATGCGCTCTACTTAGTTGCAATTCTACAATTGGAGCGTAACTACTGCAGACTCCATTGTCACTTGCATCAGCGTCCCTGTGCTGAAAAATGGTAGTGGGGGTACTTTATCTAAAGCTCATTCGATGAACTTTAGTTAAAGCTTCCCTGCCACCATTTTTCAGTGCAGGGATGCTAATGCACATGATGCTCTGGGCACTGTAATTAGAGAGGCTCTCAGAGTCACTCTAATTAAAGTGTCCGGCCCCCTAACATGTGTATAAATGCCCCTAGAAAGTAAGTCTTTTTAAACTGAAGCAATGAAAATTTAGCTTGTGTATCACCATTATGAATGGCTAAAATAATTAAAATTGTGTAATTAAGAAGCTGTCAAATCCTTCCAAGCTTCCAGAGGGTTCATTCTGTCTCCATTCATTCATACATGACTATTTTGAGCCTGAGAAGTAACAAAGGAATGGAGTGGCATTTCCTTTTAATAGAAATGCCTGTATGTCCTTTTCTAAAATCCAAATCAGTCAACTCCAGTCTTACTACCATCTCCTTCTAAAGAGCTTCACTTAGTATTGTCAGCCTGTGTATTAGCACAGCATCCAATGATGATAAAATTGAAGAGTTCTACAGCCATCTGCAGGAACTCATTGGATACTGTGACAGAGCAGAGTATTGCTTTTTTTACAGAGGATTTCATTGTTCAAGTTGGATGAAAGATGTGTTAATTACAGTATAGTGGACAAAGATGGATTCAAGTCTTTAAAGCATGTTCTAACAATCAGTTTTGTTTTGAAACTTTTTTTTCAGCGTTGTGGTATGTATAGTGTACAACATAGTTGATTATTTTCAATTCAGCAACAAAAAATCCCTTATTTTTTAATAAAAAATGCAAACTAAAAGCTCAAGCTATGTCTAAATTACATCAAACTGTCACCACCATCACTTATAAACAATCTGGGCAATGTTGGAGGTCTTAAATGTAATCTGGCATACAGTTTGAAACCTAAAAAGAAGTACAAATATACTATGAGAAAACTTGTGCTGTACATGTATGAGCATTACAAACTGGTAGTGTAATGACAGTAGCCAAAGAACAGCATTATAGCTTGTAAGGAAGGAGAAGAATATTGAAAGGAAAACAATGGGAGTAAAGTGACCAACAGAAATGCTAGTAATAATGAATAGACTTACTAATATATTTATTTTATAAATGATTTATGAGAAGGGTACCCAGACTCCCCTAAATGAGATTGAGGCCCCATTGTCTTGGATTTTATACTAGTATAGATGAAGTGTGCCTAATTCTTAAAACAGCTCTGTGAAGTGACTCTGGAATAATTCACACTTCCCTAGTGGTATAAATGAAGACTACCTGATTGCTTTTGGAGGGTTTTGGTTTTTTTGTTTGTCCGTTTTTGTATTTGAAAAAAAATGCATATTGAGATTAGTAATTTCCCCAGGGCCCCAAAGCATATACTTAGCTGAACTCCATGTAAATAATATAGACTCATAGCTTATAAGGCCAGAAGGGACTTTGGAAGATCATTGGGTCCAGCCCCCTGCACCAGGCAGGAAAAACAGCTGGGGTCAGGTGAGCCCAGCAAGGTGGCCATCCAGTCGCCTCTTGAAGATCTCCAGGGTAGGCTGAAGAATTCTAAGTCCCTCAGTTTTTCCTCGTATGGCTTGCCTTACAAATATCTGCTCATATGGGTGGCCCTTCTTTGGACTCTCTCAAGCTTTTCCATGTCCTTGTTAAAGCATGGTGTCCAGAACTGGATGCAGTACTCCAACTATGGTCTCACCAATGCTGAGTAGAGCGGAAGAGTACTTCCTTGGTTTTGCTGGAAATGCATCAATTGATGCATGTCAGAGTATTATTTGCCCTACTGGCTACAGCATTGCACTGCCAGCTCATATTCATACTGTGGTCTGTTATTAACCCCAGGTCTCTTTCGTTCATGGTGCTGGTCAGTTTGGTGCCACCAAGCCTATAGATGTGTAGGGGGTTGTTCGTCCCCAGGTGGAGCCCTTTACATTTCTCAGTGTTGAACTTCATCTGGTTCCGATCCACCCAACTTGCTAGCCTGTCTAGATCTGCCTGTATCTGTAGCCTGTCTTCAAGCGTGACCACGCTTCCCCATAACTTGGGTGTCATCTGCAAACTTGGCCATTGAGCACTTCAACTCCACATCCAAATCACTGATAAAGATGTTGAAAAGTCCTGGACAAAGCACCAACTCCTGTGGGACGCCACTGGCCACTTCTTGCCAGTGTGACAGTGTTACTTAAAATTACCAATAGCTCAAATCAAGAGTGAGACCTTAAAAAGGGGGTAAGGTAAAATACCATGTTTATTGGTTACATGAAGCAAATACATAAGCTTGGACAAACCAGCCATACAAAGACATACACAAGCATACATACAAACAGACATACAAACAAAACCACTCCAGCAAGATATTATAGTTACCAGTGGAAGTTAATCAGTATTACCACTGGATGGCTGGGTCCAGGCTTATTGAGAGTGATAGGAACAGGGGAAGACATGCATGCCTGTGCTCTATGAGGTTGCAGAGAGTGAACTTCCCATCTTGGCTTGCCTGCATCTCACTTTTATAGGGATTTCAAGTCTTTGTTCAGCATTGGGGTTTTTCCATGCTCAGTCTTTAATTAAAGGTTGTTTTTTCTTGTTATCTCAACTTCATCATTCCAGTAAAGTTTCTTATCTCTGCTGAAGCATTGTATAGTCGGTCTTGAAGCAGTGTATCCTTGATCTTGAAGCACTGTGTAGTTCAAATGGCAGGATATGCAGAATTTCTTCTTCTTTGCACCTGATCACAGACAGGTTCTTCAGCCATCCATTAATTAGTTTACTGTCTGATAACTTATATATTGGCTCCTTGTTGCTTACACACTCAATTAAATCTTCTGTTTTCTTGCAAATAGCTACCATTCTTTCACCATTCACCCTTTCACAGACACTCACGTACACAAGGCATATGAAGTTATGTGCTCATGTTAAGCAGGGAAATGAGCACAAAATGGAGTTTTAGTTGTTCATACAATCATAGAGGTACTATTATAATTTAAACATAATAACTAATATTCAGAAATTCATACTACAACAGATCTGTTCATTAGGACTCTGAGTCCTGCCCCACCACCGGTTTCCCACCCGCCTGACTGTCTCGGAGTTAAGCCCACAATTCTCCAGTTTTCTTGCGAGGACATCATGGGATATCAGATCAAAGACTTTTTGGACGTTAAGGTATACAGTGTCAACCTCCTCTCTCTTATCCCCGTGGTGAGTTACCTGATCATAAAAGGAGATGAGGTTGACAAGACAAGACCTGCCTGCAATGAAGCCATGCTGGCTGTTGTTCAGAATTACTTTCTGCAAGCTTATCACAGATAGACTCCTTGATGAATTTTCCCAGTATTTTCCCTGGGATAGAAGTTAGGCAAATTGGCCTATAGTTACCTGGGTCCTCCCTCCTCCCCTTCTTGTAGTAGATGGGCACAACATTGGCTGCCTTCCAGTCCTCAGGGACCTCTCCAGAGCACCACAAGTTGTGGAAGAGTTTCGCCAAGGGTTCCGCAATTACTTTGGCCAGCTCCTTCAGCACTTTTGAATGAAGTTCATCTGATCCTGCTGATTTTTATATATATATATATACATATATATATATGTCTATTTTTTTAATTGATCACACACCAATTCTATGGCAATAGTAGGAAGGCAGTCATTCCTACCCTGCTCGTTCTGTACCCTAACTGGCGTGATTTTCCCCTTGGTCCAGTGAAATGCCGAGGCAAAGGAGTCATTCAGGAGTTCAGTTTTCTCCTGAGTGCTGGTAGCCATCTGTCCTGAGTTGTTGAGCAATGGCCCCACACTCCCATTTTATTCCTCCTGTTCCCTGTGTACCTAAACAAGGACTTCTTGTTGTCCTTGATTCACGTTGCTAATTTAAGTTTAGTTGCCACTTTTGCCTTTCTAATCTGTTCACTTCAAGTGCAGGCCAGTTATTCATTAATTGGGATCAGTTTGCTAAGGTTTACATACTTTGCTAAGGCTTATTACCCTTTTTTCCCACCTCTAAAATTCATGGGACCTAGGCTTTACAAGCTTTGAAATGGGCAGCTTTGTTAGTTTCACCAAATATACCATTACATACTGTATCCTTACAGAAAATGGGCCTAGAGTTCCTACATATTTAAGTGGTTCATGTCCACAACCAGTACACAGAGAAGCAGTTCGTTACAATGTAAGTAATGGTTAACACACTGGAAGTGGCTTTGTGTTAAGCAAATTAGGCATTTATCCAATAAGCATGTAAGTGGAGGTCACTATATTTAGAAGTTCCCAACATTCTGGATCCAGTCACTGTCCTATTCCACTTTTCTGTGACTGAAGTGAAAGTTACATTTGGGGTGAATTTCTCCTAATTTCAGCTGAATGACAAGTGCAAAGGTAAAAATACCTGGGAGTATTATATTATAACCATAATTGGGAAAAGAAAAGTAAACAAGATCTGCTTTCAGTGTTCCACAGATCATGAATGTAGGGCCTCTTTCAGAGGAAACTGGTTATGAATTGAAATGCCAACATAAACCTGAAGGACACTTGAGAGAATTCCAGAGATCATAAAGATCAGACTAGTTCAAAATCTGCCTTTGACCTGCTCCAATGACTTCAAGATGTAAAAATTCCTAATTGTAAATGAAAAATAGATGATCATTGAAAATATTGTCTCACTGGGAATACTGAACAAAATGAAGAGTTTTTTCATGGTATCAGTATGGATGACATGGTTCTTGGGGGTAGGAGGGTCGAATTTAAACAGGTATAATGTCGTCATACCTCATGAAATGCCAGTTATGAAGTGAGAAAATAACAGTGAGGAAGAAGGTAAAGGACATGGTGCATGGATAACGTTGAGTAGTGCGAAGAGAACGTTTACAGCAAATAGGCATGAGCATTCATTGGGGGGTGTCTCCACTGGGATAAATACAGCAGTTATTGTAGTATAACATTATTAAAGCACATGATTTGGGGAATGTTTTTCTTGTGCTAAGTGTTCTCTCTCTTCTCCACAAGCTTTATTAGATCCCCTTTGTATGTAAGGAATGGAAGAATACATTTTGACAATAGATTCTTCCATTCCATTTTTTGTGTAATATTTTGAGGCTTGACAACAACAACATCAAATCTTGGCCTCCTAGTGTAAGTTCACACCAGTCTGGCTTTAACAGCCCTCTTACTTCCCTCTGCCACAACTTTGCCGCTGCTATGACACTTGCAGGCCTGCTCCACTGTGGTGCAGCTGATGCCCTGTCTATGCTTATATTTTTCTTATTGACAGTGAGTGTTCTTGCCAAACGCCAGGGACCATAGTCACATCTGTTTGTCTCCCAAGCTTGTCTGAGGCTGCTTGGGAACACTTTTTATCCAGAGGGCAGCTTTAACTAGGCCTAATGCTCTGAAAAGCCTCTATTTGTAAATGCATACAATGAGGCGACAAGTTCCTCTTGTCTTTCCTTAAAAATTATTCCATTTGACACTGCTTGCTCCAGTCCCTGTCACCAGCATATCAAAAGCCAAGTTTTCAGGCAAGGTGGTCTTAACAAGTTTTATTTTTTTCCCCAGCAAAATGCCTAGCTTTCCACACAAGCACTATTTATAAATGATAGCTTGCAGCAAGCTATAGATAAGTAGATAGAAATCAGGCAAATAGCTTTCTTCCTCTTTGTAATTCTTGCATTTATGATTTAATGTTAAGAAACATAATATTGAGTCTAGACAGATTCTTAGGGTCAGAGTACTCCCTACTTCTCAGTGACCATATAATAGGAATTTAGAAATGTATTGTACATGAGCTGTTATTTGTGTTTAGAGCAAAAATGTAGCATCTTTCCTCCACTAAACTGTAGGCTTTAGAATAGAAATAGTTTTGTCCCTTCCTCTTTAAAATGTAATGTTTTGTCTTTTAGTGATTTTAAACTGGCAATAAAATGTTAGTTGTAAATCCTTTTGGAAATAAATGCTGCTTTATAATTATTTTTAAACCCAGATACAATATCTGTTGTTATGAGACTGGATTTCTTAGTTTAATGAACACACCAAGAATTTGGGTTGGCTCTATAGAATTTTCTTCAAAACAACAACAAAGAAGTATCTACTCTCACCTTGGCTAGTGATCATGTTGTAGTGCTTTGCAAAGACAAATGATTCATTTATGCTGAAAGAACAAGGTTGCCTTTCAGACATTCATTGATTTTCAATTAAAAAGTAACTGCTATGTTCTATATGAAGGGTGATGACAATAATACAGTAGTCCTAACTTAGTGTTAGTGGTTGCAGCTCTGTTCTCTGTGTGCCTGAAGGAAAAGTTGGGAGGCCTGATTAATAGAATTTTGCTGATCAGTAATCTCTATCTCAATACAGTGTAACCAATAATCAGTTCTGGGTTGAATTACTCAAACAGTTCTCCTATAATTCAGGTCTGCAGGTTCAATTAGCTGACTTGATTCATTTTTATCATCATCCAATTTGTATTTCTCCCCCTCCATGTTTGCCACCTTCTCTCCTTTTGTATAATTCCAGAAGGAAAAAAAATCCACATATTGCATTCTACTAAGTATGAGACATGTCCAGGAGACGTAATGAAATTTGGATTTGGGGGGAAAGGTGATGTTTATTTCATATTCATAGACAATTCTGTGTAATGAAATAAAACATACTTTGGTGAATTCTGAACATTTTCAGTCTTCCCTGCTGCTGCAGATTTATTTTGAATGAAAAAGGATACATCAGTTTATAAATTAAACCATATATTTTTAAATTTTGATATTTGCTTCCCATTAGTTTGTATTCAAATGTTTAAGAGCACAGAGTGTGATTGGGTTGTACTTTAAACAGAGAGTAAAATAAGTGGCCTATTTAAGTGAACCATTTTTTGACAGTAGTAGTTCTCTCAAGATTCCTAAGTAGCCTGGTTTTCTAACATACAGTGTTCTCAATTTTAGGAACAATTTTAGTTTAAAAAATAAAGCCATATTACTGTGCAATTTAAAAAATAGGTAAGTATTGTGCCCAGAGTTATTTTAAGTAAGTACACACAATTTGTAAGTTAAAACCTGTATACTTAATAAAAACTTTTAAAAAATATTCCCTTTTGAATTTTTGTTGCTCTTATTAGCCTTTTTCCATAATTATAAAATATTGCATTTCTCCTCATTTTCGTATGTGTTATCAATCACAAAAAAGATTTTTAATAAGCTCAGCCTATGAGTGAAAAAATTCCGGTAAATGCAGTTTATGGAAGGCAAGTCAACGTTAAAATAAAAAGTTAAGCTAAAGCAGTGCCAAAGAACTAGCACAGTAAGTTAGAATAAGGTACACATTTGTGCAGTAATTAAATCTCTTGGAGTATTTTCTTTTAAAATCACTTCCTTGTTAATTTAAGAAGTCTTACACTTTTTTTGATTAAAAAAAAAAAAAAAAAAAAGAAAAGATTATTAAATGATTAAACATTAACCACTTTCAGCCAAGCAGTGGGTGTTTACTTTTTTCCAGTGTTATTCAGAAAATCTATATATTTGTTTATAGCACATAATTAATTTGTTATGCATTAAATAATGCTGTAGCAAAAAGAAACCATTTAAGTGCGAGTAAGCAAAATTCATGAAGGCTAAGGCTTTGAGTGGAAACATATTACTTTGCATTGGCACCAACCTATTAAAAATAGTTATCTCCCTTGTAATTTATCAAAATTCACTACATTTTGGCTAAAATTATAGTTACTTAGTTTTTCCATGCATTCTCTAATGTTTGATACATCTCCATAAATACCTTCCCTTTTTCCCCACTTTAGTTCTCGTTCGCAGAAATAACGCAGGCAGTAATTTTCCGACTAAAGGAATAACACGTTACTTACAGGAAAAACCACAACTATTATTCCAGTTTAACAGTGCAAATCATGTTAAATTCCCCAATTCAGGATATCCCTATCGACTTTTTTCTGGGGTAATCTGACAGCCAAGTAGCTAGTTCAGTCCATTAAGAAGAACTGGCTATTTGCCACATACTGTAACTGCTTGATTTCACCAGTCCAAAAATATAAGCTCATAATTGTTTAATGGGCACAGCAACATATCCAACAATACTATGTCATTTTCATGCTCAGCCAGTGATTAAAAAAGGAAATACAAACATGTAGGGCAAGTTTATTTCATGTACATCTTAAAGAGGATCCCTTTCATGTTACCTATTGCATTCTTCATCTTTCTTTAAAATGAATTGATAATACTTTTCCTGTAACAAATGTTGTTCTGGCAGTAAGGCATTAGTAACCAATTGATATCCTACCAATGATATTGTGATCTCTTTTGATAATTAATCTTAGTTATTTTCCAGTCAGAAGCAAGCATGTTTTATGTTGAGGTAGAAAGATTGCCAGTTTTGAAAATTGAAAAGCATTCCTTTTATATTATTCATTCCAGTAACAATTTATGATGCTGTGTTTAGATGCTGAGCGCTTGTCAGCAAACATGATTATGTTTCAATATAAACAAGATTGGTGACTTCACTATGCAGCTCCATCTTCGTTGAGAATGTTTTGATTTAGGTTCAGATTGTATAACCTGTGTATTTATGTCATTTTCCACTCTTTGTTAATAGTTTTCTCTGATAATTACTTGCAGACAAACAAGCTTACACTTAGGATCATTGTGTATGGGAGATGTCAAACGGAGAAGGAAAGCTGCACCCCTGCCAGGACCCACAGGTAATTCATTTTACTGTGAAGTTAAATCTTCAAGGTACATCGGTCAGTAACCCTGCAAAGTGCATGATAAATTCATCAACTCTTCCAATAGCCTCAGGTATGTGCTTTAATATTTAGAAATACCAAGCATTTGAAGGACAGTTGAGTCAGTTGATTCCCTAATCTCTCATACTAAACCTTTTCAAATGCGATACTTCTTTAAAGAAAAGTGATCTCTTTGCCTTTGATAAAAATGTTAGACAACAGAGTTTCCTATTCATGTGCAGTCAAGAATACAAGGTTGGGAAGCTTGTGTCTTTTTTACGATGAAGATTGTATGAAAAATGAAATAAATTTAGAAAGCGACAAAAGTTGGGCAAACAATTGAAAGTTTGGAGTCAAGAATATGACAGATAGCTTCAAAATAAGTGCAGCACATTAAATGGCTAACACCTGCAAGTGCATTTTCTGGAAGGTTTTTTACAGATGCGAGGTCACAACCATAGCATGCATTTTGCTGATGTCACAGCTGGGAAATTACTTTTTCAATACCTAACTGTGATTTATAGGACTCTCCGTTTGTTTATATTAATTATATATGTGTACTCTATTTTATATGTGTATGTGTATCTTTGTGTTTACATCTACAGTTTGTCTTCATGTATTTTTCACAAATATGTATGATATGAATAATGTAACTATTGCTATATTATCATATACTTGTGGTACCTTATACATAGGATTCTAAAATTTAGTTCAATCCTAAATAAATATTTTTAGAGTAACCTAATGTTTGCATTCCAGTTGAATGGCCCCCTATATTTCAATGTTTCAAGTATCAGTGATAGAAACAGACCAAGAACAATCTCAGAAATGCTATAAAAGCACCTTAGTGGCAGCAGTATGGAAAAAGAAAATGCCTGGGTCAGGTCCTAAGACTCTGAACATATGTGAAGTGAGAAGGAAAATACTTAATGGCTGAGGAGAGGATAATATAATTATTTCTACAAGGTGATTTTGACTTAACTTGCAAGTACCACAAAAAGTCATTTTTGTACAGAGTAGGTATAAAGTATCAGGAAATTCATTTTATTATGCATTTTACCTTGGACTTCCAGTGTCCACTGTTTTATTTTTACAAGCTGAATCCCCTTCATTATTTGCAAAGGCAACCTTTTGATAATGAGGTCACTCAATATTTTTTATAAGCATTCATTCTTTTTCTGAATACATGGCTACATCTTCACAATATCCAAGATTTTTTCCCCCCTAAACGCTTTGTCTTATATTTAGAGGAAGAAATACAACATCTTTAAAACACAACAACAGAAGCTTTGTATTTGCTTCTGTTTAGTACTGTAAGTTTATCCCTTTAATTTAAGCAGCACTAGTTCATTTTGTACTGAACAGAAAGGTGGAAAATTTTATGTTGGATTATAATCACATGAAAGGATTTTCTGTATGAATATTTGTGGGTTTTTTAAACAAATATAAACCTTAAAAATATTAAGTCATACCATGTTGGGGATACAGGTATGTTCATGTACAAATATTACAGAAATATATTGTGATAATCTCAATACATTCCATCATTTTTTCTTCCCATGGCTGAATTAATGTTAAAATCCATTATTAAAAACATTTGCTACCACAATTTTAAAGGAAAAAACTTGCATACCAGCAAGAAAGCTAGATTAGAACAAATGACTAATATGCTTATTGGGATTTCTTTTTCCCAAATATATTAAATAGTTAAAACATAGGAACCAAAGGACCGGATTTAAGCCCCCAAAAATTATTTGCAGACTTTTTTCCAATTAAATGCATGTGGACAATAATCACAGTAGTGTTTCTCTGCAAACCAAGAGAAACAGTCTGTCAGTGTTTTCTCTACCTCCTATTTGAACATGGCTGTGAAAGGTAAAGGCTGACTGTAGATCAGTGATCAACTATATAAGCTTTATTTTGAGGTTTGATACACGTGCTACAAATTAGTAAAGCATGACCTTGTGTCAGCCAGGTAGGTGAGGAAAACAGTTCAGTTTCATAACCCCAATCTATGTTTACAGGAGAAAATTGCTTGGGTACATGCATTTCTATAATAATATGCATGGTATGTTGAAAATCTTTTTTTTTTTTAATATTTGAGATAGATGCTACCGGGGAGAATTACTGGTGATACTAATTAGGTATTGAAATATGTTGTGTGTATTTTTATGAATAGGCAGGTTAGCACCTGCTCCAGTACACACTTTCCGATATCTTACAAAGCTGTAGACCACTGTAGCTAGCGGTGTTATTGGTTAAACATTTATTAATTGTGACAAGAACACCCAATTTATTTCAGTACTCTAGCTTATTTACTGCTCTTTCACCTTTGTATTTTGTATTGAAAAAGTAAAATGAATATTGATAGAGTTAGGTATTGATTTCTAAATTTATAGCCTGTTCTCAGCCTTGAGTCAAAGTCACATACCAATAGGTTTGTGTGTATTAGTAACAAAGGATGTAGATTTACTCTTGTAGCTGTGAGAAACTGTTGAAGCAAGAAAGTTTAGCTGCACAGAGCATTTTATAGTTTGAAAAATGTCATCTGTAAAGGTGAAGTAAAGCCACGCTGAAAAGCAGTGAACAAAATAAGAGAAATGCTATTAGATATGGATTGCAGGGGAGACTTACCAGCTGACAGCAGAGGCAATTATGTCCTATTCTTCTGTTTTTACTACAATACTTTTTCTGGGGTTTGTGCATTTAATAAAGCCTCTTTTGACATGTCATCTACTTAAATAATCCATTTACTAAATTAAACAAAGATTCATTGTAAGTATGCATAGCATATTTTTTAAATATGACTTCTGTTTCTTAAGAATCAGAAATGCATGATGTTATACATAGTAGTCGACTAGACGTTTTCCAGCCTAACTTCCTCTAAAGAAATTGATACCTGATACTTAAGCAACACTGCGTTCAGACGTGGGACAATGTTGCTCTGAATTACTTCACGTCTTCTAACCACCTGAATAGCAGTGCTAATCAGTATGACACTCTGACATCTTTCATTGCAGTTACACAATGCACTCAACCTTTTTTTTTAACTTTTCCCTGTATTTTTAATTATTTTGATTTGTCTAACAGAAGACATAACCAGACCAAAACCAAATTCAGTATTTTTTTTTAAAGTAATTGGTAGCCATCAAAAGATATCTATACATAACATGTAGAAGGGAATCAGCAGAGCATTATATCCCTAAAATGTATGCATTTGAAATGTTCATAACAACTTCAGTGAACATTTGGGGTTTGTCCATTTTAAGTCTCTAATTAGTTTTGTCAACCTAATGTAAACTGAATAGGAGTTTCATTCAGTTCTGTTCCTTAAATTCTAATCTTTACTTCCCTACAGCTTACCTTCTCTCAGCTCCCCAAGTTATCCTCTGATCCCCATCCCATTTACCATAACCTTTAGATTCTCATTTTTTTTTATATTCCTTTAAATCCTCTAAATGTTATTAGGGAAATGCACGCTATGCTTACCGTACACATTCTGTTTGATATTGGTAGGTTTCTATTAACTTAAGTTACAATTTACAGACTAGAAATTTCATGCAAATTAAAAAGAAAAGATGAAGACAAATGACTAACTCTACAAACTTTCATCTTAGAAAGATGAAACAGCTTTATTAAGTGTAAAATGTATATACATATAGAGCACACCTATATAAAGCATCAAACAAAATGCATCTAAAACCATGTCGATTATTTTCCATAAAAGCAAATTTCAAATTTTACTGGACTTAGCATTTGCCATAGTTCAGACCAATACAATCTGAAAGTACTAAGATATGTCTCATATTAAAAATGTGCTTTAATGAAAAATTTGACAGATTCTTAATTATAGCAGAAGCTCTGAGCGCTGCTATAATGCTGTCATGACTCACTTTAACAAGGTAATCAAAAGGCCAAATGTTTTCATTCCTTTTTTAAAATTGCCAATGGAGCAGCTAAGCAAACTATTTTGCTGATGCTTAATGTGTCAGTGATTAAAAATAAGACCTGAATATCTGCAGTGCCTAAATGATTATTTGGAAAAGATTGTGATTATACTGTCATAACAGAGGTTGTCCAGGCTAAGCTTGTGATGAAGGTCAACTTTCTTAGGCATTTATAGATAAAAAGCAGACTTGCCTTACCTGGGTAAACTAGAGGTAAATTTCCCAAACACTTGGACATGACTTGTTGTTCAAACTCCACATAATTCCCTGTGTAGAAAATTTATAATTTATGCCCTCCATCTTGGATCTGACATCTAAGTGATATTGCTTGTCAGTATGGGCAAAGGTTTGATTAATTTTTGTTTGACCCAGGCTGCTTAAGTTTCTTGTATTCACAGCTCTGGAGACTGAAGTTCTTTGTCCGTACACAGAACAAGTACAACACTTTCACCAACAGTGGAAGGTTCTCCATGGTGTTTTGCATTATGCTTTATCTATGACTTAGGGGTCAGCCACTTGTAGTGGTAATAGAGCAGCCCTTGTCTCACTGATGAGAAATCAAGCAATAAAAATTGACTTTTGTGGGGACTACATTAACATTTTTTGGTGTATTCCCTTTTCTCTGTCTCTGCTTACTACCATATTTATACATTCCACACTACCTCAGAGTGAAGCCTGTGGCAGATGGCAGTGACATTACAGATGGTAAAAAAACTCAAAAGACTTTTAGCACCAGATGTAACTATCCTGAATGGTGGGCAGAAATTATCTATTCTGAGCCTAAGCCCCTACTTTAAGGCTCTCTCACATTAAGACACAAAATCTACTACCACACTTGTAAAACAAACTGTAAAGAAGAGGAAAGAAGAGATAATTACCAACAGCCATGAGGAGCTGGCAAAGGAGAGACGAGTGCCCTGGGAGCCATGGTTCTGGAGCAGCTACTCCGTGAGGCTAGAGCAGCTGCAGGAGGATGGAAAAGGAGCATGAAAGGCGCGCGGTGAGCCAAGGAGTGGGGATCAGTGTTCCAAGCCATGAGAGGCAGGGCGGGACATCCCCAGCAGCATTGAGTGAGTGGACACCTGGTGATTAAACTCAGAAGACACTGGCCAGAGAAACGCCATGGAGTGAAGTGGCGTTTGCAATGAGGGCGTGATGCCGTGAAAGGGCCAGCCAGAAGAAGAGTGCCTGAGCCCTGATTGTTAGAGTGCTGACATTTTTGTCTTATTACTTTGGCCTTCTTTTTATTTGTGGCTGTGGTGCCTGCTGTGCCCTTGTCTCCATGGGCCTGCAGAGTGTTGCATCAGGTGGGCAGAACCCCAACCTGAACTATTTAAAGGGGAAAATCCCCCAGACAGATCAGTATCCCCTGGACAGGGGATATCAGCCCAGATGGGCATCTGTTCTTTTTGTTTGCTTAGAATACTTTATTTTGTTGTTGTTATTAGAAGTCTTAACCATCAAAGAAAGAGAATATACAAAAAGCTCTCCCCTGACCACCCACTGGACTTACTTGAGACTGAAGAAGTCCAGTAGTCCATGCCAATTTAGTTCCGTCAAGACAGTTATCTAGAAACACACAAGCCTGTAAAGAAAAAAAAAGAGATGCCAGTTAAGATCAAGATAAACAAATGGCAGTGTATCATCTGGGTGGCACTAGGCCAGGATGTAGTGGAGGTCGGAGCCCCAGAAGAAACCTACTTTGAGTGATTGTCGTCCAGTGTTGGTGAGAATTACCACCTTCCAATTGTCATCATCCTAAAACATCAAAATGTGGCAGGAAAAAGTTGGGACCACTGCTACAGGAAACCAAGCAAGTGATCGTGTGACCGAAGGTCCGAGTCATAAAGGTACCCAATGGCCATACCTGTGACTTTATCCAGGCCCAGCCATGACACACACATTTGTAAAATTTATACATTGTTAGAACACAAATACAGACATACTGATCTTTCCTATCCCACAGGCTTCTAGTCTTTACTGAAAACATATTCACAAAGTTCCTGTGTCTTAAAAAAGCTTTCAGGGGAAAGGAAATGATGAGACAGAAGCAATATTTCCCTTCTCAAGAGTTTGCAGGCTTTGCGCACACATTGTCCCTATGCCATTTTGTTCAAGTATGGCACTAACTATTCATTTGTGGAGGTTCTCAAGTGGATACTTTTGCCCAGAGAGCCTAAGGCAGCCTTCATTGGTTTCCTCGTAAAAAATTATTGTTTCAGAGTAAGGATTGGGGGTCACTACCAGAACACACATTCTTTTGCCATACATGTTAGAGTATATCAAGGCTGGTTAGTGTGAAGAGACTGACAATTCCATGCTTCCTCTTCCCAAAAAGAGTAAGAAGAGTAAGGAAACAATTCCAAAAAAAACAAGAAAAGATCCTCTCTCTTGCTCTTGCTCCCTCTCTTTCGCTTGCTCGCTGTCTTGCTGTCTCTCACTCTCTTGCTCTCTTTCCTGATCTTACCTCCTTAAATGAGCTATCCCTTTCTGGCTTTTTCTAGAAACCACATTGATCCAAAAGATTGTCTGTGGAGTTATTTGCTTTGCTTTCACGAGACTCATCTGTGCTTTGGGCTACCAACAAGGACCATGAGCCAGTCCAGTAGAAAATACTGTCCTGTAGCCAGTGACAGGGTCAAGTCTATCTTTAATTTTTTAATTAGTCAGTTGAGGTTTTAAAATGTATAGGGGATAAAAGTCCACCAGGACTCTCTCAAGAGTCCCCATTTTGCTAAAGCTTATGCATGGTTCTCATCCTTGTTCTCCGGGATAGTTGTTCCTTCTCTTGAAGGAATACGAAAGCACCATTTCAAATAAATAAATGGCTGCTATACAATATGCAAAAACTGTTTCCTTTAAATATTGTTACCATTATAATTTATTTTTTAAAGAAAGATAGAAATTCAGCAATTTGTCAGATTTCCGCATAAGGTTTTTAATTACATTAGGACAATAAAAATAAGCATTTAAAATATCTAAAAAACATTTCCATGATCTGAAATTGAAAAGGGTCATTGATCAGGTAAGTAACACAGAAAGGTTCAGAGATCTCGATTTTCTTTCTGTAGATAAAGGAACTGTTTAATGTGAAAGCTTTGAATAAATATTTTGATGTCTGGAAGAAGGCATTCACTCTTGCTTTCTAGTGTTAAGGTCCAAGATGTTGATTTCTGCAAACCTGAAAAAAAAGCTCACAGCTGTGTATCAGTGTGGCATGCTTAGGCATTCTGACATCTTCATTACTGGCACATAGATCTTTGGTCAGCATCAAGTTTGCATATTTAATTCACAGATTGACATAAAATTTCCCCACCAATTTGAATTATAGGATCAAGGTTCATAGAAATGAAAACCAGTAACTAGGGTACAATGTTAGTCATCTTCAGATAGTAAAAATTGATTACAAGCACCTCAGCAGATATTTATTTTTGCTATAGACCCTCCCCCAAAGTAGAGCCCCTCACTTCCCTCCTCCTTCACTATATCTTGGCCAGAAGTCTTGGAAGTATATTGGTTCTTTCATTTTAGATTTTATTTTTCCTCCTTGTAGTTAGAGCAGGGGCGGGCAATTATTTTAGCTGGAGGGCCACTTAACACATTTCGGTAAGTTGTCAAGGGCCACAAGGGTAGCCCTGCCCCCTGGGCACCATCTTGGGACCAGAAGTCCCACCCTTAGCCCCTGATCTTTGCCACTAGAAGTCCCTCCACTTCTCCTGGAAG
>NW_017729022.1:166619634-166620086 GCF_001723915.1 Gavialis gangeticus | reverse complement strand
CATTATCACTGTTGGCTCCTGGTTTTAGGCCAGTTGATTTCCAGGGCTAAGTAAAAAGAAAACAGGGCTGGGAGGGGTCGCAGGGAGGGTGCCGTCTTGAAACCAGAAAAAAAAGACAACCCATATACTAAAAAATCAAACATCTTCTATAACTTATTTTAATTTTATTTAAAAATATATATTTTTGTCCTGATTTATGTGTGTTTGCGCAGTATATCTTGAGTTGACTGCATAATAGCTCAAAATACAGTCTTACTCATGTATATTTTGTGTGGTGGGGTGTGTATGTGGGGTATGTGGTTGGAGTGGGAATGTGTGGGAGGGGGTTTGTGGGTATAGTGGGGGTGTGTGGGGGGTCTGTTCAGGGTGTGGGTGTGTTTGGGAGTATAGTGAGGTGTGGGAGGGTATGGAGGTGTATGGGGATGTGGGAGTGTGGGGGGGCTGTGGGAGGG
>NW_017729022.1:166617376-166618785 GCF_001723915.1 Gavialis gangeticus | reverse complement strand
GTGTGGGGGAGGTGTGTGTTGGGGGGGGTCCTCAGAGTCCCTGTAGTGTGCAAGTCCCTGAAGCTGCATGTGGTGGCAGTAAGTAGGGCCAGCCCCATAGCATGCAGCACCCACGCTCCTACCCTAGTCCCTGGCCACAGGTGACAGCCTAGCAAGCAGAGCTGCACCTCCTACATGGAGGCGCCAGCTTGTAGAGGGGCAGCGAGAGCCAGGGCTTACGAAGGGTGCCCCACAGGCCAGATGGAATTGCCTAGTGGGCTAGATCTGGCTTACAGACCATATTTTGCCCACCCCTGAGTTAGACCACTGTTAGTAACATTCTTAATGTACTATATAACAGTACTGATGTATGAGTAGGTAATTACCTGTAGGTTTGGTTTTTGGGGGGTTGTGTGGCCATTAATCCATTCCTTCCTCTTTAACATGAGTAGTTAATTTTAATTTTTCTGAAAGCTTATATCTATTCACTTTCGTACTGTATAGACAGCAGGTTTCCTCATGTTGTCTTAGCAATCTAATTTTAACCTTGTCCTGCATGGATCAGCTCGTGGGATGATAGTTAAGTCTCCATATTTTCAGTCCTTATTCTTTCTTGCTGAAATTACCAGTGAGGCTAACAGTTTCATAGGTGATTTTGGATGGAAAGAGCCAGTATGTCTTGTAAAGGGAGGCCATGTCTCACCAGTCTACTAGAGTTCTTTGAGGACATCAACAAGCATGGAGAGCAGAGTGACCCAGTTGATATAATGTATCTGGACTTTCAGGGAGGTTGGGTTTTTTTTTTTCCTCAAAGGGTCTTAATGAAACTAGGCTGGCATAGCATTCATAGCACTTGTGGATCAACAACTAGGTAAGGGACAGTAAACAAAGAGTGGGCATAACTGATCAGCCCTCACAATGGGCTCCACAAATTTGTGCTGAGACCTTTGCTTTTTAAAGTATTCATAAATAATTTGGAAAGGGAGGTGAATAGCAAGGTGGCCAAATCTTTGGATGATGCCAAATTTTTCAGGATGGAAAAATAGAAAGCTAACCATTTAAAACTGCAAAATGGTTTTATAAAATTGAGTGAATGAGCATCACAATGGCAGTTAAAGTTCAACGTGATGTACAGAGAAAAAAAATAATCCAACATGCACATACACAATGTCAGCTGTTACTACTCAAGAAAGAGTTGTTAGAATTATTGTGGATAGTTCTCTGAAAACAATAACCTAACATGCAGCAGCAGTCAAAAGATGCACAGGATGTTAGGAACTATTAAGTGAATTGAAAACAAAACAGAAAATGCCATTATGCTACTGTATAAATCCATAGTACGCCCACAGCTTGAACACTGCATGCAGTTCTGCCCCCTCTCCCTCGCCCTCTCCCCCCTCCCAACTTCTAAAAGGATATAGTATAACTTG
>NW_017729022.1:166611035-166612376 GCF_001723915.1 Gavialis gangeticus | reverse complement strand
CTCTCCCTCGCCCTCTCCCCCCTCCCAACTTCTAAAAGGATATAGTATAACTTGAAAAGATTCAGGGAAGGGTGTAAAGGATAATCAGGGGTATGGAGAGGCTTCCATATGAAGAGAGATTAAATAGGCTATAATTTTGCAGCTTAGAGAAAAGGCAACTGAGGGGGAGATCTGATAGAGGTCTTAAAGAAATCATGTATGGCATGGTGAAAGTAAATAAGGATTTTTTTTTATTTACCCACAATACTAGAACTAGGGGATATGCAGTGACATGATTCAGAAGCAGATTTAAGGCAAATGAAAAGAAGTTTCTTTTCACACAGTGTGATATGAACTTGTGGGATTCATTGCCACAAAGTATTGTAGAGACTGATAATTTAACCAGGTTGAAAAGGAGATTGGACAAATTCATGCAGGCTAGATCCATCAGTGGGTATTAAACATTGTAGTTAGTGCTACAAACTACAAATTAAGACTTCCTAAGCCTCTGAAAGCAATAAGATGTCAGGGAAGAGGAAGGACAGGGGTAGATCAGTCTGGATAGACCTTGCATATTTATTCTTCCCCTCAATATCTGCTCTCTGCCATTGTCAGATACAGGACACTGGGCTAGGAGGACTTGTGGTCTGATCCAGTATAGCATTTCTTATGTTGCTATGATGTAAAGTCCTGTCCTCTAAGGCCTGGTCTGAAACCACAGTTTACTTCATGTACATCACTGGACACTCATCAAAGGATAGCAACTTTTCCAAGTTTACAAGTTTTTCTTTTTTTCTGCTTTAGAAACATTGCCTTAGAAGTTCTGTTTTAGAAACACAGCAGCGTGCCACTTGCTATGGTACCAGAAATGTGGAGTAAATACTGTCCTGGGTCATTCCATTCAACCCAAGTACTGAAGCGATCTTTGGCACACAGAAATCCCCCACCTGTACACAAGTGGGACTCTGCCACCTCTCTGGTTCCTTCTCTTTTCATCCATCTTCAGGTCTAGACACTTCCTTGTTAGAGCCTATTTAATCTGTCTTCATATGGAAGCCTCTTCATACCCATGATTAACCTTGATGCCCATCTCTGAGCCTTTTTGAGTTCTACTATATCAAGGGTTGTCAACTGGGGGTATATGTATCCTCAGGGGTACTTGAGAAGGCCCTAGAGGGTACGCACAGGAAGGCAGGGATGGAGCGCCACCATGCATTATGCTGTGCAGGCACTACCCACTCAGCCAGATGCGGGCAGCAGGGGAAGCTTGCACACCCCACCTCTTTCCTCCCTCCCCCCGCTCCACGTTAAGCTGCGCACCACCACCCCCACTCCACATCTGGCCGTTCACCCCCCACCCTC
>NW_017729022.1:166586422-166610806 GCF_001723915.1 Gavialis gangeticus | reverse complement strand
CCCCCACATCTGGCCGTTCACCCCCCCCCCCCAAATCTCTGCATCTTTACTATATAATTTTCAGAAGTATGAATAGAGGCCTGATGGGTTGCTGGAATCCAGATGATCTACCTACTGGTAGAAAAGAAAACATGGCCTATGTTTTCTCTTTATAGTGAACTTGCTTCAGGAGAGCCTCTGGTAGTGCAGTTCCTAGATGGCTGTAATGCCAGATCACCAGTTCAATTTCTGTATAATCAGCAGTACAGAAGGAAGTGCAAATTTAGGAGAAGGCAAGAGTGCAATATGTATAGGCTTGCCCAAACTAGCTTCAATTTTGTTAACCAGGGAATTAATAGCAGAGGAGACACAGAAGCACTTCCTTTAACACAGGCTGCATGTGCTCCTTCAGGACACTAAATTCGATAGTCTAGGATGCTAGGCTGCGCTGAAATCCACATCATTATGCCTTCACTGCTATTGTTACCTGTGCTGGGTAGATTAAAAATAGTCCTGGAATGTTGTAGAAATACCATTAGCAAGCAAAACTGGGGATCTCTGTCTGAAAATGTGGTCACAAATGGTTAGCTGAATAATGTCATATTTACACCTGTGTCTCTTATGGTTTTGAAACATGCACTTGCATGTCAGATTAACAACAAGCATTTGTGAACATTTGGCAGGTACATTATAAATACTTGAACCACCACAGCAATAGCACTTAAAAAACATCATAGGATGGCTCTCAACTATGACATTGCTGTTGACTCAACACAAACAGCCAATAGAGTTTAAAAACAAAGAATCTCACACCTATGCATCACAATTCTCACTTTAGAGAGAATGTCCTTATAAAGAGGATATCAGCTTATGGTTTTAATAATGTTTTGTTAGAATGGCATCTTATATAGAAACCAGTACCTCCTGTGGTGAAGCCCTTTCCTTCAGCTAGCTGGTAAAGAAACAGGAAACAAAAAAGAATATATAGAATAGTAAAGAGGCTTCAGAAACCAGGGTGAAGTTTTTAAAGGAGAAGCAGCATGCATCTTCTCTCCTTCCATTGGCTGTTTATCCAACATCAATACAACACTTTAGGAGCCAAATTACTAAACAAGCTGCCAATTAGGCTTGCAGTCAGCTGGATAGATTAGTGGCTAAGAGAGGCAGATACAAGATTTTCATCTCTTGAGCCAATTACGCAAGTGAATTACCTTCCACAGTGCTTCTTGAAGATTGGAGGTAGAAAGGCTGACTCTGCTGTGATATACGTAAGTGAGATCGAGAGTAGGGGGTAAGGGTTAGCGGGCCATGTATTGCAAAAATTACCCAAGCAAAAGGAGATCCTTCTAGGAAAGGATTTAAAGGATTTAGGGCTGCCAGGAGTGATAGAAGAGGAAATAATAGTTGCTGAATGCTGTATAGCTGTTCCACTCATGAGTCTTAATCTTAAAGAAAGGCCAAGACCAGATTAATATGCAGTATCATTTTCTGAAAATTGTTATAAAAATTATCCTTAGCATAAAAAATACACTCTTGTAGCCAAAGCAGAAAATGCTTGAATCTGTCTCTTATTCATGACTAAAGAGATGTTTTTATTGTTTTCTTAACAAAAGTTTCCTGAAGAGACCAAATCACAGTCTTACTTGACTTGCTTGAGGATAAATCCAAAATAATTGAAGTGATGTCACAGTAGTATCTAAACCAAGCTAGGAATGTTCCCTATTAATGATAACAATAAGATTACAAGGTTCCCAGCTAGATGAATATGTCAAGTTGCAATAGTAGTTCATAGGGTCCCTGATTTTGTTAATCTTATGACAAACAAAAGCTTAGTAGGTAGGCTTTGGTTTTCTAAGAAGGAAACAGTTAGTGAGTAAGGTAAAAAAGATTTGCATTTTATCCATTAGTTCAACTCTGAATATTGACTCTGTTGTTTCTTGTTGAGATTTGCACACTAGTATAACATTATTGCTTTGATATTAAGCAAATTTAAAACTTGAACTTTTGCAAGCTGTTGTATCCAAAAATGATTAAACAGATGTGGAGCCTGCAGCAGCATTAGACCTCTGATCTGATTTTAGCTTACAGATGGAATTAAATTAATTCGTGGCAATCACTGTAAAATCAAGGGTATGGCACTGAATGCTAGTGCACTGTTTAACCAGACTATACCTGTTTCAACAGCTGTTAAGAAAAATTGCATCTTAATTTTTCATGGAAAGATGCCTTTAATGCCATCATAAATATAATTTTAAAATTTTAAAAATGTATGGCAAGTTTACTGTTTTCTTAAAAAATCTTTACAAATGATTTTGTTGTTTTTACATTTATAGGCTTTATAAGTAAGTCTTTTGAATATGTATGCAGCCAAAAATGTAATAGAAATGGGTTCCAGAGTATGTATATGTAAACAAGCACATGTTTGTTGAGTCACTGCTATTGCTAAGGCACAAGCTTTTGTAGCCAGAGTGGGTCTAGAAAAGGTGCATTTGTGTGGTTGCGCTCCGCCCCCCTTTCAGAATGTGCCACAGGAACAGCAACCAGGGACTTGATGTCACCAAATCAGGTAAGAATACCTGCCCCCCCCCCATTCCCCTCCACGCTCAGTGGTATGACCCCTCCCCTTCCCCCCTGTGATTGCTGCTGCTAAAGACTGACCCAAGAATGAGGAGCTCCAGAGCCACCTCTGCCCTACTCCAACTGGGCTGCTCAGGAGGCGGGCTAAGCCAGAGACAGCAGCAGTAACACTGATGGGCAGGTTCCTTCTCCTTCCACAGTTCCCCAGGTGTTCCCTGCCAGCCTGGGAGCAGATGTGAGGAAGGGGAACCCATATGCTACCACTGCTGTTCCCAATCAAATGTGGCTCTCCACAAAGATTCCCTGCAGCCCCAGCAAGAGCAGGGCAGGAGTGATCAGGGCAGGAGTGGCAGCAAGATGGTCCAGAAAGGTAAGCAGAAAGGGTTCTAGGGCTCTCCCCACTACCAAATCAGCCAGAGGGAGCAGCAGGAGGAGGTAGGGGAGAGGAGGTTTGGTGCCAGTGAGCATGAAAGGGAGAGGAAGGGGGAATTTTTACCTGCTTCAGGGTGCGCCTACACGTGCCCCCATGCCCCTGGTCATTTGGTATTCGCTTTAGCAAGTACTAAACGCCATTACTGCACAGTCCCTGTGGTGCATGGGTCATTTCCAGCCCTACAGCGCAGTAGCAATGAGCTACTGAATGGTAGAGTCAACATCACATTTTGTGCCCGCCAGTGCTATGTGGTCATAGCAATAAGCTATGTCACCATAGCTCATTGCTTTGACAGTGTAGCATCTCTTTTAGACATGCCCTCAGGTGCTTAAAAAAAGTCCCCTGCTGCTGTTACTGCAGTATGGCCTACCTACCCCAGCATGGGGAGGCGAGGCTGAGAGCTGCAGAGCTAGTTGCTGTTTCTGCACCCCTCCCATTTTTTTTTTTAAATTCTGGATTCACCTATGGTAACAGCCTACTTCATCAGATGTTAGCTAGATAAATAACATAGCATCAGACAAAGCAGCATCTCACCTATTAAAGATTATGCCTTTCTAAATGAGTTTGTCTCTAAGCTGCCACCCAGCTCTGCCTTCTATCTGACTTCGGACCAGCACACCTAACTACTAGGGGTGTGCGAAGCAGGCCATATTTGATTTAGATTCAGCCCAATTCGGGGGACAGTGATTTGCTGATTTGGATCACTGTCCCGATTCGATTCAGCCGAATCCGAATCTGAAGATTCAATTCTGATTCAGAGAATCAGCGATTCGGCCATAGACACAACTTTGTTTTTTGTACGTTCCTCAAGGTACCAGGCATGGCTCATGAACACTGAGATGGTGGGGCGGATGGAGCATCCCACAGGAGCATGGGGAGGTCCCCTTGCTTACTCAGCAGTGGATCCAGAAGTGGACTGGAAGCACTTCCCAGCTCGGCAATTGGCCGTGGGGGGCCCTGGGTGTCTGTTCCCCTCCCCTGACCCAGGAGACACCAGTTGCTGGGGAGAGGGGGTGTCCCCCACGTGCTCCACTGCGGACCCGGAAGTAGACCGGAAGTGCTTCTGGTCCAGTTCTGGGTCTGCCACCGAGCACACCCCCACACTCCCATGGGACGCCCCATCCACCCCACCGTATCAGCATTCACAAGCCGCCTGGTACCTTGAGGTATGTAGAAAAAACATATAAAGCTGTGTCTATATCCAAATCGTCCAATCTCTGAACTGGAGGCTTCTGATTCAATTCGGAGAGATCAGTGGGTCTCCTGATTCGATTCAGCTGTTGAATTGGGCCGAATCTCCTCTGAATCAAATTAGTGACTGAAGCTTCACACAGCCCTATTAACTATCTTCCTCTGCTTATTGCTAATTAGAGGTAAAGGAATTTCAGAGCTCTGGCTTACCAAGCAGGTTACTCTCCTTCCTATCCTTCCCTGTTTTTCCCTAGTATGTGCCATCGCAGTGAGCTGACCAGTGATCTGGCAAATCAGGAACAAAATTATTAGAGTTACTATCAAATTTTGCAGCCTCTAAAGAGGCAAAAGGATCAGTAAATGAATCTCTTTCAAGTTGTTAAGAGAGTGCTGACTTAGATTCCTCATTAGAGCTTCTTTCCCATCCTAGTGAACTTTTAAACCACAGATGCAGTTAGCAATTCCATTGCCGCCTTTCACATGTCACATTTTGCATAGTTGCTTTGCCATGAGGTGGCAGCAGTGGGTTGTTCTCATTCTTGCTTCTGGGTGGGTCAAATTAAATATAACCCAGAGCTAATTCAGCCCTTTTCAGGGCCACTGTGCTTGGACCACTCTCCAAAAATCCCTGTCGGCTAGTTCAAAAAGTGCCATTGACACTGAATTAGAAGCTGAGCTTGGGGATGCAGTCTGCAAGCAAGGACAATTCCTGCTTTTTAATTAAAAAATAAAAGCCCAAAGCAAATAATAATAATAATGCCAATGTATCTTGGTATAATAGCCTCCTCTCCCATCCTACAACCAGTCAGCAAGAGAATGGTTGGCAACACCTGAGTATAACAAAGGAAAATGATTGTGATTAATAAAATTGCTACTTCAAATAGCATAGGGAGAAGTTCAACGTGAAAAAAATACCTATGATATGGTTCAGTCTTTACAAAGTTACTGTCAGAGTTAGCCATCAAGATTACCTAGCTGGTTCCTTTTTAATAAAATACAGACCACCTACACTTTTATTTAGAAAATTAAAACAAAAAAGTAAATGAGTAAATTTAGGTTCCAGTGAAGTTATTGGTTATTCGTTTTGGTTTTTACTTTTTCAGAAACTACAAACAAACCCCAAAACTCTTTATGGACATGCCTGGTATAAGTGTGAAGAGGGGAGGGGGTAGCGGTATGGGTCTGTGGCCCCACCTACACATTACACTTATGGTGGAGTAGCCCATTGTTCATGCCTTAACTGATCACCCAACCACGTTAAGTCCATTAATGGTGTGATAAAAGGAAGATAAGCTACAAAGCTTTTCCACGAGATATGTGTAATAACTTTGAAGCTGCTTTCTACCAGCTAATTGAATGTGTGGCTAGAGGCTCCTGTGAGCCCTGCTAGCTGATTGGAGCTCCTAGCTTGCCGGGGGACCCATGTACACCCGGGACCTCCCAACTGGCATGGCTCCCAGCTGCAGGAGGGTCTCATCAAGGCCCCAGCTGCAGGAGCTTACTTCTCGCTGGTGCAGGGAGAACCCAGGTTCGGGCTCTCTCTGCACTGGCAGTAAGATACAATGGGATCTAATTTGTGATCCCACAGTCACACTTCCTGCCATACATGTGTGGAATGGCAGATGGCACAGTTGTAGGGATTGTTCATTAGATCCCATTGCACCTTTATCTGCATGTGTAGAGGGTCCTCTGTGTGAGAGAGAAACTTTGTGCACAAGAACTAAGACTGAAAGCAAACCAATGTCTCACCTGTTGTTGATTGGTACATTTTTACCTGGGATGGGAATGAGAATAAAACAGAGGGGTTTGAAGTTGAGTTCTAATAGGAAACTCAAGAGGCAAAAATAATTATGGTCTGTATTTTAAAAGAAGTCTCCTTACAAACAAATAATTATCCATTACCCTGTTTAAAAAATCAAAAATTGAAACATCAATTTATTAAGTGGGCACATTTCAGAATATGAATTGCTCATCTGTGGAGCCTCTTTCCAAGGCTCCTTTTGTTGAATGAGAAATGGTATTTTATATAACAAGATGTATATTATTTTACATACATGGATGTTTAACTATAGCAAACCAGCACAGGGATTTACTGTTTTCAGCTGTTCTGTACAGCTTACCATTCCAGGGAGAGTTTCTGTCACTGGTGTGCAGACTCAAGAATGGTGTGGCATTTCCAATTCTGAGAAAGTATGAAAAAAGTAATATATGTTTTGGTCATTTGTTCTCCTCTGTCAGATCTTTCTTCCCCTAGTTAAGTTGTTGCCCCACTGTTTTTAAGACATTGGAAGCACCCTATCAATTTCATCACTTTTAGTCCTTCTAAGAAGAGTAGTAATTCACACTTTTAGCAGCAATGCTTCTTTCACTTAGTTCGTTCATAGGAAGTGTGCATTTGGGGGGGGGACGAGATGTGTCAAGGGGGTGTTCGTCTCCCTTTTCTGTGCTAGAAGCAATAGCAAATAAGATTGCAAGGTCTGTGTTGTGTATGCTCAGTCAGTGTCAGGACTTTTCTGTATTGAAATTGACTCTGCCTGTGGGGGCCTGAAAAGAAAAGACATCTTGGTTATTGAATTTTGTGCTGGTCAGTTCAAGAGGCTCCTCTTGGGGACTGGAGCCCACTGTCTTTAAAGCCTTTATCGCTTAGCATTAAACATAGCTTCAAACCAGTATTAAAGCTTGCTTTCTCTCAATGCTCTTCCCTTTTTCTTTGACTCAAGGCCTGGGATAGTAGAGATCTGTCTACCTTTTATCTGGCCACAGTGTGACTGAATATAAACAGCACAACAGTGGATAATGCTTGAGTACTGTAAATTTGTTGTTATAATCATTGCATGGCTTGGGTATGCACCTCTCATCTTCACTATGACTTCTGCCTGTGAATGCCTTTTTCACTGCTGGGGTTTTGTCTTTAGCTTTCTGGATTTGTGCGTTAAAAAAGGAGCTTCCAAATTATTGTTCAACTTTTGTTCCAATACTTCTTAGTAAAGTTAATCCAGTTCTAAACTGGTTGCTCATCAGTGGTAAGTGATTGAAAATTTTACTATCTCCCAAAGCAGATAACTATAGTGTGTCTACAGTAGTTACTGTCGTTCTCAAAAAGCAGGCTAGGCTAAGTATATGGGACATTAAATGGCAAAAGCCCCAAGCCCAGTAAGTTTTTCACATTCATTTACCACCGATTAAACAAAGAGCCTTCAGTAAAGAGACTTCAACCTTTTTTACTCTTTGGAGGGCATGATGTATGTTTTACTGCTAATTATGACATGGGGAAGTGACTATCATGCTGTCTGCATTCATATCCCCCACAAGACAGCCAGGCACAGGAAAGCTTACCAGCACATCAACTCTAAAACTCCTATTGTGCAGGAGTATAAAGAGTTGATGGGAGAGGGCAGGCTCTGGATTTAATTAAATGCCCTTAACATTTCATTTTCTTCTGCTGCTGCATTAGCAACTAGATCAGTTAACCCCCAGCACTTCTGGCAAAATGCTCACTGTCAGATTGCTTTTCCTTTAAGAAGACATCGGGCAAAAAGTAATACCATGGGAATAGATTTCATAGATTTCTAGGGTTGGGAGGGACCTGGCAGATCATCGGGTCCAAGCCCCTGCTCCAGGCAGCAAAGAGCGCTGAGGTTAAGTAACCTCAGCCAGATGCCTATCCAATCTCTTTTTGAACACCTCCAAGGTAGGGGAGAGCACCACCTCCCTTGGAAGCCCATTCCGTATTTTGGCAACCCTTACCATAAAGAATTTCTTCCTTATGTCCAATCTAAATCTGTTCTCCTTCAGTTTGGGGCCATTATTTCTAGAAACCCCGAGGGGCGCCCTGGTAAACAGAGTGCTCCCTATTCCCTGCTGGCCCTCCCGATGAGTTTGTAGACAGCCACAAGATCACTTCTCAGCCTTCTCTTGCAGAGGCTGAAGAGATTCAGGTCCTTCAGTCTGTCTTCATAGAGTCTTCCCTACAGGCCCTCAACCATATGAGTAGGTCCTCTGGACCGTCTCAAGGTTGTCCACATCCCTTTTGAAGTGCAGTGACCAAAACTGGATGTAGTACTCCATCTGCAGCCTCGCTAATGCCACATAGAGGGGA
This sequence comes from Gavialis gangeticus, assembly GCF_001723915.1. Lineage (NCBI taxonomy): Eukaryota > Metazoa > Chordata > Crocodylia > Gavialidae > Gavialis > Gavialis gangeticus. The sequence goes on along the minus strand of NW_017729022.1, from coordinate 166,602,527 downwards.
ATTATCACTTCCCTAGACCTGCTTGTGATGCATCTGCTAATGCAAGAAAGAGTGCGGTTAGCCTTGCTTATTACCTCGTCACACTCATGTTAATTTTTGAATCAACCAGGACTCTGAGATCTCTTTCCACTGCCATGGTACTCACAATGGTACTTCCCAGTCTGTAGGTGTGTTGGAGATTCTTTCTCCCCAAGTGCAGCATCTTGCATTTACCTGTGTTAAATTGCATCCTATTCTGATCCTCCCACTTCCCCAGTCTGTCCAAATCTGCCTGAATTTGCTCCCTGCCCTCCAGTGTGTTAACTGTACCCCATAGTTTAGTGTCATCTGTGAATTCAGACAAGGTGCTTTCAACACCTTCATCCAAACCATTGATGAAGATATTAAACAGCACTGGTCCAAGGACAGAGGCTTGGGGGACACCACTGCCTACATCCCTCCAGGGAGAAACCAGCCCATCCGGCACCACTCTCTGGGTGCGTCCCATGAGCCAGCTTTTCACCCACCTTACTGTGAAATAATCCACATCACAGCTACTCAGTTTGCTCATAAGAATTGGGTGTGACACTGTGTCAAAAGCCTTTTTAAAATTCAGGTAAATAATATCTACTTCCATTCCTGCATCTAAGCACTTTGTGACCTGGTCATAAAAAGAGACCAGGTTAGTCGGTTAGGATCTGCCTGCTGTAAACCCTTGCTGGTTGCCCCTTACCATGGTGTTAACCACTGGCCCCCTGCAAGTGTGATCCTTTATGATTTTTCTAAGGTCTTGCTGAGAATAGAGGTGAGGCTAACTGGCCTATAATTACCCGGGTCCTCCTTCCTCCCCTGCTTGAAAATAAGGAATAATGAAACTAAGAACCTATTTTTATAGAAAATATGCTCAAAAGCATAGCAGCTGGCTTTCTTTAAAATTGAAATTCCCGGTCTAATGCATTTGAGACTTACATTTCCTTGTAAAGCCACTGCCCAGTATATTGCACAGTAGTGCTTGTCATGGAGTGCCATCCAATGGGGTGTTTGCCTGGGACCACTGCAGCCTTGCCTGGTGTCTGGCCTCAGCCAAAGCTAGCCCAGGTGTAGCTTCTAAAGTGTGGGGGAGGAGGGCCCAGCCTCCTTCCTACTCTGAGACCCTGACCTCTTGGTTTCTTGCCTTCCCTGGTTCTCCATGCCCTGACTCAAGAAGCTAGCATCCAGGGCTACTGAGAGGGACTTTACCTTCTACTAAGAAGTCCCAATGCACCCCAAAGTTTCAAGCAGTAAAGTAGTCAGTCTCTTCAGTAAAGGTGTTTAGTGGGGCAAAAGTCACCCAGCCAGAGGTTCTCTGCCCCCTGCTTCCAAAGGGGTTAAGCAGCCTGTCAGTCCCCAGCCCAGCCTGCCCAGCCATGGGCACTCTCAGAGGTGCTTACCTGTTCCTTTTCTAGTCTTTCCAGGCCCTGAGTCCCAAATCTCCACTACTGCTCACTCATCTCAGACTCTAGACTCTCCCCTCCACTCCACCCCTTCCTTCCCCAGAAACCTGTTTGTTTAGTGTGCTCTCCCATTGTCATGTTTATCCCAGACTAGGAATAGACATCCTCAAATGAAGCAGATTGCCTGTGCTGAGATGTGTCCTGACATAGCTGATCCACTTCATTGGGCAAAGGGCACATTATCCATTGTCCCGCCTGTTGATACTGCAGGACAATGGGCAACGTGTTCTCATGGGGCTTGAGGGGCCCTGGTTTTGCATGCCCCAGGAATTCCCAAATAAGATTGTGCCCTTCAGGCCCTGGGAGCACTTGCCCAGCTTTTACCATTTACAAAGGCACATATCCATAATCAGAGAAAGCCTAGGTTTCCCTGCTTATAGAGACCTCCTCCCCAGAGATCCTGGGGGTACATCCCTGTAAGTGGGAAAGCCCTGACTTCCACCCCACACACACCTTTAAGGGGACCCACCCCAGGGCTCCAGGCTCCCCGCACTCTCACCACAAAGCAAATAGACATCAGCCATAATAAAAGGCATAAATTAAAATCACCTTTGTTGCAGGCACAAATTTTGGGTATTTGTAGAAAACAAATGGCATGGATGTCTATTTGCTTGGCCTTCATGGTAGCATAACAATTTTTATGGTAAGGAAGGGGACATCTGTCTCTTCCCCCTGCCCCCCCCCAACTCCTCTGGACATCTCCTCCTTGTTACCTGTAATCCCCACCTTTTGTTGACATGTCAGCAAAACTGTTCAAGTTTGTTGATGCTGGAGCTCCATCTTGTCTCTTCCTGCTCATAGCTTTGACACTTAGCAGGGACCCTATTAACCTTACTTTCTCTACGCACAGACAAATGAGGTAAACAGTCATGCAGTATTATCAAAACATGAATAAAACCCATAGTGTGTCACAGCACTAGACTAAAAGAAGGTATGAATTAAGGATTCCTTGTACCTGATGACATACAATAACCATTTTTTTCTTTTTATTAAAAAAAAAAGCAAAGTGAATATTTCTATCTCCTATAAAGCACTTCACAAACCATGGACTAGACTGTATTCTCAGTTATGCTGACAAATACAGAACACCTTCGCTAATGTCAACTAACTCTTACTGCTGTGTCAACAGGATCAGAATTTCTTCCTAGCTGGTTGTCACCCAAACTTTATTCACTATCACAGATATATTTTCTGATGGCAAAAGTATTTTGCTTAGTGGTGTCCAGGAGCTGGATGTGTAAGGAAAATACTTTTAAGAGAATTTTAAGGCTATGAAGATTTTAAAAATTACTCCAGTAGAGTATAACACAGAAATCAATAACCAAAACTAAAAAATAGTGCATGGTGGTAAGCTGAAGCTGTTTTGTTTTCTGTACTATCCATCCCAACTTTGATATCTGTGCTTTATTCTATTCTGTAATTTTTAGTAAAGCAAATTTATAGACCTAGGATTCAAAGGAGTGGAGACAGGCCAATTGTCTGCTTAGCTTTTGTTGCTGCTGTGGAGATTTAATAATAAATTATTCCATTAAGTTTATAATCATACGTAGGCAGGCAAGGTTCTTTGAGTAGATGTGATATCTTTTATTAGACCATACATAGTATTGTTATGCTATAGAATATATAATTACACCCTGGATAATAACGCAATTATGGGCCCATGTAATTCTGCGCATAAAATGTATGTCCATGCATTATTACATAATATCGCCTAATTTAATTTGGGCAGGCTCTGTGTCACCACCTCTGCAGGGCTCCAGGCACTCTAGCTGAGACCCCCATGTGGAGGCACTGAGTGTTGTAGCATGCAGCTGGACAGCTGGTGAGTGTGGAGGGGAGCTCCTGCCTGCTGTAGAGGTATGGGGTGTGTATGGGTGGGTGTTGGCCTCCCATGCCACACGTATCTGCATGGTGCACAGCCCCTGTTGCCAGTGGCACCAGCTGCCAGCAGCAGGCCCTCAGGGTACTCATGGCCACAGCAGGCAGAGCTCCCCAGCGGCATGCAACTCCAGCTGAGTCCCAAGGGCTGCATGCAGCAACACAAATCTGGCCCAGCCCGGCCAACTGGCATGTGCCTTCAGACCAGACCAGGCTGGCTGCATGTGAGACTTGTGGCACTGCAAACGGGAGCTGCGCACCATTGGGCTGGGCTGGGCTGGCCTGGCCTGGCCTGTCCTGGCTCCAGAGGAAAGCCACATGTGGAGGCACGGAGTCCGCCCAAATCGATGGTGCACAACTCTCTTTGGCTCCTGGTCTGTATGCCATTGAAACAGGCAGGCTGCTGAAGCCGACCTGGGCCAGTGGCACACAGCTTCTGCCTGCAGTGCCTCAAGCCCCACATGCTGTCACAGAGCCAGCCCAGTCTGGTTCGAATGCATGCACCAGCAGGCCAAGCTGAGCCAGCTCCATGCTGCCACATGCAGCCCCCAGAACTCAGCTCATACCTTTGAATTTTTCTGCACATAATTGGGGTGTATATAACACATATAATACTCATATCACAAATGATTATTTTATATTAAATATTTCAGCACGCCCATTGGTCAAAGAGCATTTGGAGCATTAATAGGAATGGAGAGTTGGAGTGTAATGGCACTTATTCATACATTCAATATCTATGTGTTGTCATATACTTTAGTAGCCCTGTCTAGACATTGGTAGATTTCTTTCAGTTATGAATTTTGAGTCTAACATCCTGTGAACTGTTAAAGGATCTTCAGCAAAGATTTTTTGTAATGGTTGAAAATTGAGCCTCCCTTAAAAAAAAAGAAAAGGAAAAGAAAGAAACATTTGACTATACTGCCTGGAATCAGTATGCAGCCATGAGGTCAGCATGTGCAAAGACAGCCTGTTCTAGCAATCTATTAGATGAATTAGGAGAATAAGAAGGTTTAAGGCTTTAAGGGAGATTATCCTGCTCTTCTCCACATGGCAGTTCTGATTAATGCTCTGTGTTTCTTTAATCTCAGGGTTTGTAGGTGAAAACGTACAGCCAATCCCAGAAAACAACATTGGAAACAGAATGCTTCAAAGTATGGGCTGGACTCCTGGCACGGGCCTTGGACCAGATGGCAAAGGAATATCAGAACCTATAAGAGCAATCCAGAGACCAAAGGGACTTGGACTTGGATTTAGCTGACAGAAAAGCATCCCAGAAAAGCATTCTGCTGTACAGGCGTCAGGAAAATCAAACTTAATTTAAATCTAAAAAAGCTAAAACCTTTATTGTACTTGGTCATCAGCAAATCCAGTGATTCTTCACTTTTAAAGTACTGAAGCCTAAATGCTTTCTGTCGGCTACACCAGCTTATGAGCTGCAATGTACAACCACAGTGGCAAAATTGAGGTTTAGATCCTGACTTCGTAATGGTGCTAAAATAGAAAAAAAAAGTGTACTTTTTTATTATTTTCTGTGGTCTTAAAAGAAAGTTTATGGTAGGTATAAAACCAAAATACAACTCGTTTATTTTTCCTAAAAGCTTCTGACAAGATTTTAGTACTTGAGCAAGCATTGTTTGGCACCATTCACTCATTGGAAGTGGCCTGATGGGATTGGTTATCAAGGAAATAATAAAACCTTAGACAACTGCTGCAGTTATGCCATTTCAGGCAAAATATCCAAATTTGACAATTCTAGACGCTGACAGTATTTGAGGATGAGTTAACATGATTGTCTCTCTACCATTGTGACATATCTTAAATTTTCACTAATGGATAGTGTGGTACAAAGTTTTGCATGAGGAAAGCATGACAAATGGTGACTGCCATCATAAGAATGTAACTCTGCTCTCCTGCATCATGCTTGTCTGTGATCAAACCCAAACACAAAAGGTTTTATCAATGTTTTGATTTCTTAGAGATTTTTTTTTTAAGAAACAAATATTTTAAAATCATTGTGTTCACCCTGGGCCTGGAAATCCTTTTTATTTTACACTAGTAGTCCCCTGACTCTCCACCTTTAAAAATAGATTAGTTTAAAATATATTTTAATCTTTGGACCCATCCAGTACATTAAAGAAGTGACTTGCATTTGTTGTTAAATAGTGATTTGGGGTGTATTGTGGAGCCAGAAGTGCATAATTCATCAACATTCAGTTTTTTTATGGTCATGGTATTTCCAGGCTGCATAAACTTCTAAGTATAGAAGAAACAGAGAAAAGACTAAAAAGAAGCAGGGAAAAAAGTGGGAATGAAGGGAATACTTTGGTAGTATTTCGCAAGTCTGAGCTAGCAATTTAAAATCAAGGGAAATCATTAAGCATTTTAATCAGTTTCTAATATCAGCATGAGTAATTTCATCAAGCATCAACCCATCAAGCTGCCAGGATGCTATCTGGCCAGCAATGTAGAGCAAATTTCACTTGTATAATAAAATTGAAGGAAACCATTGTTCAGTGGGCTAATGGTCAAATTCTGGTCTCATTGAAGTACTGTATTTACTCAAGTAGAAGACAACCCTGATTATAAGACAAGCCCCCAGTAATTAAAAATGTCATGGCTCCCCTTGAATTAAAACAGTCAACAGTGAGGGGAGTTACCATATGTCTTATTCAAATGAGCTGCACTAACCTATTCTTGTGGTAGGTTCCCATCAGCATTTTTGCCCAGTATGGCCATGTGCCTACGTGTGGACGTTTGTTTCCCTGAGGACAACTACAGTGGCTTACCTTGTGCCACCACTAGTTGTTCCTGGGGAACACCTGTGCCATGTGCCTTTTGGGGCATGGCAGATTAACGTGGGTGGGGTAGGGGAGGCTGAGGCTAGCACTGGGCTGGCCTCAGCAGCCTTACCTGGGGTTCTGGAGGCCTCCTAAGGCTGCATCAGCAGAGATCCTGCCACTCAGAGCCTGGCTGGCCAGGCTTCAGTTTTAAGTGGCATGCACTGCCCCTACATGCACTGCTCCACTTTGTTTGGTACAGGTTTTTTTTTACCCCTGAATATCCAGGGATCAAAAAAAAACAACCCATGGTGCTGCCCTGCAGCACAGAGAACTGCTGGGTGTGCAGTATGTGGCACTGCAGACATGTCTGTGGTGCCATATACTGCACAGCCACCCTTGTCTGGATGTGGCCTATGGGGCATGTGTTTTATAGTCATGCTCAGTTTTGCCTGCATTTAATCAGCTTCATGGTTGTTTTCTATTACTGAGCACATGCTGCTTTTGGCAGCAGTTTAATGATAAACAATGTATTTAGTGAAATGTCCTTGTATGCAATTAAAAGATGAGGGGCTTTTTTCCCCTGTGCCAATTGGGGACAAAAACCTTGTCTTGTATTTGAGTAACTATGGTAGATGGTGATTTTAGTTCAAATACAAAACCCTACCCTGCAGCTTCCTGCAAAGAATACTGTGAGGATGAAAAGAAGAGGGACTGTTCACAAGTGGCTACAAAGTACAGTAATGTCCTTTCAACATTTTATAAAGAATCTTTTCTCCTGCCCAACCTCACTTATTTTTCAGCAGACAACATACTAGGACAAAAAGGTAAGTATTAGGAATAGGAAGCAGTAAATTAGTTGTGAAACAATATTTCACTTTCTCAGAGCTGGTGTTACCTGGCTTTGGTCAGTTTTACACTGTTAGCTTAACATCAAGCTGTTGTGGAATAGCTGGTTAGTGCCTGATGTCATTTTTGATGCTAATCTAACGTTCACTAAATTGGAGAAGACTGCTTGGTGTTTAAATTGCCTGGTTACAGTTTTGTTATTTTGTTTTTTAACATCAGTGTTTAATTAGCAAGAGCATCCTTTTTTATGGATCATTCTGTGCCACACCATAATGTGGCTTTTTCATTTCAGACTTACACTGTACAGCTAACCTTACTGAAATATTTGAAGGCATTTTAGGACCAAAAATTGAAGTGCCAGCTAATTGCCAAGAGCTAAGAATCTTGGATTGTGTAGCAAAAAGTAGATCCTACATATGTCACTTCTGATACATGGATTATCTAATTTGGTATTCTCCTATGTTCATGAGAAAGGGCAGTGAAGTGTAAAATTCCAAGACTTGTTCTCAGTACTACGTAGGAGTCAACCACTGGTATTGTAAACAACTTGTGGAGTGGTGATAGCACACATGGCATTATTAAGTAAAAGTTGTAGGCTCCCATTATTGTATTTGTGAAGCTTTAGAGGATTCCCTCCCCCTTTCCACCTTCTCTGTTACAACAGAATTCTGAGGCTGTGAATTACTGTTTAGTAATTAGAACTATGGCACATACAGCATTATTCCTAGTATTTCCATGCAACCTGTTGTACTTGAAGTAATTCAAGAAACAAACATTTACAGTTTTAAGACGATTTGAAAATATTTCCTATTTTAGGAAAGAACCTAGAAATCCAGTCAATGTACAAATAAATGCCAGAATAGAAGTTCTTTGGTCCTCATTCCACTCCATATTCACCCGTTTCCATGTATGCGCTGATGCAATCAACTGGAATAAACTTCTTTAATGGAGGAAACAACTTGATCAGAGGTCTAAAGAATCAGAGCTAGAGTATTAATACATATTACTTTAAATTTAAAATTAGTCTATTAAACTGAAACTAGTGGACATCTAGACTACTCAGATTGATTTTATGTAGAGATAAATATGACCAGTTTGCTTCCAACTCGTATTTCTACAGATGTTAAAGCTGACAGTTAGCACTATGTTTTAGAAGCAGTAGAGGAAAAGGATTTGTTAACATTTAATAATGTACTGATATTTTTATTTAAATTCCTAGGAAATTCCTTCCCTACCTCACAACACCATTTTAATTTCTGTTTTCCTAGGCTTCTTGCTAGTGTTTACAATTGCTCCAAGAGTGTGAGTATGTGTAATTAAAGCTAGCATTAAAAAAGCTCCCCAGTACACTTGTTTTACAAGCCACTTTCTGGAGATATTGGTTGGCTTTGAAATTCTGCTAAAACCTATCACCATTTCAAAGCACAGAAACATTTGTTACGTAGGTTTTTCCATTCATAGATTTATAATAATAACATGTATATCTGCTCCAGTGCTGCCTCATGTTATTTTAAAATACATACACAAGTCTTTTGATGTAATATCTGCTACTAGATGTCACATTAAAGTCATTTTCCTTTTGCATATCTATTTATTAATAAATATGGGATCAGCTTGTATCTAAGAGTTCCCATCATTCACCTGATTCTTTCCATTTGGGTGTTTGATAAATTAGTAGTCCAAGTGATATCAGTAATATTCTGCCTACATGGAAGGTTTAGTGAAAGAAAAATGGTTACATTTAGTATAATCTATATTGAGTTTTGCTACCTGTACCAATGTATTTCAGAGTTTTGTGAAATGAACCACTAACCATTAATAAAACAAACAAGTATGCAACTGCTGGCAGCATCTTCCTTTTTAGTGTTTGTTGAAACAGGAAATGCATTGTTTTAACATTTTTCTCCCTACATTTTGTCTTTCTATAATGGGTGTGTTGGGGTTTTTTCAGTGCAGAAGAATGGCAGAAAATGGCTAAACAATCTGTGTAAAATTCATTGCTTTAACAACACAACCAAGATGTAATAAAATAAATTACAGATTTCATTCCTCGTGATTGTTTTGAATGTTGTGTTCCTTAAGCTACTTTTTCCGATACCTCTGTTACTGAGTGGAGAAACATCATCCGTCTGTGCAGTGTAATTAATGAGCTAATATTTTGTTTAACAATAGGACCCAGGCAAGTTAGAGCTATTGCATTGCAAGACTTAAATTTTTTTACCAGTGCTCCCCTTCTTTATCTGTTAGCAGGATAAATTGCACTTAACTAAGATTACTTAGTTATCTACCTATAGATAACTAAGGTAAATGAGCATTAAAGTTGCTTAGTGAAACACTCAAAAGGAAGACATTACCTCTGTTGAGATATTTGTACATTTGAACTGTTTTTATTGATGTCATGATCTGATCTATTGACCAAGACTTTTTAAATGCACATTTCCTGCTCTCCAAAGTACAGTACAACCTCGGGACCAAGCACCTGCCGGAAATTTGAAAATTCTGTCTTTTTTAAACCAGAGCAGCGGCTGGTCACAGAGAGAGGGGGCAAGGGGAGGGTAGCGACAGCTAGTCCCAACACAGCAGCGCCACACAGAGTGGCAGCACAGGGTGGTGGATGGCAGCAGTGGCCGCCATGTGCAAGCTTTCCCCTCCACTGCTCCAGGACCAGCTGCCACTACTCCCTGATCTAGTGTATTTTTAGAAAGTGCCAGATTTTTGATATCCAGATTTATGGGGTTATATTGTATATGTTTTGATAACTTTGTCAGCACTCTGTAGATGCTTCTCAACCAGCAATACAGAATCTTCTGTAGGTGCAGCTCAGAGGCAGAGGTTCCCTTAGCTCTGAACTCAGGTGACTTACATTTTGCTGTCAATCTTTCACTTTTCATTGCACAGCTATTAAAGCACATCACACCATAGGACCCCCTCCTCCTCACTACAAAGTGTGGAGATCTCTCTCTTGCTTTTGCCCCTCACAACATTCCCCAGGGATAGTGCCACCCTCTTCCACAGTCGCAACGGGTTTCACTACATAAGTTAAGTTTTTTTTACCAGCTATTCTCATCCCCCCCCACCTCCGTCTCTCATCCTTTGACTACAGCAACATTCATTTGCCTTTCTCCCCACCTCTCTCACCTACTGACCACCTCTGTTCACATTTTATTGGATTTCTTGCGTATGTACTGGCCTCTGGCTGCTTTGCTACTCCATCCGAAAAGAACATAGACCATCTGCAGACACTCCCCCATAGGGTGTTTGTGCCCGAAAGCTTGCTAAAATTTTTTTTCCAACTATTTAGTTTGTCTAATAAAAGCTATCAGATTTACCCAACAAACGTTGTCTGCTGATGTCCTTAGAACAAGACAGCTACAACCCACACCCCTGTGAACAGAGTAAAGAATTCCCAGACAAAACTATGCTGTGCATGGGGAGAGCATTGTATTCAATGTACACACATATAGAACAGGTTCCAAGGTAATTTTTATATAACACTTTACCCCTTCCTCCACAACACTTTGATTTGCTCCAAAATACAAATTACAACCAGGTCTCCACTAGAAACTCGTATCTGAAGTATGAAGGAGGGACTGAGGCGGAGGTTGGGGGGGGGAGGCTCTGGCACTTTTATACTGGTAAAAAACCCTCATGTAGGTGCAGTTATACTGGCAAAGAAATGCTGCTGTCATGATAGTTTATTTTGCTAGAGAAATTGTTTGTGTACTTTATCAATGCTAGGAGGTTTTATGCTGTTTAAATTGTCAGCAACCGTTTTCTAGAATAGACCCAGCCTAACAGTAAGTCTGAAAAATTTAACCAAAAAATGAAACTTTCAAGAAGACAAGGGAGACTGAGAATAGGAAATGATAGTGGAAAAGCTTGGGCATTTATTTACATATAGCATTCTCTCCTTCCCTGGTATGATAACCTCTGTATAGGCAATACTTTCAGCAAGAGTTGTATTGACATTGATTGTAAACAAGTAATGGATTTTTAAAAGAAACAACTGAAAATCTGTGAGATCTTGTAAAATCAATCAGATACATCCATAAGAATGATTTTACAGAAATCTCTGTAAACTAGGATTTGTTTGAAAGTAGAATATTAAAAATCCTTTTGGTTCAGTGTAAGGCTTTGCATTTTTATAGAAAATGCATAAAAATGATTCTGAGCTGGCTACTGATGTCACTTTAAAGATGTTTAAGTAAAGTATTTGGAGAGTTTGGATTCTGCACTTGTGAATTAGCCTCTAAGGAATATTAATCACTGTAATATATTTTAAATTGATTAAAATGTTATTTAAATAAAAGGTTATTCTGTTGAGCTTTTGAGTACAGAAAATGTCCAATTTAACTCGGTTTTAATTCTTTAACAGTGCCTCTCTCAGTTAACTTTTTTACAGTACTCCAGACAAGTGTCTGAGTGCTGTGTGGTAACATTCAGCATTGCAATTTACAGTACTCGTTTTGCAATACTTCATTGGGCCAGGGTCCTGTATTGTCTGTAGTGTTGCAGTCAGCAATTGTCATATGAACCTGGAGATCTTCAAAAGGAGACTGTATGCACACAGTGTTGGGGTTATTTGAACCCCACAGTCTTTCCTGCCCAGCACAGGGGGGGCTGGACCTGATGATGTGAATCTGTGAGATGCTGACACTTTGTAAGTTAGAAAACATCTTAGCTTCATTTGCCTGTCATGTGTTAACAGAATTCTTTCCTTAGCCTTGGAAGGATTAGAGCTTCTCTGCATGTAAATAAGCTTGGTCGACTTCAAGGTAAGTACTACATGGCTGCATCCAGACAAGCACAGCAATGCAGTACGTGGTGCCTCAGATCTCAGGGTCCAAAAACCCACACAACAGGGTGGCATATGCAGGGAGAGCACACACCACCCAAAACCGGAGCCCAGCCAGTTGGAGCCATACCCCAGCTTCCAGTCAGCATCCAAACAGCAGGATTGCCACTGCTGCAACTCCAGGAGGCCTCCAGGACCCCAGGTAAGGCTGCTGGGGCCAGCCCAGTGCTAGCCTCAGCCTCCCCTACCCCACCCAAGGTAACGTGCCATGCACCAGAGGGCGTGTGACACAGGTGTTCCACGGGGACGACTAGCAATGGAACAAGGTGTGCAGCTGCTTCTTGTCCCCAGGGAAACAAATGTCCACATTCATTTGGATGTGGCCCTCGTCTAAAAATGTCTAGCGCCTTGACTTCTTCCTCTGTAACAAGGCTTAATTTTCCATTAACTCACATTTTCTACTCAGCATGCAGGATAGGGAAAATTATGATTTCCTAATAAAATGCTAGCCCATTGCAGTCTACTGCTTCAAGTTGTAGCACTGACATAAGATCCCTGTGATATCTTTCACCAGCAGAGAATTCCCACCTCAGCTCATCTCCAGCCTTCCCCCAGGGTACCGTCTACATGAGGTCAGGGTATGCAGGTAGCTGGTAGGGAGGCTGAAAAGGTTCCCTCTGCCAGCTGCTCCTTTGGGTATCTCAAACCAGTGTCTGAGCAGCAGAGTTAACATCTTATATCAGTTCATCTGAGCCACAACCTGGAATGCCACCCATCAACCCCATATGGTATGTATTGTATATATAGAAAAAGGTAGTCTATAATTCCAGTAATAGTATATGAAGAGGAATGGAAAATTGTATGGGGTATAACAGAAATATAAAAAAGCCTATATACATGAAGGGAATTGTAGGCACATTGAGATTTCCATGTAAGGAGATATTTAAAACAATTATGAATGTATAGGTTAGGGAGGAGGTGAGCAAGAATGACCAATAGTTAAAAGATACGCAGAAGGTAAATGTGGAGGTTCCTATTTTAACTTTTTTTTATTATAATAAGCAAGAAATGTAAAATGCAACAGTTTTAAAAGTGATAAAAGGCTCCTGTACATGGTTAGACTATGAAACTCACTGCCACAGGATGCTATGGCCCAGGATGTAGTTGACAATTAGTACATGAATAATGGCCACAGTTTTAGTAGATAAGATAGATAATGCAGCCAATACCTGACTTGAATTAAGAATAAATTTTCAGATGTGGAAGATTATTCTCCTTCCCTGGTGGGCAGATTATTCCATACTTGTCCACATTTTCTTTTGAAACATTTGCTGTTGTCAGAGTTGGACACCAGTGATCTGATTCACTGTCAATTCCTAGTAGTATTGCTCTCTGTTTTAGTGAGCTGTGTTATTTCTCACTGTCTTTATCTCAAAACTGGTCTATATCATGGTTTCAACATATTATCATATAAAGTAGATACCCTTTTCAGTGATGCAAGGATATTCTTTGAAGTAACAGGACTAACATTTTTCAGCTAAGCCTCGTGTATAAAGCACACCCTGGATTTAAATGTCTATGCCAGTGCTTCTGAGGATACCTTCTACAATCCTCAAGATTAGTTTATAACACACATCTGTTGAAGCTTGCATAACTTTGCATAGAACTGTGTATATCAGGGTGCAATAATTTCTTGTGTCTGCATTCAGAAATGGTGATTAGTAAAGGTGGAAAGAACATATCTCTATAGCACCTTTCAGAGATTCAAAAATTTAGGGAAAATATGCTAATTTCACAAGCATTGTCTTAATTACATTTCAGTATTTTAAAAACCCTCAAATATTCTGATGCATTAGAGCCTTCTGCCACTGCTGAAGTAAACGTAATGCTTTTCCAACATCTAATATTCTTTTAAGTGCCAAAGCTTTAGTACACACATGATTCTGGCTTTTCAGTTTCAGTCACTTTCTGCTAATGCACATATCCTACAATACACAGCGGGGAGCCATACATCGAAATACAGCTAACATTCCAATGAACTCTGAGTACAGTTTTCTTTTACATGACATATGTTGTACTCAAGGTACTCAAACTGTTAAATTGGATTAAACTTGAGTAGTTCCATTATGTGAAAGATCACTTTTATAATCTGAAAGAGATTTTTTTTTTTCCATTCAACCTTATTCCATATTAGTCAGTGAAAGCAAAACGACATAAGCAATTTTGAGACTGATTTGGTTTTTGAGGATGTTTTTTATGTCAGGCCAACATAGTAACTAACATCAATTTTAATGCATTTTGGGAAATGACTTTACAGTCACTGCAATATAGGGGTTACTGCAGATGTTTTCATTTGTCAGTGACCTTATGAGTAATGAATTGCAGTTGTGAGGCAATTTGTATGATAGCATAAATGAGGTAACCAAAAAAGCAATGGCCCCTGAGTCCACTTTGAGTTTTCCTCTCAAGTGATCGAAGGTTCCACTTGGGGAACGCATACATTTCCTACTTCTAAATGCTGGAACTATGGTGCTATCTATTTTTCCAATGGGGGTTCATATTTGATAATCTCTGTAAATGTAACAGCACTTAAATTATTAACATTTTACAAGTGCTCTGGAAGTGAAGTTTGACGGACATAATTGTTTAAGTAGATCCCCCATACATACTGCCTCATAGCCAGGGGCCTCAGATTCTAAGTTCCCTACTGCAAAGTTGTGACTTGAAAGCCCTCAGTGCTATACACCGAGCACAAAGGTTTACTACCTGGCACCATAGTTGGGTATCTAGAAGTGCTGCAATCCCTGCCTTGAGCAAGATGTCCCAAAGTTGCAGGGTACATTGATGAGAAAAGGCCTACCTATGCAAATTGCCCCTGTTTAGGAACTCCTGGCCTTCCAGGTCTACAGCTCTAGGGCAGCCAGCCCTACTATACTGCCAGAGTCTGGGGGAGCCCATGGTTTCTAAATGTCCTGTCATTGAAAAGGAAGCCTTCATCTGTAGGAGCCGTGACAACTGCTAAGGGAAATCAGCAAGAATAATGCTGGTTCCATTTAGCAGTAGCTGGAGTCCTGGGGAACATAGTCATTGCAAAAATATACTGTGCTGGTGTTTCTGAAAAGAAATGTTTCAGAATTCTATTTTGAATAACACTAAAGAACTTTGTTCTATTCCAAAATCACATTTTGACCTATTGAAATCTGCCATGAACTAGAGATTCCAAGATTCAGCCAGCTGACCAGGTATCTGTTTCCTGTGAAATTAAAGGAAAGTCTTGATTTCAGTTGCTTTGCACATAAAAGATTGCCATCCACCTTTAAGATCATTCAAGCATCTGTTTGTTGTGCTAGCCTCAGGACAATGAGCCATTTGACCAGTCACAAATATTAAGTACTACAGATCATATGCTGCGACACCCTAAATTTAAAGCACAATGTCTTGGTGCTGTGGGGAACATTTCACAGGAGTTTCAGAGGTGTTTTACTAATTAACTCCTTGCCAGTACAAATGCTTTACTTGTTTATACCTGAAAGGTTGAGGGATCATGTTCCCTACTTGATTTGATGGCCAAGTGGCATCAAAGTATTCACCGGGCCCACTAGAACAGCATTTCTCAACCCATGGGTCGCAACCCAAAACTGGGTCACAAGAATATATGAAAGGTCAATGAACAAACTTTAAAGATGGATCATAGTTAAGAAACAGAAAAAGGAGGATCCAGGGAACTACAGACCAGTCAGCCTCACCTCGGTCCCTGGAAAAAAAACATGGAGCAAATCCTTAAGGGATCCATTTCTAAGACTAGGAGGAGAAAAAGGTGATTAGGAGCAGTCGGCATGGATTCACCAGGAGCAAGTCATGCCTGACCAACCTGGCCTCATCCCATCTCTATGATGAGATGACTGGCTCTGTGGATGTGGGAAGCCTGGTGGATGTGATGTACCTTGATTTTAGCAAGGCTTTTGATATTGTCTCCCACAACAGTCTCTCAGACAAGCTAAGGAAGTATGGGCTGAATGAATAGACTGTAAGGTGGATAGGGAATTAAGTTCCACATCAGGCTTAGACAGTAATACTCAATGGCTTGATATCTAATTGGCATCCAGTATCAAGTGGAGTGCCCCAGGGTGGGGGGGCATGTTACTCAGGGAGGAGGCAGGGGGACACGGGATGCAGGCACAGCAGCATTGGGAGCGGAGGCTATGCCTTGCTGCTGCTTGCCCCCTTCCTCCCACATCCCCCTCCCCCACCCTGGCTGGGCAAGTGGCAACAGGGCAGAGCTCCTGCTCCCAGTGCTGCTGCACCTGCATCCTACATCCCCCCAACCCCTC
>NW_017729022.1:166562389-166581422 GCF_001723915.1 Gavialis gangeticus | reverse complement strand
CCCTGGCTAGGCAGCTTGTCCCAGCCCCAATCCCTCCCTCCCCCACACCCCTTTTCTCCCCGCTCCCGCAACCCCAACAGACTTACCAGCTGGAGGCAGCTGTCAGCTGCCTGTTTAGCCTATGCCGAATCAGCCGAAGCTCTTCTGAATTGATTCAGATGCTTCAAATTGATTTTGAGCTTTTACTTGGTCTCCCAATTCAATTCGAATCCAGAGATTCGGTCCCTGAATCGGTCTAATCTCCTTTGAATCAGATCAGCTACCAAAGCTCTGCACAGCCCTATAAAACACTGGAACAGGTTACCGAGGGAGGTGGTGGAAGCTCCATCCCTGGAGGTTTTCAAGACCCAGCTAGACAAAGCTTTGGCTGGTATGATCTAGGTGGGGCTGGTCCTGCTTTGAGCATGGAGTTGGGCTAAATGACCTCCTGAGGTCCCTTCCAACCATAACTTCCTATGATTCTATCAACAAACTTTAAAAATGGATTCTCTTTTAAAGAAGAAGAACTTGGGAAACTATGGCTTTTCCCTTGCAGGCTGTCAGAGTTCCAGCCTGTAAGGAGCTACTAGAGGCTCCCCATGCCTCACACATTCCCCCCTGTCCCACACATGCACCCCCTGCCCCATACTCTGGGGTGCTTGGGGTAGGGAGCAGTGGGTCGGGAGTGAGGGGCACAGGGTCTAGATCAGTCATCAACATTTACAAATGGGTCTGGGTACAAAAAAGTTTGAGAACCACTGCACTAGGAAGAGTGCCAGAAATACCAATAAAAAAAAGCAAAATATATCCAGGATGTGGGTGGTCTATACATCTGGCACAAAGGGGCTGTATACAGATGGAGATATTCAGAGTTACCCAGCAGGTGGTTTGGTCTGGAGGAGTGGGCATGTCTAAACTAGTAATTGTAAAGCAGGTGGCTTACGTTCATTGCAGTAAGAGCACATTGTCATGGCCATCACTTATTGAGATCCAATTCTTTGTACATGATAACTAGTTGGAGAAGTTTCATCCAAACCAAAAGCCAGTTTGGAGTCATGTTTGTGTCTGGGCCTGTTGAGAGTGACGACTAAAGTTTTAAGAAAGAAAGACAAAGACAGAAAGAAAGAATCGCACCATACGTGACAAGGAGAGATTTGGTTATACATATAATATTACATGCATAAGGAATAAGTCAGTGAAAAGTTTGGCTGTTTGTTAAACTGAGAAACCACCCGTGAAGTCTTCATGTCCAGCTTTACACAGCTGTGACAAAGCATATGCTCTGCTAATTCACATTACTTATTATTTAAAGGAGGCAAGTTGCTTACATGAAAGTCAATAAATCTGTTAATGTATTGTTTCATATTCTGTCTTTATGTAAACCTACTTGATTTTTTTAGTTGTCTTCCTCCTAATCGGGAGTAAAGTGCATTTAATAGCTCACTTAAGGTGTCATCCATTACTATGAGTTACTGTTAGACCTAATTAATAGAGCTGAAATTATTTTGTAATGAGAAATTGAAGTATTGCAGTGTTTTAAAAAAATTACCATTCATACCTAATTAACTTTTAACAATGCAAATAAGCTGATAATTGTTTTTCAAGCCATAGAAAAATTCTGTGACACTTTATATACTACCTTTCTGGTCTTAATTGTTTCTGAAAATATCTTGGAGTAAATCAGGATGACGAAATCTCACTTCATACAGTTTTAAGGTACACTGTAGGGTGGTCCAGCTCTCCTTGCTCCAACAGGGCCAGATTCCACCATGCCTACAGTGGACAGGTAAAGGAGACAGGAGAAGGAGATAGGAGGTCAAGGAGCTAAGCAGTGACAGAATTATGTGCAACTTTGTAGGCAAATCGTAGCGTAGAGGACTACTTAGGGCAAACTGAAAGGAGCAAGGATTCAAGAAAGGAGCTGAAAAGGCAGGGAATCAGTTGAGAAGATTCACCATTCAGTGAAGAACTGAAATACAGGGATGTCGAAGAGAAGAAACCTCCATAGAATGTAGCAGTGGAGAGAGGAAAGGAAAGAGTCGAGAAAGATCATACCACAGTTTACTGAGGAGGGCGTCCCCAGTCTTACAGAACATTACAAAAGTTAATGGGAGGGGAAACCCTCAAATTTAAATATAGACGGGATCAATTCACCCCTTCATCAGCCTAGAAAGATAACACGCATCCTACACCATTATTTGGACAAAACTTTGAAAACATTCTGCTCCATTTAGACAGCAAAGTGGTTTCTTGCTTGGTACAAATAAGGGTTTGCCCTGAGTTCTTTAGCCAAAATTGCCTCTCAGCTCCATATTAGTCCCTGGCTGCCATCTGGCCTGTCTCCTTTTACTGTAGAGGGGAATTGCTGCATCTCCAGGTCCCAGTGTGCACTGTTCATTAGCCAGTTTGGATCCTTCAGGATGAATGCTTCTAATTAAATAGACAATATCTCTATTATACACCTACTGAAGCCTGGTCTGATTTTTAAGATGACAAACTGTGAAAGAAGGGGAAAACTTAGGCGTCTGTATTATTTTATCAGTATAAAGCTTGTCTCATCTCAGGTCACAGGGACCATTATAAACCAGTCTTATGAAAACTGTGTAGGGCAGGAATGGACAGTCTATGGCTCGAGTGTCACAAATAGCATAGGCGGCCTGTGTTTGTGGCACATGGCAGATCAGGGAGGGGACAGGGAGAACACCAGCGTATAAGGCAAGAAGAAGAAAGCAGAGCAGGAGATTGAGCTGGAAACACACGTTAGAGAGCAGAAAGAGCAGCAGATCAGGCAGGTGAAGGAGATCAGAGTGGCACTTGTTGGGGGGCAGGACTTATTTGTGGCCCCCATAGCAAAAAAAGGTTGCCCCCCTCCCCATTGTGTAAGGTAGGGAACTAAGATTGTGTTCATTGAACAGTAGCTTATATTGAAGCCATCTAAAGGGAGACTTTCAAGTCGAAACCTCATTTGGGTGTTTTTGGTTTTTTTGGGGGGGTTTGTTTGTTTGTTTGTTTTAAAGAAAGGAGCAAAACTACTTGATGTTAATACACTGACTCCAGAATCCCCTGGCTATTGTATGTGGTATAAACCCTGCATTTTCCTATTTTAAAATATTTTTTCTCCCTTGTTGCTAGGTGAAAAGCTGACATAAGCCAACACACAAACCCACTCAGTACAGCTGTACTTGTAAAAAAAAAAAATAACAAGTTGGGAAAAATGGAGAAAATAATTTTCTCTAATGTCTTACAGTTATAATCATCTTGAGTGTTAATTTGTAATGGTAGTTTTCATGTGTGAGAATAGAAGAGCTGAATTTATGGTGTCCCTTTAGGTTGTTTGCCCAAGGTCACAGGAGTCTAAAATGTTGGACTAGTACGAATTATCAAAGGCACAGTTGGGATTTTCAACACTGAATTCTGATTCCCAATATTTAGCGCTAATCACTAAACTACAGCCCTTCCCTGTAAATATTAAAACGCTATTCTTACCTGATATAAATTGTATGATCAATCATTCCCTTGCTATTAACATTGGTCTAGTAAATGAAATTTCATGTTAGCTTGCTTCGATCTTTAAATCTTCTGTATATTTTTTGTTTTATTTGAGGAGATGCCTTTAATGACAGAGTAGTTTTATTTTCATCAAAGTTTTCCTAAAAATGTGAAGTTTAATATTTTTGGTTACATCAGTAGGTATTAAATACTCATTTATTTAACAGCTTTGTAGTAATATATACTCAAATGACAAGCGGACCATGAAGGCTCCTTATGCTGGTCTCCTACTAAGCACAGACTCATTACTTTATACACCTGACATTTTAAGTAGATCCAGATTTCTCTCCAGCGATTCAGTGCCATTAACTGCCAGTGGTATGATCTACTATTGCCACTTTTGGTTTTATCTCTACGTTAGAGTTGTCTTCTGTCTTTGAATTGTCAGACAGCATAAATCATCCTCCGATTCACAGGCACTGCTAGTTTTGCAGAAGGCAAGTGTTTTTTGATGACTCTCTCTTTTTTTTCAGTAGATTGGTTAGGTATTTTTTGTAGTCACGTTTTTATCCACATGGTCTGATCTTTTTTTTCCTTTTTAATCATCACTTTCCTTTAGGATCATCAAACAGTGAGAAATAGATACTTTCCCTTCCTCTCAGCTGAAGTAATGCCTCATTCCTGCGAAGTGGGTATCAGCCTGTCTGTGAAGAAAGCAGGATTTTCTCAGAGGCCTGATATACATTCTGATGGTCATATCATGCAGTCATCTCTAAGGGACCACAGCACTAACTCCAATGACATGTTGTGTCTTGCTTAAAGTGTGAGGCCCTGGAGTCATGGTATTTTGTGAGAATCCTAATTTTCATTTAAAAAAAAAAAAAAAAGCGTCTAGGCCTCCTAGTTGAAGAGAAAAGCTTGCAATTGTGACCTTAGTAAAATCCTAAAAGCCCTAAAACCAGTAATTTTTAATGACTTTTTTAGACAACTTAATCATCTGGGGAAGGGTGCTTGAGTCATAATTTTTGAACAATTAGGTTGCTAATACTGGGCAAGTCTACACAAGATGCTAAATGTACAGTAAACTAATTCTACTACACATCAGCGCTCGTGGCAAAAGCCATGGTATGGCTGTAATGCAAAGTAGAATTAGTCTACTGCACATTAGCATCACTAAAAAGGTGTGCGCTGCTGTGCAGCAGTGCCAGTTAATGCACTTTCAGTTAGTACCTGTACTAACAGGTACTAAACTTAATGCACAGTAACTACGGCACATTAATGAACATGTTGACGTGCCTTAATCAGGCCTTGAAATAGATGCACCTAGAATTAATGTGGAATTAGGGGCACAAGGAAAATTATGATACTTAAGTTTTGATCATGGAAAAGAGGGTAGGTCAGAGAGAGGTTAGGGGTAGTGAAGTCTTCTCCCCCTTTCACAGTTGCTAGATTAGTTTGCCTTTAGCAGATATCTTGTTTAAATTAATAATAATAAACTGGTGGTTATGAAGAATCTAATTATTATCTCTTTTCACACTGGCTCTACCATCTGTAGAAGATATTGTTAAAAACCTTTTGGATACTCTGCTAATTGGCTACTTTCTTTCCTTGCTCCCCAACTTCATCCAGAGCTGTAGATTGTTCTTACTTGCAATGCATCTAAGTATTAATATTTTTCTCTTTCAGACTGACATGATCACTGGAGACAGACTGCAATCTTTATCATGCTAAAATGATTAGATGCCATACAATTAAGAATTTTTTAAATGAAAAATATAAGCAATTATCATAAACATTTAATACGAATGTTCTGAAAAATTTGCATTGTAAACCTTTTTTAAAAAATATTGATTGAAGGTCTTTACTGTCTTTTAAACTACTGTAATACCTATAAAACAGATTTTAAGGAAGGGCTAGCAGTAGTAATAAAATAGTATTTGCATCAGATACCAGAAATATAGCCATATAATATAAATACACATACTTTAATCATAATAGATCTAATTTTCACATGTATGTAATATAAAATTGTTCTGGATATTTACATTTCTAAATGCAACCTATAAAATGAGGAAACAGTTGGCAAAATGCTAAGAAACCTTCCTGTTTTGAGACTCATGCTACTGTATTTCTCCATTACGTCTGTTAACAACTATACTAGAAACAAGCAGCAGATTTTTTCCAGTCTGTGAGTAATTGTCTGCACAGCAGTGACAGATGTGCAATATAGCAGCTTCTTCAGGAAAAAATTAACAGTTTGTCCAGCATGTCAGCTCGCTCTTTTTAGTGCTTCGGAGGTCTTGGCCCCATTATGGATGATTTAGAAATTGAGGCAAGCTAAGACCAGCTGCCTGAGTTGAAAGCCTTAGTTAGTAGGCCTCATCTGCATTCCAGTATTCACTTACATCTAGAAATTGGTAGGGCCCCTCTGGCCACAAGATGAGTATGGGCTGACAATGCCTTGATTTGTTGAGAGAGAGAATAAATGGGTTTTTCAGAAGATGAGGAAATATCACCATTACTGGCCAATTTACAGCATTTTATCTGTTCTTCAAACATGTCACTTTTGTTATTGTTGCATGGTAATTACATAGTGAAACGGAAAGAAAACAAATTCTGGTTACATATTCAGATGGATTGCAAAATCATATAATCCTGATAAATGCCCATTTATGATACACACGGATGAAAGGTTCATTTTAATTTTGAATAGCTAGCACAGCCATAAATAGGATATAGGATTAGATCCCACAGAATCCGATTACCTGAGAGCAAATAGTATTTTTCTTCACTTTTTTCATAACAAACAGATTCAGAGTGTGCAAGGTATTGAAATAAGTAGGTTTTTCAGAAAATATATGAAATAAATATAGACCAATATTTTTTAAAAATATAACACCACTTAAGACTACTCAGCTCAGTCTTGCTGAAAGCGCTTATAGAAAGACATCAGTGCTTGAAATGGTCCCACACATGTCCCTTATACAATGCAGAAGCTTGAAGAAAGCAGAAGTAGCTTCACTCATCAGATATCCAGTAATAACGTAATGAGCACAGGATAACTTATCCTTCACATTCTATAACCATCTACATTTTATAGCATCTCTCTTAGCATTTTAAAAAAACTTAAGTCCATGTGATCAATTTAGACCAGTGATTCTCAATCAGGGTGTCAAAGAATAGTGTTAAAATCCATAGTGTTAATAACGTTCTGACCTGCTGTGTTCTTTCTGAGTTCTTTGCAACAGAAGAATTGCACTGCTTTTCTGTGCTCAAAGCGGAGTGAAAATTGAGAGCTGGCATTTTCCAAGGGGTCTTCTAGTCAAATGAGGGCTGCTTTGAGTCTAAACTTGTTGAAACCCACTGATTTAGAAAGAATTTCTAACAGTGTTAAGAAAACATCAATCATTTCTAAGCATAGCTGTCGTGCTAGAAATTATAGATCATTAAATCATTAATTAGGTGTCTATTCTTCTATGGGGGCAGACTTGTGCATGTAATTTCCACTGAAGTTATGCAATTAAATCTTCCTAGAAAAAAAAAAAGACCACTTAGTAAAATTCTCTGCTTCCTAAATCTTATGCTTCAAGATTGACTGTGATGACTAAAGTATTCTTACCCATGCCCACCTCTTGAATCAGATGGCGTTTAATGGAGTTTACCATTGGTTCATGGTAGGACGAGAAAAAAGTGAGCACCTGTGTAGCTTTCATGTAATCATGTCTTCTCTCACCAGCTGGTGTCACTGTACTCAAGCAGAATCTTAAGTCATTTTATGAGGCAAGTAAAGACAACTTTGAAAGAGTTGAACAATCTTGTACAGAAATTCTTATCTAAATGTAAAATCCTTCCAAGGAAGTAGAGACTTCAATGCGCTAGTGGCAACTACTTGGTCAAAATATCTGTAGTGCCACATCATGCTAGGCCTGTTTAGTGTAGTGTTTTAAGACGCAATGATGCATTAAGTTCCAGAATTGAGAGTTCATGAAGATGTTTGTGATCCTGTCACAAAGGAATAACATTTGGCAGTTGCTAACTGCTTACCTGTGTAAAAATCAAAGTATGTTTATATGTGTGTGTCATAAACATGACTAGGTGCCAGCAATCTGAGCAACTAATCTTTAGCTAAAGCTGCTCCGAACTGATTAAGTGGTATCTCGCCTGAACTTGTCTGACAATGTACCCATCTGAAGATTTACAGTTTTAGGTCAGTTATTACAGGTTAGATTACAGTTTATAATAAGCCTGAAGTTGTTGCAGAGGTGAATATTATAAATGACTGGTATCATTTTTTTCATTTATCTTCAACCACATTTCTAATCATTTATCCTTGCTCCTCCCACTTTGGCAACTACTGAATCAGTATCTAACCTGGCATCAAGACATTTCTTCACATACTGTCATTTCCTGATGGGATAACGAATGCATAATACAAGCTGAGCAAAGTAACTTAGAGCCCAGGATTCCCTCTACAACTGCGTACTTTCCTCCTGGAATGGCAGTATGGCATGGATTATGCTGGGGGCCATTGAACAAGGAGAAAACAGCTGTCCTTTCTAAAAGCTGACACTGCAACTTTGCATGCTCCATACAATTCTAGCTATCTCGATACTCGGCAGATGTTATACAAGTTTAAAGGAGTGCAACAAATGAGATTAAGGAGCTAGGTGGACCAATTAAGAAAGAAATCATTAAAAGAACTAAATATACATGGACTGTTTTGATATGTACCTAATGTGGGTTATGGTCATCTACAGCATTTAAAGACCATAAACAGCACAGAGCAACAGGAATATTTTAGTGCTGTACAAGTGAGTCAGGCAAAGATACTACTATAAGGCACGTGTTTTATGGCACTCCTCTGGTGGCTCTATCAATTTCTAGCCCTTCTATGAGGAGGAGGGGACAGTGCTGTTCACTGAGTTCACTGACTGGTTCAGGTGAGATCCTCTGTGGGCACACAGGCTAAAGGAGAAATGAGATTTCCATCCAGAGTGAGGCAAGCTGTCTGCAACCTAAAATGTTAGCTAGGTCTATTCCTTCTCCCAGGCACTGTGTGCGCACACACTGCATGGATATATCCAGACAGCCAGGGGCTTAGCCACTCCCTTAGTAGGTGACATTCCCTGAGAAAGTGCTAATTTCCAAAGCAATCTTTTAAAACATCAAATTTGCAGGTCTAGCTAGGCTGAAATGGTTCTTGAGGCATTACAAAATTGAGGCACTGCATTTTAAAATTTCATTTGTGTGCTGTTAAGCAAAATCCTTTAAACTTTAATGAAATTTAGAGCTATTTCCCATTCAGCCCTCAGAGGTTATTCATACAATTGTATGCATGCATAAAAGAGGGTATAAGAAAGAGTAGTTCTCTGCTATGGCAAAGTATTGCCTGATTTTTTTCTTTACTTAAAGATTTCCTGCTGACTTACACAGATCAAGCAGAGTCCTAGATGTAACATGTGCTGCTATAATCTGACTTTTAACAAACATCTATAGTGGCATTTAAAATTGGAATAATATATGGCCATCACTTCTTAAAAATACAGTTTATCAAGGGAGAAATTATGAAGAAATCTTTTTTTCCCCCTATTATTATTATTGGCCTGAATTTCTGAGTAGTATTGAACCTTCCATAATAAGCTGTCATCTGGTACAATTGCCTCTGAATATGGCCTCATATTTGATTGTAGGGTCTGGAACATCAGACAGTAGGAATGCAATGCTTAAGCTTCCTCGCTTATTGCCTGCTGATGCACAAATACAGGATTTTGCAATTTACTCTAAAGCCTTAGTTTCTTCTCCTATATATGCCCACTCTGGGAGGTACTGTGTGTGCAACCCTATGAGGGCAACAGGGAAGTCACAAAGGATTTGATAAAGATAAAATAATAGCAACGGTGTAGAGAGAGTTCATACCTGGAAGTGCAGATTTCTCAAGGGGTCCTTAAAACCATTCGCCACCAAAGAAACCTCATAAATGCTGGACACTAACAGCAGGTCACCAGTGAAACAATTTAATAACAGGAATTAGAATGCATCTACTTCATATGGTGTCAGATTGGCAAGTATCCAAATCCCTGACCCTATGCCACTCTTGAGTAATAGGTTTTAGTATGAGGTGAGGTCCTGTGGAAAATGCAAGGAAAAACTTGACCCCATTATTTCTTCATACTGCATAGTAGTGTAGTACTGCCTTACCAAAGTCACTGGTGCCATTGTAACAGTGTCCACAACCCCAATGGCTCTCAGCATCTCTGTGAAGCAGAGAAGGATTGTGTTAGTCTCAGGAGCCAAATACCACAAAACTACAGACTGTGGTCTCAGGTCTTTAATATCCCCAGGTAAATTTAACAGCATGTAAGGGCTGTGGCTTCACTGGCCAGCCTTAGATGAATGGGGTTGTGGTTTAAGTATTAGATTAACTGCTCAATATTCCCAGGTGTGCCACAGAATTTTAGTGTGACCTTGGGCAAATCACTTAGCTTCTTTGTGACTTAGTTCTCCACATGAGAACCATAAGTCAGTTGCCCCTGCATCTTTCTCTGCCCTTGCTTTGTTCCTTGATTCAGGATCATCCTAGGCAAAGCATTAACTGGAGTAGGCAACTGACTTTTTCAACCTTAGGCAACTGGCTTCTTTAACCTATGCCTGCCAAAGTGGCATATCTCAGTTCCACTATGCTCCTTCTCCTCCTCCTGAATAATCCTCTTTCCACCCTTCCTTCCTCCAAAACACAAGCTAAATACTAAACAGAAATTTTGTAGAGTAGGTGACAGGGGTGGTTTGCCAGGTTTGCTAAACTTAACAGGGGTGGCCAGCCAGGTTTGCTAAACCTTCATCCAGGTTTGCTAAACATAAACTGACTCATCCAGCATTTGCTCTGTATCTTGGTTTAGAATTCATACCTTCAATCAAAATTTCTCTCCCTTCTGGTTTGTATCATAAAGGGGCTGTGATTAAATGAGAATGGTCATTACAACTTCCAAACAAAGAAAGTGACATGTGAAATATCCTATAGTGACTCTGATAATACATTTGTCATATGTCCTGTCCATTCATTCAAATGGGCAGAGAACATGTGAGAATGAATAAGTCAATGCTATTTCCATGAGTTAGAAACAGCTCTATAATTCAGGACAATGAAGCCCCACGTGGCTTATCTATGTTAATGAAAGGCTGCCCATTGGCACAGACTATATTTGTGATAAGTCAGAAATTGTCTATAAAGAAACCACATATATCCAGGGCTTCTTGTGTTACTTACAGAATTTCAAAAAGAAAAAGGTTGATTCTTTTTATTTCTTGTTGATGCTGGGAGGGTGCATATAAGTTTGTAAGTATAAATATAAAGATAAAAAGCAAGCTTCACCAGGACCCGATTATTATTTGTGTCAATATAATTACTGGGCTGTCACAGTACCCAACAGTGGACTAACAAGTTGCAGAGTCTCCTAGGTACATTGGCCAGCTCAAAAAATAGCCATTTAAAGTGGAGAAATGATGGCCAACATTTTTCAGAACATATAATACTTTGGGTATGGTTTTTGGGAAGTATAAGAGTTACATGTAACTTGAAAGGGCTGAAGAACCCTGGGAGTCCAGTTAATGAAATTATATTTAAAAATTTCTTGTAATAGGGAATTGTGTAAATCTTGGATCATATTGTCTGAGGGTGAGTATGCCTTTTTAACCAGGCCAAGAGACCTTGGGTGGATTAGGCAGAATGTGTGTCAGAGGAACCCCTAGAACAGAAGATCCTTTGAGTACAGCAGGTGAGCTAGTGAACTGCTGGAATATTTTTAAACAGATAGATATAAAGGTAAACAGCAGTAAAAAAAGTCTCAGTAGTCTAGAGCCAAAGAGTTACCATGAAGATTTCTGGCTACACTTGGTAGAGAAAAATCAAAGCTCTTTGAGTGATTTGAATGAATCACTTTCAGAAGTAACATCTGAATCCAGGCATATGATAGTAAGACTACAAGCCACCATAACTGTTGTCCTTCATTTACATCCATTCAACTCATATAAAACAAATTGTATAAGACAAAAAATAGATATTGTTATCTTATACAATTGTTTTAAGGTATTTCTACTCTACTTTCCTTAGTATGTCTAACAGCAAAGAAAATAAGATATTTATAAATATGCATGGATCAAAGTTGTGTCTGGATGCCAAACAAAACTTGGTTTATTTCAACAACCAGGAACCCAAACATCAGATATGATCAAAATGCTATTTACAGCTTTGAAAATTGGAGAGACAACTGTCCTACCTACTATCCCTAATCCACAATGGTCTACCTTTTTTTTAATGCCTTCTTTGTTGTTGTTTTGGCTAGTGTGGTTCTTGCATATTGCCCATTGAAAATGTGAAATCAAAGGTTGTCTATACATGTGCAATGAGGCTGCTCTGACACACTAATTACAGCATGTTTAATCGAGTCTGCTGAAGCATGGTAATTACCATGCTTCAGCAGACTCCAGCATCATGTGTATCAGTGTCCCCGCGCTGAAAAATGGCAGCAGGGGCACTCTAAAGCACCCCTGCTGCCATTTTTCAGTGCAGGGACTCTGATACACATGATGGCCCGGGCGCTTTAATTAGAGTGGCTCTCGGAGACGCTCTAATTAAAGTGCCCCCTTCCCCCACCCCTCCTAGAGCACATGTATAAATGCCCAAAGAGTCCCTATAATAGAATAACAATGGCCTAGGACTGATTGTAAGCCCAACAGAACAACTTTCAGAAGCTCATCTGCTCAGGGCAAATCAGTGACAGAACAACACAGAAATGCCTTATGCTCTGAATTGGCTCCATAGTCAATCCTGAATGTACTGTTTGGTCCTCGTCTGCTTCAAAACCACACAGACCCAGACCCACACCCACACACACACACACACACACACACACGTTCAATTTACAAGGTGAGCCTAGGGGCAAACTCTTGGAAAGACAGAAGCTGGGTGTTTTTTGACGGAAGTTCCTCAACACTTTTTCATAGATTTCATAGACATTTGGGGTGGAAGGGACCCCAGAGGATCACTGAGTCCATCCCCCTGCCCCATGGGCAGGAAGTCAGCAGGGATCATAGGATCCCAGCAAGATAAGCATCCAAATGTGTCTTGAAGGCATTCAAAGTGGGTACTTGAACCACCTCCAGCAGCAGTCTATTCCAAACCTTGGGGGCTGGGACAGTAAAGAAGTTCTTCCTTATGTCCAGCCTGAATCGGTCATGGCGGAGTTTGTGACTATTTAACCTTGTCATCCCTTGGGGCACTCTGGTGAACAGATGTTCCCCCAGATCCTGATGAGCACCCCTGATAAACTTACAGGTGGCCACCAGATCACCCTGAGCCTGCGCTTTTCCAGGATGAAAAGTCCCATGGCTCTCATCGTCTCATCATAAGGTCTGTTTTCCTGACCTCTGATCATGCATGTGGCTCTTCTCTGGACTCTCTCAAGCTTCTCCACATCCTTTTTGAATTGTGGAGCCCAAAACAGGATGCAATACTCCAGCTGCGGCCTCACCAAGGCCGAGTACAAGGGGAGAAGGACGTCCCAGGATTTGCTTGAGAAGCATCTATGGATGCAAGCCAGTGTTTTGCTCACTTTACTAGCCACAGCATCGCATTGCAGGCTTATGTTCATCTTGTGGTCAATCATGACCCCTAAGTTCCTTTCATCTGTAGTGCTAACATTGAACTCCTGTGAGTAAGCACTCAAGAGTGTGAAGATGAGGTATGCAAACTAGCCTCCTACACTGGTTGCCAGTACGATTTCCTACTCAAAGGGCCAATTTTGCAAACTCAGGTGAGTGGTTAATGGAACCATCCACCTGAATAGGTTTTTGAGGGAGCTAGCCCTGTCTTTATAACATAACAGTCATCGGCTTGAGGCAGTGTTCACAACAAAACCGAGAAACTGCTAGCTCTCCAATGTCCTTTGCTGCTCCTTTTTTAACAGCCAAGTTGTGTATGTTAATGTTTCTATTGTTTTAATATTCTTGCCTTTCTCATTCATATTCTAAGATATTATTGTTAGTGCCAACTCATCTGATTTATCATTTAGAGAAAGCACTTGTTCAAGAAGTCAGTGTGGGATATTAAATGATGATTGCCTGCAATGAATTTCTTCTCAACACCTGCAAAGACAATTTTGCCTTTTCTTCTACCACTTAACTCTAAACGAGAGATCTTAAGCATAGTTAAACAGGATTCATAATATCATACTTGCAGAAACTCATCTTAAAATTTAAGATATTAAAACAAAAATTAGAGTTATTGGTTATAAACCTCTCTAAATAAATTGAGAAAAAAAGAAAATTATGTGCCTGTGTACATTAGTGGGGCGGATGATGTAATCTGGGAATGGAAACAGATACAGATCCTTCATTGGAGCTATGCTGTTTCACAACAGCTAGGAATCTGGCCCATACACTTTTCTCCCTAGTGTTTAAAAGATAACACATGATTCTGGAGGCATACCTCAGCCTCCCTTCCTTCCTCTCCTCCCCCCACCCTCACCCCCACCATGCTGCATTCTTCTTGCTCACATGTTCTGCCATACATGGTGAGTGGTCAAAAAACACTAGTTTTCAGCAGCTAAAAAGGGAGGACAGCTCCAGCAGCAACACACCTTCAGCCACTACCACTTCTTTGCCCTGCTCACCACCAGAGCTGGAGCCAGAACAGAGAAGATATTGGGGGAGGAGAGGGGGGAAGAGGGAGACACCATCCCTAGCCCCATTCCAGCACCCCTCTTCCCCTTAGGCAGCACCTAGGGCTTGTCTCCTGCTTTCCCACACATCATTCCTTAATCCACACATTTTTGTCTAAAATGGTCACTTTTGTAAGTGATTGATTAACATCAAGAAAGTAGTTTCACATCAAAATTTTGTCTGACCCAAAGCCCACTGAATCTTTCCTTCAAGTCCCATAGGCTCTAGATGAGGTGCTGACCTGGCTTTTTTGTTCTTGTTTTGTAGGTGGGTTTATCTGCTTGCTTGCTTGTTTGTTTGATGTTTGTTTTTGCTGTGTAAAATATCAGTAACACTTTTATCATCTGTAACCTCAAAATAACAGGGACAGGTTGACCTGCATATTAATGACCAGCTTGACATGGCTGCTTTAAAAATTCCTATGCAGCCAGATCAACAAAATTTGCACCATCCTTATCATCCAAGGGAATCAGAAGTGAAACTGGCTACAAATGAAAGTGCAATTTGCAAGCCTATTGCCATTAACCAATGTATTTAACCTTAATTTATGAAAATGAAAAGTGATCAAGCAGGATAAATAGTTATAAATATATTTTCATAATTTATGATTATGTTAGTAAAACAAGTACTGATATCATCGGTTTTATGATTTTTTCCCCAGAAAGTGACTAAAGAGTCTAGATAACAAAAAGATAATGATCCTTTTTTTTTTTCCCTTAAACCAGTGTTTTGGTTGATTGTATGGATTCGTTTCCACAGCTGTGTATGGCATAAAGGAAAAGCATTGGGGAATTTTAATTGCCCACTTCTTTGTAAAACATGAGTTAAAATAGGAGGGCCCTTAACATTTTAAACACATAAGAGTGATGTAGACAGCAGTGACAAACATTCCTCCCAGTTGCACTTTGTCCCATTTGCCCTATTCAGGCATTACAGTCAACAACAAGTACTCTGGAAAGCATTGGTGAGGTTGTACTCCCACTGAACCCACTGGGAAAAGGAGCGGGCCCAGTGATTTAACATCTTTACCAAAAGCTGTGGCTGGGATTTTGTTTTTTCTTCTATAATGACAGGTTATATCAGATATGGGGGAAACAGGAGGATATGAACTGATTAGAAACCTGTATAATGTTTAATGACAGTGGAAATGGGTAATCACAATGTAACAATTTTTGGTTCAAGTCTTTTCTTTTACTGGCAAAATGTAATGGTCTTGCTAGCTCTCAAGATGCATAAGGACACAATATAACTTAAAGGCTTCTTCACTGTGAATTTGCAATGGCCCTAGTACCCAAGACCGGAGAAGTCAGAATAGAAGCAATGCAGAAATACCTTAACACCTTTCATTTAGTACCAGAATGCATTTGGCATATGCCACATATTTTACTATTTCAAAAATGTCATATGCAATTTTGTTAGTACTACTCTACAAAGCCCTCCACTTTCCAGCTTGCCTTAACATCTATGAATCCAACTCTGGTTATTTTAGGAGGGGAGAAGAGCGATAGTTGATATTTTTGAATCTGTACTGTTACTTAAAACACCTAATCCTTAAGCAGATATTAAATACTCCTGAGCAGGCAACCTTAAAACCTTAATTTTAAAATGATTTCTCTTCACGTAGATTTTTTAAATAGATGAAGGCTCTGGTGTAGGAAAACGCTGAAGATCACATGTTTCCATACCACAAATTTCAAATTAAATACATACTTAAGTGATGCCTTGAGTAGGAATGTTTTTCTGAACCAGAAACAGGTTGTACAGGTAGGTAAGAACATCTTCAAAGAAAATGTTCTCTAGCTGTTTAGGGTACTTCATGCAGTGCATGCACATAAATACTTACAGTGTTTTTGCATTGGTTATTGAATATGATTGATCAAATTAAGGTGAAAGGCATCTTAACAACAGAGAGAAAGGTTGTGTGAAATGGGCTAACTGCATTTCAGGAGATTAAGCTTGAGTTTGGTTCTCACTTTGGTATAAATCTATGGGTGGCAAAATCAGCCTGTAATGTCAATAAAGTTAAAATTTGTCAGATCTACTTGACTGCATGTCGATCCAGGACAAGGATACTTGGTGACACCATACTGAAGCCTGAGTTCTGCAGGGGACTTGAATGAGCCTATGATGATTATTGATTCAATAGACTATAATGACTCTTTCTGAGCCCTTAGGGGTCTATTGTATAAATGTGTACTTAGGGACTCTTAAATATATCTTATTAATGACTCAACAGTCCATAACTGCTCCAAAAGAGATGTTACAATCTATCGTGTAAATCCTTCTTAGTTCTGAGATAATCGACCATCATGTCAAAGGCTGCCTCACATGCACATTGGACCCAAGTGCTAAAAATACATATGGTTTTTCTATGCATTTTGAGTTGGCTTAGGCAATATTATTGTTAACTTGCTAATATCCTCATAACCTCCATCTTTTAAGTTCTAATTCATGGGACCAACTAATAATCTGCAGAATTTAAGAAACAGGAACACGCTTTGCATTAGACAAGCACAAAGAGCATCTGAAATCAGTGAGCTGTTTCCTTTGTGTTCTGTAACTTAATGACACTGCATAGATTTTTTTTCCCTAAATTACTCCTAGGGTGGGACCTTGCATACCAAATTTCAGCCTAGAGCTAATTCTTACAGATGAATTATAAACGCCCTGATAATAGGCTTTATGATGGAAATGCTGACACAACCTTCACTCCAGTAACAAAGACTAGTTTCCCTGCTACAAAAATGACCCATGTTTTCTTTCTTAAATGAGCTCTATTAAGTCATCCACTGACTCTTAATTCTCGTGCTCTTCTTTCATTGATCCAACTTAGAATTATCTTTATTGTTTGAAAAAGATAGTCTGGAGTCTGAACTTCCAAGTCCTCCTCTTTGTTGCCTAAGGAGCATACAAAGGTTTAGATTGCATCTTTTCAATGCATTATGGCACTGCAGCCTAAAGCCAATACTTGTTTTTTAACTGGCAACCTGCCTGTGCGAATGGAGGAAGCAGATTGCCTCTTTGCTGAACACTTAGACAAGGTACTGATTTAACAACAGTGGACAAGCAGCTGGGAGCTGGGCTGTCAGCCTGTCACACACTGACAAATCTGTTGTTCATATTCAGGCAGGATGTTCCAGTTAGATTGCCATCAGTATCATCCATCTACTACAGGCATGCAAGCAGTACTAGCATCTACTGCATACCCATAGACAGAATGCTGTTGCTACATCTTTCTGGGAGAATCTCAACAAAATAGCTAACTTGCTTTGCTTTTCTTTTTTTTTGTAATGGTCTTCTGTAATAAGATTAGTCAGATAGGTGGTTCCAGTTTTGTGCCTCTGTTTCTTCATTCAGTATGCCAGAATAATGTGTGTAAATTGATGGTTATTCCAGTTTCATGTCACTTGCATGAAAGCATACCTTTGAGGAGGGCCTCAGCACTTTTTCTAAAGCTATGAAAGGTAATTCTCCAAATAAGAATTCAGTAAAATGTGGTTTAGCAAAATGAAATGAGAGGGAAAAATATGGTAGTGGCTGGGCTTCCAGAGTAATTTTTAACACATTCCCTATAGCCGCTGGATTTGTAGCACTAATGATATTCTCTAGATTAATTTCATTTGGATAGTAAAGTTTAGGCTATGTGTGAATTCACAGGAAAATGTCTATTTATATTTATAGTAACCTTTTTGAATCAAGCAGTACTGCTCATACCATCAAACCTTTGGAATGTGATGTGTAGTTATTTTAGCAGTCATCTACCAGCAGATTTTCATTTTAATCTGGAAAACCTGCTTTTAAATATTCTGACAACATACCATACCTACTAGAATACAAGATGACCCTGAATGTAAGATGACCCCCAGTAATTAGATTCTACACACAGAAAATTTATAAATGGAATCCAGTTATTGGAGTATCATCTTAAATTTGCCCCCACCCCTCCACTACTGCAGGCAGTGAGGGAGAGGTCATGAGAGGGACAGTAATGGGGCAGGTAGTGGGGGAGGTAGTAGGGGGTTAGTAATGGAGCAGGCAGTGAGTTGCAGGTAGTAGGGGGCAGGCAGTGAGAAAGGCAGGCAGTTTGCCCCTGATATCTGCCCCCCCCCCCACTTATCCCCTATTGTGGCTGCCCACTAGGGCTGTGCGAAGGTTTGGGTGGTGATTCGATTTGGAGGAGATTTGGCCTGATTCAGTAGCTGAATCTCTGAATCTGAATCTAATCAGGGGACCAATTAAAAGGTCCGAATCAATTTGAACCTCTCCAGATCTTCAGAAAATATTCGGAGAGCTTCAATGATTCGGACAGTCCCTGGTGGTTGCAGGGAGGGCTGGGAAAGGGAGGGCTGGAGGGGAGGGGGAAGGGGACAATGGGGGGACCCCTGCCATGCCCCAGCCTCCCCCAACTCCCACCCACTCCTTGAGCCCCCCCCATGGCTGCCCCGCCTGCCCCAGCTCCCAGTGTTTTAAAAAAAAGCCCTGACTCACCGGGTGCTGCCAGGCGGGGGTGGGTGACCCCTGCTGCCTGCCACTGCCCCACACTGCATGGCCAGCTCTGGCACGAGCCCCCTGACTCTACTTGCCCCAGCTCCGGTCTTTAAAAAAAAAAAAACCTAGAAAAACCGCATACTCATCACTCCTTCAGTGGCCTCAGGGGGCTTGTTCAGAGCCCCCCAGTCAGTGAGGAGCAGTGGGGATTACCCCCCACCAGGCAGGAATGGTGAGTGCGGGGTTTTTTGGTTTATTTTTTTCCTTAAAGGGCAGGAGCTGGGGTGGGCAGGGCAGCCATGGTGGGGCTGGGACAGCTGGGGGCGGGGGGCAGGGGACTCATGCAGAGCCCCCCGTGCAG
>NW_017729022.1:166561948-166562214 GCF_001723915.1 Gavialis gangeticus | reverse complement strand
AAGTGCTGGGAGGTGGGGCAGCCATTGACGGGGCTGGGAGAGCAGGCAGGGGATGGGCCCGGGTGATTTGGAGATTCAGCCAAAGCAATTCGGGACAGTGTTTTGAATCACCGAATCAAATCACCATCCCCCAAATCGGTCGAATTTGAAGCAAATACTAGCTGCTTTGCACAGACCTACTGCCCACCCACCTGCAGCCTTAGGTTGCCCTGATTCCCCTCTCTCTGTTCTCCCTTCCTCCCCTTTCCACATCACTTCTGCCACCT
>NW_017729022.1:166556226-166556948 GCF_001723915.1 Gavialis gangeticus | reverse complement strand
CTCTCTGTTCTCCCTTCCTCCCCTTTCCACATCACTTCTGCCACCTGCAGCCTCAGGTTCCCACCCCCCTTCCTCCCATCTTCCCCACTAAAGTCTTTCCGCACTGCCTGCCCCTCAATCACCCTCTGCTCTGTACTGGTAGGCTCTGTCCTTACTGCAGCCCAAGGCATGGAGCATGGCTCCAGCCTGCCACATAGCAGCAGTGCAGAGCTGTGACTATTGTTCCAGCCCAGTCCCATAGCAGGAGTGGCAGCGACCCAATACTGCTGCTGTGGGCCTGGGCTGGAACAGCAGTGCCAGCTCTGCACCACTGCTACAGGGAGCATGCTCCATGCCCCACATTGCAGCAGGGGCAGAGCCTGTTAGTGCAGAACAACGATAAGAAGGAATGCGGCAGAGAGGGAGAGAGAGAGAAGCCTTATGGGAGGGGGAGATTAGGGGCTGTGGGGGAGGAGTGTCAAGTTGTGCAGAAGGGGAGGGGGGGCAGTCAGCTCCAACTACAGCTCCAGCTCCAGCTCCATCTCCTGCCACAACCCTGGGTTGGGGCTGGAGCTGCAGAGCTGCCTGCAGGTTAATTGTAAGGCACAGGGCTTTCCCCCCCACCATGTTAAATGGGGGTGGGGGGAACTCCATCTAATCAAGTAAATGCAGTATATGCCAAATTATGGATTTGTATTATCTGACCATATATCAAAGTTATCCAATTTGTGGCCCTAGGTGCC
>NW_017729022.1:166548750-166551226 GCF_001723915.1 Gavialis gangeticus | reverse complement strand
TGGAGGAGGCCTTATAGGGACTCCCCAGTAGCGTGGGGGTTCCTGGCGCCTGAGAGGGAGAGAGAGAGAAGCCTTATGGGAGGGGGAGATTAGGGGCTGTGGGGGAGGAGTGTCAAGTTGTGCAGAAGGGGAGGGGGGGCAGTCAGCTCCAACTACAGCTCCAGCTCCAGCTCCATCTCCTGCCACAACCCTGGGTTGGGGCTGGAGCTGCAGAGCTGCCTGCAGGTTAATTGTAAGGCACAGGGCTTTCCCCCCCACCATGTTAAATGGGGGTGGGGGGAACTCCATCTAATCAAGTAAATGCAGTATATGCCAAATTATGGATTTGTATTATCTGACCATATATCAAAGTTATCCAATTTGTGGCCCTAGGTGCCATTTACCTTTTCCTGTTCTGGTTACAGATGCATAATCCTAAAGCTCATGAAAACTATTCCAATTTAGCAACCTCCTTCCTCCCCCCTCCAAAAAAAATTCATCCATCTGTAATTCCAAGTGGCTGTCATCTGAATTTGATGCTGCTTGTTCATCACCTGTCTTGTACAACAGAGTGATAGAAATAACCCACAGCTTTCTCAAGGAGGTGATAGAGAAAATATTCCACTATTTTATTCGCATAGCAAAATATACCATTTTAAATGTTTAGGGAGCACTGGTGTAATTTAAAGCCACAATGACCCTGAAGAGTGGCAAGCTAGTCAAATTCTTAGTATTAATCTATATCACTTTACATGTTACCTTAATAATGTAAAAAATCATAATGTTATCAGTGACATACATTTATGTAGTGTGTAATTTAATCAGCTAATATCTCCTCTAAGTCTAAAAGATCCTCTTCTCAGCTTCTTCATTATAAATCCTTTTCTAATCAAGAAAGCACCTTACTTGACTATATTTTTACAGTGAAGTGTAAGGCCTTGAAGAAAAATACCTGGTCCCTGGCAACTTTACTAACCAGGAAGGAGAACAAAATCAGATAATTTGTCCAATTTTCCTGGTCTTAGTCTATCAGGAAGAAAGACTGCAGTTAAATAGAAATAGGTGTCAGTATAGTACAGATTACAGTAAGCTTCCATCCCATGCTGGGAATAATAGAAGTTGTGAATAAAACGCACACACACACTGCCTTGTGACTAGACAACCGACATTACAATGCATTTCAAAAGGCATTTTGGTGTCTTTACTTTTTACAATTAGTAAATTCACTTCTATTTTTCAAATTCCTTACTTAGAAAGCATCACAGTTAAAAAAAGAAACCATATTGCACATAAGGAAAGAGTGGAGTAACTTATATTTTCTCATTATACTTCTTTTTTTCTTCTCTTACCTTCCCAAGTGTCAAAGCTTGAAACAGTGTCCAATTGAAGAAACAAATTGCAAGTCCATGAAATGCTATTATCTCATCTTTGGCTCATGTGAGGGTGAGTAAGCTACATACCAAGAAATCTCAAGATATGGGCTATAGCATTTTTATTGCTAATGTCTGCAACCACAGTTCAGTCTTGTACTTTTTAAAATATGCTTTAAAGTCCATCAAATTCTATATGTGAACCAACAAATGGAGAACATGAAAAGAGAGGATTACATCAGATTTCTAAATTCTGCTTGAAAATTCACATCTAAATTGAGGAGGAGTCAATTTGCATTTGCTCTGCTTCAGTATGTATAAAAATAAAAGTGAAAATGCTTTTGAGCCTTCTATATATTCCCATACATTAAGGTTACATTTCTATTTTTTGTACACAATGATAATATCAATTCCCTATCTGCATAAGATCACTAGGTGTTCTTTATTCTACACTGAAACCTCAGTGATTTTTGATTGACAGAAAGATTACCTAATAAACCTTCACCACAAACTAATTAATCACTTTGAATACAACACTAAATTGGCAAGCATAAAAAGCAAATGAGATGGGTGTTGAAGACCATTTTCAAATGACCTTAGTTAAAAGCCAAGTACAGCGTGTTGAAAGCATCAATAATATTGCACTGCTAGTAAACTAACTTCTTCACTAGATCTGCCTGCGCATAGCACACCAGAGAGGGAAAGGTGTAAATTCACAGTGCTCAGTACTGCACATACCAATTCACTTTCGTAAAGGAGAGGGCAGTAAGAATGTGAAAGCACACAGAAAGTCTCCTGCTTCACAAATAGTCTCTGACATAGACATATTTAACATCCATTTTATGCTTCTCTCTTCTTTTTTTGCATTATTTGGTAATTGTAATTTCAAATCTTTTTCTTAATGACTGCAATAAAATATTGCTCTTTAGCCTGCAGAAGAGACCTCATTTTAACTGTGAACCAAAAATGTCAGCCCTATACTTACTGTAGCATTGTAACAAATAGGTTTCCTCTCACTGTAGCCACAGCAGGCCTCCCTAAGCCTGGAGAATGTCTTTTCCCCCCTACACAAGTTTAACTAAGATAAAGTCACTGCAAAGTGATATTCCTGTCAAGTTTATCTAAGC
>NW_017729022.1:166538773-166543750 GCF_001723915.1 Gavialis gangeticus | reverse complement strand
GGGGCAGCAGGAGAGCCTGCTGCTGGAGGCAAGGAAAGCAGAGCAGCTCCTGACTGGCAGCAGCCACACCAGGAACAGCCTCACCAAAAGCTGCATGCTGCCCAGGACCAGGACAGCTAGTGCAAGTGAAAGCATGGCATAGCCTGCCCCCAGTGGGGCTCAGTTCCATATGGAGCACCATGGGGGCAGCCACAGACCACACCACCCACACAATCTCTGCTGCATACAGCCTTATTTACGGTAAAGGTGTAGGGCTTAGTTGGACTGCTGCATACAGCTCAAAGGACAGTCGTCAGTTTTTAAGTCCTAGAGATGGGACTCAGATATAAGTTCTCAACTGATATGAATGTTCTCCTTATTCAAGAGTGCTTGGAGGGGGAATTTAGGGATGATCTTTGCCAAAGTACTGAGATACAGAAGGAATATAAGTTCTGCAATGTATCATCTTTAATAGTGCAGCATGAAACCTCTACCATCAGTTTCCCCCTTATTAAGGGAGTTACTGAGATGCAAGTTCTGTTGGCAGAAAATGAGGCATGACCATTTTGGTGGTGGTAAGGTTTGAAGAAAACACTGGCAGGCTCTTGTAACAGTTCGGATGTGAGGAGAGAAAGGAAATCAAAAATGATGTCAAAGAGGAACACAAAGGATAGTAAAATGTTCAGCTTCGATAGGGAATGAAGAGCTCATCTTTGCTGATATTTGTAAACTCCCTAGGTTTTTTTTGTAGTTTCAATCTGTCCTTACTATTTGTAATTTATCAAAACTTATGGACATTAATGAAATGTCTGTATTTTATGCCAACTTTTAGAAAATGTGCAGGAACATTAATTGAGACAAGCCCTAATATTGCTCCCTATCCAGGAGAGCCCTGTTCTTTGTTTCTTTTTCTTGCTTTTTACCTACTTTTCCCTCCAAGGCATAGTTTCAATCCAAACTGATGGACACTGATGTGTATGTAAGACTTTTGTTAAAATTTATGACTTAATTTACTTAAATCCAAATATGGTACCTCTGCTGTGTCCCCTTCATCCACTAACACTGTCGTTCTGTTTATAACCATACTTTTAAAATAAGCAATCTGGTTTGTCTGGCATGATTTATCCTTTATAAATCTTACTGTTGGGGGTGTTTAAAGAGTCTTTCTGGTATATAAGAAGGCTATTATTTGTTGAGAATAGATAACACTTGGTATCCCTGCCCCCCACCCCTAACCAGTACATACAAACATGCCAAAGTACCTTTCAGCCTTCTGTTTTCCATCCAGCATCACATTTATTTAACAAGATATGGACTATATGAGTGGGGAGAAGAGGATGGAGACCTTTGCCCAAACCTGTTTCCAGTATCTGAGGAAGAAACTAAGGCTCTGCTTCTGCAAATGAGCCTCCTGATAGTACCAGTGAGCTCAAGAGGGCTATTCATGAATGTAAAGTTACCCATCTGCACAAATGTTTCTAAGGGACAAAAAGGCCTGGAGTTTTTCAAAAGAGAAGCAACGAAACCCCCAACCACCTAAATTGTGCTGCTAATTTTTATTGCTGCATTTTCTCTTCCTTTGCATTGTTTGTTTTGTTTTACTCTCAGGCCACGCATAATTTGTGTCATCGTCTTGTCCCTGCGGTGGGCTTGATCTGTCTGCCTCACTGCGAGCTTGGCTGCGTGCTGTAATACAGGCTGGGCTGGGTGGGTGTGAAATGTCTGGCCTACTCAAGAACTGGCTGCTGGGCTCCAAACACAGACATCTCATTTCACGACAAGCGGCAGCAGCAGCCACCATCACTTCCAGGGATTTTACTGAATTGGTTGCTGCTCTCCAAACTACTTATTTGCCCCTTTCCCCCCCCTCCACCCTCAGCCTCTTCCCCTCCTCATTTTTATCCAAGCGGTTCAGGATCTCCCTCTCTCACACACTCAGAGAGAGAGGGGAATTATTTATTGTGTGCCTGTTGAAAATGAAAGGCTTTTACATTTTAATGAGCACTAAATAGGAGCAAGGAAATATTGTTCATTAGCTGTAATCTGCGGAATTGCTTGAGTGAACTTCCTTTGGAGGCTGCTTTAAACGGTTCACTCAAGTAAAGCAGTTTGTATGGTAATTAAGGGAGCATTTTTCTGTCAACATCTGTGCTGCTATTTATAACGCTGAAGGTATCTTATTACTCCACCAGAGAAACATTAAAGGGGGTGGGCAGAGGGGAGGTTGTATTTTTTTTAAATATTATTACTCTTTTCACTCTTCACAACCCCTCCCTGTGTCTTGCCTCCCTCTCTTTCTCTAGCTCTCCCCCTCCCTCCATCTCTAGTTCTTCAAGGAAAAAAAAAATCCTGTCCAGTATTTCCGGAGAGGAAAAATTATCATTCTGACATCTTTTCATTAATCATATCCTTTGCTCGGCAACCAGGCAGGGAGACTCAAGCTGCTTGGCAAAAATGAGGCCTGCATTTCTGGCAGCCATTCTCCATCCTGTTTCTCTCCCTGCTAAAATGCATGTCTTTTGGCTTCACTGTCACTGTGTCCCTGAAGGGGTTTGGGCCAGATACCTCAGTCCTGAGGACAGCCTACCAGCAAGCATGAGCACAAATGGAGGGAAACCCAACCAAAGACAATAAGGGGCATGATGATAACCTGGAAGAGAGGAGTGATAATGATAAATAAACTTGAGGTATGTGCAGTCCTGTCAGAGATTTCATTATCGTTCGGATGTGTGATCTTCCACTCAACCACCTAGTGCTTCTTAGGAAAAAAATTCTGGGTTGGTGAATGGAGGAGATTTTTTTTGGCTGAAGTAGGCATGATTTTGAGAGTACCAGTCCTTTTTGGTCCTGCATCATTGGTTTCTAAGTTTTTTAGTCCAAGGGCCGAAAAAGTTACGTTAACAAGGGGAGGCAGAGTTTACAACTGCCATTTTCCCCCTCCTGCCCCCTCCTTGCTCTCTCCTAAGTGCTTAGAAAATTAATCTGGGATCCTAAAAACCTTGCTTAGGACCCATGCTGACTTCAGGCTCAAAGCTTTCTGTACTTTCTCAGAGCACCAAGTAGGCTTGAAAAGGAAAGAGGTGGCTTCCTTTCCAAAGTCCTGCTTTTACCCTCTACCTCTCTGCTGAAAATCACAAGATTGGAGGTTTTCCTGCAATGCTCTACAGAAGGCAATCATGCATTATGGTAAAAATGAAGACTTGCACATTCAAACTAGTAGAACTACAATGTTGGTATAAATTAACCCTGTGGTCAGAATATAATGAGCTCCTAAATTGCAACTCATCACATCTTTCTTCCCCAAATCTCGCTTTCTTTCCTATTCTGGGAGGTTGAGCTCATGGCCTTGGCCCTTGCACATTCTGCTCATGGGGCTGTACAACCCAGACTTGAGATGAATTGGGTGCATAACTAGCAATTTACAACAGGGCCCAAATGACCTTTCATCACCAATCTGCAACTAAGGCTGTGCACTCAATAAGAGGACAAACTTGAGCTCATGAATAGTTTGGCAACCCAATTTAGGGTTAAAAAGCTTAGAGTGTTACTAATTTTCACAGTTTTATTGCATGATTTCAATACGTGGCATGGATTATTAAAGCACCAGTTCCTGAAGGCATGTGATTGGGTGAGAGTCTCATCTTTCACTTTCTTGGCCCCATGGTTGAAAAGTGGTATTGAAAAATGCCTGAAAATATAAATTTGAGTGCATTGTAAAAGTTAAGAAAACAGGGCACAGTTTGAAAAACATATTTATTACAATTATTGTTGTTATTACTGTTGTTGTTGCTATTTTGAATCTTACAGTTTTTAAGTTAATTTCATTATTTCAGGGGCCTGGCTCATGATTTTTAAATGTATGGGGTCAGCAGTATATTACTTGAGCAAATGGTCAGACATAACATCAGGTTAAAAGGCCAAGATCCTGATCAAGTATCAGGTTAAAAGGCCAAGATCCTGATCAAGTACTAAGACAACTACCCCTAAGTGGCAGCATGTCCAAAAAAAATAGGTGTTTTACCTCAAAAGCGTTATCTTAATTGATCTGGCCACATTTCCGGGTCTCCCATTCAGTCAATGGGTAGGCTTATGGGTTTCTAGAAAGTGATCCCAAAGGATCACTATTTGGATCCACCAGGACTCAACAAGGACAAAAGCAATGTGTAGGAGGGAAGAGTAACTGCAGCAGCACACACAAAACTCTCTCCTGGTTCTCTTCCTCCTTTGCATAGGCTCTTGAAGAGCCCTCAGTCATACTGGGGAACATAAAAAGGATCCTGGGGAAGAAAAAAGGGTATATATGATTATAGGAATGGAGGGCTGGAAGAGACCTTGCAAGGTCATCTAGTTTAGATCCCTGCTCAAGGCAGGATTTTCCCCTACTAAGCCACTGCAGCCAAGTGTGTATCTAACCTGCTCTTGAAAATTCCCAGGGATGGAGATTCAACAACTTTCCTAGGTAGCCTCATAAGGCATTTATAGATGTGCTCTGGGAGTGGGCTCTGAGAGCTGCTCTAATTAAAGCACCCAGAGCATCATGTGTAACAGTGTCCCTGCACTGAAAAATGGTGGCAGCGGTGTTTTAACTAAAGCTCATCAAACAAGCCCCACCACCATTTTTTAGTGCAGGGACACTGATACATGTAACACTGGAGTCTGCTGGGGCATGGTAATTACTTGATTAATCAAGTCTGCTCCAATGTACTGTAATTACAGTGTGTCAGACCAACCTCACCGCACATGTATAGGCACTTACGGTCAGAGAGTGCCTCCTACTCTGCAACCTAAATTTTTCCCTGCTGCAGCTTTAAGCAATTGCTCCTAGTCCTGTCCCCCATGACCACAGGTAAAGAACTATCTCCATCCTCTTTGTAATTGCCCTTCAGGTATTTGAAGCTTGTTAACAAATCCCCCCTCAGTCTTCTCTTCTCCAGACTATATACCCATAGTTCTTTCAGCCTTTCATAGTTTCATAGTTTCTAGGGTCAGAAGGGACTT
>NW_017729022.1:166535837-166538762 GCF_001723915.1 Gavialis gangeticus | reverse complement strand
TGGTGCCGGTTGTTCCTCCCCAGGTGCTTCACCTTGCACTTTCCTCATAAGTCATGTTTCCCTAGCCTCTGATAATTTTCATTGCTCTTTCCTGAACTCTTTCCAAACTGTCTACATCTTTCTTGAAGTGTGGGGTCCAAAACTGGACACAGTAATCCAGGTGCAACTTCACTAGTGTTGAATAGAGTATATTACAATCACTTCCTTGATTTGCAAAAGTGCAAACAGAAGTGACATTTTTCAAGCAATCTGGCCCCTGAAAGTGCTCTACACACACGTTTTTTGCCAGTGGGTGCTGGATCTGTATACAGAAAATACAGAAAACTATGGTACAAAGCCCAGCAGATGCAGCATGTTCTTCAACCCAGTTCTGCAGCGTCTGTAAAGATTGGGCGATTTAGTGGGGCTTTTCTCGTACTTTTATCTAATAGCTGATTGAATCAGCTTTAGCTAACAGCTCCAAAAAGCTCTGCTGAAGTGCCCAATCTTTACAGATGCTGCAGAGTGGATTGAAGTAATGCACTGTTCACTAAAACGGGGGGGGGGGGGTTCTCTTTTCTTTTTTTAAAGTCTGCAAGTGGCCTGCATCCATGGCTCATGGGTGCTGAGCATCCACTAATTTTTTCAGTGGGTGTTTGAGCCCTGGAGCACCCATGGAGTTGGCACCTGTGGCTCAACTACAGCCATGACTTAGCACACGTACATGACTGTAGAGCTCTTTTGAGATGGCCGATCATTTGAAAAAGTAACCCTGGTTAAATCTGGTATTACATTAAGACACACAAAAGCAGATGAATTAACCCCCCGGGTTAATTTTTTTGTGT
Organism: Gavialis gangeticus; assembly: GCF_001723915.1. NCBI lineage: Eukaryota > Metazoa > Chordata > Crocodylia > Gavialidae > Gavialis > Gavialis gangeticus. The sequence goes on along the minus strand of NW_017729022.1, from coordinate 166,537,938 downwards.
GGGGTGGTGGGACTGGGCACATGCCCAGCCCTACCCCTGGGCTTTCAGAGGGAAGGAGAGGGAGCTGCTGGCTGCTGAATGGCCAGAGCTGGGGGGAGAGGGGGTGGGGAATAGGGCCCCCTTGCCTCACAGCCCCCCACCAGCTACACTGGCTGCAGTATTGAGGACAGCTGGGCCAGGCTCCTGAGCCAAAAGGACTCCATTCCTCTTCCGCACCCACCCAGCTCTGGCCATTCAGTATGCTGGTATAGCCAGCATAAAGATGCCAGCTGCTGAATGGTCAAAGCTTGGGGAGTGAGGGGGAATGGAGTCCCTTCACCTCATGGGCCCAACCTGGCTACCCCCCCAGTACACCAGCCTGGGTAGCTTGGGGGTGACCATGAGGCAAGGGGGCCCTGTTTCCTGCCTTCCATCTCTAGCCAATCAGCTGCTGGGAGCTCCCTCCCTGATGGCCCTGGAGCTGAGGGGTGGGGAAAGGCTGGGGAGAAGAGAGGTTTGGCAGCCTCCTGGGAGGCTGCAGGAGTGCCCCACTTACTGGCCTGGGCTGGTGCAAGCTGGGTCCAACTCCACCCCCCCCCCACGACTGACTGAGCAAGCAGACGTTTGTTGGGTTGTGGGGGAGTGGGGACTTTATGTAAAGTGCCATGAGTTAGAGTGGGGCCCTAACTTCTGTCTGCACCCCAAGTGACACTCCTGTTAATGCAACCCAGTATGTTGTTGGATGGTTTTGCAAAAAGAGCATACTGCTGGCATATATTCAGTTTATGGTCCACTGTGACCCCCAGATCCTTCTCTGCAGCACTGCAGCCTAGCCAGTCATTCTCCAGTCTGAATTTGTGCATGCAATGTATTTGTTTCAAGTGCAGGTTGCATTTGTTTGTGTTGAGTTTCATCCAATTGATTGAGGACCTTTTCTCCAGTTACGCAGGTCATTCTGGATCCTAGCCCTACCCTCTGGAATGACTGCAACTCTACCCAACCTGGTGTCATCTGTAAACTTGCTAAGGAAATTCTCAATCCCAAAACATTAATGAAGGTGTCAAACAATACCAGACCAGAACAGACCCCTGGGGGACTCTACTTGATATCTACTTCCAGCTAGACATTGAACCATAGGTAACTACTCATTGAGCATAATGATTGTACCAGTTATATATCCACCTTACAGTCCTTCTATCTAACCTGTATTTCCTTAGCTTGTTAGTGAGAATGTCATGGGAGATAGTGTCAAAAGACCTCCTGAAACCAAGGTATATAACCACCACTGCTCTCCCCCTATTCACAGAGCCTGCCGCCTTATCATAGAAGAAAATCAGATTGGTCAGGCATGACTTGCTTTTGGTAAATCCATGCTCGCTGTTCCTGATCACCTTGTTCCTCCTCTATATGCTTCACAAGAGAGTTCTTGAAGTTATTATGAAGTTTCTGCTTTCTGATCTCTCCAAGTGTTGAGATCAGGGTGACTGGTCTCAGATCCTCCTTCTTCCCTTTTTACAAGATGGGCATTATGTTTGGCCCTTTTGAATCACTGGGGACCTTACCCAACTGCCACAAATCCTCAAAGAGAACAGTCAATGACTCTAAAGTTACCTTTCCCTCTCTTCCCCGCCTTTAGTGAATTAGGCCTCACTTGGCCAAACTATGTAGTTATTGCACACTGCAAAGCAATATTTTGGTTCCAGAAAGATTTCCACACAAATATCTTTAGCTTTCTTGTCCCTACAGTCTAAAGATACAAATATATTTTGGTTGAAGCTGACTATGCAACTCACTGAACTTTTCTTGTCCTTTTTCACTTCCAGGTTTCCTGGCTCAGAAAACACACCCTGGATTGTGTCTATATGGGCATTGTAAAGTAGCATCATGTTCATTGCAAAGGTCCTGTGCCAGCTGACATAGACATAGACATCCCACGTGGGCTTGCAATATTAATGTCAGTTGAGTAGGAAGCCCATGAAATTCCAGCATTATCTTCTTCTCAAGCACCAAGGTCAGTGGGGGAAATTATATATTCTCTTATGTGAATGATGACGGCCCCCCAAAAATGGTTGAGGATTTGGCTGGGATGATATAGCTGGGGCTAGTCCTGCTTTGAGCCGGG
>NW_017729022.1:166516444-166530837 GCF_001723915.1 Gavialis gangeticus | reverse complement strand
GAAATTATATATTCTCTTATGTGAATGATGACGGCCCCCCAAAAATGGTTGAGGATTTGGCTGGGATGATATAGCTGGGGCTAGTCCTGCTTTGAGCCGGGGGTTGGACTAAATGACTTCCTGAGGTCCCTTCCAACCCTAATCTTCCATGATTCTATGATTCTGGCGTGACTGGACACTCACTGGAAAGACCCCATTGCCAGAATACTGAGATTATGGTGACCTCTCTCAGAACAGAGAGAACCAAGTCTGTAAAGCATGCAGTCTCCAGATTGTCCTGAAGTACAGTGCATAGGGTAGTAATTCTCCACTGGCGTGCCACAGCACACAAGTCCACCCTGTTCCCCAGCCTAGTGCCATCCACCTACTGCCTTTTAGAAAAACCCTACCTCACACTTTCAGCACAATCTAGCTAAATGTACATTCTTCCTTACCCTGATTGACTAACCAAGCTGTTTTTAATCTGTCCATATGCATTTCTAGGACTTACTGCCTCTCTTCTAACCAACCAAAGTCTAACTAACTTATCTGATATTGCCTATCGAAAACTCTCTGGTTCATGTGTGCTACCATTAGAACTTGCCCTTTGCTCATGTGCTGGCCTTGAGTGTCCTCAAGTGGTCTTTCTGAACCAGGGATTTCTCCCCAAGATCTCTGTACCTGTAGCAACTAGCAATGTGCTGCTCTACATGACCTGAGCAGAGCAAATCTGTCCTATTCTGGGGACTCAGCTGGGTTTAGGTACAATTTGGCATTGATCTAGATTGCAACAAAGCCAAGGCAGGAGCTGTGTACATAGGACTATGTTTGGGATCAAAACTACTTATGCATAAAGACTGTGAGTAGACTGTCTTGGGGTCTGTTTAGGGAAAAATGAAGACACTTAACTAGGCTAGACACATTAGCAGGCTTTTGAACACTACAGTGGTATAGATTTGGATCAGACTCAAATGCCTAAATGCCACCTGAGGCCTCCTTTAATGCCTTACCTATTGATTAGGTTCTGGCTTATGCTGTCCAACACGAATTGTAGTTGGTCATCTAGAATTTTTGTTTCTTTTTTTAATACCAATTCTGGAATTACTACTGTAAGAAACTGGATATGGAAGGAGAAATCAGAACATTAACATTAATTCCAATTAATCTCTTTAGCATTTAACTCTGACTAAAGATGAATAATTATTAGTGCTTTTTAGTAGAAGCTATATGAAATTAAGTAAGTCTATATGTTAAACCTCAAAGATAGCCAGATTTGGTAGTTTCAGATCTGTTTTTTCTTCTGTGATTTGAATTTCTGCCCAGAGGAGCAGTGTAAGAGGAGGAAAGTTTCAAATGAATCCCTATGAAACCCTCTCAAAGAGAGACAGCATGTGCACTAGCAGTGTTATCAGTAAAATAATGTTTGATGAAAGGCAAGCATTAACACTAAAGCTTTCCAGGAAGCCTCTGCCCCATAGAAACTACAAATGATTTCTATGAATTTTTTCCATAACTCTAGTGAAGGAAAAACATAAATGAGACTTTTATAAAATTATAAACATTAGAGATTAAAAAATCCCTTTAATAGTATCCCATCTTCCTGCCAATAAAGGGTTGTTCATATTTTCTAGTGATTTCTTCAGACTAGTGTTAAACATCTCAAGTGATGGGCCTTCAGCTTTCCTTGGGACAGCCTTTTAAAGCTTAATACATTTCATTGTCAGAAAGTTTTTTCTGGAAACTTAGTTTTTCCTGTCTTAATTTCACCTCATTGCTCTAAGTCTATAACTTAGTATATCCATAGAATTCTTTTTTTTTCTCTAGGTTTTCTTACCAATGTTGATTATAATGCATATGGATTGAAACCATTTCAGAAGTCATAAAACAAAAATATCCATTGCAGGGGTTTTTTTGGTTTTGGGGTGAGGTGGTGTTTGTATATACATTTTCTTGTTATTTGGGGTTTGTGGTTTCTTTTATATAAAACACTTCCTTACAATTTGTAATGTATTACATCAGGGGTTTTTGTATAGTTTCCAGACTCTGTCACACTGATTTCCCTTCCAGTGGGGAACTAAGACTCTCAACATCTGATATTTTTTGGTAGCCAGGTGTCACTGTTGTGAGAAGATCTTCCTCCAGAATTCTGAAGGAACTAGCCCATGAAGCTGGAGGTTTGTTAACAAGTACAGTTACATGTCTCTCTAGTCAGGGCTGGTACCATATGATTTAAAATAGTAAGTGTCCTCCTTATATTTAAAAAGGACGAAATTGAAACAGGTAATTACAGGCCAATAAGTCTGATATCAATTGGAAGCAAGGTTTTTTTGAACAGATTTTGAAGGAAAGGTCAATTTAAGATGTGGAAGTGAAGGGGGAAATGGGATAATGTAGAGTATGGGTGTGCCAAATACAGACTGTACCAGACTAATCTGCTAGCTCTTTTTGATAAGGAAACTGACTTTCTAAACAAAGTACGTGGGGTAGATGTCACATATCTGGACTTCAATAAAGCATTTGGTAGGATATCAAATGGGAATTTGTGATTAAGTTGGAAGATGATGATTCACAAAGGAAGTATAAAGTGACTAATGAGATGGTTCAAGAGGAAGACAGCAACAGGAAGTGTTGAAAAACAAATATCATGCTTGTGGAGTTCTTACTAGTTTACCAATATGCATCTTAAAAACAGTTTGCTTTTTGCTTCACTATGATTAAAACAATTCCAAAACCTCAGTAGGTTACTCATATAGCTAGGAACCTGCTCCTTATGTCTAGCCTAAATTTATTCATGGTGAGTTGGACTTATTTGTGCCAACACTGTCCTTAAGCTTACTTGGTTCTTTTCCATTTCTAGCTTACCCCCTCACTTAATATACGTGTAGAAAGAAATCATATCCCCTCCTGGCTTTCATTTTGAATGGCCAAACTTATGTAAGATAGGTTTTCAATTCCCATGATCACTTAGTATCCCTTTTCCACTTCTGGTCCTGTTTGAATTCATCTCTCTTGAATTTGTTGACCAGACGTATAGACCGTAGTCCAGACTATCACAAAAGTTATCCTTTGCTAATCTTTTGGCCGTGATGATCCTTTTATACATCCATGTCCCTTTCACCTTCATTTGAAATTGAACAGTTCCCAATTTAGCAAGCTGGCTTTTGGAAAAAGTGGTGTACCACTGACCAAGTTACATTACATAAATCTGACATAAAAACCGGATTTGAAATGAGATAGAAAATATCATCTCCAGCAGATTGTTCAAACTTGCTACTAGCCAAGGATGAAAAAGAAGTATATGAACTCTGAACAATGGAATCCCCCAAAGGTCAGTGCTAGCTGCAATACTTTTCAATGTATATGCCTCAGACTTCCCACATACAACATCTAAGCAATACATGTACGCTGACCATGTCACTGTAGTTGCTCAAGGAACTTACATGACAGAAGATACTGAATGGAAAAGATACTGAATACTGCCATGGAACTCATTGCTTTCTCCACAAGTGGTGCTTAAAGTTGAACATCAATAAATCAGTATTGTCACTCTTCCACCTGAACAATCATCCAGCCAAGAGGGCACTGAATATCAGTAGGCAACCACATCCTCTCCCATGAGCATAACCCAACCTATCTAACAGTCACATTAGACTGTTCCCTCATCTATAAACATCACATTCAGAAGGTCAGCAGTAAAGTCTCTGCATGGTTAGCTGCCTGAAGATGTTTAGCCAGCATGACATGGGGTGCCAACTTCAAAGTGCTCGGAACTGCTGCACCTTAGCAGAATATTGTGCTCCTGTATGGTCCAGAAGTTGTCACACTGAAAATTTCAACACTGTACTTAACAGTGTGCCGAGACTCATAACAGACTGCACAATTTATGCACAGATGTACTCCCTGTACTCTCAGGCATTAGACCAAGTGATATAAGAAGATATACCCTTATATCATTACTGGTAATAAAGGAAAGAGATGATGAAAATCACCCCCTCTGTTAAATGAAGATCTAAATAGATGGAGGCATGAAAGGCTTAAAAGTTGTAAACCATTTATACATGAAGACCATAAGCTCCTGGAAGAGCCTGGAGATGCTGAACCAAATCTATGGACAGCAATGGAGTAGGTCAATCACTGGGAAACGTCAGCCTATTCCTACAGCGTTTTATACCAACACCAAGCAAGTACCCCATTGGGCACAACCTTGACAGAGAAGTGTGGGTCGAGCTGAACAAACTGAGATCTGGATACAGAAGCTTTAAAACAACACTTCACAAGATGAAGGTCTTGGACAGCCCCCTGTGTGAACGTGATGTCCAACAAACAGCACAGCACTTAATCGAAAGCTGCAATCTTTACAAATGCCCATATGAGGCAGATGGAATCTGTACATTGAGCAATATTACCAGACAGTGGCTCATAGATTTGGAAGTTGGTATCTGATGCCATAAAAAAGAGAAGGAGAAAGAGAGAGAGGATTCATACTGACTTGCTGAATGTTTTAGCAAACGGGGTAGTTAAAAAAAACCAAAAACTAGCACAACCATCACATTGCCAAAACATATTGATCTTGTTTATTTTAGTGATCTCTTTTAGATCAGGGACACAATCCTTGACTCATAATCAAAAACTGGATTTATAGGGCGTGTCCAGATGAGCATGCATGTGCAGGGATGCGTATTTTCCATGGCAAAAATAGCAGTAGCACAAACTTGTACTACTTATTCCTGCTGTGCATGCCCCTGCACATGGGGTTTGGTGCAGGGCAAAATGCCTCACTTGAGGGAAACAATTGTTTCCACTCCTCCTGGCTCCCAGCATGCTGGAGGAGGCAGGAGACAATTAGAGGAAGGGACCCAGCCTCCCTGTCTACTGGAGCATGGACTGTGCCACTTTTTTTTGTGGTGGATTTTTTTGACACCAGGATCTCCCAGTGTCAAAATTTGGCATTGCGCTGCAAATCTGCAGTGTGGTGGACAGTTGCACAAGCACCAAGCACAGCATGTAGCACTGCAAACCACATGTACCCACTCACCTGGATGTGCCCATAGAGTTTAAAGCCAGAAGATCATTAGATCACCTAGTCTGACCACAAGCTCTTAAATTCACTGTTTCACCAAATTCACTTTTGGTATTGTGCCTAATAATTTATGTCTGATAAATGCATATTTTCAAGATCATAGGCAGTCTTGATTACAAGATGCCAACAACATAGAATCTACCACCACTTTTCTCAGTTTATTTTTATAATATATCAGTGTCACTGTTAAAATTTTCTGTCTTAAACCTTTCAGCTGCCTCTCTTCAAATGTATAGTACTGCAAAGGAGCAACACTGGGGCATATCTACACAAGATGTTTAACTTTGCGTTAACATAGTTTACTGTGAAGTAAGCATGTGTGTCTATGCATGCACATGCTTACTACACGTTAAACCTCCCTAATCCTGAGTAACTACGCTACCTGGAAATGCAAGATTAGTAATGGCGTTGTAACGTTCATGTAGATACATGACCGGGAGCAAAATCTGCTCCCGGTCAGCCATCCACCAGGGGGTGGGAGGTAACCCTCTGCTCCCAGGAGCTGCCTGCTGCTAAGGTAGTCTCTGCCACAGAACCCTGGGTGGGGATTATGTCCCCCTGCCCTGGCAGCAGGGGGCTCCAAGCACCCCGCTTCCAGATCGCAATTGGGTAGCAGGGGCTGGGGGATCCTTATCTCCTGGCCTCTTCTCCACCACTGCAGTCAAGGAGCAGGGGGCTGGGAAACCCTTATCTCCCAGCAGTGGCTGATGGTAGGAGATGCTTATCTCCCAGCAGTTGCCCTGTGGTCACAGAGCCACTGCTGGGAGATAAGGGTCTCCCAGCAGCGTCCTGGAGGTGGCACTGGGAGCTCCCTGCTGGCAGGGACCGGGAAGTCTGTTCCTTGCCCAGTTCCACAAGGACCAAGCTTGTGGGGAACAAGCTCCCCAGCCAGTTCTGCCCCCAGCTCAGCGCTCACTGAGCTAAGCAGGGCACAAGTGGTCCAGCCCCGACCTGACATGCAGGGCAGGAGCTGGGAAATGCCTTTGGCAATTTTTCACCCTGGTTTCTCCCCCTCCCCTCCCCTCCCTTCTCTACCAGTTATTTTCCTAATTTCCACCGATTTACATTCTCACTTTTAGCTTCTTTCATTCCTTGGTGACTTCAGAACAACAGCAGAGACTCCCTATGCCTGAAGAAGGGTGCTTGTGCTGAAAGCTTGCAAAGAGCATTTTTCCACCTACTCAGTTGGTCTAATAAAAGATGTCACACCTACCAAAAGAAGCTTGCCTTAACAATTCAATGAATGTATGCTCACAAGCAATTAATCATAACATATTTTGAAAAATCAATTATATTCTTCAGGTCATCTAAAGTTGTTCCTGAGTCTTTACAGGTAGTACAGTATTGTAATATGGTATTAACACATGACAGGGCATGTTCCAGCAGTCCATTAATACATGTCATAGATGTGCAGCCACATGCATTCAACCACCCACGGCATGTATTAATGGACCATTAAAACATGCCCAGGAGTGTCTTAATGCTGTTACAATATGGCTCTGCAATTTTAAATTCAATTTTTGTTAAAAAATATTTTCAAAAACACTTTTTCATACTATTTTATGAAATACCTTTCAAACTCACAAAGGGAAGCTTCTGGCAAAAAAAAGAAAATAATAAGACAAGGTTCTAAACACCATTTCTGCTACCATTTTTCAAAAGCCTTCTGTCTGTTCTTATACTGTTGTACGGCAGAATCCTAAGGCTTAATTCTCACTTATACCAAGAAACCCTTATTCTACTCTGACAGGGTAAAGGAGTTTTACAGTGGCATAACTGTAAATTACATCCATAGACTTTTGAAAACCCGGTTGCTAAGTTCAACAGAAATTTCCAGATGTCCAGAAGAGTAAGTTTTTTAAGCTGTTTTTATTTTCTGGTAGAAGAAAACAAAGCTGGAAAATCCAAGCAGCTCACAAGCTACATGTTGCTATAGAAAGCCAAAGCTGGAGGTGGAAGCTAGGTGTACAAGGATGGAGAAAAAATTCAAACAGTTATTTTTGCCCATCCTGGTGGCCTACTCAAGCCTTCTGTAAGATGTTGGCCATGACCATATTTCTGTTAAGACTGAAGTTATATTTAAGTAGATCTGTAAAACACACACTCTCATTGCATCATTGTATTATTATTTGTTTTACAGTAGCACCCAAAGGCCCCAGTCAGACTCTTATTGTACTAAATACTATGCAAACATGTAAGAAGATTCACAGGAAGACCCTCACCCTCATTTGCAGCCTCTTTACACTATATGAAAAAACCGTGTACAGCACAATGAAGTCCTAAAAGCTTTGTGTCCAGCTGGAGAGGATTTCCTCAGTTCAGGCACTACTGAAGTCTGCCATAAGGCTACATCCACTTCCACAACACTTGGTAAAGGCCACATGCGTAGGACATGTCTACAATCAAAAAGAAAGGCCACATCACAAAATCCCATATAGGTGCTGTAGTTGCCAAGGAAGGGGGGGTGTAATTTAGGTAGCCCCCCGCCCAAAGCTGTCTTGATTGCACTGGTGGGGTTTATCAGCCACCTAAGTATCTCAGGATCAGAAGGATACAAGGGTGGCTTGTAGCTACTGCAATACCTCCTCAGTCTGTGAGTCCTGTGTTGCATCTTGTAGCAGTGCAGAACATTGTGTCACCCTCAGTTCTGGCCTTTAGTAATGAGGTGCAAAAGGACTTTAATTAGAACTGAACAGAAATCAAACATTTTTGTTTCACAGGAAAGTCTGTAATTTAATTTTTTTTTCCATTTCAAAAGGGAACGAAAACAAAGATTTCCCCAAAACAAAATTCCAGAAATATTTTGTTTCAGAGCTATAGAAACATTCCTTTCCATTTTTGACTTTTTGCATGTTATGTTAGAAAACATAAAAATTTTAAGGCATGGGGAAAAAAGTCACTTTGAAATGGTAAATTGCAACGTTTCATTCTAGTTTTCTTTCTAAATGACATCTCTTCAAAATTGACAGTCTTCAAATCACTTTGCTCTTAATTAAATGGGATTTTCTGATGAGAAAATTGTACTAGAAAATTTCCAATGAGCTTGAAATTTAACTTTGCAAAATTTGAGTTGCTCCAATTAATATTGTTGTTATTACCGTGCATTGGTGAAGATCCTAGTCTGCTATTGAGTCATTTAAAGGCACTTAGCCAACATGTGTAAATATTGGCACTGCTGAAGTTCCTCTTTTCGCTAACAAAGCTAAATCAGAAGCATTAGAATAACTCCAAATTTAGCTGCAACATTACTGCCTCAGACTATGAGCTCATCAGAACATAAACAGTTGGGTGTGATCATTAGTTGGATAGCTACCTGAAAGGAAATAGCAGTGCTGCAGGATATGGTGTAGATTGGAACTGTCTCTGTCTTCATGTTAAATCATTGATATATAACAATACAGTGGTATAACTTTGGGGGTAGAAGGAGAAGGGGCAAGTTCTCCATGCACCAACATGCAAGGGGAGGGCAAAAAAAAAAAAGCAGCTGCTACCAGTGGGTATATTTGTGACTGAGAACCAGAAGCCATCACTTCCACTTTGCCCTGGGTGCCTGGCCATGTCCCTACACTGCTAAAACAGTATTAAAAAAAGAATGGTGCTGATCACAATGCTGTCTTGTCGTATTCAATGACTAGAAAGGGTAAGGTCTGAGTTAAGGACAACTTGAAATATATGCCACACAATACTGACTGTAGCTGGGGAAAGAGAAAGTTACAGGGTTTTTTGTTTGTTTCTAAGTGTTGCAAAATTTAGCTTTTGTTTTTAAAAACATTGGTATGTATGTGGGAGGAGGTGGAGGGGATATATCTGTTATTGTGCATATATCCTTTTGACTGTGACTGGATATGTCCTTTGATTTCTGAGGCTACATATTGGCAGAAGCAATAGCTTTGGCCATTGTGAATATCGCCAGTCATCCTAACAGGCCGATATCAATAATGGCAAACTACACTTTAGCAAAGGTGATTATTTCAGTGCTGGACACTTTAGTAGTAGTGTCTTCTATGTGACATGCTGTGTCAGGGCCAAGGGTTAGGAGAGAGACATACTGAGGAAGAACCACAGTGCAGAGGAGAAAGCAAGACACTAGGGCAAAGAAAATGAGAAAAAGGAGCTGGGGGGAACTGGAAATGACTTGGCAAAAGACAGGTTGGGAAGGGGACTGACACTAAAATGGAGAATTCAGAAGAATAAGAGAGAGATTGGCTGGGCAGAGAGACTGAGATTGGAATAAAATGTCGAAGGGGTGGAGACTAGGACTGGCTTGATTTAGATCCATGTGATAGATCTCAAGAGTCTGCTGATGAACCATGAGGGCATCAGTGGGGAAACAAATGACAGAAAGGGGTCAAATTTAGCTCCTGCTGTCACAGACAGTAACATTATATTATCCTTTTCGTAAAAAGAACCAGCTTCTTCAAACAAATGAGTTTTTGCTATCATTACTGTAATGCTGTTCCAGCACCTCACTTCCCTGATGGCTAGAAACCTTCAAATTTCCAGCCTAAATATACTCTTAACCAACTTACTCATTTACTTTATCAACATTGTCCTTTAGCTGAAATAGCTTGTCACCCTTGCAGGTATACTTATAAAGAGCAGTCCCTCAGTTCTTTTAGTCTCATTTTGCTAAGATAGACTTTCTAGTCCCCTGGTCAGCACAACAGCCTTTCTTTACACCTATTCACATTTGAGTTCATCTTTCTTGAACATGGGGGCTCCTATACATGTGCAGGAAATCCAGCACATCACAGTAGACTTGATTAATCAAACCTTCTGGAGCACAGAAATAAACGCAGTCCAGCAGACTCTGGCATTATGTGTATTAGCATCCCCACACCGAAAAATGGCAGTGGTGTGCTCTGAACTAAAGCTTGTTCAATGAGCTTTAGTTCAAAGCACCGTACCACCATTTTCAAGTGCAGGGGACACTGATACACGTGATGCTCGGGTGCTTTTAATTAAAAGTGCTCCCTAACTAAAGCACCTTCCCGTGCCTCCTGGAGCTCATGTAAAAATGCCCTGGGTGACCAGAGTGGTATGCAGTATTCCAAATAAGGCCTACTTTTTTGGCAGTAATTCTACCAGATTTTTACTGGAAATACTTTGACTGGCACAGTCTAGTATGCATTTGCCTTTTCATGAGTGCATCACACTGCAACTCAACATAATTCTGGGATCAGCTAGCATACCCAGGTCCTTCTCCTCCTCAGTTCTTTCTGCCAATGATCAATTTGTCTCTTAAGGCAGACTTTTGTTAATGGTCTCTAAATGCTTTTTATGTTCTTGCATCTCATCCCATTTCTGTTGCTCCATTTCTAAAAGTCATCTCATTCTTTCTGTATGATTCCTCTATTTTTGCTTGCATTGATCATGATGTTTCCTAATATGATGCCATCAGCCAATTTCATTCCTACATTTTTGTGCCAAGTTCTTAAAAAAGATTAGTCCTAAGACAAATTCTTGAGGGACTTAACTTGTAACCTCCGTTCAGCCTGACAATTCCCCTTTCAGACTGTCCTTCCTACCTCCCTTTTAGTCAGTTCTTTACCAGCTTGATTGGGTTTTTATATTAAAATCAGTTATATTATCCAGGGATGTCCAATTTTTGAGGTCCCACCACCATAGAATCCCTCTTCCCCACCACACTGTGGGTGCACCTACATGTGCATTGATGCACCTTTCCTAGTACACATTAAATTTTGTACTTCTAATATGAGGTACTATATAAATTTGCAGTAGCCAGCACTACTGCACAGTAGCAAAGGTGCACAGTCTTTTTGTGGTGCTTAATGAGCAGTAGACAAATTCTACTGCACATTAGCACAGCATTTGCCATGACATGCTAATGCACAGTAGAATTAGTCTACTGTGCATTAAATGTCTCGTGTAGACAGGCCTAGTATGAACCTTCCCAGATGCCCCAGGCCCTTTGAGACCCTCAGGCTATGGGCTCCCTAAGCTCTTTAGGCTGTACTGGCCAAAAAGCCCAAGATAACTCCAGTTATCTTTAGTGCTGTTTCAGAATTATTTTTGTACCTTTTTTAAAAACTTCAGAAAGGAGAGACACGTTCTGCAGTGCAATGCTGAAGAAAGTATAGTCCTCATTAGAATAGTGCTGGCAATGCACTTGGTGTTGTGCAGCCCCACTAGATGTAGGCCATGCCTTAGGGAGATCACAATCTACTCAGACATCAGAATCCTGAATTAGGTGTTAGTGAAATGTAGTGCACCTATTTCAATAATACACTTATTTCTACCCTAAACAGAAGAAATGATAATTAGATTTTGATGCTGGTTAAACCCATGCCATGTATGGGTATGCACAGACATTCAGGGGGGTTATGGGAAGGTTAGATTGTGTTAAAAATGGCCACCCACTCTGTGATAAGTCAGGGTGGGGGGGCTTAGGGGTATCAGAGGGGCAAGTGGGGTCTTCAGGGAGGAACAAACTGGTAAGTTGGGTCTGCAGGAGGGGACTGGGGGGACAGGCAGAGTCAGCGGAGGCTGTCAGGAGGCAAATGGGGTCTATGAGAGAGATTGGGGGATCAGAGGGGCAAGCAGCATCTGCAGGGAGGATTGAGGGGGCAATTGCGCTCTTTGGGGGGAAATGGAGGGGATGGGGCAAGCGGGGTCTTCAGATCAAATTGGGGGCAAGTGGGCTCTGTGGGGGAATTGGGAGACTGGCACAGTCTGCAGGGGGATTGGTGGGGTCTGGGAGGGCTTGGTAGAATCAGGCAGGCTAATGGTATCTACGGGGGCAGCTTGCGGGGAGAGGAGCTCTCTACTCCCCAGGATGAAGGGTTATTTTTAGCCTCCTGATTCCTTCCCCAATCCCAGATGAACAGTCTTCCTGGCAAACCTACCCCCTTGATTGCACCCGACCCCCTTCTCACCCTGACTTACTTCCATTGGCTCCCAGTACTCGTGAGTACTGGTAAAACCAGAACCAGGAGTGGCTTGTAGGATGTGAGGGTTGGCAGACTTGGGGGAGGGGGAGGGAAGGGCTGGCTGGTCTGCTGCAGGGGGATATTGTCCATCTGGGGCTGGGATAATAAAAATAGCCTGGTGCCAGGAAGTGGTGGGGGGTGTAGAAAAAGTACAGCGCTGGAGCTGGGGCTTTCCCAGCCTTGGGGCTGCACTGGGAACTGAAATTCAGTTAGATCAGTCTCACTGGACCTGATCTAAGTGAGACTATCTCAGAGGTACAATTAACTCAGAGGTACAGTTAATTTAGATCAGGTCAGCCATTTTTAGACCTATCTAACCTTCCTGACCTTCTGTACCGTTCACGCTTAGAACCCTAGTTAGGTCAATCTAATTATAAGGTCCTCACCTAGGCAAACTAAATTAGATTGGGTGGCCATTTTTAAGGTGATCTAACTTCCCTGAACATTTGTACCTAGCCTGTGTGAAACTGAAAATCAGAAGTAGCAGTGTATGAATCTTTCTTCTACAGAGCTGACAAGGAACACTGAGTCAAGTGTCTGGTTTTACAAAATACTGAAGGTCAGGTTTTGGCTTTCCAAATTTTCCAAAGCCAAATTTTAATTCAAGGTGGTGTGATTCTAGGTCCTATTTTATCTAAACCATCAACGTCCAGGGGTTTATTTGCAAGCACAGATGCTTTTGGACAAGTTCTGGTTTTGATCAATTTCTAAGTGAAATCTGTGTGAAATTGAAATCAAATCAAAGGCATTTACACTGAACTACATTTTGCAGTTTTACCTCATCTTCCTCACCTGATGGAAAACCTGTGCAAAACCCCAAGTCTGAGAAACCACAGTAAAAAGTTTGGAAACAACTCCATTCTGAGTAGCTTTGCAAACAAAGTCCTGGTGATAGTGAAACACAATGTGCTTGTCCTTTCAAAGTCTTTCCCACTTCCTGATAGTTGAGGAAGCCCATGTCATTCACATAATTTGTGGTCTCATCTGGCAAAGAGTTGTGGCATCTGTGTTTAAAGCTCTCAGCAGCCACTGTGCTGCTCGCAATGCTCATTGAACTTCACAGGTGCTTCAGATTTACTATTTCTCCTTCCAGCATTATTGACCAATCACTTACCATGTGCATCAAAGGCATGTGTAAACAAGCTCATGATTAGACTGGTAGGAGTCCCATTTGCTCCCCCACATCCCACCCCTTTTTTTTTTAGAGAATTTAGACATGGGTATAATAGCATAAACCAGAAATAATTCATACTTAAAATTATACCATATTACACATTATTTCACAGGAGAAGAGGTCTTTCTATTAGTTGCAATAATTTATATACTTAATAAGTTAGCTTTATTATCCTTGTTCATAACATATTGTTTTGCTGATTTGAGCAGTGGTCATGATATCAGATTGTAAACAATAAGAATACAAATAACAAAAAAAAAAAATCCCCATTAATAATAGGTCTCTCTAGGACTGCTGCCCAGGAGAATTTATAAAGATAGACTGAAGAATATTCAGTAGGGGATTTGAATTGACCTAGTAATGTTGTTACTGGAACAACAATAATAACCAGTTCATGTGAAAATCCTTGAAGGGAGTTGTTCTAACTTACTTCAGGTGATGACACTACAGACGCTGCCACTTAAGCGCAAATACTAACAAAGACATAGTTGGGGATGAGAGGGGAAAATCAGAGTATAGACGCACAAAAATGTAGCCTACCATCTGGCACAGATGTCATTTACGGCTGCTCATGAATCAGGAACCAGTTAAATTTAACCTGGTGCAATGCTAGATAATAAAGATAAATATTCTTAAGGATTTAAAACTTGATAATACGTGATTGATCATTTTTTTAAATGTGCGACAATGGAAAAAAAAATGTGGTAAAAATGTGGTCAAATTGATTAGGTATGTCTCTTAAATTCATGAATGTCCTGATCTTTAATTATGGTGTATTAGCTGCTATCAGACAGTTCAGAATGAAAAAACACTGGGTTTGTTTTTTTCCCCAAAACAAAGATAGCAGTTATTTTTTACTGAAAAATGATAAAATATTAATTGCAACATAGATGCAATTTTTGGAGGCAATCATTTGAGAAGAGAGACTAATTTTCTGAAGAAGTTTAGCTGATATGCTACTAAATTATTTTAGAATATAATAGATGTATCCAATATATATATAGAGAGAGAGAGAGAAAGAGAGAGAGAGAGAGAGAGCGAGCATACATAGTTCTGCATACTGCACCATGCTGTTCTTATGGTAATATTTTGAGTAACAAAGAGGTATAATGTTTATGTTATGTTTATAACAGTCAGTAGTAATGCTGTTTAGATTTAAATGTCCTCTGTGCAGCTATTTCCTTATAAAAGCAAAGCCTTTAATACGTGA
>NW_017729022.1:166508944-166511444 GCF_001723915.1 Gavialis gangeticus | reverse complement strand
AGTGTCTCGACCTGAGTCAAAGCCACATGGCAATCATTTTCCATAGCTGAAAGATCTTAAAATTGAAATGTTTGGAAGTTGCTTTTCCATTGGCTCTGACCCATTGTTCTCAACAGCCCACTTACTTTAATTTCCAGCTGTCCTAATAGAGACAGAAATGTCAGTTTCCTGCCTCCTGCTGTTTTACCAAATTCATCTGTGTACAAAATCATCAGTGCCTTTTCCAACAATCCTGTAGAATTCAATAGAGAATTATAATTCCTGTATAAATGTTTATATACCAACCTACATAATTACATAGCAGAGATATTAATTTTCTGTTAAATTATTTAAGGTTTGCTTAAATATTCTATAGGCATTATACAAATTTCTGTTGTGTTATATTGGGGGATTTTTTACAATCAGTTTTAGGTTTATGTCTGTTTATGTCCCAAGATCTTCTTTTTCACTTATTTAGAAATGAAAGAGACTATCTTCTTACAGTGCATAAAAGCTCAATCCCCTTACATCTCTTCTCTTGTTAGAGTCCAAGGCCTTAACACAATATTTAGTCAGCATTCCATAGCACACTGGGTTGCCATGAGATCCTTTTAAGGGTGTTATACAATATTATCACCATTAGGTGTGCAAACACTTGCACATAATTCACAAAATAAGCCTAGAGATTTCAAATAAGAATCCGTAGTATCAAAAACATTCTGATCCCCTGTAACATTTTTAGGGGGTGCCTTGCAAAATTGAGAATGACTGCATTGACCAAAAACCGGTCATTTGCTGATGTTTCTTGGCCAGGTATCTGGTTATTTGTGGTTATTATCTGGATTAAGAGAAAACAAAAACAGCTAGAGCCAGTATTGTATGTTTTCTGGGTATAGTGCAGTACACTGATTTGGCTTGTGGATGTGAGTTCAACAGAGACTGGGTAAAAATTAGGTTCCTAAATCTCTCCAGTTGTCTAGCTCTGTGTCTGCTTTCTCCTAAGTTTAATAGAATGCTTTATGCGTCTTTATTTAGTAGTTTCTCCATTTCAAGACTAGCTTCAAAGTTGGAGTGAACTACATCCATCTGTGTTTATCTAAAAGGATGGATGATTGTAATTGGTTCCAATGGAAAGGAATTGGGAAATAAAATAAAGATGGGAGGTACCCTTCTAGCTGGAGAGGTGTTGGCCATCCATATACCCCATGTCATTATTTAATGAAACTTGTGGGAGGAATAAAATCATGCAACTACAAGAGAGTTCTTTTTTTTTTTTGTAAACATAAGGATCCTATGCTGCTGTATCAACAGAGGAAGTTGGTTCTCCAGTGCTGCTTCCTCCCCTGTAGGGAAAGAAAAAAAAAATCTGACTAAATGATGCAGTAGTGTGTAGTGGCAACACAGACTTCCAGATGTTTGATGGGAATGACAGCCCCCGAGTCTGGAATCCTTAAGTGTGTGCATGCATGCCACTCTTTACAATTCAGAATTAGCTAGCAGCAGAATCAGAGAGTGAAAATGTCAGGCAAGACAGTGTTCATTGCAAGTATCATATTTCAGGCCGGAGGACCAGCAGAGTGAGGAAGAGGAATATTGAAACAATTGATGAAGTAAAGAAATTGAGGTCCTGTAAATGGAACAAGTCTGGAAAATGTAGAAGTGATCATCACCCTTCCTTCATGTCCCATGGCTTGATGTAAGCTAGTACGGAAATAGCCCAACTGATGTAAGCATCATGCTTCCCCACAACTACTTGTGTTCTCTTTAGGAGCCCTCCAAACTCTCTGTAGTTGACTCTGATTGCCTCTTTCTCCTGACAGGCCCTTTGCTACCTGTGGCTCTGTACCTGGGATGCTGGCACCCACAGCTGCAATGTGAGCAAATGCCCACCACCAGCCCCTCACCATCAAGGCGATGACAGAGCCATCCCCCTGAACAGGCGCAGTGTACATGGCATCTGTACACCTCTCCATGCCTCTCCCATCACCAAATTCCCAAGTGCCACATGGCCAGATTGGGGCCAGGCTATGTCCCTTTCCCCCAAGGGGCTAGGTTGGAGCCCACATGGCTGGAGAGGCCAGGCCACACCTCTTACCCCCATGCAGCTGGATCAGGGCTGCATCAGGCACCTTCCCCCTATGTAGCTGGATCAGGACTGGCCCGTGCCCTCCTCCCCTGCACTGCTGGGTTAGCCAGACTGCCCCCTCCCCCCACCAGATAGGTCCCACTTTGCCTGCTCTGCCTGCTGGATTTCGTTTACCAGCCAGATCCGGCTGGTGGTCAGACCAGGCACCGCCCATCCAGCCCATGGAGCAAAAAGGTTGAGCACTGCTGGTTTAAACTAAGCTGCTAAATTTCCACTAGTTCATCTGAATGTTTGCACACAACCTAAGTTACTCTCCAGTCTTCTCCCCCAGTTCTCTTTGACAACCCCTCTTAAGCTTTCTCTGTTCTTTTCATAGAATCATAGAAGTACGGTAGGAAGGGACCTTGTAGATCTTCAAGTCTGACCCCCTGCCTG
>NW_017729022.1:166508648-166508933 GCF_001723915.1 Gavialis gangeticus | reverse complement strand
GAGGTCCTGTATCTCAGCTAGGAACCTCCTGGAACGGTCTGTCTTGGCTGACTGTTCCTCCCAGCAGATGTCCGCGTGATTAAAATCACCCATGACAACCAGATCCCTTGCCTTAAGTTCCTCTGCAAGCTGACCTGAAAATTCCCGGTCCAGCTCCTCCCCTTGGTTGGGGGGTCTGTAGTAGACCCGCACCATCAAATCGCTCTCCCCATGGCCCCCTTGAATCTTAACCCAGAGCACTTCAGCCTGCCCTTCCTCTGACCCCATTCTGCTGGCAGAGGATGT
>NW_017729022.1:166477298-166508584 GCF_001723915.1 Gavialis gangeticus | reverse complement strand
TGTAGTGCTCCTTGACATAGAGTGCCACACCCCCACCTTTCCTTCCTTCTCTATCCCACCTGTAAAGCCTATAGCCCCTAATGCTAACTGCCCAGTCATGGGATGAATCCCACCACGTTTCTGTTAGCCCTATGACATCTGGGTTTGAACTAGCTATTCTGAGGGCAAGTTCCTCTTGTTTATTCCCCATACTGTGAGCATTGGTATATAGGCATTTAAGGCCTTGCAAGACTGTGTGTGCCACCCCCCATTTAGGGAGACTGTCTGGACCCCCGTTTCTTACCTTAGCACCCCTTGCCTTTGTCACCTGTGTTGCTTGGATGGTGTCTCCTCGTCTTCCTGCGGTCCCCTCCCCCAGCGAGGCTAGTTTAAAACTCGCCATACAAGATCAGCCAACCTGGAAGAGAAGACACGCTTGCCTTTAGGAGAGAGATGAAGCCCATCCCACCCCAGCAAGTCCCCCGCCCGAAAGCATGGGTCATTATCAAGGAACCCAAAGCCTGCCTGGCAGCACCAGCTGTGTAAGCACTGGTTGACCCCACCAATGCAGGCCTCGTGTCGCCGTCCTCACCTACTCACCGGAAGAAGAGAGGAAAATACCACCTGCTCCCCTGTCTCCTTCAGCTTGTCTCCCAGAGCCTTGAAATCCTTCATAATGCGGTCAGGGTTGCCCCTGGCTGCGTCGTTCGTACCCATGTGGACGACAACCATGGGGTACTGGTCTGCAGGTCAGATGTAGGCCGGGATCCTGTCCGTGATGTCCCTGACCCGAGCCCCAGGCATGAATCAGACCTTTCTTTGTCTTTCAACATTTGTGTCTCTCTCGCACACAAATACACTGAAAATTGCAGAACTAAGGAGTGCTTTGCCAACTACCATACAGATTACTTTGCATACATGATGTACCACTTTCCGTCACCCTTTGTCTGACTTGGCTACTTAGAGTGTACAAATAAATAATAACAATGATGTCAATCTGTTCTCCTTCCTTCTCCCTGCCCTCTGAAAATGTTACATTTCCATTTAATTGACTCAATACCCATCACTGGCAGCAAACTATGAAGATAAGTAGGGCTAATCAGTAGCTTCCTTGCTGACTAACACTGATTTTTTCCAAGCTTAAGAGTTAGTCATCTGTAGTAACACTGTTTCTGCCCTATAGTTAACCCACTCACAGTTGTTTCCATATTCTTGCACCTCTTCTTTATTCTGTCTTTTAAAAAAGCTTTTTTTAATGAGGATCATTTAACAAGGGTATCAGCTTCCACTGGAGGAAATATGCTTATATTAATGCATTTCTATTCAGGCATTCTTCCTGCAATATAAAAGTCCAGCTTTAAAGAATATTACATCCATATTACTGACAATGCTATACTGACACTTGTGACTAAATGACTTAAATTTAAAATATTTTGTTAACAAATTCTGATATGTAAGCATTCTATTTCTTTCAAAAAACATTTTTCTCCAATATTTGATAGTACTGGTTCAACTAGAATAGAAGTTTCTCAATTATTTTAGTGCAATGGACTCTATACTCTCTTTGCAAAGGATGGATATTTTCTTAACAAACCTATACCTCTGCAAAGAATAGGTATTTTAGAATATATTCTGTTTTGTTTGAATGGAATCATTTAATGTTATGTGTGCTATGTATTGCTACAATTACAGGTAATTCATTGTACCATTCACCTCTGGGATCTATGCTATAATATAGCTTTTGACTAAAGTAGCAGAATATCTCTCTGATCATCATTATTCTTATTATAAAACATGTACCATCTGAATCTGCATTGAGACTGATAAGAAGGTTTATGATTCAGAGAACTGCCTTTATTACAAAGCCATCATTTACAATAAACATGATGGACCAAATCCATCCCTACTGCAATTCCATTGACCTTTGCCTAATTACACCAAGGATGAATTTGTCCAGTCACATTTGTCACAAGAAATATTTTGTAGTAGCAGTAGCACAGATGAACTAGGCTAGTCAGCTCTGAAGTCCCATCTAGAGCATATAAGTTGCCTCAGCCATTACCCCAGGCTCCTACCTCACCTTAGGCTGAATAGAATGATAAGGTCCAACTTGTCAGGACTTATTACTTATTCACAAAACCATCACACCTTTGACACATCTGTCAGTTTTTATAGAAAAAATGAATGAGCAAGGATGCCAAAGTTTCCTTTCAGCTCACTGACGGGTAGTCCTTTTTACCACATCCTAAAGGCTTTCATGTCAGGGCTTGGTTACAATGACAGAGCAGTGTGAGGGACCTATCATTTTGCCTGTCCATACTGGACTTAGCTTCTGGATACATTATGCTCCAGCCCTTGTATTTAAGAGAACGATATTTTTCCCTCTTTTTATTTTTTTTATTACAGAATATAGTACTGCATATATACGATTACTGTCAATTATTATCCACACAGCAGGCAGGGTTAATTTGCACCTTTACAGAGTAACTACATCAGAGATGTATAGCATGAGCCTTTTATTATTCAAATGTATGCTATCCAAGTTTACATTAGAGCTAGGGCTTAAGTTAAGAAGTTGCTTTTTTTCTGAACCGCGTT
This sequence comes from Gavialis gangeticus, assembly GCF_001723915.1. Classification (NCBI taxonomy): domain Eukaryota; kingdom Metazoa; phylum Chordata; order Crocodylia; family Gavialidae; genus Gavialis; species Gavialis gangeticus. Next base: position 166,506,007 of record NW_017729022.1, on the reverse strand, counting down.
TAATAATATCCTAACTCAGACTCCAGAGATGATTGTTTTTATATGAGCAAACAGCAACATATTTAGTCCAAGAATGCAAAACAAAAATTTTGTGGGGGAGAAGTCAGGAGAATCACAGAATAAAGTGATTTTCTTTCTAATGAGCTTATGGTCAAATCTGTAATTTAAACTTGATGGTATTGTTAAAAATTGACTAGATTAATGTGAAAGTCACTAGAGTCTTCAAGAAACATTATGTCCAATGCTGTATATCTGTAATGGTTACAGAGTAGAAGTGATTTGGATAATCGTGGTTGATTTATGCAAGTTCTATATAGTAACAGACTGGATTTAATCCAACAACTGGTCTTTGTGTTTATCCACTTTAAATCCTGGTCAGATCAAGTTCACTCTCCTTTTCAGCATCCACTCTCTGCCTCTGTGACACAGGATACTGGGCAAGGTGGACCACATCTGACCCAGTGTATGGCAGCTCTTATGTTCTTCGTTATTTCAATGTTAAAGTTCTGTGTCATAATATAAAAGAAATACATAACAGTATTATAGTAGCATTGGAGCAATGTTGTAGCTGTGATAGTCCAGGAATTCTGTGAGACGCAAGGATTTTTGTGGATGATATCTTTTATTGGACTAAGTACACGGTTGAGATAAAGATGAAGGAAGTCTTGCATTCAGAAACTTGTCTAACTGTATCCCAGCCATGCAGTTGGTCCAATAAAAGTTATCATCCACAAAAATCCTTGCCTCTTGCATAAAAAGAATATACTAAGTGGCAAATTATTTTTCCAGTTCCTGCACCAGCTAATAGTCTTGTTTTCTAAAAATATAATAACCAAAAATGCTGCTGTAAAATGCTTTAAAAGTGAGACATAAGAACTCATGTAAAAAAAATTATTCAGCGCCGTTGTGCACAGAACTGTGGTTTAAGGTTTTCTTTGGAGCTTTGCTAATGCCTAATCTGTTAAGATTAAGTTATGAATGCATCCATTGAGTATTCCTATACCTGCAGTGAATTTGTCAACCCTGGTGAACACACCTGGCTTTTCCATGCTGTGCTACACAGGGTTTTGTGCTGGTTTTTTTTAACTAACAGTACAGACCTCAAGGGAGTCATACTTTGAATGATGGTTCTGTCCCTTCGCTTTAAAGAAAATGCCTGCAAATATTGATAGACTTTTAAATATCCTTTTATTTTTCTTACTTAGTATTCCACAATATGGGTAATATAATATTCAAATATGCCACAGGACTTTTTCTATGGAGTTGTTTCTACTATCATTTTTTAACCTGTGGTGAAAAAGCTAAGTGTCTAGGCTTACTAACATAGATCTAATGAAATTCGTCTTCCTTTGATATCTGTTAGTCTCTTTATTTTTACCTCTTTATTATTAGGATTTTGAAATCATTATTAATAATGATTTCAAAACTCTTTTCAGTGATATATTAGGAAATTGAGCCAGTCCTGAATATGGAAACTGAACAATCTGATACATGAAACAATTTAGACTGAGCCCCCTAACAGCATTTCCTAATGCTTGCATGTGTCTGTTGAGTATCATGGATGTATGTGGTAGCCGTATTGGTCTGAGACAAAAAGAAATGCAAAAATCGAGAACTCTTTGTTCCAAAATGATACCTTTTATTAGACCAACTGAGAAATTTAAAAAAAAAATCTTTTTCTGCAAGCTTTCGGTCTCATGTGCCCTTCATCAGGCTCAGGCAAAGTTCAAGATGGCAAAAAGTCCCCATATGTAGGAGGAAGCAGAAGCTGGAAAACTGCCCCTCTGGGTCCATGTGTCTAATTGTGAGCTTGCTCTTTGTGTAGATCAAGCGGGATATCTTCCCTGGTGGTGTCAGATGGCAGGCAGGGCAGTGTAGAAATCTTTCTTGTTGTTCAGCAATGATGAAGGGCGCATGAGCCCAAAAGCTTGCAGAAAAAGATCTTTTTGCTATTTCTCAGTTTGTCTAATAAAAGGTATGATTTTGGAACCAAGAGTTCTAGATTTTTGCATCTTTGTTGAGTATCACGGCTGTTCAATTCAAACTAAATGTGCTCATTAGTCACATATACGCTGATGTAGTTCCATTGCAGCTTAAGGTTATGGCTGGGCACCCAGGGCACAGGGGCAGCATTGACTTTTGGTTGCCACCATGATTGTGACTGCAATCATGCAGCTGCTGGTAACAGACCCTTTTTTTTTTGCCCCCCTCAAGTCAGTGCCTGGACAGTTATTCCATTCACTCCAGCCTACTTACTCCACTACTACAACTTTCATTGAAGTGAGTCAGCATCTTGCTTGTTATATGTGTGTCTGGGTGCCAGTGTGTGTTGCATATGTAAAAAAAAAAATGTACTTCAGCTAGAAAACTGCTAGTTCTATTTATATAAATAAATATAGGCAATATGGTGATCTTTTACTTTCCACATCTTACATAAAAAAGGATACAAAAATCAAATGACCCTGAAATATACCAAAACACAGTAATCCATGGACAGAATCATCAGATGTCCAGCAAGGAATTTAGACCACCCAAAATTATGTCTAAATCAGTGATTTTCAAATTACATTTCTATTTGTTAATCCAGATCTCTGGGCTGTTGTTACGATCACCCAGTGCTCAGGGAGCACCCCAAGAACATTTTTGTTTGGTTTTGTTCTGGAAACTCTCCTCACCGAGCTAGCTTTTCCAGCCTTATCCAATGGTTCATATATTCTTTCAGCAGATCTATAAATATGCCCAGAGACATAGCTGAGCAGGTCCACCTCTTGGGCAACCATGCAATGGCTACTACAGTACCGATTGCAACAATGCAATCACCAGCCACTAAGGTCATATTTTTGCGCCCCTCCACAAAGGCAGCACCCAGGGTGGCTGTCCCAACCACTGCCCCTTCATTATGCTATGGGTACACCCAATACTGGCTGAGGGACTGATCTAGTTCCCACTGAAGTCAAAACGATAGGCCCCCCATTGACTTAGGTTCTGATCCAACTGCCATCAAAGTGACGATCAACAGATATCTTCTGGATGTTTAATAAGTGTATCAGCTCACAGACATAAATTGTCACCAATGCAGAATGCTTTAAACAAGCATAAAGTAATGATATTCTTTTGAAAAGAGGACAGTAATAGAAAAAGAGCATTTACTCATCATGATATTAGCAGCACAAAATGGCACAGGACTGCATGACTAGGGCTCCATTCTACAAAGCACTTAAGTATATGCTTAAAGTTAAGCATGTATTCAAGTGTTTTGCTGAAAAGGGGTGAGATCATTCACATACTTAAAGTTAAATGCATGCCTAAGTGCTTTGCTGACTCTGGGCCCACATGCATAAACCATTAAACAATCACTTTCAGAAAAAAAGATGGGAAGCTGTTATACAATTTTTAGACCTACATCTCCCGCCTCTCTCCCCCTCTCATTCTTGTTAGCTCAAGGAAGAGGTTTTTAAAGCTCCAGTTCACCAAAAATGATAATGCTCATTGCTACTCAATTGTAATTCAAATTGCTCCATGCAGCCCCAAGCATGTGTTCAAACATATAATCAACCAAACAGGAGACTTGCATCTTGCCAGTTGGAATACTGTAGGTCACAGATGCTACACGTTTTTTTTTTCAGAGCGTAAATAAAGACAGAAAGAAAGATTGATAAAAGCTGGCCTTTGCTGTCCATTTCTGGTGTTCTGTTCCTGTGGTTTGGGTTATGCTTTGTATCTGTGAGGGTTCTTTTTTTTTTGCCTTTCTAGCATGGTCAGAGAAGCAGTACTCATCACCTGGAGTGAAGGCTGACAGGAATGAACACAGGCAGGAAGCAGCGTGACACACACATTGTCATGCATGACTGACCAGCAGCCATCAACAGCAATTAAACATTGAGAGCTCTGGATCTTTTTGGACAGGTTCAAGTTTCCTGGCACTGCTGTGATTAGATGTTTTGCACTGTTTCCCTGTAGTCAGTATATGACACATTTCCTTTTGCTTGCTCTTTTCTGATATTTATTTCTACGCCATCCCAGTATTGCAGCAGTCTCATAGCAAAATGTAGCACTTAAAATGGGTTCATTTTGAGTTAGATTGAGGTGGATTAAAAACCAAAGAGAAAAAATGTTAAGAATATTCTTTCAGAAATCAGTATTGAAATATAGTGTGTTGAAACCTTTTGATAAACCTTAATTATATATAAGATTCGCCAAGAGAAAATTCTGTGACTAGCAGGGGCCACTGAAGACCAGCATAAAGCACTGGATTTGGCTAAGTGACTGTAATTTGATTACAGTTTAAGACCAGCAAAATGCTCTAAAAGCAACAGTGAAGTAAATGAAGGCTACAGTCACTGCCCACTGTCACAAGCCTACCTCTTTTGAGATGCAGAGCAGCCTAACTATCAAGGCCCAAGCAGAGCCCCACAATTTTAATCTGAGGTAAAGTCTGTGGTCCAGCACAAACTACTCCAGATGGTGGAGAAAGCTTGACTCTAACTCCCTATAGCACAGAAGTCTGTCTGGTGCCTTGTTTCATATAGTCATAGATTTTGAGGCCACAGGAGACCATTAAGTTATCTAAACTTATTCCTGTATATCACAGGCCACTATGTTTCATCCAGTTTCCCCTGGAGTTGAACCCCATAATAGGTGTTTTAAGAGGGCATACTATGTGTTCATTTGAATATCCCAATCTCTGCATGGAGGTGGGAGGCTCTACCAGCTTGAAAATATAATAGTAAACTAGCAGCTGCTTCCAGTTTTCTTTCTAGAGAACTCTTCCTTCCCCTGCCCACTTCAGCCTAAAAGGCATCACACCCACCGAGTATGGTCTGAATATTTAATAAACCATAAAATCACTGGTGACGCGTAGGTGATGCATGGGGGTGCATCCCCTGAGAGCGCTGTTGCACCCCCTGATAGGCCACGCTTCCCACTTTGGCAACAGGAAGGTGGGGCAGGCAGGAGCGCCTGTGCCCCGGGCACCATGGGTTCAAGAGTGCCAGATGAAGCGCCATCCCTCCCCCCCTCAGTCAGCGAGATTGGCTGCAAGGGGACCCCCACACTGGTCACTGCCTGGTCACCGGGGGGGGGCACATGCCCCCCCCAACTAAGGTGGCACCAGTCGCTCATGCATAAAATAATCAAAACACTGGACCTGGACTTCTTTTTGAAAAGAAAGAGTAGGTCAGAAAGCTACTGAGATACAGTCATTTCATTTTAAATGGACTACTCTCACTGTACCACAAACTATTCACATCACAACAACCTGAGAGCCTAGCACATGCCCCAAGCATTTACTACAGCTACTGTGCTAGAAAGCAACTCAAGAAGCGAAGCCTCCACCCTGTTGCTCTCAGGAACAGTATTTAGAGGACAAACAAGTTTTCAGTCTCATCACCACTGCCTTTCTTTACCAACCCAGAGACTGAAAAATTAAATGACTTGTCCAGGGTCATAGAGTAAATGAGGACTAGAAGCCAGCAATTCTGGGAAACTAATGCAGGCAGCATTTAAAGACCTGGCTTATAGGCATCATGGGCTCCTATACATGTGCCTGGAGCCTGCTTCAATGCACTGGAAATCTAGAGTGTTGGAGCAGACTCGATTAGTCAAGTCTGTTGGAGCACAGAAACTGACATGCTCCAGCAGTCTTCTGTGTCATGTGTTTCAGCATCCCCATGCATCTCCGTGCTGAAAAAATGGCGGTGGGGCACTTTGAAATAAAACAGTGGTGACACATAGTGGGTGCACAGTTGTCCCCCCACCCAGTCATTCAAAGCACCCTGCCACCATTTTTTCAGCACAGGGATGCTGATATATGTGATGTGGGGGTGCTTTCAATTAGCATGGCTTGCTAATTAAAGTGCCCTGTGCCATGTTCCACAGTACACATAAAAATGCCCGAATGCACTGCAGGGTATAACTTGCCCTCCTGGACCAATTCTGAGTCCCAGTATTCCTGGTTTTGGCTGGTGCTCTTGTACTTGCTATAATGGTGCTTCTGCATTTCCATTCAGCTGGAAATCACAATGTAGTTATAGAATTATAGAAAAGTAGGGCTAGAAGGGACAATTAGAGGTCATCTAGTCTAGTGGTTCTCATCCTTTTTTGTACCAGGACCCATCAGTAAACATTGATGGCCAGTAAAAAGTTTAAGTAGAAAAGAACCCCCTGGCCCTGCCTGTGCCCCTCACTCCCAACCCACTGCCCCCTGCCTCCAGGCCCCAAGTGTATGGGGTAGCAATGGGGGGAAGATGGGGCACATGTCTCCCCAGATTTGTGCATCCATACCAACCATGGGGCTGCAGCCTGGCTGGACTGGCATGGGCAGGAGCCACCTCCATGGCCCAGCAAGTGAGACCCAGCATGGGAGGGTGGAGCAGGGTTGCGAGACTTGTTGCTGGCAGAACCTCCATGCCAGCCATGCTGGCAGTAGTGTGAAAAGCAATGGACAGGGGAGGAGAGGCCATGCTTCCCTCATCTACTCCTACCACCAGCCTCCCACGCACTGGGCCATGTCTCTACCCTGCCACCATGGCCCAACTGCCACTGCCCTCAAGCCACCTGTGTTGCCCTCACCCCACCTGCTTTCTGGTGTACAGCTGTAGCCTGAGGGGAGTGGTGGCAGCAGCAGCTGGGCCATGGTGATGGGGTAGAGACATGGCCTAGCACACAAGCAGTTATCAGCTGGAGGAGGTTAGAGCCGCTTGTCCTCTCCTCCCCCCCATCTGTTACTCCATGCACTGCTGGTGGCTTGGCTGCCATTGGGGTCACAGTGACAGCCTACCATGCTGGGTCCTACCTATTTGGCCATGGATGTGGCTTCTACCTGTGCTGGTCTGGCCAGGGTGCAGCCCCATGCCCACTGTGGGTGCACAAATCTGGAGAGGCATGTGCCCCACCATGTCCCCCTGATGCATCACCTGTGTCCCCCTGACACCTTGTCTATGCCCCCCCATCCTACCCCATAGACTTACCTCCAGGGAGCTACAGCAGCTGCTTTCCATGCTGCCTGGCTGCCACATTCATGGAGGGATCTCCCTCCTCCCGCTCCCACCAATCTCAAGCAGCTGTTTTCAGGCTGGAACTCTACCAGCCTACAAAGGGAAACCTTTAGTTTCCCAAGTTTTTCTCCATAAAGGATTTCCGTGATTTTCCGCATTTTTGTGTGATTGTTCATCACCCTTTCATATATTCTTGCAACCCAGTTTTGGGTTACAACCCACAGGTTGAGAAATGCTGATTTAGTCCAACTCCTCACCAGAGGCGGGATCATCCCTATCCAAACCATCTAATCCAAATCCACTGTATAACCAGTTAGTAAAACTACACAGTCAACCCTGACACAACCACAAAACATGGCACTCTAACCTGTCACAGGTAAAACTGAGCACAACGGCAGCTGTTAATGCTGTTTTAATACTCTCAAGATATCCAGAGAAGATGGCCACACTCCCTGCTAAAAGGCAAAACCCCACATTATGTGCAAATCTAACCATGGATTTGTACCAATCAGATCAATAATAAATAAACCTTAGAAGAACCATGTGGACTGAAGAGTTGGTATTATTGCCCTTAACACAGAAGGGAAAACTGATGCGCAAAGATTAAATGACTTGTCCAGGGTCACAGAGTAAATGAGGACTAGAAGCCAGCACTTCTCCTACACTATCATCACTAGAGTATGGCCCCACCTCTTTGTGCATCATATTTTATCTTTTACCTGAGTCCATCATATTGCCTCTGCTTTTTAAGAGCTTACACAAGTGCAGATAGCCTGTCAGGGAGGTGATCTAACTCATGGCACTTTACACAAGTGCCTGTTGGGTGGGGAGGGCTCAGAGTCTGCCTGCACCAGCCTTGGAGAGTTGGGGCGGGGGGGGGTTACTGCAAGCAGCCATCCAGGAGGCTCCTGGACTACCCCTCTCCCTAGTCCCCCTCCCCACCAGCTGTTAACTATCAGCAGTGGCTGGCGGAAGGGAGGAGGGATGGAGCTCCCCTACCCCCAGCAACCACTGCTGGGGCCTTGGGGAGAGCTGGGCGCATGAAGCAGGGGTTCTTTGCTCCCCCACCCCACCCCCATGCCGTGCACAAGCATCTTGACAGTGGCAGAGGCTGCTGCACCTGGAGCTGGGGTGGGGGTGGAGGGGGAAATGGAGCACCCCAACTGAGTCTCAGCTCAGTTCCCCCCCAAGAGCCCAGCAGTGGTAGCTGGGCCGGGCCTATGAGACAGGGGGATCCATTTCCCCCCACCCCAGCTCCTAGCACAGCAACCTCTGCTGCTGTCAAGATGCTTGAGGAAGATACTCGCATGGAGGAGGGGAAGAGAGCAACCCCTGCCTCATGGGCCAGCCCAACTTCCTCCAAGACCCCAGCAGGGGGGGCACATGCAGCTGGGGGGCTCACTTTCCCCACCCTCCCTCCTCCCTCCTGCATAGGGATGAGACTCAGTCTCCTCTCTGTGACAGCCCTGGGGGCAGGGCTGGGCTGGTGTTCACCCTTGTGAGCACCAGTCCAGCCCCGCAAAGCTGTGGAATCAAAATTAACCCTTGCAGGGAACTTGTACACAGGTTCCCTAAGGTGCCTCATCTGATACTTCATCAGATGAGGGTTAAATTTTCATGCGATCGGCCATTTTTAAAGTGCGCTTAAGCCATGAACATTTGTTACATTATGGCTGTAGAGTATTTTCAGGGGCCTCCTCTTGTGAAAAATGTAACTTCTGGAAGTGTCCTAAGGCTCAGAGGTATTTCACCTTTCTCCTTCTAGTACATCTACAGATACTAATAAAAGAAGAATGCCTGATGATTGTTAGACATTTCTTGAAATGACACTGCCTCTGTAACCGACACAATTAGACATGCTAGGAATCTAAGCTTGTGGAGGCAACTCTGTTCAGAAATCTGGGAGTTTGTAATTGGACTTTGGTGCGATGGCCCGAAAATACAATTATCATCTGAACAATGAAGTTTTAGATTTCCAGTATGGACATAGTTAGGCACAATTCCTTTTAAACAACATTTTATAGCTTAAATGAAGCTAAGAAGGTGAAACTTAGGACTAACCCTACACTGATGAGACAGAACCTACAATGGTAAATCCATTACCACAATTACCAAACTTGCTGTATTAGAGGTGAACTATATCAGAAGAGTTTTCTCTAAGCACTGCAGCAAAAATAAGTAATAAAAACACAGCAAACCAGCAAATTAAAAAATTACTGCTGTATATGTCAACTGATAGCTGCTGCCATTGATAAAACATTGTCCTTTATTATAGTCATTAGGGTGATATTTTTAATAGTAATTAAAATTTCTTAATACAGTAGTGAAAATTCTAGCTATTGCCTGGCAAAAAGGAAGATATTTTGAACTGTGTAACATGGGAATATTTGCCATTGTGCAACAGGGTATTAACAAATAGCTGTTAGACAAAGATGACAGATTATGCTTTTAAACAGCACTCAGGAAAAGCAACAGAACAGAAGCATTTGAATTTTTCTGGGCAGAGACTGAGATTAACTGGCTTAACTTGGAACTGAAGTCTTATCACTTATAAAGTTCAGATACATATCAATGGCTCATCTTTGATGTCTGCTTGGTGTTGAGGGGTGTCCCTCATGCAGTCCCAGAGTTTAAGGGCCATGAAGTTAAACTGACCGGCTCCCCCACCCTAGGAACTTGTGAGATGACAACCTGGAACACAGAAGTAACATAGAAACATGGCTATTCATCAGGAGAGTCTTTGCAAAAAAAAAATATTGAAGCTACATAGCAAGATGCATATATTCTTATTAGTTTAGAAAAATAATATAACAATACAAGAACTGGGATCTCTAATCTATTTACATTAGATTTGCACTTTTAAGGTGCAGACAGAAGTAACAGTTTTTACCCAGTCTGGCCACAGTTACAGCCATGACCAAATACAAGTGCATGTCTGAAGACAGCTTCAAAAATGGCTAATCAGGTGACAATTTGAACCCTCACTGCACAAGGGGTTAAATGAAGACATTTCAAAACAGAGTGTCTTCCATAACTTCTATCTGCACTCTCTCTCAGCCTTGAGCTGTTTTCAGAATGGGAAGGAAGAAAGGGAGCTGAGGAAGGTCAGTCTGGGGTTTTTTCAGCCTCTGGTGGAGGGTGGGACGGCTGGATTGGAGCACCCTCCCATGTTGGAGCACCCCCCAGAATTGGAGCAGTCCCCTCAGAGGAGACTCCAATTCACACACTCCACCCTCCAGCACTGTCTGGGGAAACCCTAGAACAAACTCCTTCTCTTCCCTTTCTCCACTCTCATTCTGAAACAGATGGACTGGGAGAGAGGAGGAACTGTTGCTAGGAAAAACTGGCTGCAAGCTCCCAGCCAGCAGCTAGATTCCCTTCTCCCCTACAACCAACAGTGAACTTCTGTTTGGTCTGGTGAATTGTTGTGACTCAGAGCACTTCCTGCAAAGCCTTCTCAGTTACAGCAGGGAGCTGTACTTCTGTCTGCACCCTTAGGGTAGGATTTACAAGAATAGAGTGGACTTATTCAGCAACCTTTTGTGACAGTGGTGTTTTCCCCCTGCTGACAAAAGAAGTGCTGTTCACGTGAGGGTTTTGGGAGAGACATAAGGCTACACAATTGACTCAATGAGGAAATTTTAAAAAGCATTCCAGCAAACACAAAGTTACAGTGAAAGTAGCTCATATTTCTATATGTTTTAAACTATGGGACAGTATAAAAGAAAAAGAAGAAGAGGACGTGGCATTGCAAAGGTAAAGGAGATTTAGACAATCAAGATGTGATGATATCTAAGAGGCAATTTGGCCAAGGCATTGGAGTACAGTATACCAGAAGTGATATACATGATCTGGAGCTCCCCTTCACGCTCTTTTTTTGCCTCCACCTGGCAAAGGTGTTCCTTCAATTAGTTACTAGGGGTGTGCAAAGTGGGCCCTATTTGATTCGGATTTGGCATGAATCAGTAACAGTGATTCGATTCGTTGATTTGGATTACTGTCCCTGATTCAATTTGTCTGAATCCAAATCTGAAGATTCAATGCTGATTCAGAGAATCAGTGTTTTGGACATAGACACAGCTTTAAAAGATTTTTCTACATACCTTGAGGTAGCAGGTGTGGCTCGTGATTGCTACGATGCTGGGGTGCATGAAGTGTCCCACAGGAGTTCGGGGGAGCCCTCCACGTACTTGGCAGCAAACCCAGAAGTGAACTGGAAGTACTTCTGGTCCACTTCAGGGTCTTCCAGGGAGCGCACCAGTCACCAAGCCAGGGGGGATGCGGGGGAGCCCCCCTGCACTCTCCCCGGCAGACCTAGAACTGGGCCTGAAATGTTTCTGGTCCACTTCTGGGTCTGCTGCTGAGTGTGCTGGGGATGCCCCAATGCTCCTGTGGGACACTTCATGCACCCCAGCACTGCAGCATTCACAAGCTGCCTGCTACCTAGAGGTACATAGAAAAAACACTTAAAGCTGTGTCTATGTCCGAATCTCCAAATCTTTCCGAATCTCTCTGAATCAATTTGGAGGGTTCCGATTTGATTTGGAGAAATTAAAGGGTCCTCTGACTTGATTCGGATTTGGATATTTGGCCACCAAATCATGCTGAATCTCCATCAAACTGAAGCAGGGACTGAAGCTTCCCACAGCCCTAGTGGTTACTACCTTTCTCTCTCTAGGGGAACATGGAGGACTTGAAGAAAGGTAGAATTAGCAGCTGAGTTCAGTGATGGGTTTCCAGGAAACCACCTTTCTGCCTCTCAACCATGACCCCCCTCACAACCACCACTCACCCAAACAGAAATGGAAACTTGCTGTCCAGAAAACTCTATTAATACAGAATTAAAGTTGACTGGCTAGACTTTGTCCCTTTCTAGTATACTAAGTACAACCAGACTTAATTGAAAACAGGGAAATAGAGTGTTAAGGCACACACCTGCTCTGCCCCTACAATCTTAATTCTACTGTCTTTGAGCAATGCCTCAACATTTTAGCACTCTCACCTTTCAGATTATATGGAGCGCTGTGGAGATGCAGCACATCTTGTACATTAGAAAGAACTGTCAAACCACATCCTCACTAAGGTGAAAGTTACATTTAGGAGAGGATTAGGAACACACGTTGGCTATGGCTGCCCTATCTTCATCCACCTCCGTATTGTGCAGCGTAGCCCCTCAGAGCTGCCAGATGTCACCATTCCTTCCCTTGTCCTCAGTTGTCCTTATCTCTGCCCTGTCATGTATGGTGCCAGACTGCTACAAATCACCACAGCAACAACAGATTATTGTGCTTCCTGCTGCACAACCCACATAACTCAGCACAGAAATGAGAGCTCTGTGATTTCTTTCAGTGCAGATGCATCCCTCTTCATCTCATCATGTGAGCAGTAGAAAGTCATCTCTGTGCCAATCAGTCCAGCTGTCCTCCACAATGAAGGGCAGCTAAGAGTTTATACACGCAAATGAGAAAAACACAGTTCTGTATGACACAGCAATCTACATGAAGCGGTGCATTTACTAAGTCATACCAGGCAGCCTTGACTGAAACATATTTGCAGTATAGCTCCAGTGGCTGTTGCCAGCTCCACAAGGCAGAGTTAAGGTTGGGAGGCAGAACTGTTGTATACTTTAACTCTATTTCCTGAGTTTCTGCTGTACAAGTATATGGGCATTCAGTGTTCTGGAGGGGGTACTGCCAGTCAGTCTTATCTCTATTGATGTAGTATTGATATGGGCAGACAAAGTTCTTTGGGTAAATCCCATATCTTTTATTAGACCAACTCAAATAGTTGGAAAAATTCTTCTTTGCAAAATAGTTTTTTGTTGAGGTAGCGCATGTAAACAGATTTATGTTTGTCTACAGCAAAGAAACAAGGAACAATGCTAATAATTTCTCCAAGAGCCGTAGAGGCAGTAGATCTAACTGACTCCAAATCCCAAGATGTCTAAAGGAGAAATGAGAAAATGGCTAGAAATTAGCCTTCTCTGCTTATATCAGAGAACTTAATGGCCACCTAATATGGCCCAATTTGCAATGCAATAGGAAGGAACAAGGAGGCTGAGAACATGTACTTCTCATGTTATTCTTTAGTGCTTTTCTCAGCTTTAATAACTTTAGTACTCTTCGCAACTTTAATAACTTTTAACATTGTTTTTTGGTGTTTTCATTCTTCATTATTTTAATGGTAGAACAAAGTTATACTGAAATCACCCTGTTTGGAAATATTAGCTTCAAAATGTTTGTAGTAAAATCTTTATGCCCCCACATCTTTGGAGCATTGTAATGCAATAGTCATAGGGTCTAGACATACAGTGAAATAGTTTTGCCATCACAATCTCGCATTTAAATGGCCTCATAAGACAGTCCCTGTAGACATGCAATGAAATCCTTTTTCTCATTGTGACAGCATCACAAACTCTAATTGTTAGGCATTATTCTTGCTTTGACATTGACATGAAATCAGTACTACAAAATGCAGATCCCTAAGCAAGTTTATGTTACATTAGTACACTCTTTGGAATGACTATTTGCCTACACTCTAATTATTCTTCACCTATTGGCATCTTGGCTTTCTAAAATTTTCCTTTCCCAAATAAGCTACAATATTTTAATACTTATGGCAGCTCGCTGATCTAGATTTTTCCAGAAAAAAAATCATGACTTAAGGATGTCATTTGAAACTGTATAAAATGGTCCATGATTCTACAAATACAGATTGCATTCTGTTTTGGATTTCTGTAGGTACCCAAATAAACCCAAATAACTCAGAAGCCAAGTAAAGATGCCCAGGTTTATTTGGGACTGCATTTGTGTACTGTTTTCCAGTATTTCAAAAATAGCACCAGTGTTTCATTTATAAATCACAATAAGAGGAGACTATTATGAGGGTAACTTTTCAAAAGTGGGTTGAGCTGCCAACTTCCCTTGACATTCAATGAGCACCTTAAGTCATGTTTTAAAATAGGACTTGGGCTCCCAAAACAAGTCCTGTTTTTATAAGTTAATGAAGGCAGTCATTGAAAATCAATGACACTTGAGTATCCCAAGTTACTTAGGAGCTTTTGAAAATGTTGCCCCTAGACTTCTTTGTTTTTACCCTGAAAAATGGAGAAGATTGGTCTTGAAGATGAAAACCTCAAGTGGAAGTGAGTTCTGGTTATGCCAAGGATTTTAAAGGCAGTCACTGAACTCCAGTGCAAGCTGGTGCGTACCCAGTGTCTGAGAATGGGAAAAATGACTATTGAGGTGGTGAAAGTGCCTGTGCATATATACAGAGACAGAATGAAACACACTTTTCTGAAGCAACTACACTGCCTCGGGGAAGGAAGCAACAAAAGATGAGATCTAAGAAAGAAATCCATCATAGCCTTGATCCAAACAGCAGAGTTAGAAGAGAATATTTTCCTTGTGTCCTCATACTTCTCTCTGCTTCCAGGTTCAAATGGGTGACTCAATATTGCTAACTCTCATGATTTTTGTCATTGTCCTTAAAGTCTACACTTTGGAAATACAAAAAACTTAGTTCTTTCTTTTATGTATATTTCTTATATTTATATCTCTTATATATAAAAGAAATATATATATAAGACATATATATAAAAGAAGGATCTTGGGCTGCTGGAGGACTGCAAATAGCTTGTTTTATCTCTGTGGAGCAGACTGAATCTACCTTAACATGAGTTAGGTAGCACAGCCCAGAGTTAACCTTCACCTGAAGTGGAGTAACTTTGAGAAGTTTACTTAGCACAAGTTAATGAGGTTTAACAGCAGATGCTCACATTTTAAGTGTCATTAGTATGGTTTAAGTGTAACATGTAACTTCACTCCCACTCTTCTATATCTTGTGTGTGTGTGTGTGTGTGTGTGTGTAAAAGAAAGAGCTAAGTTTTTCACATTCCCAAAGCATAGATTTTAAGAACAATCCCAAAAATCATGAGAGTTGGCAACACTGGTGATTGATAGCATATATTGACACCCTTCTTACTTAATGATGCCAAGGACTAAATTGGTGATGGGTTTTTTTTTTTAAAAGAAAGAAAAAGTCCTATGTAAAGTTTTAACCCCCCAAAAAGAGAAGCCAGAAATGATTGTGAAATCCACTAGGATTCTATATAGAAGAGTGGGAGTGAAATTACATGTTACATCTAACCCATACTAAGGACACTTAAAATGTGAGCGTCTGCTGTTAAAGCTCATTAACTTGTACTAAGTAAGCATCTCAGAGTTACTCCACTTCAGGGGAAGGTTAACTCTGGGCCGTGCTACCTAACTCATGTTAAGGTAACTTCAGTCTGCTCCATAGAGATACAACAAGCAATATGCAGTCCTCCAGCATCCCAAGATGCACTGCTCCCAAGCAGGAATATAGCCCACGTGTCCTGGCTCCTAGCCATGCCCCTGCTTGCCAGCCCTCTAGGGGCAAGTCGGAGCTATGCAGGCAAGAAATGGTATTAACCTTAACATGCAAGTGATCATAACATGTTCTAAGTTTAAGAGCATTTAACATCCCCCACAGATGTAGCATGGTCTAAGTGCAATGTGGAACTTCTGCCTGACTCTCAATCAGGGCTCTGTGGCACCCTGGGGTACTCTAAGATCCTTTCAGAGGTGCCACACAATGTTAGGTGTACAGACATACTTCACAAGACCAACCCAGAGATTTCAAATACAATCCTTAGCGTTAAAAACATTCTGACCTGTTGTGATCTTTCTGAGTTGTTTGTAACAGGAAAAAAAATGCCTATTTTTCCATAGTCAAAAACAAGTGAAACGAGCTAGCAATTTTGGAGGGGTATCTTGGGTCTAACAAAGGAATACCTCAGGTCTAAAAAAGGTTGAGAAGACGTGGTGTAGATGATGGGTGGCAGCATAAGACACTAGGGAAAGGCAGCCTAAATTGGTACAAAACCCTAATGAAGACAAACAATTATAATGGGCAGCAAGTTGACTCAGAAACTACATGTGTGTTCAGAAAGGATACAGACTAGCAAGGACATTCTTAGCTGATGATAAGAGAAACCCTGTCACCATCTCCTAGATGGAGGGGAGGAGGAGAAGGAGGGGAGAGAGAGCATTCCTCTTAGAGGGAAACTGTGCCAAGACTGAAAGCACTTTTACGTGTGGAGGAAAGCAAGAACACTTCAATGTAGGAGCTACAATTTATTTTACAGAATGTGTTGGTCCCTCACTTTGAATTTAATGATGTGAGTGTACCTGTGGCTGGCTCAGTTGGCCTGAATGCATGCACATTGTTTGGATAATAAAGTCAACAGTCATCAGGAGTTGCCTGGAATTACTTGGTAACTAAATAGCTCCTACAGCATTGTTATAAAGCAGTTAAAGCAGCCTGGGGCAATCTTATTTTATGCAAGTAAGTTTTCCCAAACTAATTCTGCATTCATGAATTGTTCCAGTTTGTGTGCAGATGGATTGAACTTTTTATATTCCTTTCCCAACATCTTTAGAAAAGTTCCTCACTTACATTTCTCCATTTTCCTGCTTGAATTTAATATACAAAACAGGGTTCTGTGTTTGCAGAGCTGGGGGGGAGGGAAATCCATATGCCTAAACACAAAGCCCTCAAAGTGAAGCCAACTTGTGTGCTCCACGGTACCTGAACAGTTTTCAATATGGATCATTATTGAAATAGAATATTTCCTATGTCACAGTAACTCACTTTTTTAATTCACTAATGCATCCACTTGATGTCACTATCACTGCCCAGTAGAATGGTAAGTCAAAAGGCTTTCGGACCATAAAAAGTTTTGTACCAGTGCATAGCTGAGCAGAGCAGAGCCAGGTTACTTGTCTTACAGTTAGAGAAAACCTAAGAGTATTACATATTGGGTGAGTTACTTTTACTATTCATTCAAATCTAGTCATAATATTTCCTGATGGGTCACTGAATCCTCTATTTTTTACTGAAATAGACTATGAGCTCCAAATAATTATAGCCACTCTTTTTATCTTTTTGCTGTGGATATATTAATTTTGTTATGGAGTTTGCTATATTTTACAACATCCTTTCTGTTCTTTTCCTTTGTTCTTGATTTTATCATAACAAAGCAGGCAAATTATGTTTATTCATCCCTCATTTAATCACATGTGGCTAGAGAATTTAATGCATTGGAAAGCTTATGAAGAAAAATGATATAAACTGGATAAAATCTAATTTTCAGACCATTTTTTTGTTCTCCGGGCACTTGACCCATCAGATCAAGGAGTTGTCATGTGACAGAGATGGAGGACTTAACTACTTTAAGTTTTGGCTTAAACAATTGAAATACAGTTATTACATGTGAACTGCTCCTTGCCAAAGCCCGTTCGCTAGTATTAAGTACTTTGGGGACAGCTGTATCCTACTTTAAGGGGCCTAGATCCTTTCATTGTTGTCTTCTTGCTGTGTAGATAAGAAACACTTTCCGTCAATTTGCGGTTATGTCTTCAGTGCCACAGTAAAGATCAGATCTGACAAAGCCATGGAATAGTCTGTTCTCTACATCTAGGTCTATACAATAGCTGCTGAGTTGCTCCTTCTACTGCGTTTCTAGCACCGGGCTTCTTTAGCCTTCCAGTCCTACAAATTCCACAACTGGCATGTATAACTACATCTTTGTAAACTGCACTCTGTCATTTATGTGTGCATAGGTATTATCAGAGGTGCTGGAAAGGGAGACTGTGAATGGTTTGCAGAAACACATGTTCACAGTCAAATCCTCATTAAAAATTGCTTTAACACACAGGCCAGGAGAGAATGGCAGATACAAATGATTTGCATCTCCTGCCACTTTAGAGAGTCTCTGCAATTTGTGTTGTGTTCTGAGCTGCCCTCTCAAAAGCATTCCCTGGGTTTTCCCCTGTGAGTCTGTGACTACTTGAAGCAGCACTATATGCCCTTCTTGATTCTTGCCTCCTAGGCAGTCAATCAGGGTTGTTGGCAGTCAGTATGATTTAGAAGAGGCTTAATCTGGATGGCAAGAGGGAGGGGTAGGAGGCAGGGCAAGCTTAGTACATAGCTAGCCTTTGAGGGAGCGTAAAAGCAAATTTTATACTCCCAATCCTGAGCTGAGCTGTGTGCACTCCATGGCCATAACCAAAAATCTACATTTACATTTTTGTTCTTTTCCAAGATTCTCTCCTGCCCCAGCGCTCCCCTCAAATGTAGAATTGCTAGCCCCAGGCCTGTATCTGGTTTACGTTGTACCCCTGGCATACAGCCCTTTATGTCTCTTAAGGTGGGCTGTGCACCGCTGTTTCTTTTACTCTCTCTTTCATCTGGGTAACATGGGTGAGAGAGGAACCTGAAGTTACAGGGCCTTTTGTCAGCCTGAAGTTCCCCTCTCTATGGACAATCATCCACAAGGATCCATAGCAATGTTATAGCCCTTCTGCACTTTCTAACTGGTAAGTAACTCCAAGGAGGCAAAACTATTTAAATGCTAACATTGGAATCACATGCAATTCTTTTTTCTTTTTCTTGAAAACAAACACAGGATGCAAATAAAGAGAAAAATCTTGTGCAAAGCAACAGAGTTTGCAACAGCTAAAAAATAAAAATAATTTTAAAAAAATCAGAAAATAAAAGAATTACACGTCTGAGAGTAACACTCATTTCATTATAATAATATTTCCTTTTTCTGTTTTCTATTTGATTTCCTGGTCCTGCAAACTTTCATGCAGATGTCCATGTGATTAGGGCCATTCACTTCATTGGCACACTTCTTGCCTATTTACATGCATAACTTTACTGGACTGGATTTGAAGTCTGAGCCTATCTGCATAGGGAAGATAGGTTTTTTTCTTTTAAAAAATTGTAACAGTTTGAAATATTTGATGTTAAAATCCAGAAAGACAGTCTCACTCAATATTTTATAAATAAAAAATTATAAAATCTTTGATTATTGATAGCTTGATGTCATGAAAAACTACATCTTCTTTCTGACAGACATACGTATAGAGAACACGGTTGAAAACAAATGGGAGCGTGGGGCCATCGCTCAACAACTCAGGACAGATGGCTACCAGCACTTAGGAGAAAGCTGAACTCCTGAATGACTACTTTGCTTTAGTATTTCACCGGGCCAAGGGAAAAATCATGCCAGATAGGATACAGAATAAGCAGGGTAGGAATGACCACCTTCCCACTACTGCTGGAAGACTATCTTACTCATTCACAAGTAATTGCTCACCATCATCATCATTGCTGTAGAACTGGTGTGTGATCAATTAAAAAAATTAGACATATACAAGTCAGCAGGACCGAATGAACTTCATCCGAGAGTGCTGAAAGAGCTGGCTGAAGTCACTGCAGAACCCCTGGCAAAGCTCTTCCAAAATTCTTGGCACTTTGGAGAGGTCCTGAGGACTGGAAGAGGGCCACTGTTGTGCCCATCTTCAAGAAGGGGAGGAGGGAGGACCTGTGTAACTACAAGCCAATTAGCCGAACTTCTATCTCAGGGAAAAACTTGGAAAAATGCATTAAGGAGTCTATGTGCAATAGGTTTGCAGAAAGTAGGATTCTGAATGACAGTCAGTATGGCTTTGTCATGGGCACATCTTGTCTTATCAACCTCATCTCCTTTTACGATTAGGTAACTTGCCACCTGGACAAGAGAGAGGAGGTTGACATTGTATACCTTGACTTCCAAAAAGCCTTTAATCTGGTCTCCTATGATGTTCTCATAAGAAAATTGGAGGCTTGTGAGCTTAACTGTGAGACAGTTATGTGGGTAGGAACCTGGTTGTGGGGTAGGACCCAGAGAGTTGTAGTGAACGGATGTGTGTCATACTGGTGAGAAGTGGCCAGAGGTGTCCCTCAGGGGTCAGTGCTTGGTCCAGTGCTTTTCAATATCTTTATCAATTAGTTGGATGTGGGGGTGAAGAGCTCATTGGCCAACTTCACAGACGACACCAAGTTATGGGGAAGCGTGGTCACGCTTGAAGATACGCTACAGATACAGGCGGATCTAGACAGGCTGACAAGCTGGCCAGATCAGAACCAGATAAAGACTAACATTGAGAAATGTAAAGGGCTCCACCTGGGGATGAAAAATCCTCTACACATCTACAGGCTTGGTGACGCCAAACTGACCAGCTCCATGAACGAAAGTGACCTGGGGGTAATAATAAACCACAGTATGAATATGAGCCGGCAGTGCAATGCTGTAGCCAGCAGGGCAAATAATACTGTGGCATGCATCAATCGATGCATCTCCAGCAAAGCCAAGGAGGTGATTCTTCTGCTGCACTCAGCACTGGTGAGACCGCAACTGGAGTACTGCATCCAGGTCTGGGCACTGCACTTTAACAAGGACGTGGTAAAGTTTGAGAGCATCCAGAGAAGAGCCACACGTATGATCAGAGACTTGCACAGCAAGCCATATGAGGAAAGGCTAAGGGACCTGGGACTCTTCAGCCTGAAAAAGAGAAGGGTAAGAGGGGACTTGGGAGCAACTTACCGCTACATCAGGTAAGAAACTGTTCACCAGGGCACCCAAGGGGAAAACAAGGAGTAATGGCCACAAACTCCTGGAAGACCATTTCAGGCTCAACATTAGAAAAAGCTTCTTCACAGTCAGGGTGTCCAGACTGTGGAATAAGCTCCCTCCAGAGGTGGTGCAATCACCTACCCCGGAGATCTTCAAGAGGAGACTGGCCAGACACCTTGCTGGGGTCACCTGACCCCAGTTGTCTTTCCTGCCTGGTGCAGGGGGCTGGACCCGATGATCTTCTGAGGTCCCTTCTGGCCTTACAGTCTATGAATATGCAAAGCTGACTGTGCACGGAACCTTGCATAGTTTTTTATGAGAAATATGACAACTTCTTCTATGTATAGGAAATAAAATCTCCATGTCAACCTGGAACTAGATTTTGCCAAACATTACCTGATTACTGTGTGGTGGTAAGCAGCTTTTGAAAGGTGTTTTCCCACATTTTCTGAATGCTGTCAATCTCTATAGTAGCTATACTCCTGGCTGGAGATAATTCTAGTAGTTTCTGTCATGGAAAATGCCTCTGTTTGCCTCAGGGCCAAACTATAGGGCATTAGCATCCAGCCTTGTTCTCAGCATACCTGTGCTGACCCCTGCAGCCTTACCTGGGGGCTCCCTTGGGCTCCAGTGCTGGTGATCTGGCAGCAGGGAGCCTGGCTGACAGCTGGAGTGCAGCTCTGGCTGGCCAGGCTTCAGTTTTAGGTGGTGCACTCTGCTGTCACATGCACTGCCCAACTTTTTTCAGACATGTTTTTTTTTCACATCAGGATCTCCCAGTGTCAACCCCCTGCCCCCCCATGCTACAAATTAGCAGCATGGGAATACCTGCATGTGCAGCGCATGCAGTGTGTAGTGCCGCAGACAGGTCTGCAGCGCCACGTACCACATATGCGCACTCATCTGGACCTGCCCTAAGAGAGTAGCTGTTGAGACAGATAGTGAGGAACATGCTGCACCTTGAAAAGACTTGAAGTAACTTTTTGACTTCTTACCTCAAGCAAAAAGAAAGACAATACCTGCATCATACAACTCCTCCTTGGGCTACCTTTAGGCAATTTAGCCTCCCAGTTACTCTGGAAGAAAGCCGAGTCAGCCTAGCCACCTGTGACTAGTGTTGCCCTCTGAAATGAACTTTTTTCCAGTGTGTCTCTCTGGGACCAGCTCTTGAAATTTGGCAGAATCAAGCAGCTGCATCTTTAGCAGGACCATTTCCTAACTGCCTGCTGCATTTTTCACCTGGGTCCAGCTGGTACGTGTTCTTAATTTCGGTTATTCTCTCACCTAGGTTTTTCCTGTTCTTATCCCTGAGGTGGTGACATGTTCTCACAGGGGGTCTCAACCCATGGCTAATGAGAAAAATTGTTCCTGGAGATATTTCCTTAGTGTTGGCAATTTTCTAACTACATATTTAAAAACAAATACAAATTCTTAACATTCCTGAGTAGGGGGTTTCTAATATCAGAACGAGCTTTGGTCACTGCAATTAAAATAATTAAAGTTTGTTATTGCTGTTAGTTTTGTTTCTCATCATGCTTGATCACAGATTCCTGTCCTTTCTCATAAAGTCCTTGCCAATCAATAAAGATGCTGTTCTGGTCATCTACCAGACCGCTTCATTTATCCCCTTTCTGTCTGTGCGGTAGCCCTCCATGAATGGGTATGAAACTTAAGATTATTCTTTGCCCATATATTAAACATAGCCTGTGGAGGTGAGAGAGATGACTGTTACATGTGTAAAATAGCACGGTATTAGTGAAGTCAACAGAGTAAGCTGATTTCCATCTACCCAGTCTGGATTTTTTTCATCTTAATCAGAAAAATGTTAGCTGGTGACTGTGTAAGAAGAGTTCTGGCCACTTAGAAAGCTAAGGTACCAGAGCAGGGGGGAGTCCTTTTGATCAAGGACCTGAGAGGGGAAGGGAAGTTAGGATTTCTAGAACCCAATCCAGCTCCCCAACTAGAAAGATGGATCTGTGCCTACATAGATCTGAATTGATTTGGAGACACTTCTGGCACAATCTTGTATCATCCAGAATTTCCAGAGGTGGCTGTACTTCATGAATGTCTATATTTTTCAGTGCTAAACTTAAGACACTTTAAAGTGGCATGACTTTTAGAGCATGAGTGCTCAGGATTTTTCTGAAATTGAAGTTTCTTCAAGGTATCTGGACTCATGTATACAAAATAAGAGGCACACATAACCTCTAGTTGCTTCCAAAGTTTTTTGGCTAACATATTACCTTAAGTTGGGCAAAATTTGGTTGGTTGGGCATTTGTGGCAAAGAAATTTTTAAATATCATGAAGTCTTGTACAACAAGATTTAATTTAGGTTTTAACTTGTGCCTGGCCACCCCCTACCAGTTAACTGTGAGTTATCGCCTTATTTCTGTGTTGCAGCACACTGGTCTGTTCTAATTTCTTATACATTTTTAGCTGCTGTTGTAGCATGTTCAACCTCTAACATAAATCATTTACTGTACTTTGAAAGTTGGATAATGTGTTTGATGCACCCAACATTAAAAATACACATCTGTTTTGATGTTGGGTGCATCATGCCAGTAAATAGCATCATTTATCTTAATATTTTTCACTTCACATATAAATGAATAATGAATATACAATCACAGAGGCATTGCCAAGCAATAGTGGGTGAGGTTTTTTCCCTGATTTCACACACTGTAATTTTAAAAGTTTAAAAGTTTGATGCTAAAATCTGTGCATATGGTTAACTCCCCCTTTTCTCATACCAGGTCTTATACTTCCTTTTCTCATACCCTTTTCTCATATCATTAAGAATGGATGGGCAGTTCTTGCTGTGGTTTTCTAGCATTTTCTGTTTCTTGTTGACAGGACATTTTCAGTGACAATACACTGATATTGAAATATACTTCCTTCATGGTCCACGTTTGGTGAGGGATAGCCCATCTCCAGGATGTCACACGTGGCTCACTCAATTGAACTGAGTGTTTTAGTTGTTCTGCTCTGTGCTCTGCTGCTGATATCATCTGGTAGGGGCAGGAAATCCAACACTGATAACTATGTTTATTGCTGGAGTTGCAACTGTAATTGAAATTTGCTAACTCGGGATTCAGTGACACCTGGAACATGAAAGGCGCTACAGTGCTAATGTTCATAAGGTTTTTCATAGATTTCATAGACATTAGGGCTGGAACGGACCTCGGAAGATCATCGAGTCCAGCCCCCCACCCAAAGGGCAGGAAGTCAGCTGGGGTCATAGGATCCCATCAAGATAAGTATCCAATTTGCTCTTGAAGGTGTTCAATGTAGGTGCTTGAACCACCTCCGATGGCAGGCTGTTCCAGACCTTGGGGGCTCGGACAGTAAAGAAATTCTTCCTTATGTCCAGCCTGAAACGGTCTTGCAGGAGTTTATAACTGTTCAGCCTCATCATCCCTTGGGGCGGTTTGGTGAACAAACTTTCTCCCAGATCCTGGTGGTCACCCCGATAAACTTATAGGTGGCCATCAGATCACCCCTGAGCCTGTGCTTTTCCAGGCTAAAGAGCCCCATGGCTCTCAGCCTGTCGTTGTAAGGTCTGTTTTCCTGACCTCTGATCATGGGTATCAAGTGCTACAGCCACATGCCCTGGACTTCCACATGACCTCACACTCAAATAAATTTTGAGAGGTAGCTAGCAGACACAGGGGCAGAAGATAAAAAATGACAGTCAAATATTCAATCTTTTTGCATATTTTGGAGGAGGAAGCCCTGACTGCTTATAACACCTTTACCTTCAAAAAAGGTCAAAATATGAAATTAGGTAACATACTATCCAACTTTGAGGAGTACTGCCAAAGAAGAATGAGACCCTTGAAAGACACAATTTTTTATGAGCCAACAAATAACAGAAGAAAGTATAGATCAATGTGTTGCTGAACTACAGCCTGAGAAAGAAGTGTGCTTTTGGGAACTTGACAGAATCTATGATGCATTAGTCAATGTGTCACTTTTCCCAAGGAGGTGGTGAAGCCCCCAACCTTGGGAGTCTTCATGAGGAGACTGAACAGACACCTTGCTGGGAACATTTGATATCAGTAGTATTCCTGCCCAGAGCAGGGGGGTTGGACTCAATGATCTTTCAAGGTCCCCTCCAGCCCTTAATTTCTATGATTCTATGATTAGAGATAACATTATTTGTGGTATTGTAGACACTACATTACAAGAAAGGCTATTGCATGAGGGAGACTGGTCCCTAGAAAAGACTATCCAAAGTTGCAGGGCAGCAGAAACTGTGAAGGCCCAGGGTGCAGAGCTGAATACACCAAAAGGGGTCATCCATGCCAAGGATAGCTTTTGGTCCTGTTTTATACTGGACTGTCCTGTTTTTAAACCTGTTGTACTCTGTCCATCCCTGAACCAGGAATGGACAGAAGGAAGCCCTGTTTTTCAGTTCATTGATGGAAATACATGTCAATCATTTGTCCTCATGATTCTATTGGCTGTGCCTGGAGGTAGGGTGGGGCTGTATAGGAGGAGAGGGGCTCGAAGCCAGGGAGGGAGGGAGCTGGGCTGACTCCCAACCCCCAGTCCGAACTAGCTGTGGAAACAGCGTCGAAACAGCCTCACTGCTTCGGCAAAGCAAAATGGAACAGCTGTTTCAAATCGAAATGAAATTCAAAACAGAACCCTGTTCCGGCAAAACCTTTGAAACTCATGGCGAAATGGAGCGGTGCCATTTCACACAGCCCTAAAATATACCCAGGGACACAAATGTAAGTACTATCTTACAGAAAGAAGAAAGCAGCCTCATCATTCTGTAGCTTATAAACTTTGTGCTATGTGCAAAAGCACAGCTGCAAAAATGCAAGTCAATAGGATCCCTGTATAAGAACTCAAGTCTACCAAAACTTGGAGGAAAATCTTATCAAAAACAAATCAGAAACTGATCTTATACTTTGTGGGTCTGAGAAGAATGTGAAACCTCCTGAAAAACTCAGAAGAAAAGGTGGACTAGGAAAGTGGGTGCTAAAGGCTCGCTTCAGAGTGAAATGCTGGTAAGATCTGCTCTGTAGATGGGCGTTAATTGATTTTTTTACTTATTCTTAAGAGAAAAGAAGTTGTCATTTAAAAATGCTCCCTAACTAAAGAGACTGAGGAAGTTAGTAATTGGGAGATGGTCCCTCAGTTAATTGATGAGTTAGAGACAGACAGAGGATCTGCAGGGGTTGACTATTGGTCCATAATAAAAGTTTGTTGCGAGTTATTTTGATTCATGGTATGCCTGTTGACCATTACAATACAGTCATAGGACATAAGAGTGGAAAGGACTTCCTGGGTCATTAAGTCTAATCCTCTGCTACTGAAGACAACCATGTCATATGAACCTGTTCAGAAGCTTATCAAGTTCCATTTTAAAACAAGTTAATTTGGTCGCCTCCATCCTTGCTGCTCCTATAGGAAGTCAGAGGGACACTTTTGGGCCCACATTTATTCACGGCCAGCCTAAACCCATTTGTTCTTAAGCCAACATTTTCTTTTAGCTTAAGTAGCTCGTCTCCCTGCCTGATGTCTACCCCCCACCCGCAAAAAAAAAAATTCATAAAAAACAATATGTTCCCCTCTCTGCCTTGATTTTGCTAAGCTAAACAAGCCAATATATATTATTTATTTTTATGTGAGCAGAGGAATGGAGGGCCTATCATAAATTTAGAATGATGCCATGGGAGATTAACTCGAACTTTACATCTGTCCCTAGGAACAGCTATCAAGAAGCTACCTCTGGTCCCATTGGAAATGCATGCCCCTGCACATGCATGCTTGTCAGGATGCACCCTAGGGGCACATCCACACATGCAGGCACATGCGCTTGCAGCAGCTCAAATAACAGCGGCATACATTTCTGCCAGAGATTTGTGCCTAAGCACACATGCCTGTACATACACTTTGATGCAGTGACGATGAGTAGGGGGTGCACGTGCACCCCCTGAGAGTGCCGGTGCACCCCATGACAGGCCGCACTCCCCACTCAGGCAATGACTGGGGGGGCAGGCGGGAGCGCCAGTGCCTCCCCTGTGAGTGCCGGCCAGGGAGTGGAAGCACCACAGCCACTTCTGGGAGTGCCACAGTGGCCTCTTCCAGGTTGGCACAATTGGCCATGGGGGAATCCCCACCCCAGTCGCTGACATGTGCCCCACCGACTAAGGCAGCACCATTGCCCATGCTTTGGTGTGGGGCAAATTGTGCCACTTGGGGCAAACTGACCCTGCCCAGCTCCTCCCAGATCTTCAGCCAGGGGAAGCTAGACTAGAGGCTCGGGTCAATACCTGTGCTGGGCCCAACAGTATAAAATGTTACCCTGGTGAGCAGCTCAGGGCTGCTCACCCTCAGGAGTTTCTGAGGCCTGGCCAGTTGGTAACTGGGGACACTTGCCCCTTGTGCCAGCTGGACTACTGAAGCAGTTCTAACCTAAAGTGGGCCCTGTGTCCTCTACCCAGTGCAGCAGCCTGGCAGTGGGGGCTGCTGCCTGGCTGTGATCTACTACTACCTGTGACAACATCTGCCCCCTTGAATCTGCAGCCCCATGGCTGCATGCCTGCCAGACCCAGATGGAGACTGCACAGCCACCTGGGCTGTGGCATGGGCACGGTAGCAGAGCCACCTGCACCTCTGGGCCAGCTGCCAGTGGGCTCTGGCTGCACAGTTGGCCTTCAGGCAGCACTTCTGTCATGTCTTCTGGGGCCCCTACTCTGTTATCTGGGCAGCTCTTGCCTGAAAGATGAGTTTGTTGCAGCGACCCACTTTGACCTGTTGAAGTGTATCCTCCTGGCCCCAAATGACCAGGAGGTCAGACACGTCGTATGCCCTCTAGCTGGGTCCCCAGTGATGGCCCTGGGCAGGCTCCTCTGACTGGGTCCTGCCAATTGCCTCACCACTTGCCTCATCCTGGTGTTTCCTGTTTAAAAATTGCAAATTCTCTGATAAAAATATCAAATACTTTCATTAAAATACCCAAACTCCGCATTCTTCCATGATTAAAATATAATGCCACTATATAGAGAGAGATCAGTTGGGCAATGTTTTACTGATAGATTTACAATTTTAAAGCAATTTGGAAGCCTACCAGTGCCTCTATCATTATAATAAAATGAATTCTAAATATATATACATGTTGGAGTTTGCTTTTGGTGTTTCATCATAGAAAAATCAGAGATGCCCCTGCCCCCTTTGCTCACCAGGATGTGGGGAGCTGAGCAGCACTGGGATGCCAGTGCCCTGCCCCTGCTCATGTCCTTGCCCCTCACTCCCAACCCACAGCCCCATCAGTGCCCCTCAGTCCTGACCTGCATCCCCTGCCTGGCCACCAATAGCTCCCTCCCAGCAGCAGCTCCATCCCAGAACTAGGACATGGGTCTGCCTGCAGCTGTCCCACCCTCTGCTTTGTGGCTCTAAGCACTGCCAGCAGTGCTGTTCTGCTCCCTGCACCTGTGCCCAGGCCCCAGTGATCCCCATGTTGATCCTGGGAAGCCCTTGACTGGGGCTCAGGGACTGGGGTGGGCAAGCCCCTTCCCTTCCAGGCCAGCCTTTCCCTGCACAGACTGCTTTAGGGAGGTAGGGGGCCTCTAATCTGGGCTTTGGCAGCCTCTCCTACCCAGAGCGCTCCCCCGTCCCTGGCCCCCATTCCTCTCTCACACACACACCCACCCCTCTGCTGTCACCTCCAGCCCTCCTCCCAGCCCATTACACCCTGCAAGTGGTTTCTGGGACCAGGAACACCCCACCCCCAGCTGGAGCTGCATATCCCAGCACTGGTGTGGGCACAGAGCAGGGCTGCAGTATAGCAGTTGCCCCTGCAGCTGCAGGTCCCATCCCATCTGGCAGCTGGGCACATGGAGTGTGAGATTTGTGGGCAGATGTGTAGGGTTTGGGGGGGGTTGTGGGTGGGTATAGGGGTGAGTGTAGGGTTTTTATGGGTGAGGTTTGTAGGGGGTTTGGGGCTTGTGTGGGTGCTTTAGGGGGTGTGGGATTTGTAGATGGATTGTGGGGGGTTTGTGGGTATAGGGCTGGTGGGGGGGTTGTAGGTGGATTGTGGGGGGGTTGTGGATATGGGGGGACTGTGTGGGGGGTGGAAGGAGTATGGGGGTGGGATGGGCCCCTGTCCACCCCCACAGCACACAGTCCCCACCCCCCTGGCAGCAGCAGCCAGCAGTGGGCTGTTGGGGCTCTCATGCTGGATGGATAAATATTTACCCATCTTGCACAGTTG
>NW_017729022.1:166463941-166476341 GCF_001723915.1 Gavialis gangeticus | reverse complement strand
CTGGAGAGGGTTCAGAGGAGGGCCACCCATTTGGTAAGAGGGCAGCAGGACAGGCCCTATGAGGAGAGACTGAGGGACCTAAACCTGTTCAACTTCGGCAAGAGGAGGCTGAAGGGGGACCTGGTGGCTGCCAACAAACTCATCAGGGGAGATCATCAGCAAATAGGAAGACCCCTATTCTCCCCAGCACCACCTGGGGTAACAAGGAACAATGGTAATAAGCTGCTGGAGAATAGGTTTAGGTTAGAGATCAGGAGGCAATATTTTACAGTTAGGGTGGTCAAAATCTGGAACCAACTTCTCAGGGAAGTGGTCCTCGCCCCTACCTTGGGCAAATTGAAGAGGAGGTTGGATGATCACCTGTCTGGGGTCTTGTGAACCCAGCATTCATTCCTGCCTGTGGCAGGGGTCAGGCTAGATGATCTGTTCAGGTCCCTCCTGATCCTAGCTACTATGAAACTATGGCCTGATACTGGCAGAGCCCCCTGGCAGTGCACCATGCCACCTGAGACCCAGGCGCTCCATGTGGTGCACAAAGCCAGCCCAGCCCACTGCCGTGCACCTTCAGACAGGATCAGGATGGCTTCTGCTGCCACCCAGGGCTCCCAGCACTCCATGCAGGACCTGTGCACCCTTCGGCCAGGCTGGTTCCTGCATGGATTTTGAGGCAGGAACTGGCCTGACCTGATGGTGTGTGGTGGCCGGGTCTCAGGCAATGTCATATGCTGCCAGAGGTCTCTTCCAGTAATGGGGCATGAGCACCCCAACAGCCTGCTCCTGTCTGCTGCTGCCAGGGGCAGCAGGGGCTGTACGCTGCGGGGGTCAGTGGGGGACCCACCCCTCGTACACAATCGCTCCCATCCCCACATACCTGCTTACCAGGACAGAGCCTGGGTCTGGGCCACTGCTGCCAGCCTTGCCTTGCTTCTATTTGCTCCAGCACGCTGATGCAGTATGCTGAAGCAGCAGGGGCATGCAGCATGCATAGAGATGCTCTGGCCAGGTGCTAGAGCATCTCTCTGGACTACTCGGCCTCCAGTTGCTTCAAGACACACTACAGTTGCATGCCCAGCACTGCTTTTTTTCAGCATGATTTTTTTTTATACGAAGATTTCTCAGTTTCTAACTTAGCGTCCACGCTGGGAAACATTTTTTCAGTGCAGTGAAAAAACTGCTTTGAGACACCGCAACAGGCACATGCTCACTTGTCTGGATGTGGCCTAGGTGTTTTATTAGATCCATACATTTCTTTAAAAAGTTTCATTTTTCTTAACATTTCACTAAGGAGCTGTACTAATGACATTTCACAGACTCCTGCTAGCAGATAAACACCAACCTTGTTCTTTTTACTGAACTGTAAGGGCCACTGCCCTTGAGTAGGTTAGTGTTTCCAATCACATACATACCTGCATCCGAGACTGACCAGATTTAGTTAAGACCACAAACCAGCCTAATCTGATGGATGGGAAAGTTCACAAATGAAATGAGTTCAGATGATCTTGACTCAGTCTCCAGTGCACATGAATACACACAATAAAACAGCAGTACACTGTCACCGATTTCTCACTTTTAGCTCCAGGAGGCCCAAGGAGTAAAAGCAGACTAAAGAACTGTGTCTTGCTGGTGCCAACAGCAGGTGGTGGCACCAGGTCATGTTGATGCTCAGCGATAGGTCAATGGAAAGGGAGAATATTATTACAGCCTTGTGGTGCAGCTGTTCCCTCTGCTTGCAAACTGTACTAATGGAACAAAAACATTCTTTTTATAGTGGTTGTTATTTAATGGCTCCTCTCCATAATGTCAATGAACTTGGGCTCTGTTCTTGTAGATGACAGTGTGTGAGCAAACTGACATGCCTGCACGGAGCCTTGTTGAAGTCAATAGGACTCTGTGTGGACACAGTGGTCTGCCTATGTGCTATCAATTTCAGGATCGGAGCCTTGGATGATACTGTTTTAAAATCTCTGATGTAATTTCAAATCTCAGTGGCTGTTGTCAAGAAAAACAAAATTGTAGCTACTTTGTCTTCCCCCTCCCCTATTGTGATCATAGCAAAGAGGTTCATAGGTCAACCTGAACTGTTCTCTACCCTTAGATTAAACAGGCCAGGCCAAATCTATCCAGTAATTTGAGCAGCAAGGTGGGGCAACAGCAGTGTACCTTCAACTTTATTGTTTCAAGAAACTATTTTGATGCATATTTCCCCAGTTCTATTTTTTTTAAAATAAAAGGGATCGAGCCTGCTCCTGCTCATGTGTAAAATCACTCTTAAATAAACTCCTTGAGCTATGAATGCTATTTTTTACCTATATCCTGATGGACAGCAAAATTCAGGGTGTGACAAATGGCACCTGACATCCAGGAAGGAATATATCCTTAAGAATAAATCCATATCTCCAAACTATCTCTAATTTTATAGGACAGCCTTTCATTCTAGATCCATATCTACCACAGTTCCACAAAAAACAGATATTATTTTTCAGTTCCTGTGAATTATAAGCATTACAAAAGTTCAGTGGTGAAACTAAGTTTATATTCGCTTTTGTTGCATGTCTGTAGGGTTTTTTTCTTTCTTTTAATTCTGTATTTGGTCTCTGATCTATACCTAAGAGACACATCCACAGTTCTGGGTAGGGGAAAAGGGCAAATAATGAGCATCTTGGAACACATAAATATGGGTTGCCCCTACAGTGATCCACATTTTTGGCTTAAAATGAGACCCACAATATTTTGGGTGAAGAAGTAAAAAAGGCTAGGATAGACTTTGACCCAAATCTGGTCCCTATTATCAGCATACTATTGAAATCTAAGAATTTAGAGGCTGACATTTGAACTGTAATATAATAGATGATGGTTTCCTTTACATGTTTGTGATAAATTGAAATTGGCCTCTCTGTAGTTTTGTATAAATTTATCAAAGCTCTGCAAGAGTGCAGTTAGGTAAGTCTCATTATATGTACATACACATGCACGCACATTACCCTCCCCATTTCTAATGGCTTCTGTTATGATATGCTCTGGGATAAAATGGCCTACATTTTCTGCATCTCATCCCATTAACACTCCCTACCAGTTCCTTTGTTTTGTATATACAAAACTCTCTCTTGTAACATTCAAAAGATTTGATCCCTTCTTATCCCTTTACCTAAGTACTAAGCATTATAATCATTTGCAGGTTTTAGACCCTCTCCCCCACGCCCCCCAGCCCCTTCCTACACTCCTTATTTGTGTCATCAAAACATTTTGGAGTCATCCATAATATTTGGCTAAAAGGATCCAGATAATGAGCAATCAACTGATTCCCACATATCATGGGGTACAAGAGGTACAGAGTTGCATATAAATGTTGCTTACTGTAATTTCCACGGTAAATCGTTCCTTTTTTTTTCAGATGTGAATCTGTTCTACTTAAATTTCATTAATTGAGAGTGACCTTTCAGTGCTTGGCTAGAGTTTAGTAGAAAAAGTAGTGTGGCTGTAGTGCAAGCCATAGATGTACTGCCTTGAAAAACCTGTCAGTGGTTTGCAAACATGAATGCAACAGAATGGGTGTCTGAGAGGTGGGTCAGAAGTTAACAGGATTTTGCCCTACTATGGAAACTTAAGCCGCAGATCGGAAAGTGTTTATGTGATATCACAGTTTGAGTGACAACTGTCAATAGGTGTTGGATGGAGGTGAGGTCAGTATAGATTTTTTTCAAAGGCTGTCTGCTGCTATTGCCTGTCATGAGATAGCTGTCATTTTCAAATCACTGGATACGTTCAGCAAATGTAATGCATCAGCATGCTAGCAGAAACACTGAGGTAGCAACTGTTACAAATTTATTTTAAAAAGGCCCTGGTTTTGGTTGTTTTTTTAATTGTAACAGTTTTAAATTTTATGCATTTTGTAAAACATTTAGGAAGTAGGTTTAGTTTAATCAAGCAGCTCTATTGTTTAAAGTATTGTGTTATATTGTTTAATGTTTTGTAAATGTATTATCTAGAAATCAATTTTTTTGAGACTTTTATTAATTAAGTACTGCAATGTATTTTATGTTACCTTTAATGGACAGAAAATGACTTTTGTTCAAAAGGATTTCATTGTACAGTATTATACCTTTTTCATTTGATGGGGAGAAAAATCAATTATTTTAAGAGTTCTTTTCTTCTGGCAGTTCATTTAGGTGAAGTCTTACTGTGTTAAATGATCATCAGTATTTTTTTCTTTAAATAACTGCTTGAAAAGTACCGTAATACAAAACGTGTAATTTGCTATCAGTGGCATTGATTTTGCTCCCGTTATAAAAGCAAGAACGATTCAAATATAGCTGTAATATTTTAATTCCTATTTGGTTAAAATGTCTCTGATGTAAATGAATGATTAACTAACAATGAGTAGTGGTATTCATTGACCTGAATATATGGACTATGTATGATAGGTCTGGGGCCTGTTTCTGATTAGCCAGATTTACCCAGTATAATTCCAATGAACTCATGGAATAAATGATGTGTAACATCAGACTGGGTCATACCCAACCCATGTAGTTACTATCTGTTCTACATTGCAGTAATAATAATATATATGTTGAAAATACAATCTTCACATGTACAATAAGGCTTCATAGAAAAGTTGAATTTGACTGTATTGGTACTGAATTAGAACCCATGTTTGTAAAGCTTTTTTGACAGGCCTATGAGTAAAAGAATAACATGAGCTTTTATCTGAGATTCTGACTTTTATCTTCCAAAGCTGCAGAAAAAAAAAAGATCTTCTTCTCCCACCCCCTTTATCTCCAAACCACCAGATTTTTCCAGGTCAGGGGCGGTTTCAAGTGGTTTGGTA
Source organism: Gavialis gangeticus (assembly GCF_001723915.1). Lineage (NCBI taxonomy): Eukaryota > Metazoa > Chordata > Crocodylia > Gavialidae > Gavialis > Gavialis gangeticus. The sequence goes on along the minus strand of NW_017729022.1, from coordinate 166,471,516 downwards.
ATGTGTGTCTTGATGTTTGCACTGGACAAGGGCTAGCAACACTGAAAATATAATTCTTAAAACAATTACATGCTTTTAAAATAGACTTCACAAATACAACCAGAGAAATCCAGTGGCTAAAATGACATGTTAAGCAGGCTCTGCACAGCTTGCTTGTGAGTTGCAAATCTTTTATTTGTCAGGTATGATGGAATAAAATGTATTTTTTGACATGGAAGAAAACAGTGAGATAACATGTCAAATATAAAATTCACCAAGTGTTTTACTGCATTAACAAAGATTGCTTTGTTCTTAAATTGCTATTTGGAATAATAACATTATTAAAATGGATTTTATTTGAAGTTAGACTATTTAAATTGTTCTAAGCAATTTCTCAAACACTAAAATCTGTTGAACACATTACTCTATAAGACACTTGCATAATAATAATTTGACTAGGTAGACTAGCATCTTCTAATCCTTTCTTTGAACAGTCACAAGTTTGGGGGATTTTTACAACGGTGACAGCCTCTTTAACACAGAAATACTGTGTCAGATTTTTTTAAATTTACTTTTTATAAATCCCCAAACTATGGTAAAGATTTTAGTTTTATAATATATTTACACTAAACTTCAAAGAAGAGGCAAAATAGTCAACCACTTTGCAAACTATAAATAACTGTACTGTGTTTTGTACTCCTGATTAGATACATGCTTAAATAAAAATACTTAAAAATAAAATAAGAAAAACAAAAGCTGAAGTTTTTTAAACAGACATATTTTGAGCAAAGAGGCTTGATTCTTTCATGGAAAACTGTAACATTATTTCTGTGAACAGATTATTCATCAATGAAACAACATAAAGTGAGTGTTGAAAAATGTTTGAGCAGATCAAGAAATGCCAATTTGTTTAGTATTTTTAAGTTTACCTGTTAAATATAATGTTATTAAATATTTTATTTCCAGTAAAATGTTGATTTTTTTCTTGTAATTTTTTTTTTAATCTACCAAAAGAAAAGCCATTTTTCAATTACAAATTCAGATGGATCAAAAAAATTTAAAGAGGTCTCTGGGAATGAATTTCTAAAACAAAAATCCTCCCATTGTTGTTAATCATTCAGTGCTTAACAAGCTGTCATGAGTATCTTACCAACAAACAAAAAAAGTAAAAACCTGAGCAACGTGTTGATCCCTTGACTTGGTAATAAATTAGGACTAACAGCAAGTTTGTCAGTGTGTCTTTGTTTAGAAGATGTCTGCAGATTGCTGAAAACCTTTGGCCCATCAATAGATAAAGTAAAACTCAGATAGTTATTTCCCCCTCACTTGGCAGACATGATATAAGGATCAATTCGGACATCTTTTTGCATTGACTTGTTTGATCAAAATGAATACTATATCCAAATCTCTCAAACAGGGGCACCTCCCAAATCAGACACACACAGAGGAACGAGGGCTAGCTACAGACATTACATTTAACATGTGCTAAGTGCAAAGAAAGTGCTTTAAAGCCATAACAGAACACTTAAAACACTTTAAAAATGGCGGATCATGCTCTAAGTTAACTCTCAATGAATGTGCTATCAGACGAAAGTGTTTTAGGTTAGAGCACTTTTTTGCATTTCTGGGCCACATTCATCACATGTTAAGCTAGGGCATTCACTGGCATCCCAGGGGCCCCTTGCAGGGTGGCATGCTCACCTTGGGCAGAGCTTGTTCACTCTGCCCATGCTGAGCCAAACCCTACCTCCTTGGCTCTCACTGACCTGAGTCAGTGACCGCCTTTGATCCTGGCTAGCTGTGAGCCAGCCCTATGGCACACCACAGCCCAGCTCGGGGGGTGGGGTTCCTTTCCCCCAGCTATAGCCAGCAGTAGTGTGAGTTCCCTGTGCTGCTTTTTGTCCACTGGTAACTCTGGTAGGGGGGTGGAAAAGGAGCCCTGGCACCCCTGAGATCCTGGTCAGCATGCTAGGTGGGGGGCGTACCCTGCGGGGAGGATTCATTTTCCACCCCCCACCAAAGTTCCTGGTGCAGCAAATACCAGTACAGGAAACTTACACTGTGACTGCTGGCTGCAGCTGGGGAAAGGAGCCTCCCTGCCAGGCAGCTCGCCTGCCCCCAGGTTGCTGGCTGGCTTCTCAGACATGGGCCAGGCTGGGCCCCCCTGTGGCGGGGGGGAGGGGGCTCCTTTCCTCCAGCTGCAGCCAACCATGGCAGAGTGAGTTCCCTGCACCATTTTTTGCTACACTTGGAACTCTGGTGGAGCCCCCCTACTGCAGGGGTCCCAGCCCAGCCCCCAACAAGACCTGAGCCAGGAAGCTGGGTGAGGGCCATCCAGCAGAGGGGCTCCTTTCCACATCCTGCCCCCCCCCTCCTCCAGAGTTTCTGGTGCAGTGAAAAGTGGTTCAGAGAACTCATGCTGCCACTGCTGGCTGCAGATGAGGAAAGGGAATGCCCCCACCATGAGGACCCCTCAAAGCTTGCTGGCTGCGGTAAGGGGGCAGGCTGGGTCCATGTGGTAGGAGGGCTTCCTTCTGCCCCTCTCTCCCCAGCTGCTGCTGACTGTCCCCAGCTGGCAGAGGGTAAGGGGGGGTCACTCTGGCAGCCTCCTGGGAGGCATGCAAGGGTGCCCCCTGCCTGCTGGCCCTGGCCAATGCAGGCAGGCACTGAACAGCACGTCTTTTTGGTTGGAACATACTCTAGCTTGTAGTAGTTTAAGTAAAGTGTGATACAGCACTTTCCACCAGGGACTTTTTAAACATCTATACTTAGCTAACGTCTGTCTTGCAATGTGTGCCTAAATAGGTCAGTGAGGTTTTGTGAGGCTCTTCCCAAGATGTTATATTCTTTACCTGAGTGGCATCAACCCAAATCTGAAATTTTTTGCTGGCTAAGGAAACTCAAAGAAATCTTCTGTAATAGACGGTTGTAATAAATCCCCACAGCTGAGGAACTGTGGAACACATCTGAACACAAGTTGATGGTTTTGTTTTTTTTTTCTTCAGGGTTTTTTGTCTGTCACCATTAGGCTAAAAATAATTAACTGTCATTTATACATGGTTATTAATCTGACCTTTATTCAACGTGCTGTTTTTGGAAACTTTGACTACATGGGCCCATTTAGTAACTTTAAAAATTACTTTAAATAATTGCTACTGGTCTTTGGTGGCAAACATCCAGGAGTAAACCAGAAAATGAATTATCAGGTACTTTCTCCTCTTTCCCCTTTTCATCTGGGAAAAGAGTGAATAACTTCACCTTTTTTTGTAGAGCACTGTATTTATACTTCTTTTTTACTCCATCAGCTCCTCTGGTCAGAATGCGGGAAGTAAAAACGAAGAAGCTTCTCCTTCTTGGCTTCCTCCCTGCCATTTGCAAGGAGTTTCTCTTTGCCTTCTGGAGTCAGAATCTAGGCAGGGCTGAACACAAACTTAATGGAAGTGGGCTGCTTTTAAATGATGGTAATGACAATTTTGTCCATTGTAACTTTGTAGTTAGATGTGGAATTCTAGTATATGTCTGCCATATCCAGAATGGATTATTGCAATTTATTATGGACTATGTCTAACCTCTTAGAAGCTTCAGGGTGTGACTTCCTGATTCCTTAGTAGTAGTTTGCTTATGAAACATGTCCACTTGTTTTCAGGACTACAGCAGCTTCCATTTAATTTCTTGGTCACTGGAAGCTGTTGGTCACCTTTATCACTTTGTTGTTTGGCATTAGAAATCACCTATCCCTTGCCCTTTGCCCTAAGATTTCACATAACCTGGGACTGTCTGAGCTAGGAGTTACTAACTCAGGCAGTTGGTGACAGAGTATCCTCAGCTATATAATATGCTTTCCCCAAGCCCATATGAACAGGTTTTTGCTACTCTTCTGGTCACATCACAATTTTATGCCCCCTGTTAAGCAGGGGAAAAAAAAATAATTTTCTTTGCTTCTATTGTGAGTTTAGGACCGTTGCAATATTGGATAAATTTAGACTCTTCAGGCATGTCCAGATAAGTGCGCATGTGTGGTATGAAGTACTGCAAGACTGTCTACACTGCTGTACATCACACACATCACACATGGAGGCATTCCCTGCACTGCTAATTTGCAGCACAGGGTGGGGGGGGTGAGGATTCTGACATCAGGAGATCCCAGTATCAAAAAAACCCACACTAGAAAAAAGCAGATCTGCTCCTATGACAGCAGAGTGCACTGCCCGAAACTGGTGCCTGGGCAGCCAGAGCCATGCTCTAGCTGCCAGCCAGGCTCCCTGCTGGATCACCACCACTAGAGTCCCAGGAGGCCCCAGGATGCCAAGTAAGGCAGGTGGGGCCAGCCTGGGTGCTGGCCCTACCTTCCCCTACCCCATCCAAGGCAACTTGCTGCACACCAGAGCATATATGCATGGGTGTTTCCTGGGGACAAGTAGCAGTGGCACAACCATGTGCTGCTACTGTTTGTCCCTAGACTGGGTTTGGACCTTCTAATCATAGAAATCATGGAATATGAAACATGATTCTTATTTCTTTCCAATATCATTTTATTTTTTCTTAAAATTATATTTAAAATCATTTTATTATCAGCTGAGTTGGATAATAGCAGCAGCAACCATAAGTGCTACAAAGTTCTGGGAGTCTCTAAGTTGTTTCCATTTGATAGCTGGCTGTTGGCCATGCTAAGCTGTAGGCAGGCTCACCAACTAGAAAGTAAACTAAATTGTTCACATTGCACAAATCTAAACAACTGGGTTAGGGACAGAAGTTACATATAAAACATTTTAAATTGTCAGAAACTGGTTTAAACTTGTAACAGAACAGAAGATCAGTGCACATAAACCAGTTTTCAAAATGGATGAACTGGTTTAAGATAAACCTGGTTGAATATAGTATCAGATTTAACTGATTTGGGTCAAACCAGTTTAAGGAACTTCTGTCCTAGACCCCTTCCTGGTTCAAGTTAAATCACAGTCCCCTAACATCCCAGCATGCTTTTTATCCCTGGGCTGTGCTGTGCTGTCTGCTCCAGCTAAGGAGGGTTGGGGATGGGTGGGGGAGGCAGGAACCGTCCCCCTCCTCCCTGGACAAACCCTGGCTGGGGTCTGGGGCCAGGGAGGGGAGTTAAACTTACCTTCCCCCAAGTACAGTGCTGCCCTACCTTGCTAACACCTTACTGCTGGCTGTGCCTGTGGACTACAAATCCCAGAAGTACCTGGAAGCAGGAAGAGGAAATGATAAGCAACCCCAGAGTCCCGCACCTGTGATTCTGGACTGCAAATCCCAGAGACCTCAGGGGCAGCAAAAGGAGGAAGCAAACACACAGCCATGCTAACTATATGCTAGAGAGCCATGTTATAGCACCCACTGGCTTCTGGCCTGAGCCACTGCAAGTATGTGGTTGCATTTCCTGAATCAAAAGTGACAGTCTGTCCAGTTGTTTCTCAGTTTAATCTCTGCAATTTAGGCTAACCTGCAAAGACTGAATCAATTCAGTCTCGGGCTTTTTGACTGTCTGTACTTAGCCCTAGTCTTCCTCAATGTAGAGACTTCTGGGGTCTGTACATTTCTGTGACAATAGAAACAACAGAAAAAGTGCAAATGTGAGAGCCCTTGAAAAAAAAACTTAATTTTATAGCTTGTGCATTATTGTAAGCATTAGGCTTGACAAGAATAAGCTCCTTCAGAAGCCTCATAGATATTGCCATTACAAGAGTTTTTTGTTACAATAACTGTATGACTATATGGCTAATTAGCAACATTCTTTTATTGGTGGCAATGTCATGCATTTATTTATTTATTTGTTTGTACCACTTCTCTAGAACATAACATCTTCTTTCAGCTTTACTTTGCAAGACATTTCTTTTTATATTTACATCTATATTGATTTCTGGGGCATGCCTGGAGGCATATTTTCCATTGCTTTTATCAATAATTTAGGATTTTTTTGTATTTATTGACTTACAGTTTGTGATTGGGAGGGGGAAAAGGAAATAAAAATAAATATTCAGGTAAAGATTATAGTATAACTGTCAAATGTAAAGTAATGAAGAGGAAAACCATGGAAGGATTGAAGCAACGTTCTGTAGATGCAGTTTCATTCTTTTCTAAAGAATGTAGTGCCAGTGAAACAAATAATCATGCTCTTACTTTGGCAATTTTACACACATTTCCAGTCCTAAAAACTTCATAAACAAGGTCTGTGACCCTAGAGTTACAGCCTCTCTGCATTTTCTTCTTTGACTTCAATGGAAATGTGATTAAAGACTGGATTTAGACAATTAAGTGGAGTGTTTTTTGTTTAAACTGAATAAGGAGTTCAAATTTGTTCTGTTTTTAATAATATGCATATTTATTAAAGTCGTGTATATCTTAGTGCCACGGTGATAACTGTAAATGCAGCTGTTAGCTTTGGTTTTTCTCCTTGTGGTGTTCCTTTAAGATTGGCAGTGTGGAGAAAGAGCAGCTAATCAGACTCATAAGGTTAAAGATCAGCAAAAGGCCAGAACAGTTAACAAGGGAGAAATCCTGTCTCTGCAGCTGTGGTAGTTCTTTTGGCAGAGAGACCCAGGTTCTCTCCTCTAGTTGGTGGAGGGCAGGTAAGGGTTAATGCTGCTTGAACACTTTTTTGCTGACCTGTTCTTCTGAAAGGAAAACTAAGCTTTGGATGGAATGACAAATGTTATGAAAAATGTCCATTGGGAGCTGGGGAGAATCATCCAAAAATAATAATCTTGAAAACTGAAATGATTTTTGATTTTTAATTTTTGGGGGAATGGGGGGTTGGGGTTTGGGGGGAAGAGGGGTTGGTTTGGGGTTTTTTGGAGACACACTAGAACATTTTCATCTGTGACTTCCAGAAACAGGAAATATCTTTGTAAATCTGCTTGCGTTGACATCTCTTCTGGATGGAGGACTTGTTCCTAACTCCAAATCTCTGAAGTACCATGAAGATTTTCTGTTGGGTTGCTGGTATTCTTGCTGCTACAGAGAATCAGCAATGTATCCTTATCATGAAAGATATCCAAGATATTGTAGGATTCTTGACATCTACTAATGCCTGCGAATTGAGGGGACCTCTGTGCTGGTTGTTCAGGGATCCTCATTACTGGTTTTGCAAAAGCTAGTGCCCACTCTTCCTGATCTCCTAGGTCAGTGGTTCTCAATCTTTTCAAACTCAAGACACCCCTCCATTACTTTTGTAAACTGAATGGCATCCCATTTCAAAACCTAATTTCTTACAGTGTTTACTTCTTTGCAGAGAAGCTGGGCAGTTGGGATGAGGCAGTGGACACGTAAGTGACAGTGAACCTGCACTACTCACACCTTGCTGGACCCATCAAAAGATCTCAGGGTGTCCCAGACTGTGGTTAAGAATCACTGCCATAGGCTATATGTTGTGCTGGGCCCCTCTGGTGAAAAACATAAAGGATCTTTTTGCCATTTTGTTTCTCTTAATGTACATGTGTAAAACAGCCTCATTCAGGCCTTTAGAACAGGGATGGGCAAGTATTTGGGCCCATGGGCCATATAAAGAGTTTTGGGGAGCTGTCACAGGTCAGGTCAGCACCCTCCCCCCCCCACCAAAACACCACACCAAACCCCCTTATA
>NW_017729022.1:166461188-166463736 GCF_001723915.1 Gavialis gangeticus | reverse complement strand
CCACAGGCATAGGCACAGGTGGATGGCAATTTCAGCATGGGCAGCTCAGCTGGGCCCCTGCCACCACCTGTGCTGCCTCTGGGTCACCTTTCTACACCAAAGAGGGGCTGTAGCTGCAGTCTGGATTCAGCAACAGTGGCCCGGGTGTGGAAGCTGTGGCAGCCAGGCAGAAGCTGCTGCTGGGCACCATAAAAAAAGTGGAACCTGAGGGTGGGTGCACTGGCATTTATCCTTTGTAGTGTATATTCCTTTCACATAATCTATCTTTCCTTTGTGTTCTGCACAGCTCTAGTAAAGGAGAAGTAAAAAAAGGACAGACACCCTCTCTTGTCTTGATTGCTGGTTCAGACTTTCCTCTAGTCAGTAATATCCCTAAGCAGACTGATAACTACTGCTTGTTGCCCAAGATAAATTGATAATCCAGTCCATTTCCTAGATAGCTGCTAAGGGAAAGAAAATGGCTAACAGTCCTTTAAGTGCAAGACGGGTCTAGCCCAACACGTGACCTAGGACAATCATTCTCAGCTGCGGTGCTGGGGCACCCTGAGATCTTTTGATGGGTCTAGCAAGGTGTGAGGAGAGAAGTGGAGGCTTACTGTTCCCCACCTAACTACTGCCCCACCCCCTCCATCCAGTCTCTCTGCAAAGAGGTAAGCACGGTAATGAATTATTTGTTGAAATGGGCAGGCACACTACTAAAAGTCCTGTCACCAGCACTAATTAGCAGTAGTAGATAGGACATGCGCTGAGCAGGCAGGGAGAACACTCTTACCCTAAAGGTGGTCCCTCAGGCTTAAAGCTGAGGCAGACTGTCAGAGCGGCTCACATGATGATTTTCCTATACTATTTCACATGTCTATGAAACTGATCCAGCTGCACACAAGGAAGTTTTTAATTGAAAGCCATCAATAAGCTCTTTGGTGCCAACCTATTCTCTAGCTTTGACTCTTGTCATGTCAAGCCAGTGAGGAGATGACAAACCTGACCAAGTCACAGGCTATATTCTTAGAGGTAAGCCAGCAAGGAAAACAGTCTTGATAAGACCTGCTCCCTCCCCAATGCCTGAGTGATGGAATTCATAACAAATTTGTGCTCCCCTAGAGATACAGCATTAGACTGAAAACAATATTTGTTTTAAAAGCAACCAGTTCCTGGCTATAGGGGTTATGGGTTTTAGCCAAAAAACAGGTGCCATGCATGCGCCAAAAATGCTGGTGATCTGAGCTTTTATTCTGGTCAGCCTAGCATTGACCAGGTAAATTTACACAGCTACTTTTGCAGATTCTGAATGCCAGACACACCATAATCCAAGTTAAGGGGTGCATCTACATGTACAATTAATGCAGCATTAAACTGTGCCCCTTCATGCATCTGAATGTGTGCACATCAGGAACAAATTTGCTCCTGACAGGAGCAGTTCAGTCCAGGGCTGTTCCTGCCCTGCTTTTCCCCCATGCAGCAGCCAGAGGGAGCTCCAGGCTGGCAAGGGACACAGGGGCTGCTCCCAAACTTCACAGGGTTAGGGGAGTCTCCACGTGGCTGGAAGGCAGTGTCCTGCTGATCCTAGACAGTTCTTTCCACCGCCTATGGCCCCCTTCTGCCTAGGCTGACTGGGAGCAAATTGCTCCCAGTCAGTATCTACACATGTTCTTTGGCACCATAGGTGATGCGTGGGGGGGGGCACAAGGGGGCACGAGCCCCCTGAGTTTGGCCCTTGCTGGGTGGGGAGTGGGGAACAATGGCCAGTGCCCCCACCCCCCCCCCCCCCGAGATTGTGGGCGTGCCAAGAGAAGGTTTACCACCAGCACTTCTGGTTTTGTGATCTGGTCGGCAATCAGCCACAGAGGGACACCCCCCCCAGTCAGTGATTAGCCACTGGAGGGCCCCCAGTATCAGGAGTAACTAGTTGCCCATATTTGGCACATTAGTTTAATGTGCCAGTTTCTAGTACCTGTATCTAGAGGTACTAGAAAATAGCACATTAAACTAATTTACTGCAGAGTAACTGCTGATCATGTGTAGATGGTGATGCTTTACTGTCCATTAAATTAGTTTAATGGACAGTAAAGCATCTTGTGTAGATGCACCCAAGGAGAGGAAGGAATGGAGGAGAATAGAAATTATACAAGGATCAAAGTTATGCACTAAAACCAACTGATCTTACCATGGCTCCTAAACCCTGAGAATACCTTCCTGCACTTCAGCATCCATAGTCTACAAAGTGCTAATTTGTACATCTGAGGAATATAAAATTATGATACAAAACCTATGTGCCTGATGGCATCTCTACTAGCTATGGTCAGGAGAACATGGATGTAGCTTATGGCTGTTGACAAATGTTGGGGGGGGGAGGGAGGGGGGAGAAAAACAGTGCTTTACTGGAGGAGGAAACACATTAGTTCAACTCTGCTTCCCAGTGTCTGTATAAATTGTACACTTCAGCAGGACTTTTTGGTGCTTTTTTCTAAAGCTGGTTCAATCAGCTATTAGACAAAAGCACCAAAAAGCTGTGCTGAAACACACAAGCTATGCAGATACTGGGGATCAA
>NW_017729022.1:166454374-166456188 GCF_001723915.1 Gavialis gangeticus | reverse complement strand
CCTAATTTCACCTCCTTGTGCTGGAGGTGGAAGGTTGTTCTAGGGGTGGGAGGGGGGAGAAAAACAGTGCTTTACTGGAGGAGGAAACACATTAGTTCAACTCTGCTTCCCAGTGTCTGTATAAATTGTACACTTCAGCAGGACTTTTTGGTGCTTTTTTCTAAAGCTGGTTCAATCAGCTATTAGACAAAAGCACCAAAAAGCTGTGCTGAAACACACAAGCTATGCAGATACTGGGGATCAAACTAACACAATGCCTCTGTTAGGCTAGCATTGCACCCGGCACGGGGGCACACCAAGCTGAAAGTAAAGCACTATTTTGGGGGGGCGTTTCCATCTGTAACCAGCCTACAACCTTTAACAGAAGCACCATGAGAGACAACCCCAGATTTTTCATGCAAACACTGCAAATTTGGTGTTGCTTGTAATAAAAATTAAATCAGGACCATCTGACTACTTCAGAGAGAGAGCCAGATCCTCAGCTAAAGTAAAGCAGCTCCATCAGTTTTAATGGCTTCACTGATTAGCACCAACTGAAGACTGGGCCCCAAAATTATATAACATTAGCAGGTGTAGGGAACAAATCTATTTTCATAAGTTTCAAATGATTATACCTCTCATAAGACAGAACCAGGCAGAGCTATAATCAGTTACCAACTGATAACTTCTCGTCAGAGGCAAAGACAAAAAAAAGGTTCAGTCCATCTTTCTTCTATGGTATTTGTATTAATATTACCTTTTAGTTTTCAATAAATAATGTTTCCTGGAAATCCAAATGCCCTCCATTTGGTTTTAATAATACATACATTTTTCAGTAATATAGACATTTTGTGTGAATGGTTTTACATTCTAGATCTCTCTTTATTTGTCTGTAAAATTTCAGCCCCATTTACATTATTTTATGCTTCCCATACTATTTTTTTTTAAAGTTACACCTGCAGATTTTTATCTGTGTTCCATCAGCATAAATGCTTCAGGATCAGCACTTTTCTGTTCTCCCATGAAAAGTGATGAGGTCTTGCAATGGGTTAGGTCATATGATCTGTCTCAGTGCTGTCTTGTACAGATACCAGGAGCTGTGGCATAAAGTGAGTGCTATTTTGGCCACACTTTATTGAATTCCCTATGCAGATGCTCTGCATATTTCACATCAGAATTAGTAACAGTAATCATTGTGCAAGATTGAAAATATCCCTGCTCAGGACTGCTACCAGCACTGGATGATGACAAACTTGTTCCATCCATTTGACACCATAAAAAGTCCACGTGTTGCAGAGCTGCTTGGTTCTGAAGTGACAAAAAAACATCATGGGAATGAGCAAAACTTGGCTTCAGTACCTGAGACTTTCCCTGCCTGACATGCAATACTGTTCAGCAAGCTCTGTGAGGTACAGTAGATCCCTTTGCTACAGCCATGTTTTACACCTTCTGCTCTTTGAAGAACTTGTCAGCTACATTTCCTTTTATTCTGAGTACACATCTTCCTGATCCTTACATACAGAATTTAGCAACAGAGTCCATTTAAAATGTATGTTCTGCACATCTAAGCAGCCTCTCTAAAATTTCATGTGACAGATCTTTAACAGTGAGATTAGCTCAGACTCTTTGAAATAAATTTGCAAGGCTTTCTATTATTTGAAACAAAAAGTTTGGTTCAGTAGCCCAGTGAAATTAGTGGTAATTCACAATAAATTATTAATCTAAAAAGCCTAATTTTTTGTTGTAATTAGACTGTCATACAGGGAAATATTATATTGACTTATTAGCTCAAAGTTTCTTTTTTTTCCCTTTTTTTTCTTGCATCCCCCCTCCTT
>NW_017729022.1:166453541-166453927 GCF_001723915.1 Gavialis gangeticus | reverse complement strand
CCCCCCCCCCCCCCCCCCCCCCCGGTATATCCATGGAAATTCATAACATGCTTTGAAACTCTAGGAAACAAAATACTAAAATATTTTGAGATGATGTTGTGTCTTAATAAATGATGACTTCTATACTCTTCAACTTTCTTGTTCATTTTACATGCTAAACAGACTCAAAGTAGTACGACTTTAAGTAAATAGTTTTTGAATATTTATTTCCCCAGTTTAGTTTTTGAATATTTATTTCCCCAGTTAAGTTGTTACAAAGTTGGGAACCATCAAAAGCATAGGGTTCAGGAGAAAAAGAACACAATTTTCCTGAGTATGAGTGATGACATTAACATCTGTGCTCTAAATAATTATGAATGCTATGGGAACAATCTATTAGTTTTATT
>NW_017729022.1:166419534-166448541 GCF_001723915.1 Gavialis gangeticus | reverse complement strand
AGTAATAGGACTTCTTGCTTATTTATAAGATATTGAATGTACAACTGTGTGAATAATTCATTTAATTTGTCAGCATTTTTAATTAAACACAGAACAATATTTACAGGTCCTTTTAAAGGTGTTTCATATCTTTACAGCATGCATCAGTGTCACTATGGCTTATAGAATTGGAATTGGCTACTGTGGAGTTGGAATGTGAGCTCTACATCACAATCTCAAAACTCTTCAATATTGCAAAAATTTCAGGATTTTATTGAGTAGACCATGGCTTTGTTAGACATTGCTCATCTATAAGCGACTGGGGAGGAATCTAGCACACCAAGTCTGATTGACTGGCACACAGGAGTATAATATACAACCTGTACTATCCTAGGCAACCTAATATAATGGAAATGGGTACAAGTTCAGTAGGACTAGGTCCAGAAAGCTTTAACACTTTGGTACCCACAGTATTAGTCTAATGTAGGTGTTCTCTTCTGGCAGATCCTAATGTTTTTACTCATTCTAAAGCCAGCATGAGTTTGTCCAAATAAGGAAGAACTAGAACCTAAGCAAGGACCTGAGTATTTGGCCCTATACCAGCAAAATGGTTCAGTTACAGATCTGCGAATGAATCAAGAACCCCGCAGCTTACCTGCAGTATCCTTCTTTCCCTACAACAATTGTTTTTTTAAATCTGGGGGATAAATGGCCATCTCTGCACAGACGCATTTAGCATTGACACACTGTAGGAGCAAGAGCTCACAAATAATGGAGGTCATAGTTTTACCAGACTATAGCAAAGTCAGAAACAAATGTTAGCTTCTCAATCAGCCGTACGTGACTAATTTTTACCTGCTCATCTGGAATTGGATACTGACGCTGAGTTGGGGAGAACAACTGTGTTAGACTGCTACCTGAGGATGCCTACAGATGCTTAGAGGAGGCACTTTAACTCACAGCACTTTACACAAAGTGTCTTGAGTTGAGAGCACCCCACCAACCCAACAGATGTGTGTTCACCTGTTAGGTGGGGGGGGGGCTTGAGCCTGCCTGTATGTGCCCTGGCCAACAGGATGCTGCCAGACTACCTGTCTCCCCTGCCCTGCCCCCTGCCCCAACTCTGGCCGCTGCATAGCTGAGTCAGCAGGTGAAGGACAGCTGACTGTCCTTCTCAAGTGGTTCAGGTGGGGGTGGAGGAAAGGAGCCCCCCACCTCACAGGCCCCCACAGCTACATCAGCAGGGGTATTCAGAGAAGCTGGGCTGGGCCCATGAGGCAGGGAGGGCTCCCTTCCACCACCCCCTGCCTAAGCCTTTTGACAGTGGCAGCATGCAACTGCCAGCTCACAGCTGCTGGCTGGGCTTTGCTGCAGCTGGAGCTGGGGAGGTGTGGGGGGGAGTGTGAAACGGACCCCTTTCACCTCATAGGCCCAGCCCAGCTCCCCCTGATACTCCAGCCAGGGTAACAGGGGAGTAGGGGGCCCATAAAGCAAGGGGGCTCTGTTCCAGCCTGCCCCAGCACAGAGCTCTGGCCATGGTGAAGCCCAGCCAGCAGCTGCATGCTGCCACAGTCAAAAAACCTTAGGCTGAGGGAGGAGAAAGGGAGCCCCCACCACCTCACAGGCCCTCTCAGGTACCCTAGCAGGGGTACTTTCCCTACCTAACCCTAACCCTAGCCCCACAAAGGTGCATATGAAAAAAATAACCCTCAAGGGAACCTGAACAGAAATTCCCTAAGGCACTCTGCTCTAGAGCACTTTCAGCTAACAGCTGATTTATTGAAGGGTAATTTTTTACACAATCAGCCATTTTAAAAGCACTCTGCAGCTGTGCACATGTGTTATGTCACAGCTGTAGAGTTCCTTTAGGGGCCAGATTGTACAAAATATGTAACTTGTGTAAGTGCCATAACACTGTGGGTACCAAAGGGAAGTAGTCCTGTGCCTGGCCTCTGCTGAGTCAGCCTGCAAATAAAATCCATTCATCTCCTTTTTATCCAAGCTGCTGTCACCTTGTGTGACCAGCACGCCCAGCACTTCTTCCACTACAGCCTAATGACAACACAGCTCATTAAAATGTCCTTTGTCCATGCCCATTGACCATGACTGGGAGGGAGAGGTACGTTCCAGAAACAATTTATCCATCAGCACCTTCCTTAGCATTTATGGTGTTCTGTCTTCTCTAGGAAAATTAGGATGAAATTTTCCATATAATTGTAATACTAATGTAAACCAAGATTTATTAAAGCAAAGATAGAATTATTAGAACAAAAATGGTTTCTCTGAAACCATTACACTTCTCATGAACTATGCTAGTTATAGCATCCTTAGGTTAGATTAAAAATAAAGGGGGGGGACAACATTTACTTCATGAATGCAGTTCCTTTCTACTTTGATTAAATTGTCAGTATTGCTAGGTATAGATATCAGATCTTTGCTGCATCCAGAGATTTTTCAGGTAGCCTTCTTCAGCTTGATCAGCCATATGGGAAGCCAACTCCATTCTCCAAAGACTCTCCTACCCTTACTTAGATATCCTATAGAAGGGTGGCCTTTTCTTACAATTTGAATATAAATCTCATGTGTTGTATTTATGTTGAAGCCCCTGATTCTGGATTCATGTGAAATAAGAATCTCAGAAGTTCTGGTTCTAGTTTCTAGTACTCATGATAGTGGATAGAATCTAAAAGAGACAAACCTTAATAGTGACACAACCAGTAAGAACCCCAAATTATTATCAGTTATTTAATCTTATGATTTTAAACCAAACTTTAATTATTTGGGGGCATCTGACTGATATTTTTGCTTGTTTGTTTTAACATTTAGAGTTGGCCATACCAAACTGTGGTTGTTCCACTCTCTAAGATGGCCCACTGAGGATACAAACTCCTTAATAATGATTAATAGCTTCCTTTCAAAGGTTTAATGAGTAATCTCAGAGACCACATTTCACATTCCAGGCTGCATGTCTGTACCCTACCTAGTTTCTGTCCTTTCAAATAGGCAAGCTAGTGTGTTCCTTGATACTTCCCTCTGCCCCATTTTCCATTGTTATGAAGTATAAATTAAGGGCAGAAATGAGAAAACAAGATGCAACTGTGATTCTTCAGTGTCAGCTTCAGAGTTGTATTTGGATTGGAGCAAACTGCCTGACAACTGAACTAGGTACCATGAGGATGATAGGAGGGTAATGAAGGAATAGAGGTGCATTTTGCTTGTACCTTCTATTAGAAGGGCCATGCCAGTTCTCACCATTACACTATGCAGCTCTAAATTTCTTTTGAAGCCCTCTCTAGTTTTAGATCAGCAGGTAAAAGTTGGTCATATACATCTGATTGACTGGCTGAATTTTTTTCTGACCTTACAATAATCTGGTAGAACTGTGACCCCTGTTTTAACGTAGTGAATGCTTCTTGGCCCAGCTGATACAGAATCTGTCTCTTCGTCTTCTGAAGAGGTTAGGTCACTAGGGTGAAGTATGGGAAACACAGGGGTTATTTGTTTGGTTGGGTGTAATTTAAGTTATTTGTGATCATCTTAAAAGCCCAGCCAGGCAAGGAACCAAGGGTGTGTACAGAAGTGCTCTGTGCACATTTTACAGTACTGTAATTCAGAGCACTTGTTATAGCACTATAAAGTTATAGCACTCTTAAACATGACAGAAGTGCAGTGTTTGGGGGGGTGGGGTGGAGGGCCTCTGAGCTTCCCTGATCTTTCCAAGCTAGGAGGCAAGCAATGCTCCACAGCCTTCTGGGGCTTCTTCACTAGTCAGAAATTTGACCAGTGTATAGAAGTTATTTAAAGCACTATAGGTTGCTAATGTTCTGTAAAATACAGCAGTACAGACATTCAGGGTACATATACACATACAAAGTTGACTTAAGCCAGCTCGGAGTGTATGCATGACATAATGGCAGCCATCTTGTGAGCTAAGTCAACTTAACTAATGCAACTCAATATAGTACACCTCAGTGGTGTATTATCTTGCACCCCATTTAAGTTGACTCTGCTCCACATGTGTGTACACTGACAGTTAAGTCAACTTAAAAAAGTTAAGTCAGCTCAATGGTCAAAGAGTTAGTATATGTGTATGCACCCTCAGTCTACAACTTCCTCCTCTACCCAGTTCCTTGCACCTTTCCAAGACCAGGTATCCCAGTCTAGAGAAGCATGGGCTGTCCCAGTTTTCCCATTGTTAGAGGGATTGGAGCAGTGGGACAAAGCGTAAGAAGCAGGAGGCAGATTGCACTTCTCCCTGCACTCAGCTCCCAGAAGCCAAGCAGATGGGCAACATAGCAAGGCCCCTGCCTGCTCTTCACACCACAGACTCTGGAATAAGAAACAGGCAGGAAGCATCTGATGACTGCTTCTCCCATTCCTTCCTGTTCTGTAGGAGGGGGTGAAGTAGCTTCCTCCCACATCTCCAGACCAGGATGACCCTGGTCTCTGGAAGGCCTGGAAGCTTTTCTCCCAGTTCTACTTCTGCTCCTGAGAATAGTTGAGACAGGAGAAAGTGTGAAGATGTTTATTGTCCTGGGAGAAACTTTTCCAGGAGCAATTTCCACCTCACTGTAGTCAAATTATTTTTCTCCTTTAGTAGCTATTTTTGCTCTGATAGAAGGAGCTTGAAAGTCTATACACTTTTGGTTTCTACTGGGAGAACAGTGATCCTCCCAGTAGAAAATGAGCATCTGTACATAGACATAGTAAGCCACCTCCTAGTCTGAATGCATCATGCCAAATGAGAAAAACTAGTATATTCTTCCTGTCTTTTTCTGACATGTGTAGCAAGTGATATTCTTACATAAAAGTCCTTCTTTTTAGAACTGATACCACAGGATTTTTTTGCCAGGATCTGAATTCAAACTAGAGGTCATTCATGGGACTTTTGTCCTTTTTCTTTTTTTAAGGGGTATCTGTAACATTTGTAACAGAGCTGAACCCTAGGATAAAGCATATCCTACAGATGGAGCCAGAACAAACATTTAGGGAATGTCCACACTGATTTACAAATGTGCAAACTAGCAATTAGCAATTGGGTAACTCAGGGTAAAGCTTAATGTTGATTTAATGCTTATCGTGAAATTTTTCAAAAGCAGGTAGTGGAAGAGGAGCTAGGTCAAAATGAATGTGCTGATTTCAGTGTGAAGAGACTTAGGCCAAAATTGTGCACTTTTGAAAATTCTACCCTCAAACTTATTCCCCCTTGCTGAATATGCTGAAGAGATATGTTAATAAAATATGGGATGTGAAACCTGTTTTGTCAACATTTCCTGACTTTGAAAAATATTTTGAATGTTATGGAAAATGCTTAGATTGATACTAAGTACATTAATGAAAAAATAATGAGAATGTTATACCTGCTCTAAATGTTCAGTATTTTTACTGAAGTTATATTAGGTTAAAATAACATTTCTAATAAATAATTGCTGCTGGTCACCAAGAATACCTTTTTAATATTATTACTGAATGGATTTTGAGAGCCTGATTTTTAAAAATGGGTTCTTCAACTCACTTCTTTTCCATGCTCTTAAAATTTTGCTAGAGAAAATGTATCTAATTTGGGCAGCTAAGTTCATAACCATCTACCACACAGCAACTGTATATGTAGAGAAAATACCTTTGTAAAAAAGTGAAGCTGAAATTTGACTTTTTGAAATCATACCATTAAGGTTCTGTTTTAATTTGCACAGTTGTTTTTTCTTTTTTATACTTGCATTTTTCTACTTACTGATGAGAATGATAATAACAATACTTATCTCATAAATAGCACTTCTTATTAGTATATCTCAAAACATATAAATGGGAGGTTGGTATCTTTATCCCATTTTTCCAGAGGAGACATAGAGACACTGGGTCTTCCTAACATGACCCAGCAGGCAAAAATAATCTAGTCTCTTGTGGCACTCATGAACTAATTTGGTGCTACAATGTTTTAAAAACATTCTTTGCACTGACTTTTAATTGTACAAGAAATTGTATTAACATTCAGTTTTGTAAAACTTATTTTTGAAGTTGGATGCAACTAAACTACTTGTGTCCCTTTCATCTTCTATCACTGACTTTGCTTTTTATGGAGAAATTGTTTAAACTGTAGGTGTAGATTGGCCACAAGGGACAAAACCCTATAGTTTTTTTTATTATTGGTGAGAATAGGATGTGCTGCATTCTTCATTTATTGTATACTTTTAAAAATACAGAGGTCTTTACATCAGAGGTGTATTTTTGAGGTTTGTTCACATTTGTGAGAATGTTAATACTGTGTTGTGGGAATAGTGCTGAGTTCCCTGTTATCATGCAAGCAATTGCTAACTGTAGACCTCTGACTTTGTAATTTGTTCTTTATGGACTAGCCTGCAGCCAATAAGCAAAATCAATAGTCTTTGCTGAAAAGTAAGCAAGTGCCAGTGTGTTATGTGACAGGTGAAGATACATGTGCTTACCAGGGGTCAGGGGGCCACATCAAATTTCTCTCTGACTTCTTTTCAAAAAGCTAAATCCATTTAGGGAGCATTCGTCATTGGAAAATGTTGCAGTAGGGAATTAGGCAGGCTCCTGCTCTTCTTTTCTCATTTAACGATGTTTGTTTTCAACAGCCTGTTCAATAATGTCACTGAGAAGAAATTATGTGAGAAGAATAAAGTGCTTATAGTCTATTTATTTATTCATTCATTTCTGTAGAATAACACTAGCTGTTGCATTCTCATGTATATTAATACTATTGTAGTAGTCCAAACATTTGTTTGTTCTCTTTTCCCTTTGAAAAGAAAAGGGGGGGTAGGGTTCATAGCACTATAGAACTGATTACCTATACCTATAGTTTAAGTCTGAGATGAAGGTTATCCAAGATTGATTGGATTGGAGTTATACATTTCTATAACCTACCATTCTCTATATTTGAATAGGATATAAATATATTCCACAATCTGTGTACCCCCAAGAGACTGGGAAGTTTTTTTTGTTTTCAAAGTGGGATGATCCAGCTACAGGCAATTCACAAGAAGGCTAAAACCAACCCTCCTGGGCTAAAATTGATTCAGATGGACTTAACTAAAATGGGCATTACATCTGAGAGACTTTGCCACTGCCATTTTCTGTTTTGCACTGAACATTCAAAGTATTTGAATGTTCCAGTTACAAGAGAAACAAAGGCCAGGAAAAAAATTCTTGTCCATCTATATATTAAAGTGTAAACTAACGCAGCCACCCTCCCCCAAAAAAAAACAAAAAACAACCCCACCTAGCAGCTCAGCATAGTACATGTCAAAATCTTAAATGTGCCCAAAGTGACTTGGGCTAAGTTTCATTTGTACTTGGGAATCTAAATTGTATTGGCTTTTATTGAGATGTGGGCTCCTGAGTAGTTTAGGTGCTTTTGAAAATTTTGCCTCAAATATGTTGAAAAATATTAGGACCATAGTCCAATTTTCATTTAACATAGTTGCTCTGCTTGTCAGCCTGGCTTTTGGTCATTATATTCCTGCATTTACTTTTATTCTCCTCATTTGGAAGATGACAGTTCCAGGCAGGTGTGATCAGATTATATGAGAATGTGGAGGAAGTGGGGGGAAGAAAGAAACAGAATCACACTGGCATGTTAAAGATCTAAATTTCTTTGCTGCCATGTTTGATCCTCAGATGTAAAAAAAAAAAAAATCAATTCTAATTATTTTTCCATCCAGAATTTGCTTTCTTTATACAAATATTTTTTCTCCTACTGACTACAAAAAGCATTAAATTAATATTTTCTCAGTTGAGCACTGCCTTTGAAGATGATGAATTATTAGACTCAATGTTTCCAGCAGGCTGCAGTTGATGCCTTTGAAACTGGGTGCAGCAATACTGCATGCCCATGCTACACCAAGCACTGGGATTTCACAAGCTTTTGAAACTGTATTGTTTTGTGAATACCCAGGCCTAAATAGGTTTGATGAGATGCAAGAAAAACTTCCAAGCTGATTCATAGGGTCTAAAATGTATAAGCAAAGCAGCCCATTTTCACTTTTTTCAAACAAATCAGTGCTTTATTAATCTTTTGATGCAAAACATTAATAATAGCATTAGTGTTTTCAGCTCTAAAACCTATGGGGTATGGAAATTGTGCTTCTCCACTGAATCTCATTAGAGTGTCTGCTGGTCCTATTGTCCCTCTGTGCTTTGTTTTACTATGTTCTGAAACTGGTGTTCTTATTGAACATGGGCCCCAAGCCAGATTCTCCCATCTTTTTAAAGTTCTGGAAGGCACTTAGAGAAATGGTTAATTGTATTAACGTTTTACCACTCTCTGTCCCTTAGTGAGTAGCTGTATGTACAGGCTGAAGACAAAATGGGAATTAATTGTTCTTCCATTCATTGTTTGTTTAAAAAACAGATATTGGGATTTATTGATAATTTAAAGGAAAACCAAAAACAAACACTGGAACAGTACAGCTTCTGCTATATTATGATAGAACAGAAGGTAACGCTGAAGTAACTTCAGATCTTCTCTGAGCTCTGGCTTGTACAGGAAAAATGCTAAGCTTTGCAAGCTTAGTTTCCTTTTTTTATTCAGTGTTAAGCATTTTCCTCAATAACAATTTTTTTTTTATACAGAACATTTTTCCTTGTATCATAAATTGCCCATTTTTGTGTTTTATATGAAAAAACCTAATGCTGCTTCTTAGCCTAAATGCTCCATCATTGCTAGCAACCACTGGCAAAGAGAGGAAGTGTCTCCCCCTTTCACATGTGGCACCTGATCTCAGGAAAAGGATAATGCATACATTGCAACTTCTGTAACTACAGTTCCCCTTACGTTGGCTCCTAAGCTGAACCTGCATCAAAACCTCAGCTTTAAGCTACCTGGAACTTCAGGAAAGTTCGACTTTAGAGCCAGCACTGGTTGCATGAGCTTGTCTCTAAATAACTGTGAGAACTTTAATCTAGCTTGCATGGATAACAACAGAAGTGGGAGATGCAGGAGTGTCACGGTGTGGAGTCCCCAGGGATGTCCGTGATGACCCTAGGGCTCCATGACCGTGCCTGCTCCACCCTGCGGACACCTTGAAATCTCTCCTTCTATGTCCTGTTGGTTGAAATAATAAGTTGGGAGGCTGCCCACAAGTTTGTGTAGTTACGGTCCTGCTGAACCCTTCTAGACCCTGCTGATTTTGGATCCCTTACTGAGTCTTGCTCAAAGTCTGTGCCTCCCAAGACATCCTAAGCCTTATGGGCTACATGAATGATTCCAAAACCTTCCCTTTACCATGCCGCATGCCTCACAGGTGGTATTTAAATATTGTCCCTTGTTATGAGACCTCATTCTAGCTCAGCCTCCTGTTGTCACCAGGCCCTTGTAGCTGCACCCTCTGGCATTGGGGTCTCTACACCCCGTGTAGTGGCTCCCTCTCTGGTTAAAGAAGCAGGCATACCTCAGTGCTCTGCGACAAGGTGGTAAGGTTTTCTGGGTACACATGCATTGTTGCAAGATCAGGCTCATGTCTGTGCCATACCTATGTCTTCACAAATCTTACCCACACTACAGTTACACCATATGAACTGAGTACAGACAGTCAAAAAGCCTGAGGTTGAATCAATTCAATCTTCACAGGTTAGTTTAAGATGCATAGACTGAACTGATAAACAAGTGAATAGACATTCACATTTTATTCCAGAAATGTAGCTGCATGCCTGCAGTGGCCCAGGCCAAAAGCCAGGAGGTGCTAGAGCACGCCTCCCTGCTCTGCTGGAGGAGACAGCTTGAGCCAGAGCTAACCTGCCCACCTGGTGAGCAAGGGGGGAGGGGAGGCAGGAGAAAAGCATTCTGGGATGCTGGGGTACTGTCAGTTAAGTTGAATCTGGAAGGGATCTGGGACAGAAGCTCAGTAAACTTATTTAACCTAAATCAGTTAAGTCTGATACTACATTCATCCAGATTTATCTTAAACCAGCCATTTCGGCCATTTTGAAAGCAGTTTATGTGCCCCAAACTTTGGTTGTGTTACAGATTTCAATCAATTTCCAATCACTTGTACCAACTTATGTTTATTTTCTGTCCCTAACCCAGTTGGCTAAGCAAACACAGTGGTTAGCCTTTGTGGTGGGAATTCAATTTGGAGTAAAGCTAGAGTAAGTTTAGCTTGAGAAGAAATTCTTTCCTTTTAGTTTTGTCTTGTTGTTTGTCTTGATTCATAATTTAAGCCTATGAAACAGACTTAACTTCAAAAATAAGTTACCAGTGACTTCTTCTTATGTTACTAACACACAGCATATACCACTTACAGTAACAATTTCTATCATTTTTGTGACCAGGCATTGTATATATTTGGCATCACCCATGCAGACAGAGAACAGTGTAAGATCACGAGCAGCAAAAGGTACAAGAGTTGAAGCAATTGCCAGAGTTGATTTTTATATCTTTGGCTTTGGCCTTTGCTATTTGGAAATGTTGCTAGGATTCTAATCTGAGAAACACTGGGCTTGTAATTTATTTCAATTTTTACCTTAAATCAAATTATCAGGTGTAATTTTTTTTCTGTTACATATCTGAAACCCTAAATATCTTTCTTTAATTCCTCCTGATTATTGCAATTTTTCCCTTTATTTCTGTCTCTGCTACTGACTAATATTCCAGATAATGGCAGCTTGTTGTGTTGGTTATGACTGCAGCATTAATACCTACAAGGAGTGAGAAAAGAATCTCTTTTCCGCTTTGTAGCTTGAAACGAAATCCATGCAAAATGCACCCTGTGCTTTGGGCCACAGGGTAAGTCCAAGGAAGCATGAAGGAATGACAGGGAGACGTACAAGTAAGGACCTTGTAACATGTTGTACTTTGAGCTGCTCAAAAGTTGATAGGTGTTCGTGCTAGCTTGAGCTTGGAGCAGTCACATGTTCAAGCCAGCAGGGGCCTGGAGGACTGAAAGGCAACAATCCCCATCCCTCCCATTCCCTCCCATTCCAGGCTTCTCCCCTGCCCCGTAGGGCTGTTCCCCTACCCCACAGGGTTCCCCTTCCCTGGCTGCTCCCCTGAGATAGCACTAGCAGCCAAAAGGAAACCAGGGGTCGGGGGAGGATGAGCTGGGATCTGGGATGCTGGGGGGGGATACTATGGGCAGTTGACTGATTCGGGATGGTGGGGGTTTGAGGCAGGCGGTGGCCATCTGATGGGGGGAGAAGGGGAGCAGTAGGCCCAATCCAGGCCCATGGGGATGGGGATGGGGGTGAATGGGGTGTTTAGACTGATGTATAGCCTAGAGTAGCCACATTAGTGTGTCTGGTTAACACTAGCTGGGTAACTCAGTCTGGAGCAGTGTAGCTTTTAGCCGCCAGAAGAATGCTTTAGACTAGTTCCACGTGTTAATATGTGGACAATCCAGGGGTTAAGAGCTCTAGGAGCTACCAGAATCTAATGTGTAGCAAAACCCTTAGTTCACATTCTCTTCTTTGCTTTTCCTGATACAATTCCCTCCTTGTGCCCCTCCTGTAAGTTATACCCATGTGCCAACCTCAGCCTGTTTACTAATGGGGTATGTACATAATCAAGTAAGTCCCCTCTGACTTTGACTCTATTTCTCAAAAGAATGTTTTGAAGCAGGAATCTTGTATGCTATTTTCTCCATCAATGTTATGTATCCTTTGGACCCTGTTGCTGAAACTGTTAATGGTCCATATCTGTATTAAGCCTAGCAAAGAATGAGTGTGTCAGATCCCAAAATGCATTTGACAGGAGTTTGCCTACTTTGCATAAACAGAAAAAGGCTATATAAGGACCAGTTTGATTTCATCAACCTTCTACAGCAGGAGGCAGCAATCTATGGCCTACAGGGCCTTTGGATGTGGCCTATGGGTGTAGGGTGTCAGCAGCATTTACTGGTTAGTAGGGGTGGGGATTGCTTTCTGCAGGCGCTTCCCATGCCACTGCAGGGATGAATGCTAACTAGATGCATTTTTCCCATGCCACTGGGGAGACAAGCAATGGCAGCAGTGTGGTCCTAGTGCCCTGGGGTGGGTCAGTCTGACCCACAGCTGAAAATGGTTGACTACTCTTGCTCTACAAAGTAGTATAGCTCTAATGGCTGTGATTAAGTTAGTCAAGATCAATGCTTCATCCATGGCCATTACAGCTAGTGAAAGGACCTTCATCCATCACCTTTAGCAGATGTTGCATCATAATGTTACAGTGATACAAGTGAAGGTAGAATTAGATTCATAGTAATTTCTATTATGTAAAATTAGTTTTGATGTACTTTAAGCCTACTTTTTTAGCAACTAATACATGTCTCTGGGTGAATAATTCACAACTAACGAATTCAATTTAATTTTCTCTTTATTTTTTTCGTTCTTAGATTATCTGTGAGTGAAGGGTAATTATGATAGACATTTATTAATTATTTGAAATGATTCACAGAGTAAGTTCTGCAAACAATTCTTGGTCTCTCATCCTGACAAGACTTACACACACACTTAATTACTCAAAGGGAATGCAGTTAAGCCCAAGTCTTTGTAGGACTATGCCTAGGACTGTAGCTTTTCACAAGTAGTTCACTGTAAAAATTTAACACTCAAAATTTGAGCTGTTTTGACAGGACACATAGGTCGCATAATAGTTTTTCATTCCCTAATAAGTTAAACATTATGAATCTGTTTTAGCATGAGGATTCATGACTGCTGATTCAAAATGAACTGTCCACGCATAATCTATAACCTTTGCTTAAAAGTCACTGTTTTGTCAAACTTCCCTAACAGGAAATTGTGTTTACTAGAGTATGAAAAAATGTGAAGAAGAGATGTGAACATTACTGAAGGGAATCCATTTGAAAAAAATAACAAATATTTCTGGAATAAACAATTATGGTATTAGCCCCTCTCTATTTATAAATGGATTGTTTCCAGAGAAAAATTGATCAGCCAGTACTCTTACCACTGATGAAAAACTACCTCAAATAATAATTGCTCAAATAATTTTTAAGATGGAAAAAAAATACAGTAACTCTCAGAGAAGGGTGATCTCCTAATCAGAGATATGGGGCTGACTAGTCCTCTGGAGAAGTTTGAGATTAAAGTGCCAAGAAGACTCGTATATGTTCTTTGGCAGAGAGCTCTCTGCAGCACATCAGGGTAATGTTCAATTCATTTTGTATCTCTAAACCTCCTGAATAAAAGGTATCAGTGTTACTTAGCCATGATGCAAATAAATATTCATAACAATGGCACATGCATAGCTAATTGAATGGTTTTTGTTAATATTATACTAGATATTCATGGACATGTGCCTTTTTCTATAATGAAAATACTGCCTTAGGCTAGCTTTGTTTTTCTTGTCAAGAACAATTTATGTGCTTTCATTTAAATGAATATAAACTCCTATTCTCATGACAAAATAATTCACTGTTAATTTGGGTAAATAATTTCTTTATTCCCATTATGGTATATTTTATTGGAAAAGAAAATCCTAAATATATCTTTAAAGAAATGTGCAGTCTGTCTAATTTCAGCAATACAGTGTCTATAAATAGTAATTACCAAGTGATTACGTGGGGAAGGGGGGTGCATGGTGTGAATCCATAAGAGATTTCACTTTAAATGAATCTTGAAAGTAATACTAAAAAATACAAATTTCCCCCATAGCTGTTAATGTGGTGACTCAGCCTGCTGTTTTTAATCCTCTTGCTCTTTAAAACTAAAAAAAACCCTTCCTGCTCCTCCTCTGCTCTATATTCTACTCTTGTATGTTAATTACTATCCTTTTAAGTTTGCCTGAAAGAAATTTTGAAAGGGTTAGGACCTGGGGTGCTGAAGAGTAAAGGAAGAATTTACATGTTGAACTGAGGAATGAGTATGGAGGGAGATGCTCTCCTGCAATCTGAGCCCTGCTGGCTTCTGTGGTAAGGCTCTTCATAGCAGGTAGGACTCCATATAAACATCACTCTCTCTTCTCCTCTGTTTACAATTTTATCTTATTTAAATTTTCAGTGGTGTTATTCAAAGGTAGCAAATGGTGCTAAGCCCCGAATTAACTAATCAATCAATTCAATTCAGACACCAAATTAAGGTTGTCTAGTAAACAGAACGTAACTCCATTAAAACTGCAAATCCCAGGCACCTATGCTGCTATGAACGCTTTCAAAATTTGTTATGTTACAATTCTTTCAGTAGCTAACTATTACATTCTCTTGCTTTCTAAAATAACTTCAAAATGTATACCTTTCATAAATGCGAAGTCAGTGGGTTTGACAGCATTTCTGTATATCATAGTTCTTTTTCAGGCAATCCTTGTTTGTAAGGCAACATGCACTGATATCTTATCCAAAGTGCATTCATATTATGGAGTGTTGTACTGCTAGCTTTGCTAAATTGATTCTTCCATGTGCCTCCCCCATGATGTGGAAGCTTTACTTCTAAGGATAAGAAGGTAATTTATCTCTGAGCGTTTGGTCATTGGTCCATCGGCTGAGTAATTTAATAAGGTAGCGTTCTTTATAACGTGAGTTGCCCACTACAAACTGGACAAAAGCAACCCAATTCTTTTCCCCGCACAGCCATCAGAGAAAACCTGCTTCAGCTCAAATTTGAGCTGATGCTATAGGGCTGATATGTTACCTACACTTGTAGCCTGCAGGGCTAGAAAACAAAACATTCGTTCCCTGGAAATGCAGTCTCCAGTGAAACTGAGGAGTTATTTGTAACCCTGGCGTGACCCAAACTATTGGATTAAAATGTGTGATGTTTTAGGCACAGAAAAGCTATACAATCCTGTCCATGCCAATAAAACTTTTAATCCGCACCATAACATGTATTCCATACACGCATGTGTGTAATATATAAAACACACACAGGCTTTGATATAGAACTACTTCTTAATAAATATATGAGATTTACATTGAGAGGGACTTCATAAGCCACATACTGCCTCTGTTCAGTCTCAATGCGAGTATGTGATAAGAGCAAGCAACTATTGCCCTTAGCCATCCAGCACTTTATCTTCTTGATTTTTCTAATGTTTAGGGATTAATTAAGTGAAAATAGTAGAACACTTAATTCCCAGGCTACCTGTGTCACCACATGTTCACAGTGCAACTTGGGAGAAAAACATTATGGATGCAAATTGTCACAACAATTTTTATTTAATGCATCACAAAGGTTTCTCTTTTCTATCTGTTTTTACAAGTAAATAACTTCCTTAGAAGTCTCTGTGTGGCCTAATAACTGGAAGAACCAGTGAGGATTGGGTGAGGTTTGCTAGTTATCAAGTAAACAAAGCAGCATAGATATAGATTTAATAACATTGTGTTTTTATCCATTCTCACCTTTTTATGGTGTTTGCTTATCCTTCTCTGACTCTTGTTTTGTGTATCTTCCTTGCTGCTTCTGATGATTAGAATGACCTCTATTTTGCTCTCTGCCAAGCATCATCTCTCCTCTTTAGAAATACATTATTGGGAAGTCTGTGTAGTTTGCTCATGGTATTCCCCATTTCTCAGCCCCCGCAACACACACTTTTTTTTTTAATTTAGAGTGTGTTCTTTCACATTTCAGAATATTTTCCATTAGCCAAGGAGCAGTAGCTTTAGGAGCCTTGTTAAGTCATGTTCCTGTTGGAAGGCAAATCTGGGAAACCAAGTCCAAGTGTAATTTGCCTTGCAACTCAAATAGTCACAAGCATCACTGGAACAATTCTCTCTCAAGGAAGCGCAGCCAAATCATCAATTGCTTGTTTCCAAGGAGTAACTAAACTCTCTTTTTTTTGTTTGTTTGCAGGAGCTTCTCCTCAACGATCTTGCCTCAAAAAACACATTAGTGATATGCTTCTCCACTGAACACAGCCAATGTGCTAAAAAGAAAAGTGTCATTGGGTGACTCTAGTTAAGCAGGAGATTTTCAAAGGTGCTTAATTCTGTGCCTTTGAAGTCAATGGGAGTTTGATTTCATGGAAGCCTGAGCACTTCTGAAAATCCCACTCCATTTGTTTGTATCTTCATTTGTTATAATCCTCCGTTCTGTGCTTTCGCAGTTGTACCTGTTTCCTGTGTCTCAGCTAAGTAAGAGCCCAAACTTGCGAACACTTAATACACATGACTCAGAACTGCACTCAGTTCTTCTTTCTAAAATCATTCAAACATCTGTAGGACTGCAATAGTACAGTAATAGCAGCAGAGGTTCTAAAATAATTAATTGTGTGGGATGAAAAACTGAATCAAAGTCCATTACAAGGGATAGCAGTATACAAACCAACACCTTCAATTATTAATTTTATACAAATTTGACCACAGAAAGGGGAATTCTCCACTCAAGCTCTCCTCTTCTCCTAACCAACAATTACTTACAGTATGATGACATTAAAAGTAAAATCAGCCAGTGTTCTATGACTACACATAAAGAAAAGGACATTTCCCTTTATCAACATGCGCCCTTATGGGCACAAAGTTATAAGGACCATGATTTTAGATTGAAAACCACTTGTAAGTCCCACACACCTTATGGCAGTGTAACCCGGGGGACAGAAACCTGGTTCAAGACTTGGAGCTCCCTTGATCCTGTGGTCACCTCTGCCACTCTATTAAGTGACCTTTGCCAAGTCACTCCCTCTCTTTGGGGCTCAGTTTTCCCATCTGATCCCTTCCATAAAGCACTTTGAGATCTGTTGATAAAAAATGCTGTAGAAAAGGCCAGTCCAGTTGGTCTGCTGTTGCATCTGTATAGGCTGAGGACCAAAATGTAAGGTTTTGCCAGGGAATTCCAAGATGGTGAGTAACTCCATGGCATTATTACATAATCCACCAGTCTTACTTACTCACACTTGCTTTGCTTGTTTTCTTTTACTTGTGACCCCAACCCCTACCCCTTTGTGAGCAATCACACTTATTCTTGTTCCTAGAGGAAATAATGCCGAATGCTTAGAATTCCCATTGTCTGTTGAATTTCCATTCCCATCAGATAATTAGCCTTGAGTCCAATTCATCACCTCTGAGTACATTTAAACTGCTATACCATCACACCATTTAATGGTGCCTTTTGTATGCACAATAAGATATTTATAGTGAGGGACTTAAACTTTCATGTTTCTTAATTAAAGAGATTTTCTAAACTACTTGTAACCTGCATTTGGCCTTATAATACCTTCTGGAATAACAATGATCTGCCAGTTAATATGTAAGGGCTCACAACTGATTGTTGCTCCTCTTCTTCTGCATATTAAGTAGCATTCATTAATTAATATTCAGCTTGCTTGCCTCTTGCACACAGGACATCATCTTTGCACTGGGTTCCCAATAGACAAAAGAATAATTGTAGTTTAAATGAAAAGCTTTAGAGATCCCTTTGAGTAGGGTGTTAAGATTACAATCATGAAAAAGTGTATATGGGTTAGAAAAATTCAGGACTTTCATTAGAATACATTTTGGTTTAATATAATATGTCAACCCACCTGCGATCTTAAATGTTTGTTACCTGTATGGTTGTATCTTTGTATTGTTGTCCAAGGCCTATTTTGAATTAACAGTACCATATTTTGTTATAATTTGTGTCAAAATAGGACCCTAATAATCTGATGTAAGTGTTCAGACACAGGCGTGTACCAAAATATCTGAAAAGGTGTGTTACAACTGACTTGGTTACTTTGGTTTCAGACTTTTGTAAACACTCTCTAAGTTCCCAGTGCAGCAAAATGCTTAACTGTGTGCACAAATCTACTCTATTTCAGCAAAGTGCTAAAGTATAGTTTATTTCAGTGAGACTTAAGCATATGCTTAAAGTTAAAGTAACGCATGTGCTTAAATGCTTTGCTGAGTCAGGACCTAAACCTATTTTTGAATAAGCCAAAAAAATAAAGCACTTGCTGCTACAGAAAAAAAGAGGTCTTTGCCCTCTAGAAAGTAAAAGTGTGGACTCTGTTCAGAATCACCTAGAGAACAGGCCTGTTTTGTCAGCAGGTCAAAGAGTTAGCTCACTACTCAGGTAGGAGTGTGGGGAGGGTGGGGATGAGGATTTGTCACCCCTGCCCCCACATTCTCCTGCCTTTTTTTTCTCTTTTCTGTTTGTTTGCTTTTTTTTTTTTAAACAATAAGTCTCCCTGTGGGACATGTCACTTGAAGCTTGTGTTTGTCATGCTTATGGTGCAGGGAAAAAACACACACTAAATTCAATCTTTAAATTAAGCTGTAACCAAGCTTGTATATTCATTAGAGGAGAAAAATTCTCTTCTGCGAAGTTCAAATTGTTTATTGATTTTCATTTCTGTGTTCAAGTGAAGCTTGAGTAAGTCTGTCTCACTGCAGTCCCTCTGGGGCAGCACAGCCAACAAGTGCATCACATTGCAACCCAAGTGAGCAGTTACCAAAAAAAATCTGAGAATTCCTTTAAAACTATATTAATAAATAGAGGGTGAGATTTCCAGTCCAATAAAGTTGATTCTTTTGCAAGGAGAGTAACAATTTTGAATTGCAGGCTATAAATGACAATCTTCATGAAAAGCCTGAAAGTGAAATCAGGTCAGTGGAAAGAGCAATTAGTGACAATGCTGTTCAGGTGAGTGAGGATAAGCAGAGGGGAGGGAAAGAAAGAAAGAGGATGCTGGCACATATTTCTTAAATTCTGTGATGTTTTCATAATGGTCTGATGCTTTAGGCTGTTATCACTGCATGATTTTGTCAATGGAGTTGCTGACACTGATATTGTTCTACTCCAACTCTTTTTAAGAACATGTTGCAATGGACAAGCATTAGATTATGAATATATACAGTCTGAGAGACATGAAGTCAAACCTCCAGTCAGCTCTTGAAGTGGATTGATGCTTGGCTTACTTTTCCTTGTGATATTTAAATTGTTAATAAAAGACAGTACTTATTAAAAAGTGTACTGAGCCATTTGTCTTCTGTTTCTCAAGGTTAATTTCTATTTAGACGTCTAATTAAATGAACTTCAATTTATTAAGCACATCGTCACATTTGTTGCAGGGATGGAGTTTTCCATCTCTTCCAAGTCCAAATTTCCATGTATGCTGTAAGAGCTTTATAAAAATAAACCACGTTTTCATCTTGTCAATGGCTTGGAGCTGTTTGTGTCAGGAATGAAAGATAAGACAGTGAAAGATAATTCTAGTTTCTCTTTAGGAAGATAAGAAAGCAGGAAGCATTTTATACTGAACAAAGAAGGTACCAAATAAATTTAAGTACACCTAGGTTCAGCATACTCAATTTAAACATTTATAGGACAAATATGGAATGCAAGTTCTTGAGAAATAATTAACTGAAAAACAAAAGCTGAATTGTGGGATGTATGTCTACAAGAAAATAAGAGATCATCTTTTGTGCATCTGCCATGATGTATCAAATTACTTGTGAATGTACTGTATTTTCAACTACGTGCAGCTAGATACCTGTGCTACAAGAGTAACTTGGGGCCTCTTTATGGTTATGTACATGGGTTTCAAGTCCCTACAGCTAAAAAAAAGAAAGAAAGGATACTGGAACATATTGGGATATTTAAATTGTTAATAAAAGACAGTACTTAGTAAGAAGTGTTTAATTGAAAAAGTTCCTTAATTGAAAAAAAGGAAGAGAAAAGGAAATAGTGACAGAAGAATCATTAACTTTATTTCTAAAAGGTGTTAAGTTTTACTTTGTTAAACACAATAACTTTTTCAATATTTTACCTGCAATTTCACTGGCTACAGTATTTCTCTGCCCATGTGCCTCTGTGCAATGTGTCTCACTGATGTCCCTTCTTATATGTTTCAGCACTCTTTGAACAGAACGTATTTCACTGTCTGTTTTCTGATGCACTGACTTCCCTTTCATCTGCTTTTTTCCCTTCCATCTGTTTTAGGGTTTTGCAAGTTTTCTACCTTTTGAAAACTGTAATCTCCAGTTGCTGCTAAAATATTCAGCGTTAAACAACATTTTTTTTCTTGTGTCAATTTTCTCTAGGACCCATTTATGTGATTTTTGAAAGTTTTAGTTGATTGTCTTCATACAAAACTCAAAACACACAAGGTAAATATGATAAAAGGTTTCGAAGTGTGGGTTGGGCACTTCAATTTTTATGAATGGTATATACGGATATTCCATGCTTTTCCTTTTCAGTGAAGCTTTCAGCATGTGTGCAGCCACTTGATGTTTTGAAATACATATTTGTATGGTTGTCTATAACTATTATGATTCGAAGTTGGGCTTTTTCTGAAAGTCCTACTTGATAATATATTTATAGAAGAAAAGTAAGTAGGATTGTAAAAAGTTCCTCTGAAGATTTTTTTAAAGGAAGTCTTAAAAAGCCAAAATAATTTAGAAGCACATACTTTACTGACTTTTAGTCACTTTTCAAATCTTTACCTTATTGCTTAAGTAATGTTATTTTTGTGCTACTGGAAAAAAACAACTAAACTCAAGTCCAGCTTTATGCATATTGAATATCTTGATAAACGTACTTATGGCCAAGTGTTGGCAGTATTGGTTGCATATCCTGTGCCTACTCTGTTAAAGCAGACTACCATAAGTGCATGATCCTCAATTTAATTTACGTGGTTACATTTTTAACATGAAGATTATCAAAGGCCCTGAACCTTGAACTGTGTAGAGTACTGTAGCTAAAAGGGGTGGGAACAGGGGAGGGGATGACTCAGGCACCAGTCCTGGGCACTGAAATACAGGCATGCACAAAAATAGCAGCTGCTATGCTACTGACCTGGCTGCTACTACTAGCAACACAGTCTCTCCTACTGTCCTGTGGCCCAGGGCGCAGAAATGTCCGGTTACACATCAGAGTTACAGTGGAAGATCTTTATGCCTTCATGAAGCCTTCCTGGGGCTCTGTACATGCATAAGGATCCACAATGTAGCAGAATCAGGATAGGACCTTAATTTGATTTTTTCTGTATTTTTTTCTTGTCAAGAACAAAACAAGAACAAAATTAAAATAATAATTACAAAATCGCTCCCTGGGATCATTTTACCAATTATTAGACCTCATGAATTTTTAAAAAAAACCTAAATGCCATTTATATTTATGGCCTAATTAAATGTACACGCTATCCATTACATGTACAATATTGCCATTTTCTAAATGCTGTGCTTGGAAGCCATGGGTTTAGCATGACATTCTAAGGTGTTTTATATAAATGGTAATATAGAGCAAACTGGAAGAACAGACATGATAGCAAGAAGCAGTAGCTACTCAGGGACCCAGTGGGTTTGCCTACACATGCGTTTTAACAAGCATTAGCCTATTTTTATGTGCGTTAAAGTATCACAAAACACCTGTGCACTTTTGCTAATGGGCATTAAAATAAACTAATGTGCCTTTTCCTAGTACCTCACAATGGAGGTACTAAATTTAATGCACATTAGCAAAGGTGCATTAATGAATGTGTAACCCCACCCAGTGTGTAACAGAAACTCCCCACATTAACTCACTGGATCTCAGCAAAGGCCAATGATGACAACACTCTCCATAATTCTGACACTTTCCAAGGCTGATTTTGGTTTTACACTGGTAGGACCCGATGGAACTCAGTAGATTTATTCCTGATTCATGCTTGTGGCAAGCCTCCTGATCCATTTCCAGGCAATTCCTAAATGTATGAATAATCCACCCATGTAGTCCAGTCTTATAGATAAGGTGACAAGGGAAGTTGTCCAGCACCCACTAAGAGGGGCTGAGCAACTAATTACACAAGAAACAATTTTTCTTGTAGATTTTAGGAACATTTGTCTTTTGTTCATCCAGACCAGACACACTATGGAAAATATTCCTATGGTATCTCAGCACTTCTAAAATCCTGAGAAAAACGTGTATAATATTTGAACAATTAAAAGTTTTGTTTCAGTGGGCACATCTACATGAGACATGTTATTGTGCATTAGCCTAATTTACTGCACAGTACGAGCAAGGGTCTACATATGCGCACCCTTACTATGCAGTAAAAATTACTAATTGCAACTAAATGTAATACATGCAAATGGAGGTATTAAATTTAGTTGTGATTAGTTAATGCAGTAATGCACATGTAGATGCAACATGGCACTAACTTGCCATGTCTGCCCAGCCACTAGTGTGCTGACCTGAGCCCACCCCAGGGCTCCTGGCTGGGAGCCTCTCCTGCTCCAGGGCTGGGTTTCTCTGACAAAAATCCCTTACTGCATGTCACGGGCTGGGGCCTAGGAGCAGCTGTGATCCCGCTAGCGCCCCCTTGCCGTGGCAATTAGGAGATCCAGCACCCTCTAATTCTCGCCCGCCACGTCTTTGATCTTATATAATGTAATATGGGAGGCTGCCTATGATCTCCTGATATTTAAGGGTGACTTGGTGCACCCCCAGCCTTATGGGCTATGCATGCCTCCTACCTCCCCTTTAGCACGCCCCAAGCCTCGCAGTTCTTCCGGACGTCTTTAGTGTCTTCACTCTTGGACTAGCCCTCTCTGGGCTTCACTGTTGCAGGCTGGCCCACCCTAGGGCCTATGCCACGTGCTTCCTGCGCTCTTGCTCTCGCAGAGCCTGCTTCCGCGCTACTCGTGCCCCTTGGCTCTCGCAGAGCCTACGCACCAGCCCCGTCTCGGGCTTTCACCGGCGCCGGGGCTCAGGTGGCACGCAGCCGTGCCTGGCCCCCGACCCTTCTCAGGGTCCTACGCCCTCACTGGGCCGAGTACTGCCCTCTTGGGCTGGGGTCTCAACCCCACACACCGCACCACACTGATGCCAAGCTGCCACACCCTCCCGGCACTGCTCAGTGCCCACACAGGGCACCCAGGAAACCTCAGACTACTGGGGAACTCCCGTGAGGCCTCCTCACACCCCTACAGCCTCACCCGGTCCTCCGGTTGATATACACAACAGAACCATAAGCCCACCCGGCTGTAACAAAACAATAGGCCCACTGGCAATAACAAACCAATAAGCCTACCGGCTATAACAAAACAGTAAGCCTACCGGCCACAACATAAAGTCCAGGCCCACCTGGCTCTCTGGCCCACAGCCTCCTGGTCAGGCTTCTCTTCACCCTGACCATCATGCAGCCCTCTGGGTGCTCAGGCTGCACTGCTTGGCTTAG
Source organism: Gavialis gangeticus (assembly GCF_001723915.1). Classification (NCBI taxonomy): domain Eukaryota; kingdom Metazoa; phylum Chordata; order Crocodylia; family Gavialidae; genus Gavialis; species Gavialis gangeticus. The sequence goes on along the minus strand of NW_017729022.1, from coordinate 166,425,542 downwards.
CTCTCCCGCAGAGCTCTTATCCCTCAGGTTGCCAGACGGGAACTGTGCTGCTCTGTTCCTCCACAGAGCTCCTGCTTCTCCGGCTGCAAGATAGCAACTGCTCGCCAGGCCGGAGCCTGGCTGTTTATAAGGGCCCGGCCCTGCCCCCTTCCGGTCACATGACCAATCTGGTTGCTCCAGCAACCCGCACCTGAGCTGCCCTGGTGATTGGCAGCTGCTCTTCACTCTTACTCAGGCACGGGGCATCCAAGTGCCCCCGTGACACTGCACATTAGCTTAATGCATAGTAAATCTAGTCACAACTAAATGCACGTGTAGATGTGCCTAGATTCTTTTACTTTTGTGATAAGGCTCAAAGGAACCTTATTTGAACAGCAGTAAAGCATTCTTCCCTACTTATACAGAGAATGATGGAGACAAATATACTTCACAATAAAAGAAGATGGCTATAGACCATGTAGGAAAAGAAATACAAAATATTCAGTCTTCAAGTAACTTCAAACAAGAGGCAAAAGTAGTTGTTAAATGGTAACCAAGAGAGATGTCCTCCCATTGTACATTCAAATCTCCAACAGAAAGACTCAATCTTTTGGTTTTATTTATTACTAGTGGAAGGACCCGTTCTTTGCCCGGGTTATTATTTTTGTAATTGCAGTATTCATTTATTTTCAAACAACTCTGTACAACATATTTAGGTTAAAAGTATTGTTTATTTTTAAAGAATATAGTAAAACACATTTACATTTAATATTTAACATGGAGTGACATTTCAAATGACATCCAAATGAATAATCTTTATTGTAGAACTTATTTGTAAACAATGTTCACAGTGTTTCCTGTTGGCAACCCTCTTTGGCTACCAACTCTGGAGCAAGCCACATATATTTTCCATGTGAAAAGCATTGTTTCCTTAAATCAGCGGTTCCCAACCCCAGGTCGCAACTGAAATGAGGGTCGCAGGAGCAATACTGGGGGAGCAATACTGGCGGCGCCTCATAGAAAAGACAAGCTAGACTGCACGCTGGGAGCTCCTCTGCCCCCAGCCCTGGGTGCTGTCAGTGCCACACTCTGCTCCCAACAGTGGAGCATGGAAAAAAAAGTTTGGGAACCACTGTCATAAACACTCACAGGAAGCCCCCAAAAGGGTCAGGCGAAAAATAACCTGCCTATAATTTTCCTTGGGTGGTATTCAGTGATTTTGGAAGGTTTAGGGTAAATAGGACCAGCCATTCTCAAAGTCTAAGCAAACATATGTACGTATGTACATACATACAGACATACACTTCATTTTGTATATATAAATTATTAGGGGTCTGCAAAATGGGCCATATTTGATTTGGATTCAGATTTGGCCTGAATCGGGAGACAGTGATTCAATTCATTAATTCATATCACTGTCCCAATTCGATTCAGCCAAATCCAAATCTGAAGATTCAATGCTGATTCAGAGAATCAGTGATTCAGCCATAGACACCAATTTAAATGTTTTTTCTCTGTACCTTGAGGACCAGGCATGGTTCGTTAATGCTGACATGGTGGGGCAGATGGAGTGTCCCACAGGAGTGCAGGGGGGAGGGGCCAGATGCTCAGCAGCAGACCCAGAGGTGGACCAGAAGTACTTCCAGTCCACTTTGGGTCCACCAATGAACATGTGGGGGACTCCCCCCCACAACACCCCAGCTCAGTGATCAGCCACAGGGGGACACTGATGCCCCCCTCGACCTAGGAAGCACCAGTTGCCAAGCCAGGAGATAGGGGGGTCTGCCACTGAGTGTGATGGGGACCCCCCCCCAAATACACTCCAATGGGATGTCCCATCTACCCCACCATCTCAGGTTCATGAGCCACCTGGTACCTTGAGGTATGTAGAAAAAACTTTTAAAGCTGCATCTATGTCCAAGTAATTGAATCTCTCTGCATCAATTTGGAGCGTTCTGATCAATTCAGAGAGATTAAAGGGTCTCCTGATTTGATTCAAATTCCAGGATTCGGCTGCCAAATCAGGCTGAATCTCCACCAAATTGAATCAGTGACTGAAGCTTCACACAACCCTATAGGTTATCATCTAATGCAACATCTTAGAAACTAAGGTGATGTTTAACCAGAAATTCCACTGTGGAGTGGGAAATTCTTCCCAATGAAAATTTAATAATTTTTCACTTGTTTCCATGAGAAGATTCAGGATCAATGAATTAGTATTTTTTAACAAAAATCATTTTTCAAAAAATTTCACATTTACTGACCAGTGCTACTTTGCAATGACTCACCCAGAAACTGATCAGAATAATAGGAAAAGCAGAAAGTGAAAAGGAGTAGCAATGGTTGGACAATTATGATTAAAGAGGGAAATTATTACTTTTTTGTGAGTTAGCATGATGAAATATAATGAGCATCTTTGGACTCATTTGCCTGCATTTATCTAGTGTAAATCTCTGTGGAGTCATTCAAGTCAGAGGGTGGCCCACAATGTTACTGATTTTACTTGCCTCATTTGATCTTTTTGGTGTCCTATAAATACTAACGTCCAAGTTTAAAAAAATGTTAGACTAACAGTCCCTCATAAGTGTACAACTGATACATGGTTTTCAAATAGTTGTCAGATCTCTATGTTCAATCTCTATGGTGCATTAAACTGATGCACACCTTTCACATATGGCTAGGGAAAGAAATTACACATAAAACAGTATAAGTGATCGGAGATTGGCTCAAATCTATAACACAACAGAAGTGCAGTACACATAAACCGCTTCCAAAGTGGCCAAAATCAGCTTAAGATAAATCTGTATGAATGTGGTATCAGACTTAACTGATTTAAGTTAAATTGGCTTATTAAACTTCTCACCCAGATTGCCTCCTGACTGAAATTAACTCATAATCCCCCAGCATCCCAAGATGCTTTTCACCTGCCCCGCAAACCCCATCTTGCAGGCTGGGTGGGCTAGCCTTGGCCCAAGCTGTCTGCTCCAGCCAAGCAGGGAGGCATGCTTTAGCACCCCGCAGCTTCTGGTCTGGACCACTGTAGGCATGTGGCAGCATTTCCAAAATCAAAACTGAATGTCTGTTCACTTGCTTATTGTTGCAATCTACACAGTTTAAACGAGAGATTCTCAAGCTGTGGTCCACTGACCACCACTGGTCCATGAGCTCCATTCAGGTGGTCCTCAAAAAGGCTGTGGAACAATTGAGAATATCTGTACTTGGGCCTGCACTTGATTTATTTTTTCGAACAATAGATGGAGATTAAGTGGTCTGCTGAGACCCCCAGCAATTTTCAAGTGGCCCGTAAAAAAAAAAGTTTGAGAACTGCTGGTTTAGACTGTCCCGGGAAAAGAGAGGGAAGAAGTAATAAGAGGTACTCACTGGCAACAGGAGACGCAGCACAGCAGGGGTGGGAAGAAGAGCCCGCACGGTTCGTCAGCTGCCTCTTTATTCAATTACAGCTGGCTGGTGACGTCAGCCCTGAACACCGGCCGACAGGGATAAAAATGTTGGCTGATGCCGCAGAGGAGGGAAATGGAGAGAGCAGCAAGGAAAGGGGCTGCAGCCACCTTTGGGAGGGAAGAGGACCTTCCCCATGGGACCTGCAGAGCCCAACAAGCTGGGGGCGGATCCAGACAGTGTGAGGCAGAGCGCCCCATTGGGAGCACGAACGGAAAGGCGGGTGAGCAGCAGGCACTCTGGGCCTGGAGACAGAGCCAGAGACACAGCCAACACTCAAGCAGATTCCAGGTGGGAGTATTGGGATGACCAGGGCGAAAAGGGAGTCACGCCAGAGGGAAAGACCCCGAGGAGAGCCCTGAGGGGGTTACAATCCAGGTGGGTATTGCCGCCAGTCCCGGCCGGGTCGATGAGAGAACGGGAGTGAATCCTGGAGGCAACGGGCAGTAAGAGGAGTACCCCCAAGCTAGAGTAAGGGGAAGAATAGTAAGGGGACAGGGTGTGGCCATGTCAGGAGGTGGCCCATCACTTTAGTGTTTTGTTGACAAGTTTCTGTTTTGTTGCCCCATGCAAAGGGGAGGAGTAGAGGGTGTTGTGAGTATCCCCAAGGAGCGGGGACAAGGGAGAGCCTCGGAGGGGTTTTTTTTGTGTTTCCCCAAAAGAAGGGGTGGAGTCAGGGAAGGCAAAGGGAGCAGGCCCGCATGGGCGAACCTGACTGCAGGTGACAAGCACACAGCCATCAAGCTGTGGGACGCGATTCCACAAGAGGGGATGAGGCCGACGGAGGGACATCTTACACCAGGGGGCGTGTGGCTGGGGTGTAGGCATGGCGGAGCCCCGTGAATGACCGCTAGGCAAACCACGGGCCACCGAGCAAACCCGATGACCAATCCCATCCACTGAAAAACAACAAGTCATGGCAGGCGAGAATGAGGGGGGCGACTTGAGGAGGAGAAACCTGCTAGGTCAACAACACGAGCCCATAGGACGCCCTACGCTTACCACCAGGGCAAAGGTCATGTGAGAACGGATATTCAAAGCCCGGCGGCCACATAGACTAAGCTGTGAAGCTTGAATCAATTCAGTCTTGGGCTTTTTGACTGTCTGTACTTAGCCTTAGTCTGACATCTCCAAAACATGTTAGGTCCACCAAAGAAAATGGAAAATGCTTTATAATTTATAAAGGTCCATCCAGATGTAAGGACAACTTTGTTTGAGTCTAATTAATTCTCTCCAGCAAAAAAGAAAAAAATCCACATCTCTTGACTTTCTCTGGTTGCTGCACAGCAGAATGAACTGTTTCAGAGACAAGGTGATCTGTGAGAGAAAGAAAATTCCTTGAAGTTGCATAGCTGTTTGTGAAGCATGTAGCTCATTTAAATGAACATAGCAACATAAGAGATAATAAATCATTCTGCCTGGAATATCATTCATCCTGGAGTAATTCCACACCTACAGGTATATGGATGGAGAAGGTACTAGGCTGGATAACTTCCTTTTGCTAAGAAGATACAAACATCAGGGAAGCAGTACAGAAAGCAGTTTTCTCATCCCAGAATTTTGCAAAACAAGAGAGTTGGTATCTCTAGATCAGTTTTTGGAGATGGTATTGATGCTTTTATTCATTACTGTTGTAGAAGTGCACTCAGTGAAAGTAGAAGGCTTTCTCACCATTCCTTTCTCAGCTTATAGGATAGCAGATGTGTTGCCAGTATGACAGCTTCCAAAGTCCCAGAAAGTACTAGAGCATCTGGTTCATGGGCCAGCAGCCATGAATGCTAATTTGTGCTGGAAAAAGACCCAAATCCAATTATTGCTGCTTAAGGACAGATTTTTGTTTTCCCTTACTACTATGCGGTGACATTCTGGATTCATCAAGGAAAATTTTCACTAAAAATCTAGATATGTAAAATACTTCATCATATATCTCTTGAACCTTCCCATTCGCTGCTACCTAACGTGAATAGTGACACATGTCTAAAATGTGGAATATCCCATTTACTGACAGGTCAGTTTTATTAAATAATTTATGGATTCCATTACATTGGACTTATTTTAATATATATATATATATGTCTAGAAAAGCATTAGAACATGTTATTTTTATTTACTTATTTCAGCAGTCTCACTTTTCATCTCCCCTAGGGAAGACATTTTATAGAATCATAGAGAGTTAGGGTTGGAAGGCACCTCAGGAGATCATCTAGTCCAACCTCTTGCTCAAGGCAGGACCATCCCCAAATAAATCATCCCAGCCAAAATTTTGTTCAGCCAGATTTTGAAAACCTTCAAAGATGAAGCTTTCACCACCTCTCTGGGTAACCTGTTCCAGTGTTTTACCACCCTCCTAGTGAGAAAATTATTTCTAATATCTAACCTAAACTTCCCTTGCTGCAACTTGAAACCATTGCTCCTTGTTCTGTCATCTGCCACCACTGAGAACAGTCTAGCTCCATTCCTGTTTTGAACCCCACTTCAAGTAGCTGAAGGCTGCTATTAAGTCCCCTCTCAGTCTTCTCTTCTCTAGACTAAATCAGCCCACTTCCCTCAGTCTTTCCTCAGAAGTCATG
>NW_017729022.1:166418793-166419047 GCF_001723915.1 Gavialis gangeticus | reverse complement strand
CCCCAAACTGTGCTGCCTGGTGCAGTAGTCTGGGAGCTGACTGCCTGTGAAGACAAAGGTGAAAAAGGCAATGAGTACTTCTGCATCCTCTGCCACAAGATTTCCCCCCTCATTCAGTAAGGGACCCACACTTTTTCTGATCCTCCTCTTGCTACTGACATAACTGTAGAAACCATTCTTATTACCTTTCACATCCCTTGCTAGCTGCAACTTCAATTGCGCTTTGGCCTTCCTGGCTTCATCTCTGCATGCCT
>NW_017729022.1:166412676-166413793 GCF_001723915.1 Gavialis gangeticus | reverse complement strand
CCTCCAATTTGTCTAGGTCTCTCTGAATCCTAGCCCTACCGTCCAGCATATCTACTAGTCTCCCCAGCTTGGTGTCATCTGCAAATTTGTGAGGGTGCACTCTATGCCATCTTCCAGGTCGTTGAGGTAGACATTGAACAAAACTGGCTCCAGAACTGACTCCTGGGGCACTCCACTAGATACTGGCTGCCACCTAGACATTGAGCCATTGATTACTACTCTCTGAGCCTGATGCTCCAGGCAGTTTTCTATCCACCTCACAGTCCATTCATCAATTTCATACTGCCTTAGCTTGCCTGGGAGAATGCTGTGGGAGACTGTATCAAAAGCCTTGCTAAAATCAAAGGACACCACATCCACCAGTCTCCCCTCATCCACAGAGCCAGTCATCTCATCATAGAAGGCAATCAGGCTGGTCAGGCATGACTTGCCCTTGGTGAATCCGTGCTGACTGTTCCTGATCACCTTTTTCTCCTCCAAGTGTTTAGAAATGGATTCTTTGAGGATCTTCTCCATGATTTTTCCAGGGCCTGAGGTGAGGCTGACTGGTCTGTAGTTCCCTGGATCCTTCTTTTTCCCTTTCTTAAATATGGGCACTATGTTTGCCCTTTTCCAATTATCCAGGACCTCTTCTGATCGCCATGAGTTTTCAAAGATGATGGCCAATGGCTCTGCAATCACATCAGCCAACTCCCTCAGCAGTCTCAGATGCATCCCATCTGGCCAATGGACTTACATGTGTCCAGCTTTTCTAAATAGCCCCTAACCTGTTCTTTCAACACTGAGGGCTGCTCACCTCCTCCCCAAACTGTGCTGCCTGGTGCAGTAGTCTGGGAGCTGACTGCCTGTGAAGACAAAGGTGAAAAAGGCAATGAGTACTTCTGCATCCTCTGCCACAAGATTTCCCCCCTCATTCAGTAAGGGACCCACACTTTTTCTGATCCTCCTCTTGCTACTGACATAACTGTAGAAACCATTCTTATTACCTTTCACATCCCTTGCTAGCTGCAACTTCAATTGCGCTTTGGCCTTCCTGGCTTCATCTCTGCATGCCTAAGCAATGCTCATATATTCTTCCCTAGTTATTTGTCCAAGTTTCCACTTCTTATATGCTTCC
>NW_017729022.1:166411553-166412476 GCF_001723915.1 Gavialis gangeticus | reverse complement strand
AACTTCAATTGCGCTTTGGCCTTCCTGGCTTCATCTCTGCATGCCTAAGCAATGCTCATATATTCTTCCCTAGTTATTTGTCCAAGTTTCCACTTCTTATATGCTTCCCTTTTGTGATTTAGTTTACTGAAGAGTTCCCTGCTAAGCCAAGCCAAGCCAGTCTTCTGCCATACTTGCTATCTTCCTGTGCATTGGGATGGTTTATTCCTGCACTCTCAGTAAGACTTCTTTGAAGTACAGCCAGCTGTACGAGTTAATATTTCTTTTCTCTCAAATAGTCTTGTAACAAACAGGTTTGTTATTAAAAGGTGGAAAATCAAGAGTAGAATAGAAGGTGTTAAGGAATGGTATTTCTAGAAAATATTCTCTGCCTTTTCATAAATAATGTCTTAAATCTTCTAAGAACATCACTTTAGATTTTCTCTCTCAGCAGATGCCATAGTCACTTTACTTACTTCATGTTAAAAAATTTTGGAAGAGGTGATCTCTTCCCCTCCCCCACACCTCAGTATATTTCATCTCCTCTCCCATAACTAACCTTTGACTGTTTTTGTTTCACAAAAATTATTTTTATACATAGTCTTCTCAGGTGACCTTCGTCTCTTCTAACTTCCTCATTCTTATCACTAAACCCAACACTGCCATTTGACTAATATCAAAACATAATTTTCACCCTTTCTACAGCATTGTACAGGCAGTCCTCAGACTTGTGACACAATCGATTCCTTAAAATCACATCATAAGTCAAGATGTTGTAACTCTGAACCAGTTTTCTTATAAGAACAATGTTACAAATGGGGGATTGGTTCCTTTGCCACCCTCAACACAGCTGCGTCCAGCTGGTAAGTCTGTTGTGGTGGGAGGGAGCAGGGAGGGAAGGGGGGTGGCAGGGCAAATCAATGCCCCACAGCAAGAGAGGGATT
>NW_017729022.1:166411305-166411542 GCF_001723915.1 Gavialis gangeticus | reverse complement strand
CCCCACTGCCCCATGCTGCATGGGGGGCTCTGCCATGAGCTCCATGACCACTGCCCAATCTCCCAGCCCACCCATGGCTGCCCTGCCCGCCCCAGTTCTGGCCCATTAAGAAAAAAACCCCAACCCCCCCAAACCCCCATACCCTGGGCTCACCAGCTGCTGCAGCAGCCTCAGGGCTTCTGGGGGTCATGCAGAGCCCCCCACACAGTGCGGGGCAGTGAGGGGGGCAGTGGGGAT
>NW_017729022.1:166380013-166406305 GCF_001723915.1 Gavialis gangeticus | reverse complement strand
AATGGGGGATTGGTTCCTTTGCCACCCTCAACACAGCTGCGTCCAGCTGGTAAGTCTGTTGTGGTGGGAGGGAGCAGGGAGGGAAGGGGGGTGGCAGGGCAAATCAATGCCCCACAGCAAGAGAGGGATTGAGGCTGGGGCTGGGGCAAGCACTGCCCAGACAGGGTGGAGGGGAGACGTGGGACTCAAGGAGGGAGTGGGGTGGCTCCCATAGCTGCGCCCTGTTGGTCTGGGAGGGCACAGGGACCTGTGCCCCCAGATCTGCATGGGGTGGTGTAACAAGGAACCCTAGCCCTGTTACTAAGAGACAGGGTGGTCCCTTTAAATCCCAAACCTTCCAGTCACAGCTGGCCAATCAAGTAGGGGTTAAGGCTCAAGCCCAGCCAGCTGGTCAGGTGACAGGAAGAGGAAGGCCAGGAGCCTACAAATGGTGAGTGGAGAAGGCCAGAGGGGCAGCAGAGATGTGGACTCCCAATGACCATGGTGTCACAGCTGCAGTCTCTTTTGGAACAATACGCCATGCTGTGAGCCAGAAGCACGATCATCTAAAGTAAGCAGGCATGTTGCCTCTCTTATTTCTTTATCATCATTTTTCCATTATATGGCCATAGAAGCCGATGTTTTATGTTGGATGTTAATAATCAGAGGATCGGGCTGAGGCTATTTGGGGAAGGAGGAGGCCTCATCAGGCGCCCACTGTAGTGTGAGGACCCCAGCATCAGAGAGGGCACAGTATTTGGGGGTGAGCAGACCCCAGCACCAGAGAGGGAGCAGGAGCCCGAGGGAGTTTTTTGAGAGCTAGAGCCTTGGAGTCAAGCCCCAATTAGTGGGGGGGGTTTTGACTGACAGGTCTAGCTAGAGAGAGAAGAGGTAAGCCCACAGTGGCTGAGACCCCAATATAAAGAGGAATTTATAAATACCATCTGCAAGGCTCGGGCTGCAGTGTAGGAGAGGAACAGAGCCACAGATAGTGCCCCCCTAGCATCAGGGCAAGAAATGGGCAGCCTCCCACCTAATTAAGATCATTAATTAATTAATAAGGTATGGTAGGCAGTTGGCCCAGAACCAGTGGGTGGAGCCGTCAGTAGACAGGCCCCGTGCAGGCCCCCTGTTACAGGTTGGCAGGGCAAGAACTGCACCATGCTGCACTCTGGGTGGGCATGGTGACATTGAGAGTGGGGTCTATGCCCTGCCGCCACTCACCCAGCCAGGGTGGGGGAGTATGGGATGCAGGGCTTGCTCCAGGCAGGTGCAGAGGCACTGGCAGTGGGAGCTATGCCCTCCCACTGCTGCACTGCCTCGGATAAGCAGCGCACAGTGGCAGGAGCCACCCCAGCTGTCCTGTGCTTTCCATATGAGCCGTGGCTTCACCCGGCCCTGCCCCAGCTGGGCAAGCAGTGTCAGGGCATGGTGGAGTGTTTGTCCCCGGATCTGAATGGAGCGACTGAGGCCGGGGCTGCACCAAGCTGTGCTCCAGGCAGGCAATGGGAGCTATGGGGAATTTTAGGGCAGCTGCAACCTTCCCCATAGCCTCCACTCTGCTGTCTGCCCTACGTAGATCTGGGCACATGACCCCACCATACCCTGCCACTGCTGTCATTCACCCAGCCAGAGAGGGGTTGTGTGAATCTGCAGCTCATCCAGAAGGCATGGGGAGGCCAGGGTGGCTCCCACCACTGCACACCAATTGTGCAAGGCACCACAGCGGCTCCATCGTGCACCCCCCGCCCCAGCTGGGCGAGCGACGGAAGGGGAGAGCCCCCTCTCCTAGCACCTTCTGCCTGGAGCACAGCTCTGGCCCCTCCCACCCTACACAGATAGGGGGGCACACATCCTCCCTGTGCCCTTCTGGACCAGCAACACACAGCAGCGGGAGCCACACCCCCTTGGCCCGGCTGGGCAGTTTGCCTCAGCCCCTTGCCCCTTTCCTCCCCCCTCCCTCCCACTGCAACAGACTTACCAGCTGGATGCAGCTGTGTTGAGTGTCATAAAGATAAAACCCACATTGGAACCTCAAAACAGGGTGTCAATTTACAAATATCATAAATGCTGTTTGTCATAACTTGAAAAGTCATAAGTCAAGGACTGCCTGTTGTTTCCTAGTGCATTATGGAATTTCCTGTCTTCCTACACACAGTACCTACACATACAACTGTTCTCCAACCTCATCTCTACCAATTATTGAACTCACTCAATTGTTTGAATGTGACTTCTTTGTTTCAGTCTCTTCGTATTATTTCTCACACTGCCATTTGAAGAAAAAATACTTCCTTCTCTGTATTCGCTGCTTCTCTGTACCTTGCTGAATCCTAGGTCCTCTCAAAGTACCTAGTAGAAATTGATTTTATAATTCCAAACTGTCAGCTTGTTTAACAAAAGAATCAAATTTATACCTTCAGTCTCGATAACGTCCCATGCTGTCTCCCAAAATGTACTATTTCTTGATTGTGCTCTAATAAATGTGCACGCACTGAAAGCAGTATTATGATTGAGATTTTTAAAGATATCCAACAGATTAAGACATATGTCCTCAATTAATTTTAATCTTTTATACTGTTTTGGGACTCTCATCTAATGTTTTTTTCTTGGTACAACATAAGTTGCAATGCACAATTCCTATGGTAGCTTTTTAAGAGCAACATTTCAACAAAAAGAAAATTATAATGTATTTTACGTAAAACACGTACTATTGCTCGTTTTTGTGGCAAGTTCATATGTTTGTGGCAAGTTTGATTTATCACCAAACAATGACCAAAATGTATGGGCTTACAAGTCATTATAATGTATTGATTTATTTGAAAACTAGTCATTTATACTGTATTATAGATGCTCATATAGTGTGGTCTTTCACTGGTATAACACTACTGTCTTCAGACTGATTTACATCAGTGTGAGGAAAAGAAGAATCAGGCTCATTGTGTGATGTGTCTAATATGGGGGGGAATCTTGAACACTTTTAATCAATGGAGTTCTTACTAATATCTGGCTTAAAGATTACTAAAACACCTCTATCAAAATCACTCACTCTACACTAAGCAAAATGGGCAAGGAGTTCTGTACATGCTCCTATTTCCCATGCAAGCCTACCTCACTACTTAATATAAGAAACTTGTGAGTATTGCAGATATATAACATTTTCACTCATTCAATCAGTTCACATATTATTATTAGTAGGAAAACCTGCCATATGTTTTTATGGTGAGCATGTTAATCTGAAAGCTGACCTTCACAGTATTGTCACTGGTTATGCTCAAAGCTGACTTTGTGAGTAGTGTTTTCACTGGTGGTGTCAAAAACCTTCAATAATTAAAGTTACTATCACATATGTATATTTTTGTTCTTTCCTTGTAATAAAAGAAGTCTCTTCAAAAGCAGAGAAGAAAAAAATTAATTGATGTGACATTTGAGCTGTGGAGAAATACTTTAAGGAATACTGTTTAAAAAAAAAAAAGAACTTTGGAGCTCCAAAAAATTAAAATGAGAAATTTAACTAAGCAAATACAGGCATGTCCTCTCAGTTTTCTCCTTTTTGTGGACACAGGTTTTGGATGCTTTTCAACATATCTGACATAACAAGGTTTTAATTATAGAATTTGATAAAATCTCAGAATTAACCTTATTGTGTGTATGTGTGAAAGAGAGAGAGAGATAGAGAAAGAGTCATTGTCATTCTGACTTCTTTGGAGTATTTGTTAGGGCATTGTGGAAAGCTGGTGAAGCACATAGTGCTGGTTCTTGCTCATTTCCATTAGGGCTAGGATCAGACATTCAAAAAGCCAGAGCCTGAATTGATTCAATCTTTGCAGGTTAGTCTAACCTGCCTAGATTGAGCCAATTTGCAAGTGAATGGACATTCAGCAAATGCAGGCACATGCCTGCAGTGGCTCAGGCTAGAAGCTGGGAAGCGCTAGAGCTGCCCTCAGCTGCAGGAAAGCTGTGCTGGGGAGGAGAAGGGGAGGACATGCCCAGCCCTATCCCCAGCAGTAGCCTCAAGTAAACTGGCCAGGGAGGACATTTAATCCCCCCTCCCGGTCCCACTGGCACGGACCTGAGCCAGGGTCTGCCTGGCACTCCCCCATCACTGCTGCAGCAGCACAGGCACAGGCAGATTGAGGCAAAGGGGCCATGGAGGGGGTTTATTCTGTCCCCAGAGGACTGCCAATTTCTCCCTGTGTGGGGCAAGCAGTGGGATAAGCTTCTTCCCTGCCCTCTCTGCCAGATGCCAGAGGGAGGAGGGAAATAACCCCTGTCCCTGTCCCCTTGCCTAAGGGGGCCATGCCGGCCGGTCTCTGGCCGTCCGTGCCCCTGCCTCTGCTATTGGAGTAGCAAGAGAGGACTGACCATGGCGGGGCACCAGCCCTTCTCATGGTTTCCTGGGAGTGTAAACCTCTTCTCAGTGGGGGGCTGTGCTGTGGGGAAGGGCTGGGTAGACTGGGGCAGGCAAAGCTGCCAGAGACTACATGGGGTGAGCGGTGGCACTGGGGCTTGGAGAGGTGGCCATAGCCCCCCAAGGCACCCTTAGTGCACCACCACTGCTCACCTCACAGAGTCTGTGGCAGCTTTGAATTCCCCACAGCACAGCCCCCCCACTGGGAAGATGCTTGCACTCCACAAGAAACCCTGAAACAGGCTGCTGCCCCCATCACCATCCCTGCCCCCTTGCTACTGCACTGGCTGGGGTGGTGTGACAGCCATAGGCTGGCTAGCATGGTCCCCTTAGTTAAGGGGGCATGGAGGGGTTATTTCCCCCCTCTCCAGCATCTGGTGGAGGGGGCAGAGGAGCTTATTCCGCCACTCGTCCCATGCAATGAGCAGTAGTGGCAGCATTCAGGGCTGGCAGGCTGCAGTCCCCTGGGGGCAGAGGGGGGAATAAACCCTCTTTCTGCCACCCCTGCCTCAGGGGGCCATGCTGGCTGGCATGTGGCCATGCCCCCGACCCTGCAGCAGTGAGGGGGGTGTACTAGGTGTTCCCCAGCCCAGGTCCATGCCAGTGGGACATGGAGGGGGGAATTAAACACCCTCCTTGGCCAGTTCACTTGAGGCTATTGCCATAGATGGCCATGCCCCCACTGCTGGAACAGTAAGCAGGAAAACGCCTGAGAGGGGCTGTTTTGCCCTGCCTGGCAGACCCTGGCTGGGGTCTGTGATGATGGCACAGGCAAGGGAGGAGGGAATAAACCTCTTCCCTGCCCTCTTTACCTTAGAGGGGTCAGTATCTGGCCACACCCCTGCCCTCCCCTGCTCTGGCTAGGGAGCAGCAGGGCAGGACCAGCCCTGCTCTGCTGGAGCAGAGAGCACAGCCCCCACCCAGTGCTGCAGAGCATGCCAGGATACTGGGGGACTCTGGTTTAAGTTAAACCAGGAAAGGATCTGGGACAGAAGTTGCAAAAACTGGTTTGAGCACAATCAGTTAAGTCTGACACTACATTCAACCAGGTTTATCTCAAACAAGTTTTGGCCATTTTGAAACTGGTTTATGTGCACTGAACTTCTGTTACAGGTTTAAACCAATTTCTGACCTCATAAACCAGTTTATGTGTAACTTCTGTCCCTAGCCTAGAAGATATCCAAAAATTGCAGGCATTGATTAATATTACTTTTCCATATATGCACTTGCTGCAGCTGCCACTGAAATCATCCCTCAGTGGGAGGGCAGGTGTTCTTTGAGACAATTTCTGCATCAAAATGTGGTCCCAAAATGAAAAGTTTGGGAGAGCCCATACTCTGGTGGTTGACTAAAGCCTTGAAGGACAGAAACCCTTATTATGAAAGTGAAAGGAAATTTGTCCCTTAGATTGATAGAAGCCAGAGATGTGTAGGGATCTTCCTAAATTGTGGTGAGTGAAAAGGATTTTTGCTGGCCACTCACAGCACATTGATCCAATTTTATGGTCTTTTCAATGGGAGCCCACTCCTCGCAGCTGATTGGCCAAGGGGGCTGTCCCTAGTGTGGCCCCACCCCTCACTGCTGATTGGTGGAGTGGAGCTGGGCCATGCAACAGGCACCTTCTCAACCAATCAGTGGTGAGGGGTGGAGGAGGGGGGAAACAACCAGCATCTTGGCTCCTCCCCTTCACACCAGCAGTTCCCTCCACAGAGGGCTGTGAGGCAAAGCTGCAATGGCCATGTGAACGACTGGTTCCCACTGGGGAGTCAGCATTTTATTTTTATTAAGTTTTTTTATTATTATTATTTTGTGGATTTCACAGACAACAACCAATTTTGCAGACAATGCCTAATTTGCAGTTTCCATGACATCTGCAAAATCACAAATTAAGTAGGTCCCTTAAGATGTGGTTTTGTTTGGCCTGGATTTTGAAAATTAATGTCCTGGATTATATAGGTGAAGGCTATTTGTCTGGCAATCATGTTATTTTTGAAACTTTTGTGCTTTAAACTAATTTTAATCATTCATATTTTTAAAATCTAGCTCAAAGGAGAGAGCTTTTTCAGAATAAGTTTATGACTTTACTTCCTGAATCCCAGTAAAATCAAATGTATTTTTGGCCCTAATACTTTGAATGAATTTTTCAGTGCCATACATTTCCTTTGGAATAAAAATGGCTTGTTTACAAAAATCTTGTTTATACAGATCAAGCCTTCAAGAGGCAGTCTGCCTCAACCCCTTTTCAGCCTTGTCTCAGTCCACCAATTGTTTTTTAAGCTACCAAGGAAGACACTGCTCTTCACTCTATTGATAGTGATGTCCCTTTTGGTTATATAAATAAATAAAACAAGACAGGTGTAGGAAACAAGATCACTCCATCATTTCCCTGTGATCTCATAAAAGGGATGGAGGAGAAAACAAACATTTATAGGGAGGGAAGTCCCCCCCACCCCTCTGTAATGGCCACAATAAATATGTTTGATGAAAAATAAATGTGAGGAGAAGACATGCACACCTGATGTTTGAAGAAAGCTTGTTCATGCCTAATACATAGGAAAAGGTGTTCAGGAGCTGTTCATCCACGTTAAAAATATTACCCCTGTAATCCTGCCAAGGACAGTGAGACCTATGGTGGTTGACTGAGTAAGTGCTGGCTGCTCAAGTTAAAATGCCATTGGGGCAGCTATAATTTAAACACCCAATTTTTCCCAATATGTCAAAACCCATTTTTTTTAGAGAAGCAGGTGTGATCCTCATCTAATGTAAATGGTTCCTGCTCACTGAAGTCAACAGAACTATACTCACTAACCCCAGCTGAGGATATGGTCCACTGTGTATATCTTTGAATGTTTTTATTAGTTCCTCACTTTTAAAGTTCTCTGATACTTTCTGTGGGTTATTAAACTGAATACAGATTCAGCTCAATTTTGAATTAGATTGTACTGGTATTGGCACTTTTTTAAAATTCAAACTCTCTATCAATTCAAAATATGCAGATAAGTCACAAAGGGAAGGACTGTGCCCTTAGTCTGCATCAGATTTTATTGTGATTAGACAAAATTTATGCCAATCTCAACACTCATCCTGAAAATAGACTAGTATTTCAGATCAGGAACCAACTTAGAAGAGAAACTGACCACATGGATATAAAGTCATGGGATTTGTAGCTTAGGCTGATCTGGCCTGTTTATTAATGATAAATTTATAGTTTCAATTTTGGTTTTGTCGATCTTGTTTTGGATGTACGTTTTTTTGTTTGGTTTTGTTTTGCAAGTGCGAACTAAGTTCATGATGATAAAGCCAAAGGCATAACAACCAGGTTCTGCCAGGGAACAGCAGCAGCTGGGCTGACAGTGGCTGCCATTCTTCATCCCAATCTGCCTAAGTACTAACATTCAAGAAGGCTGAGGCGGAAGTGCTCTAAGGTCACAGACAGAAGTGACAATTTTCACTTGGTCTGGCCCCAGAAAGCGATCTACAGCCGTGACCAAACAGAAGTGCATGGCGACAGACCACTTTAAAATAGCCCAGTCCTGTAAAAATCTGAATCCTCATTGCATGAGGGTTCAAATGAATGTGCTCCAAAACAGAGTGTGTTCTGTAACTTGTGTCTGTGGAGCTCCAAGCTTGTTGCTGCTTTCAGAACTGCAGGGGAGAAAGGGAGAGGAGGGATTTTGGTCTTGGGTTTTTTCAGCTGGCACTGGAGGTTGGGGCGGGTGGATTGGAGCCCCTCTGAGGTGGCGGGGCTCCAGTCCACACACCCTACCTGCCAACACCATCTGGGAACCCCAGGAATAAGTTGCCTCTGCTTCCTCTCCCTGCTCTCATTCTGAAAACAGCATCCGGGCTGGGAGGGGAGAGTGGCATTGCTACAGAGACTGGGCTGCAGGCTCTCAGCAAGCAGCTGAAATCCTCAGGTCCTGGACCCAACAGTGAACTTCTTTTGGATCCCGGGGATTGTTGCAAGTCATAGCACTTCTTGCAAAGAGTTCTGAGTTGCAATAGGGAGCTTCACTTTTGTCTGCAACCTAAGCACCTAAGGTTAGGTCAGGAGCAAGCAAAACACATTAGCCATTATGTGGAGGTGGGGGCTTAAAGCCTGCCTGCCTGGTCTGAGCCTAGTAGGTAGGGAGGTTCTCACATGCCTCCCAGCTTGCCCTGTGGGCTCCCTAGGACACTGAAGACTCTCAAACTGAGCCAAATAGCCAATCCACACCTGACTGATTGGTGGGGACATCACAGCCATCCACTTCAACCAGATGTGGCAGCAGCTTATCATGGTATGCACCCTCATGCCCATGAGCCATCAGCCAACTGTCCCACTCATGTCCATCCAGCACCCCCTGCAAGATGCCTGGGGCATGTGTGTGTGTGTGCATGCGTGTGTCCTAGATACCTGTATCCCCCACCCCCCCAGTGTTGGTGGCCTGGCCCCACACAGAGGCAGGCTATCCAGATCTGTGAAGCCCTAGCTGAGTAGCTCCTCCCCCATGTGGACCGGGAACCCACCTCAGGTGAGTGGGGCTGGAAGACTTCAAGTGGCCCCACCCTAGCACCAAGTCATGGGTCTCCAGTCCTGGCGCCTCTTGCCTTGTGTCATGGACACCTCTGCCCACAACCCAGGCTGGCCAGGCTCCATTTCCCTTCCCTTCTCCCCCTCCCCATCCTTCCCCCCCTCCACCAAGGGCACACACAAGGGCTATGTGGGAAATGCAGCCTTAGGAAGAGACATGTCTCTTTTAATCAAATGTTGAAGCTGCCAAACTTTCAGTGTGTTTATTAAACAAAAACTGTGCAACATTGCCTACTTCAGAACTTGGAACTGTCTTCTCAGTTAATATTGAAAGAGTGGGGAAGGACCCTGGCTGCACCAGCCATTATGGCATTTGAGAGGGGAGGGGGGTGGCTAGATCCAGGGACTCAACTTAAACATGAAACTTTGGGCTGCAGGGGGGATGCCGCATGAGAAACTGTCACCCGCCCCATCGGTTTAATTAAATGTTGCAGCTGCCAAAGTTTTCTTGTGCATAATAAATAAAAACTGTGGAATGTTGCCCGCTCTGGAATTTGGACCCTAGCCCAGGGGCTGCCTATCCTTGCAGAGGCTGCGCTGTTCCCATACAGCGGGACTTGGGTCTGGAGTGGACAGGCTCCGTGGGCTGGTGGGCTTCTCCCTCCCATTCAGAGTACTCCTGCACTCTTCCAGGACTGGCCTGGGACCTTTTGGGGGCTGTGAACTTATGCCAGCAACTTATGTTCAGGGGTAGAGAGTTGGCCCTGGAAGGTCAGCTGAGTCAATGCCAGCCCTGGCAGTGGGTCTTGGGCAGCCTGGTCTCCCTTGCCTTCCCCAGGCCTTCCCCCTGGAGTAGATTTCACCAGATGCCTCCCTGGCTCCTTGGACCACAGGTCAGGGGCTCTCATATACCACAACTCCTGTCCTGGGGCTCCCCTGCACCCCAGCATTCCCAATCAATGCACAATGTAGAGCATTCCCCCACGGCTACCATCCAGCCCCCAACTTCCCCCTTTTGTGGGATTCTCAGGCATGTCACCCCTAGAGCCGGGTTCTCTATGGAGAAAAGGAGGTGGGTAGCAGCCTGCCTCACCACTCCTGTCCAGGAGGTCTCCCCATGGGAGGCAGCGCTGACATCATTCGGGGTGTCATAGATGGATCCCAAACAGTCTGTGCATAGGCTCCTTATCCTGGCACTGTGACTCAGCTCCACAGCAGTGAGGGTGGCCTCCCTTCAATAAATCGTATCATCAGTTTTCTGCATGGACAATAGTTGAGCCAAAAGCACACTGAATATCAGAATAGGCAACTATATCTTTCCCCACAAGCATACCCCAACTTACCAAGGAGTCACATTAAACCATTCCCTTACCTATAAACATCACATTCAGAAGGTCATCAGTAAAGTCTCTGCCTTAAGACATTTAGTCAGCACGACATGGTGTGCCAACTTCAAAGCGTTCAGAATTACCACACTTGCAATGGTGCATCTACTGGTGCAATCTGCACCAGCAGACTCCTGTGCTCCTGTATGGTCTAGAAGTTGTCACACTAAAAAGCTCAACATTGTACTTAATAGTGTGCAGAGACTCATAACAGGCTGCACAACTTACATATACACACATGTATTCCCTGTACTCTTGGGTATTAGACCAAGTGACATAAGAAGACAAACCCTAACTGATCCCCTGCTGCCAGGTTTCTGGGCCTGTGGAGAGCCCAGTAGGCTGGGTAGTGTGGCCTTGTGTGTTGCACTAAATTTAGATAAGGGGTGGGGTGAATGGAAATGAAATGATCATTCAGAGTAATCTTGTCTGAAATTTATTCCTACAGCATTTTATACCAACATCAAAGGAATCCCCCTTTAGGCACAACCTTGACAGAGGAGCCTGGGTCAAGGTGCACAGACTGAGATCTGGATACGAACATTTCAAAACAACACTATACAAGATAAACATCTTGGACAGCCCCCTGTGTGAATGCCATGTCCAGCTATCAGCACAGCACTTAATCAAAGTCTTTACAAATGCCCAGATGTGGTAGGTGGAATCTGCACACTGAGTAATAATACCAGACAGTGGGCACGTCACAAGATGCTACTGTGCAGTCATTACTGCGCATTTATTTAGTACTTGTATTAGCAGGTGAGCTAATAGCTCAGGTGAAATAATTAGGTGATGCTATTGCACAGTAGCCTTATAATACTGCACAGTAGTGTATTAGCACTGACTGTGCTGTGACATGCTACTGCACAGAATTTTTTGGCTACTGCATAGTCAGCATCTTGTGTAGACACACCCACAGGGTCATAGCTGACCAAAGGGAATGTGGGGGTCTGGGGGTTGGAAACAGGGACTTCACTGACTCTTGTCAGTGGCAGCCCAAAGGTGGGGCCAGCCTGGTGTTTGGGCAGACCACACAAGCTCTGGCTGAAGCTAGAACAGTGCCCTGGGAGAAGGGGTGCGCGGGATGCCACAAAGACCACTAGGCTGCTGCCAGATGTTCATTACAGCGCTTTAACCTACATCACTGAAGTCTGATACCACATCCATCCAGGGTTATCTTAGGGTGGGATCTGCCATTTTTACAGTGCTCTAGATGCCCTGATTGTCTCTTTGGGTATGGTTGTAGAGCAGAGATGGGCCACATTTTGCCCACCCCTGTTGTAGAGTGCTTTCTGCACACCTACAGCACAGTAACTGTAAGTTCTGCACTTGGCCTCCAAGTTTCCCCAGTCACCCACCCCTAGTTATGCTAGTGAAAAAAAGTCAGATGTGGGCAGCGTATCTTACAGGACTTGAAACAAGAATTCTAGTAAATACATGCCGGACAGAGAGAAAGAGAGAGGAAGGCACTAGTTCAAAAGGCAGACTTACACAGATATATGAAGGATCAAGAAACACAAAATGGGACTATATATTATGGAGCCTGGCCTGCAAAGTTCTATCTTTTGAAAACAAGAGACTCTTGAGACTGTTGAAATCTGCTGTTTTAGCCTACTCTGGTGGTTCAGTTGTTAAATTCTGGTCCCTATTTGGCTTTAGGATTCTCAATGACACTATCCTAAGAAAAGCTGTTAGGATTTTGATTCAGATCACTCTCTAATTTATCTATGTGTTGTAGATAAAAATATGTTATAAAGATGTATTGGAATTTTTTTTTAACCAGCGAAACTCAGTAAACTAATACAAGTGAGTCCTAGTGACAAAAACAAAACGGTTAAAGGTGTACTGAAGTGGCCATTTAAAATAGAGATTGTTCATTAATGCAAGTTTCACTATTTGCATGTATTAACACATCCATATATTCTGTTTCTTATCATCCTGGTGACTGGTGGTTACAGGATACATTCAGTTCAGGAATTCAAAATGTCAGGCCAAGTTATATTGGTGCATTTTGAATCATATTGCACAATTTGTATTAAACTAAAAAGAAAGTCACTGAAATTATTATTGTCAAATAGAATTGGTTGAATTCTGAGGTTCTTGCTCCATTTTTTTCCTATTCCTTACTCAGACAAACTCCTACTGAAAGGGCTCAAGGATGTGGCCTATTGTTAGGATGGAAAAAGAGTGCATGTTTCATCTAGAGGGAAAGTCCTAAAATTTCCATTTCAACTATGTCCACAAACCACTATAAAAACTATAGGAGGAGAGGTGGGGCTAAATGATTGCACAATTTCTCTGCCCAGTGGAACAGGCACAGGTACAAACCCTAGCGCTTCCAAACTCTCCACTCCCCATGGATCTTGGGTGTTGAAACATGACTGTCTGTCTGGGACTTCTGGCTCTGTAGCTCAAAACTGGCAGCTGCCCCAACACACATACCTCAAGGGACAGTTCTACACTGGAACTTAGAGCAATGCCAAAAGCTAATTCTTCCTAGGCACTGTTACCTGCTAAGTGTAAATGGAGGTGACAAACAGCCCCATGAATGCCGCATGCCCCCAGAGGCTGGGCAGGTATGGTGAGCTCCTGCAGGCGGCGGCAGCAGTGGCACTGTCGGTGGTGGAAGCATGGCAGAGGTAAGTGGGGAGCTGCCGCAGGCAGCCTCAGCGTTGTCAGCGGTGGGGGTAGCAAGTGGCAGCAGCGGCCAGTGGTGATTGCGGACCACCCACAGACACCGCCAGCAGTGTCGGCGGCAGGGGGGAGTGGGGCAAGCAGTGAATGCCACTGACAGTGTTGGCTGTGCATTTTCACAGAGGGTGCACCACCATGCTCAGAGAGTGCACATGCACTCACGTGCACCCCCTTGCGCGTTGCCAATGTACAGCCCCACCCACGCCCCCAACTCCCATTGTCAATGTCCCTTCACCATTTGCTTTTCTGGAATGGGAGATAACTCTCCATGGAGTCTGGTGAAACTCATTTATCCATGTCCCCAAACACCTCATTTCTTTCTTCTTTATGACAGAAGTATTATGTGTGTCTAGAGGGTATCTTCTGTATGCAGATTGAGGGGATACAATTTCTTCCCTTATTATTTAATCAAATCAAAGCAAGTGTCTCAACCAATCTTGTAAGCAAAATATAAAAGTTTCCAGGTCCTTCTAATAGCTGATAATAATAATAAAGGTTTCACATTATCTATCTTGTCCGCGTTTAAGCATGTCTGCTGCATACTTCTGTAAGGACACTAATATAAAACTTAGTTGCATCAAGTGTGTTTAGATACCAGCTTTAAATTAAAAAAAAATTAAAAGCTTAAAAATATATCAATACTGTATAAAGATTACATTATTTGGAACAGGGATAAATGTGTTGGTGCAGAGTCAAAAAGTATTTACTCAGCAACTTTCCATGGGTGATAAATGGTCTTTGCTAAAACACGGTTTCTACAGTGTATTTTAGGAAGATGTAAAGTCTTCTGGTTCACATTATGAAAGTGTCACAAAGTTGAAATTTCTTTGTTAGCTCTGTGGAGGAAGAAGATTAGTACCTGAACTGGGAAGTCTTTCACACCAGCAAGCTTCAGATTAGACTCTTACTTTTTGAAGAGCCATATGTTTTACTTGGATGCTTTTGGCTGCTTTTGGTGTATGACCAGCACAACAGAATTTCTACCAGGACTTTACAGGGATAGTCTCATAGAGGTACCCAGACTCAGATTCAGGAGAGCTGTGTTCCTTTCTGGCCTTTTACCTTGGGCAAGTCACATAGGAAAGGATTTCAAAAACACAAATAACTTCCATTTGTATCTTTAGAAATCTCTCCCTTAACCTGTCTGTCTTTTGCTCCCCCACCTCCCCCACCTCCCACCCCGCACTTTATGAAATCAAAATAGTATCAGTTGCCTATTGCCAAAAGATACTGGTGCTTGTGAGATAATACAGTGATATAATATTGCTTTACGGCATGAGATACTTGGGGATGCTTCTGCTTTGAACAGGAGATTGGATTAGATGTCCTCCTGAAGTCCCTTCCAACCCTCATTTTCTATGATTGTATGATTCTTTTGGCTTTATGGTAATGCGTGCAGTTTGCACTGTGGACAGTTTTCAGACCCAGTCTGGAGCAGACTTTGCTTTCTAGACACAGCTGTGTGGGATGGTGAGAAGAGTCCCAAGGGGTAACTGTGTCTCAGAGGATCATGATTCCTCCATTGCCCCAAGAAATAAAGAATTTGTTCCACGTGGCTATTGGGTATATCATGGTCTACCTCTCAATACTTGGGTTGTCTCAGTTCTGCTGGCTGGACTCTGGTCCATCCGTTCCATCCAATGCCCATTCACCCAGCAGTTAGTAATAGCTGCCCAGAGCCTGTATGGGAAAGCTACTCAAAAGACTGGGAAAGCTACTCGAAGGATAGAGGACTAGTATCCCTTCCACAGCACTGTGTGGACATATTGTGGCAGCCATAATTTGGCTTTGACTGCTTACCCAAATGCCATACCCCCATGAGTCTCTCCCCTTTTGTGCTTTTGTATTTATGAAGTGTCCTGTTCTGGTTGCCTATCCTAGAATGTGCTTCCTAGTGTGTAGCCCTTGAATCATCATCACAGTAAGTGCAATTTGTATTATGAGGCAAATTGGTACTCTTACCCAACTTAACTGGAGTGATTTTGCTATACTAGAAGACTGATATATGGATAAGTGCAAGGATGCACACTCTCTGTAAAATGTAGAATCCTGTCTCATAAAACAGGGTAAGTAATGACCTAGCAGGGTGAAAAGAATCCAAGGGGTGACTGCTTTATGGGTACTCTTTTATTTCTGCCTGCTCACGTACCTGCAGGGGTCCTGTTTCACCAGTCTACTTCAGACACTGAATCAGACTCAAATGTATTACTGGAGAAATGTGTTTTTCCATTATATACACTGCCATACCCTGTGTTCTATTGTGCAGATCCAAGAGTGAAATCAGGCCCTTGATTAGTGTACTTTATACCAAAATATCTTTTGATGAATAGAATTTGAATCTGTAGTCTAACTATGGCACAGTCTTGATTTTGTATATTTATCATTTTTATATTATTATAATTATTTTATTGTCTAGGTCAGGGGTAAGCAACCTATGTATGGCCTGTGGGCTGAATCCAACCTGCAAAGAGACTGGATTTGGCCTGTGAAGTTCCAGTCTAGCTTGCAGCATCCAGAATTGAGGCCCCCCAGATATTTTTCTTGCTGTTGTTGGTATAATTCCTTCCCACCTCATCTAGAAAGGTGCAGAGCATCTAGTCACTGGTACACATTATAAGGCAAAGTCAAAAATCCTAGTCACTGATTCAAGGAAACCTGCCACTGGTTCTTTGTAAGATGCTTAAATGATAGAAATTCTTCCTATTTCCTGTACAGCATGGAGAAGGGAAGGGCAAGATTACCACTAAGACATAGACACATGAAAATGTGTCATTTTGTTTGCATCCTGAGCCATAATCCTTTCCTTCAGATATTCCAGGAACATCTGGCAACTACATCCCAGCCCATGAAGTAGGCTGTGTTCCAAAGACACAAAGTAACCCTTAAAGAGTAAAATATATCGAATGTGAGTAAAGGTAGCAGGATCAGGCCCAAAGCAATGATTTTATCTCCTAAGTTATTTATTTGGCTGGTTTTTTTCCTAGTGTCCCAAATCAGTTTCTATGTTATGGGAGTAGAACATAGATTAGCTTTACTTCCATAACTTCCTTGTTTTTAAGTACCAGTATTAATTATCAAAATCTTAAGGAGCATACATTAAGGCTAATACTTCTTGTGACCATTAGTTTAGTTCATTTTTAGGAGCTTTTGAATTGTAAAAAATCTCTAAGTATTAGGCCTGTGTGAAAAAGGAAGTATTCAATTCGGATTTGGATTCGGCTGATTTGGAGGACAGTGACTCAATTCAGAGATTCAGATCACTGTCCTGAATCGATTTGGCCGAACTGACTTTGGAAAATTCAGCGCTGATTCGGGTCGACCAGGGAGAGGCAGGCACAGCCGGGAGGCTGCAGGTTCTCCCATGGCTCTTCTAGTTGTGCCTGCCTCTCCCCAGGTGAGGGGAGACACGGAAGAAGCCCCCATGGCTGCCCTGCCCAGCCCCATCTCTCACCTGGCCCCAGTCTAGTCCCAGAATTTAAAAAAAAAAAGCCCCACACTCACCAGCTGCCGCAGCAATGACTGGGGCCTCTGGGGGCTCATGGCAGAGCCTCCCTATGCATCACAGGGCAGTGGGGGGGCAGCGGGGATGGGCCCCCCACCTGGCAGCTGCCCCATGGCACAGGTGCAGCACTGCTCAGCAGGGCACTGTGTGCTCTCTGGGAGCTGGAGCCACTGGGTCTGAGTGGTGCTGGCCTCCAGCTGACTGCTGGAGCTGCCACAGCTCCCACACAGCACGTGGTGCCCTGCCAAGCCACTCTACACCTGTGCCATGGGGCAGCTGCTGCATGGGTGCCAAGCTGGAGTGAGATCCCCACTGCTCCCCACTGCCCCATGCTGTGTGGGGGGGCTCTGCCATGAGCCCTCAGAGGCCCCAAGCATCACTGCCAGAGCTGGCAGGTGTGGGGCTATTTTTTTTATTTTAAGTGCCAGGAGGCTAGGGCCAGGTCGGGCAGACAATGGGGCCAGGCAGCCATGGGGGCTTCTCCCGCAGGTCCTCCAGCTATGCCTGTGTCTACCTTGGCAAGGGGAGCTGCGGGAGCTCTGCCCTGCTGCTGCTTGCCCAGCTGGTGCAGGGGGGGCGATGTAGGCGTGGTTCACTCTGGGCAGCAGCAGGGCATAGCCCCCACTCCCAGCAGTGCCGTGCCTGCATCAGCACTGGGAGTAGGGGTTCTGCCCTGCTGTCACTTGGCAGCCAGCACAGGAGGAGAGACCACAGCCAGAGGCTGCCAGAGCTGAGGATCCTGGAGATCCCAACTGGCCCAGGAGTGGGGCCAGAGCCCAGGAGGGGCTCAAGGTCCAGGAGGGACCACAACTGGAGACAGAGCCCAAGGTGGGGCAAGTTGGGCTAGGGAGCCCAGAGGGGACAAAGTTTGAAGAAGGGACCACAGCTGGGGACTGCCAGAGCCAGGGCAATCTTGACTGGCCCAGGAGTGGGGTCAGGGCCCAGGAAGGACTGCTTACAAAGACCAACAGGGTTCAGGACCCACAATCAGGGGATCTAGAGCCTAGAAACCAAGTCTGATACTGTGAGCCTGGGCTAAAAGGCCCAGTGAGAGCAGAAGGGGAGGAGACCAATAAGGCCAAGATCCCTATAAGGCAAGTGATGGTACAGTACCACCCATGAGGCATGGGGCATGGTGTAGGGATGGATGGGGCTATGCAATGATCCCTGAAGGCTACAGGTGCCCTGGAGGGGCACAGACAGGCCAAGAGGGCCTACTGAGCTTAAGGGCCAAACCAATACAAGTGGGGTCTGGGAGAGACTCAGTGATGATTTACTGCTCTATTGGCCGCCTCCCTTACCTAATCCTCAATAAGAGCAAGGTGTGGCAGGTGAGCAATCAAGGGAGGGCTACAGTAGAGACTGAGCTGGGCAGGAGCTACATAGCCACCAGAGGGTGTCATGGCTGCGCCTGGGGCCTTGTCCTGCTGCACTTACCAACAAACTGAACCCAAACAAAGGGAGAACAGTACCATAAGCCTACCATAGTATATTTAATTTAAAAACTATGCAAATGACAACCCCATGATAGTGGTGTAAGGAGGACTACACAGTTCTCCATGCAATTGCAGAGAAAGTTCTAACGGTCCATTAGTTTTCATTGTCAAGTACCCCAATATTAGTTCTCTCTTTATCAGAACCCTAAACAATGCTGTCGCAGAGCACTCAGGTGCCCTGCACCTGAGAGCAGAAAACAGCTCAGGAGAGACCCCTAGTGGCAAAAATGGGGGAGGCTCAGCTGCCTGGGCAGCAAGAGTAACAGGTGCTGGTTGCCAGAACAACCACTGGGGAGTCAGCTGACAGGAAGGGGCAGGACCTGGTCCATATAAGCCCAGGCAGGAGGCCAGGAGGGCAGTTCCCCTCTGGCAACCAAGGAAGGAGAAGCTCGGCCAGTGCAGACAGAGGGTTCAACTCTGACTGTGTGAGCATCCCCTGGGTGCTTCTGGGGTTGGAATATTTCCTGGTAGGGATTGAATGTTGTTTGGCCAGATCGGTTAGCTTTTTACGTTATAGCCCAGGGGCTTTATGTTTTTGTGTTTGTTGTTTCAACTGGAGGACTGGGTGAGGCTATTAGGGGTTGGAGGAGGCCTCATAGGGGCTCCACGGTAGCTTGGGGACCCCAGCACCAGAGAGGGCGCAGCATTTGGGGGTACACTGACCCCAGTCCTGAAAAGGGGAGTGAAGAATCAGAGGCCAGGTAAGGCTGAGGCCGCCTGAGCCTGGAAGGTGGTTCGAGACCCCGAGGAGGAGATTTGGGGCCAGGTACAGCTACGGCCACTTGAGCCCCAGAGAGGGGGCAGCGTGGGAAGCCCCAGAGAGGGGGCAGCTTAAGGAGTCCCAAGGCAAGGGGGCAGTGATTGATGAGTGCCAGAGGGGCACAGTTGCGAGAGATAAGCCAGAGTACCTGTGTGGCGCAGCTTACAAGAAACAAGCCAGAGCACTGGTGAAGTGCAGGCTGTGAGGCCAGTTGGGCGTTGGTGGTGTGCAGGTTGCGAGAGTGGAACAGACCTGAACAACGTCAGGTACATCCACGAGGCTTGGGCTGTGGTGTAAGGGGAGGAAAGGAGCCGCAGATTGTGCCCCAGGCATCGAGACAGAAAATGGGCAGCCTCCCACTTGATTAATATCCTCTAATCAAGCAAGTAACAACAACGCATGGCAGGCAAGAAGGCGGGCAGTTGGCCCATAATTGTTGTTGCGGGGTCACTAGTAGACGGACCCCAAAGAAGCACACCTGTCACAAGTGCCCTGACCTTTGTCAGCAATGCACAAATGTAGATAAATTCAATATGATTTTCTTTACATCTCAAACATATAGCTATCAAGGAAAGATGTAAAATGCATTTAAGGGTACTTTATATGTTGTGATACACAAATTGCTGAAAAATAACAGGTGCAGGTACTCAGATTCTCCAGCACTCTTGACATATTCTGAAAATTTCAAAACACAGGTGGCCTTCTTGTACTTATTGGTGACCTACAGTTTATGATTATGGAATTACAGCTTAGGATAGTGAAAAAAATGTAAATTTGCAAAAGTTATTTATCTGCAAGCAATCCTGTCTCCATCTTTTTACCCACAAGCACAAAAGTGACCATTCTATATGATTTTATTTTTATTTCTGACAATAGATATGTAACTTTTAAAAATAAATTTTAGCATTCAGAAATTGGATGGGACAGTCTAAAAGATTAATCTGCTGTACCATACGGGGAGTGTGGTTCACTTAAACCAAAGCTTTTTACAAGGGCATAAAAATTGTTTTGATTGCTTTCTTACTGTGAAAAAAAAGAAATGTTAGACTAGTCAAAATGTCCCACATTTTGCTTAGAAATAAAGATTCAGTTAAAAATTTTCAGTTAGTTTTATAGTAAAAAAAAAGAAATAGAAGTACATCCAGTTCCTGAAAATTTTATAGCAGCTTTTTCCTTCTAGGATTTTTTTTCAGTTTCATATCCAACTTCGTGTATGCATCAGAAAAGGTGGCATGCTCAAACTGAAGTGAGCACTGAATATAGTGATTCACCATACTCTTTTGGTTGCCTTGCCTTTCTTTCCTTTTGGAAAACTGTATTATTAGGTTTGGTTAAAAAAGCAAAAGGCAAACCAAGTCTTGAGGTCTTGTTTAGTACAGGTTTCTGAAGACGACTTCATAAAACCAGGAAGCAGAAAGCCATTCCAAAGTGATTTGTAAGAAGTATATGTTCTTTCACAGAGAAACCTTCATTTGGGTCATTTGGATTTCTCTTTTTCCCAGAAGCGGCTAGTCAAAATTGTCTGCATGCAACAGAAAGATAAAAATTTCAATTAGGTTGAGTGCTGTCATAAGCAGACTACATGAGAAGGCTTGAGATAATATGCATTACATATTGATGTCTATCAGCACTGAGAACATAGCCATGTTTTATTCCTTGCCCCTTTTGTAGGTTTGGCAGCAATGGCACCCAATAAAGGCCTAATCGTATTAATTTATGCCCCTATCAATTATGCATTCAGATTCCACCGATAGCTTGTCAGTTTTTATTCACTATTTTCTGAAAAATACGCCTATTACAGTTACTGAGCAAATAGGAGAACTGTCAGAAACTGAGATTTAAAGAATATTACTTAAAAGGGGTGGGTTTCTTTAATTTATAAATCTGATAATATATGTCATGCATTTGTTAGTTTTAAAACAGGTGACAGTGCAGGGACAGATGTCACATTAAGGACTTTCTGGAGACAAGGGTAGAAGTAGTCTTAAAAAGCACTGTGATTTAATTCAACTCTTCTTGAAAGCAAAGTATTCTGTGTTTGGCAGATGTAGTAAAAATGTATCAGCTTTGTTAGTTTAATATTAAGTTGGGTCTTTCAAATGATGTGCCTCAGTGAAATACTTAAATTAATCACTTTCAAGCTCATACCAATCTTTTCTGGTGTAAGGGATGTTTATATACCATTCTATCTTAGTCTGTTAATAAGTTATCACTAAATACTAAACTCTCACTAAATTCTGCATCTACATTTAGGGGTCATGGAAGTGGTAAACAGAGTGTAATAGAGGAAGCATATAAAGTATGTTAATTTTGGTATTTAGTTATTTTTGTTGGACACCTCACCACAAGTACTCTGCTGGTCATTTGAAAGCATCTTCATGGCCCTCTGTGTTGCGGGGTCAGTTCCCACTCATTACTCATCCATCAAATTTGCACTGAATTGAGAGAGGTAGAATTCGGATGGGGAGGTTATGATGTTCAAGGATTGCAGAATCAAGTTTTTAGTATGTGGTGTAATGGTATGAGGGGCCCGATCCTGCTGGAACTGATGATGATAAATGCCAAAGTCTTCAGAAACAGCTACTGACACTGGGAGTCTCAGTTCTTGGGTGTCCCAAACCAGGCATCCAGAATCAGAAGCAACTTTTGAATATTTGACTAACAATTTATTTTGGCTTCAAAGAGTTTGATGCAACATGAAAGCATAGCCACTGTAACAGGTGCCTCTAACCCCCTGTTACTTTTAAGAGAGAAAGAGACAGCTAACTGAGGGCCACCAGTCAGAATTAAGCAGACATGGGCTAAAAGGAACACTGAAGCCCAATTTTTGGGTCTTAAAAATTGAACTTAATTTATACACAGTGCCTCATTTAAAAAAAAAAAAAAAAAAAAAATCGGGCACAGGGCTGGTCTCAGCACTTGGCTGGTACGGCCCCACCCCCTGCAAGCAGCACTGCCTGGGTTGCACGACCACCACTCAGGGAATGGGGCCATGCTACCCAAGCACCAAGCTGAGAGCCATCCCCTGCAAACTTGGCATTCAGCAGCACCACTCGCAGCAGAGAGGGTCAGGCTTGGTGCTTAGGTGTCGTGCCCCATCTCCTGTGAGCCTCGTTCTGTTTGTAGGGGCCAGGGACAGAGACAGGGCCGGGCTTGGCACTCGGCTGGTGCAGCCCCGTCCACTGTGAGCAACACTGGTGTGGCTCAGGTAGCACCACTCGCAGGGGTTGGGGCTGCCCCAGCTGAGCCCAACCCCATCGCCTGTGAGCAGAGCTGGGCTCAGCACCACTACACAGGGATGGGGCCAGGCTTGATGCTTGGCATTCGGCTAGGGATGCACCGCTTGCAGGGGATGGGGAAAGGAAAGTCGACAGGGACAAGCTTAGTACTCGATTGGCACAGCCCCATCCCCTGAAAGTGACGCCATCAGTACCACTGGCAGGGTATAGGACCACACCAGGGAAGTGCAGAGCCCAGCCCCAATTTATACACCATGCCTATGAAAATCCTTACCTTTCAAATCAGAAAGCTGGGGGTCAACCTATATACCATGTCAACCTATACATCATGACATACAGTAACTCCAAAGCTACAGAAAAAGTTCAGTCCACTACCTGGAATGAGATGGGAAAGAAAATCATGCAAGAGGGCTGGGCTTCAGGCAGTGGTTTAAAGAGCAGATGCAGCAGAGCTGAGGAAGGTGCTCATATACAACTGAGTAACCTCTGCCCCTGCAAGTAGAGCTGAACAGCAGAACTAAGTGGCTATAAGACAATGAAGAGGGCACCATGCAGGGAGGCTAGCTTGCAAGACAGTGCAGAGTGCCTGATCATGGAAGATGCTGGACACAGAGCTGTGAGCCTGCTCATGGAGACAGACTGAAGAAAGGCAAGTTTGTAGATTGACCAATAGGAAACCTCTCTACCGGGCCCTGAGAAACCAGAATGAGGCGACTGGAAGTGGGTGGAGAGAGTAAGTATATGGGCTTGGCTCCAGGACCAGAGAGCCAGTCTGAACTCCCCAGACTTTGAAACTGCTAGGCTGGGGCCAAGAGCCCAGAGTGTTGAGACAAGACCAAGGGCTCTGAGGGATCAGGAGGGTCTTCTGGTGAGACCAAGTGGGAGTAAGTGGGGCAGGAGTAACTTGGCTGATGCAGGGGCCACGGTTACCCTTTGAGATGAGTCCTGTCATAGGTACCTCCGAATTACTTGCCATAATACCTAACTTTTAGGTTCTTGAAATGGAATCCAGAACCTAAAATACAACACCAGTCTCAATACCAGTGGTTGTCAACCTTTTCAGACTTGAGGCACCCCTTGGAAAGTGCTAGCTCTTAGTTTACACTCATTTTTTTTACTATAGAAAAATAGAACAATTTTTTTTTGCTGCAAAGGACTCAGAAAGACCATGACAGGCCACAATATGTTAACACTATGAATTCATAGGTGAAATCTTTGGATTGTGATAGGAGACTGTCTTGTGGCTGGTTGAATAGTTGGCCCACCCACCTGTCTAGGGCAGTCCACCTACCTGCCTTGGCTTTGATGCAACTTTGGGAACAGTTGTTTATAAGGTAGGAGGCTGCCCGTTTTACTGCCCAATGCCAAGGGGATAATACATGGCTCTGTAATGTGCCTACACTATGACCCATGCCTTGCAAATGGCATCACTATGTGGCTTCAGCCTCACAGTGGACCTCATTTTATGCCCATCTGACATCCAGACCCCACCTAGATCCCTCCTTCTCAGGCAGTCTACTCTCCACTCTCATACCAGGCTGCCAGCCTTCCTGAATCTTCTCCCGCTCCAGCACAGCCCCCTTCTGAGACCTTTGACCATACAGGCCCTGACCTCACCTTCAGGCCAGTCAGAACCCCAGGCCCCTGGTTCTGGCCATCCCTCATGGTGGGCACTGTGGCCCTTTAACCATTCTGGCCCTTGCCCAGGCCCTGGCCCTGGCCCTGGCCTTGGCCCCAGCATTGGCCAGTCAGGATGACTCCGGTTAGGTTATTGAGCCGCTTGCCCTCACTCTCCCCTATGGGTCTGCCTTCCAGGCCCCTCCAAACACAGTTGATCACCAAGGCTGGCCTATGCAGTCCTTCAGGCCCACTCACGCTGATCCTACTCTACACAGCCTTCTCACTTGATCACTCTACTGCTTTCTCACATGCCCTCACTGGGCCCACTACTCTGCCCCCTCACTGGGGCTCTCAGCCTTATGACCCTTGAGTCCCAGGCCTGATAACATGTTTAGACCCCTCACCTGTCCCCTCTACAGGGTAATTCACCAGGTCATGGGGGCTGAGGCTATACAGTGCCCCATATTCACCTTTCACTAGGAAGGCACTGGTGTGGCATTTCCTGGAGACTGCTCCACCACAGGCAGCCCCACCACACCATTCTACCCCAGTACGGTGTGGTTTTAGGTCACTCGCCAGGACCAGAAACCTCCTCCATCCCCATAGTTCCTACCCTTGACCTCCAGGTGTTCTGGGAGCCATAGTTCTGGCTGAGAAATGTTGTCTCTCTGGCTCCCTGCAGCAACTGCCAGCTCAGTTCTGAGGGTCAGTGTTTATACTGAGGCCGCCCAGCCCCATCCTCCAACCCAGGAGCCCTCTTTCGGTCATGTGACCACCTCGTTAGGCTGCACCACACCTGCTGGCTGTTCCACAGGTTGCACCAACCTCTTAAAGTTGCAGGCAAGTGTGTTGAGGGGAAGGGAAGAGTGCTGATCAAGGTCCCCATGGTGAGGGAGGGACTGGGGCAGGAGCAGGGGCAGGAGCTGGGGTGAATGGGGCCCTAGGGTGGGTGGTGGGATGGTCAGTGCCCAGGCAGATCATCTGGGGGCAAAGGAGCAGCTCCCCTCCATTGTGCACACCCTGAGGGAGGCACGTGAGGTACATACCTCTTGGATCTGTGCATGGACCAGAGGCAGACTGCCCACTGCATACTGGGCTCTGCACCCCACTGCCTGAGGAGCCTCACATGATGCTATGTGCCTTCTGCATGCTGGCTGCACTGCATCCCCTGCCTACCTGGTGGTGGAAGGCACATAGCATCCTGCATAGCTCCAGAGGCAAGGCAGTGGGGTGCCCAGTGGGCAGCCAGGCTCTGCATCATGCACAAATCAAGGGGGCATATGCCCACCATGCTTGCCCTGAAGTGCACACAGCAGTGGGAGCACCCCCATGCCCTACTGATGCATAGGACGCCATGTGCCTTCCACCGTCGGGCAGGCAGGGGACTCTGTACAGTCAGCACATGGCAGGCACACAGCATCCTGCGTTGCTCCAGAGGCAACAGCAGTGGGGTGAAGCAGGCAGCCTGCTGGTCCCTGGGGTTTTTCTCCCCTTGGACTGGCTCACCCCATCCCCATGGCAGGGCCAGCACAAAAGGACATGGCAACTCCTGGTCTTACCAGGGGCACAGGGTGGGGAAGTGCTCCCACTACTGTGTGCACCCCAGAGCAGGCATGGGGGGCATGTGCCCCCCAGATCTGTGCACAGGGCAGATGCAGAATGCCCGCTGCACACTGGGCTCTGCACCCCACTGCCACTGCCTCTGGAGCCGCACAGGATAGCATGTGCCTTCTGCTGCTGGGCAGGCAGGGGATGCAGTACAGCCAGTGTGCAGCAGGCACATAGCATCCCATGCAGCTCTGGGGGCAGTGGGAGCAGGGTGCAGAGCCCAACACACAGTGAGTAGCCTACCTCTACCCCATGCACAAATCTGGGGGGGTTGTGGAAATCCCCTGAAAAGGCTGGGAGGGGCCACATCCTTTTGTGGCAGCCCTGCCATGGGGATGGCGTGGGCTGGCCCAAATGGAGAAAACCCACAGGGAGCAGTGGGCTGCCCACTGCACTCTGCCCCACTGCTGTTGCTTCCAGAAGTGCACTGGACACCATGTGCCTGCTGTGCACTGGCTGCATTGTGTCCCCTGCCTGCCTGGCAGTGGAAGGCACATAGTATCCCACATGGCTCCAAAGGTAGCAGCAGCAGGGTGCAGTGGGGGCTCCCACCACTGTGAACACCCTGGGACAGGCATGGGGGGCACATGCTCCCCAGATTTGTGTGTAGGGTGGAGTGGAGGCAAGCTGCCCACTGCACACTGGGTTCTGCATCCTGCTGCTGCTGCTGCTGCCTCCAGAGCTGCATGGAACACCATGTGGCTTCTGCTGCTGGGCAGGCAGGGGATGCAGTGCAGCCAAAACACAGAAGGCACATGGTGTCACACTAGGCTCCTGAGGCAGTGGCAGCAGCAGCAGGGTGCAGTGCCCAGTGTGCAGGAGGCAGCCCACCTCCACCCTATGCACAGTTCCAGGGGGCATGTGCCTCTCGTGTCTCCCCTGGGATGCATGCAATGGTTGGGAGCCATGCCTTCCCCAGTGCCCCTGGATGAGTCACCTCAGTGTGGCTCCATCCATGGCCCACCCCAGCCCCAGGGCCCTATTCACCACAGCCCCTGCCCCTGCCCCATTTCCTCCCTCACCGTGGGAACCTCAAGCAGGTCCAAGGAGGTGATCCTCCCTGTCTATGCAACACTGGTCAGGCTGCA
>NW_017729022.1:166366716-166375013 GCF_001723915.1 Gavialis gangeticus | reverse complement strand
GAGAGGGTCCAGAGGAGGGCCACTCGCATGAACAGGGGGCAGCAGGGCAGGCCCTATGAGGAGAGGCTACGGGACCTGAACCTGTTCAGCCTCCACAAGAGAAGGCTGAGGGGGGAATCTAGTGGCCATCTACAAACTAGTCAGAGGGGACCAGCAGGCATTGGGGGAGTCCCTGTTCCCCCAAGCGCTACCAGGAGTGACTAGAAATAACGGTCACAAGCTGGCAGAGGGTAGATTTAGGCTAGACATCAGGAGGCGCTACTTCACGGTCAGGGCGGCTAGGATCTGGAACCAACTTCCAAGCGAAGTGGTGCTGGCTCCTACCCTGGGGGTCTTTAAGAGGAAGATAGATGAACACTTTGCCGGGGTCATTTGACCCCAGTACTCTTTTCTGCCATGGCAGGGGGTCGGACTTGATGATCTGCTCAGGTTCCTTCTGACCCTACCAACTATGAAACCTGGATCTGGCCCCCACCCCTTCCCTCTCCCCCAATCCCTCCGTCTCCACAGACTTACCTGCTGGGCTGTCTGTGTATCTGTGTACATGTGTCTGTCGCTCCCAAGCCACAGCCACCCCAGCCCTGCTGCTGCCCATCACTCCTGACCCACAGTACCCTGCATCCTGCCTGGGTGTGTGGGGACCCCTCCTCTCCAGCCTCCAAATCTCACACCCACAGTACCTCACCAGACATCCGAATACTGTGCTCTGTCAGGCAAGCTCACCCCTCCCACTAAATGTCCCCAAAAGCATCTCTGGATGGGTAAGCTTATACTGTCTTTTTTCCAATTTACAATTGTTTTATATGGCTACCGTAACTGATAAAACAATGTTCTATGATTACTAAAGATTTTGATGATGGTTTAATACATAGTCTGTTAGCTATGTGTATGAAAAAAATCTGTACTTAAGGCTGTATTGTTTTAAATTGGTGGTATGGAATCTGTCAGAGTTTGGGAACCCCTGCTGTAGGCTAAAGCTAGGAAAGCCAAAGCCTATAAAAAGAAGTAATGGGCAACCAAGTGACACCTGCATGGGTTTGGCTGTAGGGGCAGGGGGAGGCCCCTAATATAGCCCTTAAGGCAAGATAGGCCCAAGAAACAAGTACAGAGGGAGAAAAAAAGAGAGAGAGAGAGAGAGAGTAAACTTCATAGATCCACCAACCTCCATGGGCAGCCTCTCCTCATTATCTTTTAACATCAAAGCATGGAGACAAGGAAATAGCCTGGAAGACTAGAGTGGGAGCCGGGCAGGAGAAGGTGGCTGCCAGGGGGCATCATGTTGGCCCTTGGAAGGATCTCAAGACACTCCAGTGTGCCACTGCACCCTGGTTGAGAATCACTACCTATATGCTGCATGGTGAAAGTTAGGGACCTCAGAAGAGTCATTCAAAAGATGTGCAGGCTGAGTTGCTTGGAGCTAGCCAATGATAAACATTAAGTACAGGACTGTGTCTGATGTCCTGCTCTTCACTGGAATTTAGGTACCTGAATCAGGGCTTCAGGGGAGGTATCTTCTTCTATACAGAATGCAGAGCCTTCTTCTGAGGGCATGTACCTACCTACAGGTATTCTTTCAAGGTATATAGGAAGGGTGGTGCTATCCACCTAAAGCCTACTAATTAATTCACTCTTCTGCTAAATAGGAGATGTGTTTGAATCCTCTGCAGTGGAAGAGCCTATACCCAGATCTCTTCCCTGTCCCCCTCACCCTCACACTCCACAATGAGTACTCCAGTCATTATATACCTTATATATGTAACCCTGCCAATTTTGGATCCCTGGGATGCCAATGGCCTTGGTCATTCTCCCAGTCCACCAAAGAATTGGTAGCAGCCAAGCAGCAAGCTACTCTGAGTTCCCTTCATCCTAAGACACGATACAAACTGATAGATAGGGATATGGATATAGATATGGATATAGATATACAAAATACAAAATGTCCACAGACACACAAACTATAGGAACTTGAATTTATAAATGACACAGAAAAGAAAAATGCATAACTAGGCTAATAATACTGGTTAACAATCAAAGGTAAACAAGCCGAGATTCACAGATTTGACTACAACATACTATAATTCACATTGGTAATACAGCACTTCAAATACATAGGTACCACTAACCACAGGGTGACAATAAAATGCCTTTTGCAGTCTCCCCAGTGGTCAGCAGGGGGTGCAGCTCAGGGTCTGCTAGGCTTAGCACACACAAACTTGTCTTCAGCTGGGTTTGCAGGCAGCAGCCAGTAGAGGATGCCATGCCCTCTGGCTCGCCTGGTAGCTGACTCTGGCTTCTGATACCCTCAGACAGTGCCACCCCACCCTGAAACAAAGCTTAACTCAAAGGCAAACACAGAACAAAGCAACACAAGAGCCAGCCACGTTTTCTAACCCCTCTTGGTCTTTCTATAGCCCTTTGCTCACCCCTCCTAGGGTTTCCTCCGTCACACAGCTTCCCTGTCTGATACTCAGTATCCCCTTCCCTTCAGGCCAACCCAGCCTCTCACAAATGGCCAAAGGCAACCCAGGACTAACTTCCTCCAGTCTCGCCTTCCCTCTCATCCCATACAGGGCTCACTGGTGCCTTGTGAATGGTGTGCCTTCAGGACTCAGCATGCCACGTCCTGAGGCCTGGCTTGGTTCTTCCAGGCTAAGTGCTCCCTGATCCTCCAGAAGTCCCCTTGTGAGCTCCGGCTGCCCCAGTGGGGTGGATCCACCACTGCACAGCTCCCTCTGCCATCTTCTAGCACATGCCTTTCTCTCTCCCTTCCCCCAGGGGTGGGGAAAACCTCCTCTCTTTAAGGAGCTCTCCCAGCCAATCAGGAGGCTGGGATTTTTTTACAGGTTTGCTGACAGATCGTTTTGCTTGCAAGCCATGTACACAGGGCTTCCCTCTTCCAAAATGCCCCTGATGAGGCAGGCTTTCATTTCATTGCTCCCTATGGTGCTTTAGAAGGCACTTAGAAGGGACAAACCTCTGCTGCTGCAAGCCATGCTGTGTCCAACATGGAGCACAGCTCTCCAAACTATGTGCACTTCAATGCTCGTTACATCTCTAAAGCAGCCACTACCATCTCATCCTCTTTCATCAGTGGTCTTTTAAATGAGATTATGTTAGATGTGCTGTGACCATGCCCACCTGATTGGGCCCTTAAGTGATGCTCTGCATAATTTCTGGATCCAAATGGGGCTCACGTGAAAGTGAAGTGGCTAACACCAGAAAGCAGAGCAGTTCTGAGCATATGCAGAAGAGAGTATTGCACATGTTGAGATAATTTTCAGGTAAAAAAGCAGAGGCACCAGTGAGTTTAGACACTACTGTTGTGGAGCTACTGAGCATGTTTGTTCTAGGATTAGTTTTGGATTCCATCCAGCACCTCTTTAGATTGCTCCCCTCAAGGACTAAATCAGTAGATCAGATCTCTTAACAATGTATAAGTGTTCAAAACAAAGTCTAGCACTTTGATGTCAAAAAAGTGTTATCCTTGAATATATATTATAATAAATTATCTGTGTAAATCTACTTAATTTAACAGAGCTGAACTTAAACCTAGGTTTAGCTTTGTAGTCCAACCTCAGAAACAGAGCCCCCATAGTATGAGAGACTATGAAGGGAAAGGGCAAATGCAACCCAGTTTCAGTCCCACCAGGAGCATCATTAATGAGAAAAAAAGTTGTGGTAGAACATTGCTTTTTCACATCATTGCACATAATAAAGGATTTAACTTTATCTTTAAAAAATGGAGGCCTTATATTGACTGGAGTCCATGCACATTTAGGCCATTAAAACTGCTTAATTTTATCAAGAATTAAAATAAATACCAAAGGGAAAAAAAACAGGCCTTAGTACCGTGTAATACACAAACCCTTTAAATACATTAAACCCTTTAAATATATTTATTTGTATTGTTCCTTACATGCCCTGAGGCTGTAGCTGAATGCTGCTGCCAGAAACATCTTGCCATTCTGTTACCTTCTTTATCACTCCTTGTCTGCGTGAATCATTCTTCCAGCCTCTTCTCGTTAGGTTCAGGCCGCCTGTTCCAATCTTTGAGCACTCTGCCCTAGATCTAAAAGGCAACTTGGGTGCTTTTACTGGGCTTTAAGTGTGCAATATGTAACCCTGGCTGCAGGGCTACCCGCAAAACCACCACCCAACTCTGGATCCCTGGAGGCGCCCACAGCCTGGAACCACCTGCCCTCCTGGAGTGAGGGAGGTTCCTCTCACAGGAAGGCACCTATTGTCCCTGGACATGTGATTAGAGACACCACCCAATTTGCAACTAGGTGCACTTTATTTACAAATGGTTAAAGAAAAGGAAACTAATTACTACACAACTGATAAACTGTCAGAAACATATCTACACCCTCAGTGAATAACCTTGCACATGATGATAGCCTTGGATGATGCAGGTTGCCTGAACTGAATTCTTGGGAAGGCAGAGCTGCGTCCATGGCCCTCCTGCAGGAAGTGTGGGTAGGTCCTTGCTGGGAGGGTCTCGCGAGGCATGCCCCAGGGATTGCTGTGCTGCAGGCAGGGGCTCCCTCACTGAAATTCCTGTGAACTAGCTTACCCTGCCCAGACCCTTGTCCCCAGACATACAGGAAGCAGGGTCTGGGCTGGAGCTCTGGCAATCTCCCCTGCCCACACCCACACACCCCTGCTTGTCAGGCACTCAAGTCCTCCCCTGCCCTTGGGTCTTAACTCTTTCTCACAGGGACCCTGCCCTGTGAGCAGGGCTCACGTCCCTTAGCTCTGCCACCCCACCAGAGCTCACGGGAAGCTGGATCAAACTCTTTCCAGTCCCCCATTCCTCCCCCCATCCCCTAATGCACCTCACATCACACAGGGGCTTGCAGAAGTCTCCTCCTTGCTGCGGGGTCTCTAGACAGCCGGGTGCTCCTCCGAGCAGCTCAAGTAGGGCTCCCAGGGGAAAAGGAGCAAGAGAGGTGCTGCGGCTGGGCTTCCCAACCCTCCAGCCCACAGCACAGCCCACACTTTCCTCAGGCTCTGGCAGCTCTGAGGATGGGATCCTGTGCCCAAGCTCTCCTTCAGGCTCTGGGCTTCTCTCACAGCTCTCCCTTTCCCCAAGACGGCTACCTCCAGAGCAGGCTTCATCTGCCCTTATCACATAATCTCTGGGGAGCCAATTTCCCTTTTCCAAAATAGCTGCCCCTGGAGAGGGCTTCATTTGCCTGTATCACATGGTTTCCCAGGAGCCATGCTGTCCCACGCTGCTGCTGCTGCCTGGCTAAGTTCACCCTGGGACCTAGTTCTCTCAGGTAAAGGGATTGCATTGTTCTTCATAAACACATAAACCCATATTAGGTTCAGGGGTTCAAAGCCACGTAACCCACTTCCTACAAGACTGTCTTAGCCATCCAGTAATTGTCTAGGATAGGAGCTCTCTGTACCCCTCCTCTGAAAGCTGCACAACTATATAGTCAAAAAATCAAGATTTGTAAGGCCTGTGTGAGAGCAAACAGGAAGGGTGTGTGGCAGTAGCCTATTGCTGAAGGCAGACCTGGACACAGGCACGGGTGAACTGGGAGGCTGGACAGAAAGGGGGCCCGAAAATGGTAATTTTTTTTTCCATTATTCAATTATTATTATTATCTCTGGCAAAGGGGGAGCCCAATACTAAAAGTTCACCCAGGGCTGCCAGGAGTCTAGGTACAATATTGGCTGAGGGCACTCCTCTGTGAGAGGGAGGAACGTTTGGTTCTGCTCTCTACTTATGCATCGTGCATTAAGGAAGGATGGAAAAATGAAAAGACAGTATGCAAAAGCTGTGTGGGGTAGAGAGAAAGCAAAGTTGTGAAAATATGCACACTGGGAGTAAGAGATGTGTAATCCAAAAGGTGATGAAGTAGTAAACTAACAAGACCTGGCCTGAACAACTAAAAATTTGATGATGTTTGCCAAAGAAAAATAGTTTAATTAATGGGTGCCTCTGGATAGTTTTCCCTTACACGACCAGCACGTCTCACTTGAGATCTTACTGCACTTGGCAGCATTACAGGGCAATCTTCATGTAAGGATGAAACATTTTCCTAATGTATTAGTCATCTTCAGGTTTCTCTTCTGCATTTGGTAGGGATAGCTTTCCATTTCACGGGGTTTTTTTCTGTCAGAAGTATATTTATTGTGGTAATATGCAGTGTAATCTGTTTTTCAGTTATGTTTGAGTTTGCTTCTTACTGTATTTCAAGGTATTAAGGGAGTATGGGATTCTGTGTTACATATGTCTCCCTAAAGTTCCCCATTTGAGACTGCAGTGCCTTTGGGCTATTGGAGGTGTTTAATACAATGTTCTACTACACTAGCTCTTTCTATACAAAGAACTTAAGTGTTCCTCTTGACTAGTGGTACCAGTAAGAGAAAATATAAAAGCTACACCTTTTAAACTATTAGAGTGGAAGCATCAGAAACAACAACATGAGTGAACTGTATTGAGGTGCTGCTTCCCTTCCCCATCACTATAGTATGAATCTAGCTAGTTACACAATATATAACTAAATCAGATAAAGTCTGGAAAAACAGAAGCTGATAATGCTGTTTTGAGGAAAAATAAAGCACAGATCTTTAAAGATAGGGAGCAAGCAGGGGCAGCAAACAGGGGGAGTAGTTTGCAAGCAGTTAGCTAGTCAGTTTGCAGATCAGTTTGCCACTTCCCTCTTTGAAAAGGAGCCTGGTGAAAGGAAGCAGGGAAAAATTAACTTTTTGGGACCAAGGAACAGTAAACAGGCCAGTTTACAGGTGAGTTTGCTAGAGGAGGTCTACTTGGAAGAAGAGTAGCAAGAGCAAGGTGGCAAGTTAAGAGATCCAGGGAAATGGCTGGAGGATGTTGCAATACTGGAACCATGCTACTGCCTGTGCTTGCATCTGTAAGGTTTCTGTCCAGGCAGGACCACTCACTGTTGAACCTTCCACCCAGGTCCTGGTTTGGCACTGTGGAGACTAAGACTTGCAGTTTCCTTCCAGTGACAGCAAAGTGAGGGAGTGCCTGCTACGTGGGCAGTGCCTCCTGCTGGTGTCCGTCAGGGAGCAGTCAAGAGAACAACAGGAGAGGCAACAAGGGTCTGAAGCATCTTCCACCAGGAGGACTTCAGTGCCAGAGAAGACCTCTGGGACTGTGGAGGACGGACTGCCAAAGGATTTCCACATAGATTTCCAAGAAGGTGGAAACTCATAGTTTCTGACCTCTGGCAGCAAGCAGAAATCTTCATCTCCACCTGCAGCTGTTTGCCTGGAAAACAGAGATGGAGTCCAAGCAATGGAGGAGGAAGAAGACATTCCATTGGTGGAAGAGGACAGGCCAGGTCTCCCCAAGGTTGGAAGGATCAAGACCACTGCCACCAAGAAGAAGTTACAGGTGCTGATGCTTGGAAACTCCCTTCTTCTGGGGCTGGAGGCATTGATCTGCTGGCCTGACCTATTGTCTCAGGAGGTCTGCTGCTTGCCCAGAGACCAGATCCAAGATGTCATGGAGGAATTACAGAGACTCATCCAGCCCTCTAACTGCAACCTCATGCTGCTTATCCATGTGGGCACTAATGATACTCCAGAGGAGACCCTGAACAGATCAAAAGTGACTATAGGGTTCTGGGTGCAAGGGTGAAGGGGATGGGGGCTCAGATGGTGTTCCACTTGATTCTTCCAGTCAAGCAGAAGGGTCCAGGCAAGAGCAGGCGCATCCTGCATGTCAATACATGGCTGCGCAGATGGTGTTACCCACAGGGATTTGGCTTCTTCAACCATGGGATGTTGTTCCAAGAAGATGGATTGCTAGGAACAGACAGTATCTACCTCATGAAGAGAGGGAAGAACATCTTTGCAGATAGGCTTGCTAACCTAATGAAAAGGGCTTTAAACTAAGTTAACTAGTAGAGACCAAAGCCCTGAGGTAAGTGGGGAAGTGGATGACCTGGAGGAAGTGCAAGCAGGAGGGGAGAGCAGGGGAGGCCTTCTCATGCTTGCTGAGAAAGTAGGGCAATTCGCTAGTTACCTCATATATCTGTACATGCATACACGGAGCCTGGGAAACAAGCAGAAAGAACTGGAAGTCCTTGGACAATCAAGGAACTATGATGTGATTGGAATAACAGAGACTTGGTGGGAGTCGCATGACTGGAGCAGTGTCATGGATGGATACAAACTTCATGATCAGAGGTCAGGAAAACAGACCTTACAACGACAGGCTGAGAGCCATGGGGCTCTTTAGCCTGGAAAAACACAGGCTCAGGGGTGATCTGATGCTCACCTATAAGTTTATCAGGGGTGACCACCAGGATCTG
>NW_017729022.1:166338653-166366623 GCF_001723915.1 Gavialis gangeticus | reverse complement strand
TGTCCGAGCCCCCAAGGTCTGGAATAGCCTGCCATCAGAGGTGGTTCAAGCACCTACATTGAACACCTTCAAGAGCAAATTGGATGCTTATCTTGCTGGGATCCTATGACCCCAGCTGACTTCCTGCCCTTTGGGCAGGGGGCTGGACTCGATGATCTTCCGAGGTCCCTTCCAGCTCTAATGTCTATGAATCTATGAAACTGTTTATGAAGGACAGGCAGAGAAGACGAGGAGGAGTTGCATTTTATATAAAAGAACCATATGATTGCTCAAAGCTCCAGTATGAAGCTGTAGATAGGCCTGTTGAAAGTCTCTGGGTTAGGGTCAGAGGGGAGAGCAACAATGGTGATGTCATGGTGGGGGTCTGCTATAGGCTACTAGACCAGGAGGAAGTGGTGGATGAAGTTTTCTTCAAACAGCTAGTGTAAGTTTCCTGATCACAGGCCCTGGTTCTCACGGGGGACTTCAGTCACTCTGACATCTGCTGGGAGGGCAAAACAGCAGTGCACAGGCAATCCAGGAAGTTTTTGGAGAGTACTGGAGATAACTTCCTGGTCCAAGGGCTGCTGTGGCCATCTAGGGGCCATGCTCTTCTTGACCTGCTGCTCACAAACAGGGAAGAATAGGTGGGGGATGTAGTAGTAGATGGCAACTTGGGAAGCAGTGACCACAGGATGATTGAGTTCAGGATCCTGGGGAAAGAAAAGAGGGAGAGCAGCAGAGTAAGGACCCTGGACTTCAGAAAAACAGACTTCAGTTCCCTCAGGGAACTCATGAGCAGCATCCCCTGGGAGGCC
The DNA here is from genome assembly GCF_001723915.1 of Gavialis gangeticus. Classification (NCBI taxonomy): domain Eukaryota; kingdom Metazoa; phylum Chordata; order Crocodylia; family Gavialidae; genus Gavialis; species Gavialis gangeticus. The sequence continues at coordinate 166,365,826 of NW_017729022.1, read as the reverse complement.
AGTCTGAGGGGGAGAGGAGTCCAGGAGAGCTGGCTGTACTTTAAAGGACCTTTAGTGAGGGCACAGGAACAAACCATCCTGATGTGCAGGAAAACTAGCAAGTATGGCAGAAGATCAGCTTAGTTTAACAGGGAACTCTTCAGTGAGCTAAAACACAGAAAGGAAGCTTATAAGTAGAAACTTGCACAAACAACTAAGGAGTTTAAGAGTATTGCTTGAGCACACAGGAATGAAATTAGGAAGGCCAAAGTACAACTGGAGCTGCAGCTAGCAAAGGATATGAAGAGTAGTAAGAAGGGTTTCTACAAGTTTGTCAGCAACAAGAGAAGGATCAGGGAAAGTGTGGGTCCTTTACTAAACGGGGGAGGCAACCTAGTGACAGAGGATGCAGAAAAGGCTGAAGTACTCAATGTCTTTTTCACCGCAATCTTCTCGGGTAAGGTCAGCTCCCAGACTACTGCACCAGGCAGCACAGTTTGGGGAGGAAGTGAGCAGCCAACCATGCCAAACAACAGATTAGGGACTATTTAGAAAAGCTGGATGTGTACAAGTCCATGGAGCCAGATCTGATGCACCCAAGGATGCCAAGGGAGTTGGCTGATGTGATTGCAAAGCTGCTGGTCATTATATTTGAAAACTCATGGCAATTAGGAGAGGTCCCTGATGATTTGGAAAAGGGAAAACCCATCTTTAAGAAAGGGAAGGAGGAAGATCTGGGCAACTACAGACCAGCCAGCCTCACCTCAGTGCCTGGAAAAATCATGGAGCAGATCCTCAAGCAATCCATTTCTAAGTATTTGGATGAGAAGAAAGTGATCAGGATCAGTCAGCATGGATTCACCAAGGGCAAGTCATGCCTAACCAACCTGACTGCCTTCTATGACAAAATGATTTGCTCTGTGGATGTGGGGAGACCAGTGGATGAGATATACCTTGACTTTAGCAAGACTTTTAATACAGTCTCCCATAACATTCTCACAAGCAAACAAAGGAAGTATGGGTTGGATAAATAGATTGTAGGATGGATAGAAAACTGACTGGATCATCAGGCTCAGAGGGTAGTAATCAATGGCTCAATGTCTAATTGGAAGTGAGTATCACATGGAGTGCCCCAGGGGTCAGTCCTGGGGTTGTTTTTTTCAATATCTTCATCAACAACCTGGAAGATGGCATAGAGTGCACTTACAGCAGGTTTGCAGATGACATGAAGCTGGGGGGAGTAGTAGATATGCAGGAGGGTAGGGCTAGGATACAGAACAGCCGTGACAAATTGGAGGACTGGACCAAAAGAAATCCCATAAAGTAAATAAGGAGAAGTGCAAAGTCCTTCACTTAGGATGGAACAATCCCATGCACCGGTACAGGCTGGGAACTGGTGGGCTAAGCAGCAGCTCTGCAGAAAAGGACCTGGGGGGTTACAATGGACATTAAGCTGAACATGAGCTAACAGTGTGCCCGTGTTGTGAAGAAGGCTAATGGCATATTGGGCTGCATTGGTAGAAGCATTACCAGCAAATCAAGGGAAGTGATTCTTCCCCTCTATTCAGCACCAGTGAGGTCACATCTGGAGTAGTGTCCAGCTTTGCACCCCCACTACAGAAAGGATGTCGACAACTTGGAAAGAATCCAGCAGAGGGCAATGAAAATGGCGAGGGGGCTGGGGGACATGACTTCTGAGGAGAGGCTGAGGGAACTGCACTTATTTAGTCTGTAGAAGAGAAGACTGGGAGAGGATTTAATGACAGCCTTCAACTACATGAAGGGTGGTTCCAAAGAGGATGGAACTGGGCTATTCTCACTGGAGGCAGATGACAGAACAAGGAGCAGTGGTCTCTAGTTGGAGCAAGGGACGTTTAGGTCAGACATTAGGGAAAACTTTCTCACAAGGAGGGTAGTACAACACTGGAACAGATTACCCAGAGAGATGGTAGAATCTCCATCCTGACAGGCTTTTGTGACCTGTCTAGACAAAGCCTTGGTCCTGCTTTGAGCAGGGGGTTGGACTGTATGACCTTCTAAGGTAGCTTCCAACACTAATTTTCTATGATTCTCTGGGGGAAAAAAGCATCTTTGAGTATTATGACTAACAAAATATATAGGAATATGTAGCATATTTTAAGAGGCCCATGCAGTAATTCTGTATGAGGCTCTGGTGAAAATGGATCTGGAATATATTTTTTTCTGGGCATTTCAGACCCTAAATGGATTGAACACTGATATGCATCAGGATCCATCACACTCTTCCTGTGATATCAGATGGTTGTGAGCAGATGCACTTGACATGCTAACCCCACTGGTCTAAGGTGAAAGGAAAGTTGAACAAGCCTTCTGAGTTTTAGAGGTTCAATTTTGAGATATGCTTTCTTGTTTGCTCCACCAGAGTCCTGGATTTTGTATCTTCTGAGTACACTGAAAGACTCTGTGCCTCCTCTCCCCAGATGTTCTGGTTTTGTAAATAAGACTGGGTCTCTGGTTAGCAAAACTAGCCAAAAAATGTGAAACACTTTTCTTTTGGAAAATATGTTTTTGCTTTCTTGCTTGCTTGTTTGCTTGTTTTTACCTAATTCTAAATTTTCCTTGGGAAAGGTTGATTACTAAGAGAATCTAAATGAAACAAAGTTGCGATGGTTTCAAATAGAAACATTTATTTGTTTTGTTGACCTGAAATGGAATGTTTTAATCAAGGTCAACATTTAACTCCAGCATTTCTAAATTACATTTTTAAATAACTTTTAATTATGCAAAAAGTTTTGATATTTAACTTTAAATCCTGATTCAAAATGAAAATAAACGTTGATATTAAAGACCATACTTCACTTCTTTTGCAGCAAGTCATCTTCCTCTACATGAGGAAAAGCTTGCCCAGGAAACTGCAGACTGACAAATATGGGCTTTTAAATGGTGTCTATGGTTTCTGGTTTCATGTAAAATAGCCACTTGCCAATGCAAGATATTTATTATGTACACACATAAGTGTGTGCTTCCTTTATTAGCAGCATAGGACTAGAAGGTACCTGCCTAGCCTCATACAAGATATATTTGAGCTAAGAGTACAACATATACTTGTGCATTTTTTGTTTGTGCAAATGAAAGAGAAAACACCAGCTAGACCAAGAAAATTATTGCTTAGAAAAGGTAGTCCTTAAGTAAAGGCTGAACAAAATTGTACTGTAAATCATGATAAATAATGAAAATGGTTTGCTTAAGACAGAAGAACAGTGCTGAAGGAGTTCCCTACTGGAAATGATTTTTAATATGGCTATTTTTATAGTCTTGTTATGGACTATGCTAACACAATAGAAAAAGGATTTTATGCAATTTCCGACCAAACTTTTGGAACTGTTCACCATCCTAAATACCTAAATGGAAGGAAAAACCATACAAAGACTTAAGGAAAAGAACATTCTTTCTTTGATGCACCTTAACGTATCTTTACATGTTGACCTTGTTTATATGTTCAGAAATGGTATATATAGTTGTTGAGTTGGTCAATAAACTAATCCGACCATCAATAAAACACACCTTCTTGTTTATTAATATGTGATTAAAAATGTATATGATAAAGAGATATTGACTATAGCAGAGTTTGGGTGACAAGAACAATTATAGTTCCCAAGGCTAATCACTACATGAGCTATTTAACCCAGTGAAAGTCAATAGTCTTATTTATGAACTATCCTTTTTTATTTTATATACAATATTTGGATTTTGTTAGGTTTCTACCCTTTGTACCCTATATAGATCACCAGAATGAAAATTCAACTGATAAACCTCTCATTACGTGTATTCTTTATGCTGCCTTGTATGACAAAGCAATACATATATATATAAATATGTGTGTGTATATGTATGTATGAGTGATATATATATAAAACCAACATTTTTTGCTTTCATTATACTTTATCTAAGCTGTATAATTCACTATTTTCCATTTTTCATCACATTAGTTACATAGCAAATAAACAGCTTTTCAAACCTTCCCAATTTACTTATCATCTATTTTAATAATATTGTAGATTTGATTTTGCAGTACTTGGACTTAGGACTCATTTTTTTCATTTACAACTGTATAAAGCTGCTGAATTACATCAATGAAAAGCTAATGCAAGTGAGATTAGAATCAGACCCCACATTTTCTGATAAAAATGAATCTTGGGTTTTTTAAAATCTTTCCCATAATTCAAGTGCATTTGGTCTTCTAAAGCAGTAGTGTTCCATAGAAACATATATATTCTATTAAAAAATTCAAATCAGATGCTTGAAAGCTGCTAGTAGAGGATTTTTGAGAATAATTCAAAGAAGCAAACTTCTATATTTTATTCTTGACTTACAAAGAAAACACAATTAGAACATAGTTTCTGTGTTAGAAATCTGACCAAGTCAATTATGCTCAAAAGCAGTAAAAATCTGAAGTTTGTTGTTACAGTTTTGTGAAAGAAGATCTATGAGAGCACAGTGATGGATTTTGGAAGGATTAAGCAGAGTTTGGTTTCCACCTGTTTCCTAATGGACAATGCCCATACTACAAAAAAACACACCATGCATTGTGGCAGAGGGGCCAAGTAAGCAAATAGGCATGAACCGTAAAATAGCCATTTAATTCTTAAATTAATCTTTCAAGGCTTAACTTCACTATCATGGGGTGCATCTACATATGCACTTTAATGCACAGTAGTCTATGCTGCTGCTGCTTATTAAAGTGTCACGTCAAAAAACAGCGTTAATATGCTAATGCACAGTAGAAATAGGTTACTGCACATTAAGCATCATTAAAAGGTGTGCGCTTTTGCTACTGTGCATTATGGCAGCCTAATATGTAGCACCTCATGTTAGCGGTACTAAATTTAATGTGCACTAGAAAAAGCACATTAATGCATGTGTAAATATGCCCAGGGTTGCATGGAGAAAGACAGACTGCTACTCTCTGATGGTTCCTATTTTGTGACTCAACACAAAACTTCAAGAGTACCAAGCAGTCACAAAAGATGTGGCATTTGATTCAATTCTTAAAAATAATACCAAGTACGGCATGCTCCACAAGACTTAAGTGCCTTGAACGAGGGAGACTTAATTCTGAGTGTGTGTGGTGAGGGAAGCCTATAGAATCATTTAAGTAACTGCATTGTACATGTTATATTACACTACTTTACAAAATAAAATACATACAGGGCACATCTACATGTAGCCCAACAGCACTGTTGTTACTGCACCGCCATGTAGTACCTCCTTTTGAAAATACTAAATGATGGAGCAGTAACAGCCCGTACTGTGCCGTGCCGAGTGCGCGTGGTTATTTTTAACTGTTACGTCATGGTAGCGGTGCTCTAGATTGAAGGAGCATGTTGCCATGGCGACATAACTGTAGTGTCACAGTTTTTGTCTATCGACATCATCATAACGCATTGCTACAGTGATGTAGCATCATGTGTAAATGCACCCCCCTAATATTTTTTAAACCTTTACTTGTTACTTCCTAAGTGCTTGATTTAACTTAATGGTGGTAGGCAATGCAATCATCTAGACAGAGCACTACCCTGAGGCTTCAGATACTTGAGCCCAATTCTTGACTTAGCTACAACAGTGTGACCTGAGACATGTCACTTACTGGTAATCTGCTCCATGCCTCAGTTCCCGCTATGTAAAATAAAGGCTGTATTTTCCTCCATCACAAAATTGTTATTAGGATTAAGTCTGTAAATTATCATAAGGCATTCAGATACATGTATACAAACATATAAATGCTGACATATATAAGAATGGTGTCAATAGGAGTCTTTCCATTGACTGCCAAATGAATTAGATTGGATTCATGACATTTATTAGCTTTTCCAGTGAATAGATGTAATCATATTATCATCTCTTCTTTTTCTTCTTTTTTAGCAGGGGTCTTTGGTGAAAACTCTTTTTCCCAGGCATCGCATTTAGTGTCATGCAGCAAAAACTCACATGAGTCACCAAGTTCAGCAAAGCTCACATGAGAGTGTTTTCAGGATCAGGCTCTAAACTTGAAAGATCTTCAAGTCAGAAATCTCCTTACTTATACTTCAAAGTGCTATGTACATCAAGCCATAGCAATGTCTTGCACAGTCTTGTAGCCATTCCTTCCATCTATTTATAGTACTATCATTGTAATTCACTTATTGTGTAATTGGATAAGCACCTTAGAAATAAAACCATTTGTATTAAAATGATATAACTCCCATCCTTTATTTTACTCAAACATGTTTACATTAGGTAAGTACACTGGAAATACTAATGCCATATTACTAGTTAATATTAAACAACACCACTTTGATTATATCAATATAATATTAATTGGTGTTAAATTAATATTGTATGAATTGTTACTGGATACCCAAAGCTGTCACTTAATAAGAACAAAAATACTAAAAAAAAAGCCATGACAATTGAAATCTATGTTCCTAAAATATAGGACTATTCTGAAATAGTTATTGACATTATAGTCACTAATTTGCCATGCACCCTTGTGTTCACATGGGAAAAAACCAAACAGTCAAAATTAAACAGCTGTTACATCATCTATGGTAAGAACCCAGAGACTAAACCAATTTCTCACTATGAGGCCACACCCAGACATGCAGTGGCACAAATTGCTGCAGTGCACGTCCCTGCATGTGCCCTTCACTGCAAGACACATTGTGCTGCAACAGACAAACTGCCCTTTCCCAGCCGCTCCTCACTCTTGACCAGTGCTGGCTCCAGCAGTCTTACCAGGTGGCCTGGAGCAGCAGGGACACAGGTCAGGCAGCAAGTAGGCCTGGCTAGCAGCCAAAGCGTTGCTGTGGGCACTCTGGCCTCTGTGTGTGCTGGAGCATGCATGTTGTGCATGAGTTGCACCATTTTTGTGCTAGTTTTCTTTGTTTGTTTGTTTGTTTGTTTTGCTACTGTGAAAGCCTTATCTCCCAGCCCTGGCTCCGTGATTGTGGAGCAGGGCCTGGGAGATGGTTATTCCCAGCCTCTGCTCCAACAATCATCTCCCACTCCCCACTCTGCAATCACAGAGCCGGGGCTGAGAAATAAGAATCTCCCAGCCCCCACTCTGTGATCCCAGAGCTGGGGCTAAAAGCAGGCAGCTCCTGGGAGCAGAGAACAATCTCCCAGCCCCCACCAGAAGACAGATGTCTCCTAGCCCCATGCTCCCTGCCAGCCCCACGACTAGCACCTAGGAGGAGTCTAGAGCTCCCCCTGACCGCTGCAGGGGGCTAGTACCGAGCTGGCAGTGGTGAGAGCAGGCTGCTGCCAAAAGCAGAAAATCTGCTTCCCCTTCCCTGCATGTGTAGATGCCTGTCCAGCATGGGTTTACTCTTGAGTAAATTACTGTAAAGTAAACCCACCCCAGAGCCTTTGCACGTGTAGACACACCCAGTATGAAGGGACTGATTCTTCTCTCCCTTATGCCACTAAAATTATTATGAACTCAATTTTAATGAATATATGAGGGGGGGAAGGAGGCTCTGTGCCCCCGTGTTTCAAGAAAAACAGAACATTCTGGAACAGCAAAATTAATAAATATCCAGCCAAAAATACTAAAAAAGAAGAGAATTTCTGAAAAAGCGGAAATTAAATTGTACCTGGACATTATCAGACATGGCTCTCATTACAACAGTACAATATTAAGTAGAAGATTAAAAAATAAATCTGAAAAAATAAATTGATCATTCTACAAATATATTCAAAGCATAAATGTAATTGAAATCCTAGGACAATGATCACATTTTAATATCATTTTTTAGTTGAGATTTTGCACTTGTCTACTTATCTTCAAACTGACTTTGAATAGGACATTGCTAATAAGATGCTTTGTTCCAGTCCATGACCTGAATCACTCACATGTTTAAAAATATTAGTACATTTAAGAATGTTGGTACATTTATGAGTCTAATTAAATATGTACGTTGTAGATCTTTATTCTTCCACTCAATAAAACAGGGTTTTGATTCATTTTAAGTTTCACTGTTTTTTTTTTACTGTCTCTCTGCTGGGAAGGAAATGGAAGTGGATGTAAGCTGTGATATACCTTCTGAGAAACAGACCAATGATATATTGATATTGGTGTGCAATAATATGCAATAATTTGAAAAGTTGCTCTTCAGACACAGATAACAGTGATGAATCCATTAGAATGGGGTGTTATCGGGATTTTGTACTGGCTTTAGAAAGTGATATATATACTTTAATTTATCTTGGTCTAATTATTTGTCCAACTACTCCATCTTCAGCCCTAGCCTATATAAATGGTTCTACTAATAATCTCTTATCTTCATCATCATCACAGCCTCATTCTGTCGAAACACTCTGATGCTGCTGAACATCACTATCCTGACCTCCATGTCCTATACACTCTAAGGTGCCAATATACTTTCTCAAAGTGCATGCTGTCCACCATTACATTGGTCTCCATTCTACAACGATCTCTCAAAAAATACCAGGAGACTGGAGGTTGTAATGCAATGTGGTCCACATGTAGTACTTCTTGTTTGAATAGCAGTGCCAGGAAGTCAGTGATTGTTGAGTTTCTGAAATTCTGTGCATCCCTGAGCAGCTACTGATCTTGAGTTAGTTACCTGTTGGGTAGAATGAGATATGGTTATCAGTGGGTGTGTCTACATGAGATGCTTAATGTGCAGTAGCTTAATAACACTGAGTAGTAATGTGACGGACAAAAACCATGTTAATACACAGTAGTATTAGGGTACTGCACGATGAGTGTCACAAAAAACTAACTCATTCATTTAGTTAGTACTTCAGTAAGCAAGTACTAAACTAAATGTGCATTAACTACTCCGCATTGATGAACATGTAAACACACCCAGTATAAGCCACACTAACATTTTTTTTATGACATGAATATATGATTTTTTTTTTACTCGATCAGGCATTTAGTTTCCTTTGTGCTTGTTGTGGTTAGTGGATCCTGGCCCTGCAAAGTTTTCAATAATATAGGGAATATAAATATATGCAGGGTTTCTGTTTTAAAATGGTTTTGTCATTAGGACTTTTGTATTGGACTCCATAGCAAATAATTTTAGAATCCTTATAAGTATATTTTGCTTGTTCTACATACTTGTTTAGCAGACTGGCCTGTCATGTGGAGCATTTCAATTTATTGTGATAGATAAACAGTAGAGTAACTAAGGCAAGGTGACTGGGGCAGCAGCCCTGGATGCCTCCACGGTTGGGGAGGATGTGTGGAAAAATAACAATTGCACTAGCAGCCAGAAATCACTACTGCCCCAGGCACACAGCTGCCCTGTTACACCTCCATGGACAAATATTTTTCTATGATCTGGCAACCAAATAGGCCCATTTGCATCTAACATCATGCTTGTGGGACCTGAGCTTGCTCAACATAGTCATTGACAAAACATCTATTGACTTTAATGGGTATAATATCAGACATGTGTTTTTTGCTGTATTCACATTTACAGAAGAGTAGTAGTGATGGACTGTGATCTCCCAGTAGTGTAAAGCAGATATAACTAGTATAAAACTAATGTAAATGAACTTGGAATAAGGCCCTCATTCCAATTCTCACAAATCAATAGAATGTTAGTTTTTTCCTGCAGTTTTAGGCAGTTCTTAGGGGTAGTTGTCCATGTCAATAACAGGATTTATAAGAAATGAGAGAAGGGGTAGTATCCCTTAGTTTATTTCTGTTGACATTAAACATATGTGGGATGAAGGTCAAGGACAATGTTTTCATGCATAGACAAAATAACAAATAGCATAGAGAAGATAGATCAGGAGCTTCTCTTTATTATTTGAGAACAAAGCAGGAAATATAAATATAAGAAATTATTTTTTAACATGACCCATTGTGAGAATGCTGAAGTGACTGTCATAGGATGTCACTGAGAACAAAATCTTAGCAAGATTCAAAAAGAGTTGAACGTTTTATCAGGCTAACAAGAATATTCAGTTAAAACAGCTCTGTTAAAAAAAAATAACCTCCAACATTTTTGTAAGGAATATAGATTGTCATGCTTCAGGATTTAAGACCATCTCTAACTAGGAGGGGATTTTTCTGGAAGTCCTGTGGGACTTTTTTGCATCTTCATCTGAACATCTACTGTTTTCTGTCACAGAAAACAAGATACTGGACTAGATGGGCCACAATTCTGATCCAGTAACAATTTATGTATTCCTAAAGCCTCTAACGGACATTGCACTTAAGATGTGATTCACTGCTTAATCATGTCTTTAGCAGTGACCTGGTCACATGTTCATTCAGTTAATGGTGTGATTAAAACAAGGAATAAAATCTGTGTAATAACTTGTGGCATGCCTTTTATTAAATGTATGGCCAGTGCTCCCAGCCCCCAGAGCACAACAGAGCCCTTCAAGACTGTGCTACAGAGGTTGGGAGTGCTACTGAGGTGATCAGCCAGGGAAGGCACCATGGCTGGGAGCCCCGATCAGCTCACCGGCACTCCCAGCCACAGAAGTGCTCCCCCAGCACTGGCTCCAATGTGTTCCCCCCGCTGGGAGCCCTGATCAGCTCACTGGGGGGTCCCTGATCAGCCACAGGCTCCTCTGCACTTCCCCAGCTGGGAGCCCTGGTCTGCTAACTGGGACTCCAAGCTGGAGGAGTGCAGGAAGCCAAGCTTTCTACTTGCCAGTGCAGAGGAAGCCCAGGATCATGATCCCAGGCTCCGCATGCAACAGCAATCTGGCGCAATGGAAACTGCTGTTTGATATTATGGCAGAGCACTGTTGGTGCCTGCCACTTTAAGGGCTGAAACAAGCAGCCAGCAGGTGCTTGATTGTGGTGGCCATTTTAGATCTCTGGCCACCTATATAAACAAAGCAGTTCGCTGCTGGTAAGCTAGGTAGAAATGTTGCCTAGCTGCAAGGCTGTATGCAATATCCTGGAGGTAAGGGCAGGAGCTTAAGGGGATGGTTTGGAGGCTCCTCGTCCTGGGCATGACCTAAAACTGCACCCTGCCAGGAGTAGATGGCCTGGTGGGGCTCCCAGTGGAGCCTTAAACCCTAGCCCCCACAACACTGAGTACAAGATGGGCCAGACACAGCTATGACCACCTGAATGCAAGGAGGCTAGAAGATTCAGATGGGGCCAGGCATGGCTATGGCCACCTGAGCCCAACTGGGGAGGGAAGCCCTGTAGCCCCAGGGAGGGGGAGAAGATGAGAAGCCCCAGTGAGGGCTGGGCTGGGAGCCCAATATGTGTATGTGAATGTATATAGAGTTGTGCCGGGTGAGGGGTGTGGAGCAGAATTAGTCCAGGGTTCAGCACAAGGCCAGACCATGCAGAGTAGGGGAACTTGTGGGAACTGAAGGGACTGTGTGATGAGGCTGGTATATGAGTAATGAAGCCTGATGGCCCAGAGGGGTTGCTCAAGGAGAAGCAGGGTGGTGGAGTGTGGCCCAGGAATGGGAAGTATGCCAGAGGCCCTGGTGAGAGAGGGATGGAGTGGAAGAGGCCTCCTGAGAGGGGAGGTGGTATGAATGTGCATGTGTGCGTAGAGCCCAACTTTGGACTTGGTTTGCTCCGGTCTCAGGCCGGGACTAATATTAGTCTGGATGCCTTCTGTGAGGCTTGGCCTGTGGCATAGGGGAGGAATGGAGCCACAGATAGTGCCCACTGACATTGGGACAAGAATGGGCAGCCTCCTGCCTAACTAACACCGTAATTATATATCATCAATTCGTGGCAGATGAGGAGGCAGGTGGTTGGCCCAGAAACAGATGGGCAAGCCAATGACAGAGGCCCCAAGAAAGCCCCCTGTTACAGATATCTATAGTCCACCTCCTGCCAGGCATGTAGATTCATAGATATTGGGGACCTCAACAGATCGAGTCTGACCCCCTGCCCCAGGCAGGAAAGAGTGTTGGGGTCAGATGAGCCCAGCCAGGTGCTTGTCTAGTCTCCTCTTAAAGACCCCCAATGTAGGGGAGAGCACCACCTGCCTTGGAAGCCAATTCCAGATTTTGGAAACCTTTACTGTAAAGAAGTTCTTCCTGATATCTAACCTGAATCTGCTATCAGTTTGTGGCCATTATTTCTAGTTACTCCAAGGGGCCCCCTGGTAAACAGAGCATCCTATCCCTTGCTTCCCCCCTCTGAATTTGTAGATGGCCACAAAATCACCTCTCAGCCTTCTCTTGCAGAGGCTGAAGAGATTCAGGTCAATCTATCTCTCCTCATAGGGCCTTACCTGCAGGCCCCTAACCTTATGAGTTGTCCTCCTCTGGACCCTCTCAAGGTTATCCACATCCCTCTTGAAGCACAGTGCGCAAAACTGGGCGCAGTCCTCCAGCTGCGGCCTCACCAGTGCCACATAAAATGTTGCATAAGAGGGGAAGTATCACCTCCCTGGACCTGCTTGTGATGCACCTGATAATGCATGATAAAGTGTGCTTAGCTTTACTGATCATGTTGACAACTTGTGTTCATCTTGGAGCCAACTATGACTCTGAGATCCCTTTCTGCTACAGTGCTGCTGAAGAGGCCATTCCCCCAGCCTGTAACTGTGGTGATTCCTTCTCCCTAGGGTGCAGCACTTTGCATTTGTCCTTATTGAATTACATCCTATTCTGCTCTGCCCACTTCTCCAACCTGTCCAGATGCACCTGGTTTCGTTACCTGCCCACTAGCGTGTTTATTTTACCCCATAAATTGGTGTCCTCCACAAATTCGGACAGAATGCGCTCCATACCCTCATCCAAGTCACTGATGAAGCCATTGAACAGCACTGGTCCAAGGATCGAAACTTGGGAAATTCCACTGCCCGCATCTTTCCAGGTGGATGCCAACCTCTCTACCACCACTGTCAGGGTGCATCCTGTTAGCCAATTTGCCACCCACCTGACCATGTAATCATCTATATCACAGCTGCTCAGCTTATTTATGAGAATAGGATGAGATACAGTATCAAAGGCCTTCTTAAAATCCAGGTAGATGACATCTACCTTGTCCCCTGCATCTAAGCATTTTGTGACCTGGTCATAAAAAGAAACAAGGTTAGTCAGGCAGGATCTACTTGTTATGAACCCATGCTAGTTGCCCTTCAGCATTATTTTTCCTGCCGGACTCCCACAAATGTGATCCTTAATAATTTTTTTTCAAAGGTTTTCCCAAGGATAGAGGTGAGGCTAACTGGCCTCTAGTTACCTGGATTCTCCTTCCTCCCCTTCTTGAAAATAGGGACCACATTGGCCCTCTTTCAATCATCTGGGACCTCACCTGAGCACCATAAGTGCTCAAACAACTGTGCCAGTAGTCCTGCTATGACACTAGCCAATTCCTTCAGCACCCTTGAATGAAGATCATCTAGGCCTGCTGACTTAAACACATCCAGCCCCTCCAACCATCCCTTGGCTAGGTCGGCACTAACAGTTGGTGGCCTGGTTTCCCTCCTGTGCTCGCCTATAATCCAAATGGGAGATTTGTCCTGATCCATGTTCAGGAATACGGAAGCAAAAAAACTCACTGAAGAGCTCAGCTTTGTCCCTTCTATCTGTTAACAATTGCCCTAGTCTGCCTTGTAGGGGTCTGATGTTACCCTGAACCTTCTTTTTGCTCCCTGTATACCTGCAGATGGTATATAGGCCATGTGCTATGCCATGTGTAGCATGGCAAGAATTGCAGTTGTTGGGACTGCATCAGATCTCATTGCACCTTTAGTGCCTGTTAGTGGCCTAAAACTAAAGCAATTAATTCTGTGTACGTTTGAACTTTTGGTTGCCTGATTTACAGATACATTTGATGCATTTTAGCAGGGATCTGATTTTTCAGAAAGTACTGAACAGAGGGGTGCCTCAAAGGGGCAACCAATATTTACCAGTAATCTCTGCCCAACCATATTGCCCATCTTCTATCATCTTCAGTGAGGTTCCTTTAAGTTTCCGCAGTATTATCCATTTTCCTCCAACAATGTACAAGTTAAAGCCTGGGGGCTAGTTTACATAAGATTCCCTGCCCTTCCACCCCTTTAATGTCTTAATCCTGTAACATGATTTTGGCTGTATAACAGCACTGTATAAGTTAAATAGTGCCAAATATCAGGTATGCTGGAGTAAGTGACGGCCTTTGGAGCATATACCATTTTAAATGTTAAATCCAAAGGATGACAGTCCAGTTTCAAAGGTTAGTAAAGTATTAAAAGAATGGTGTAACTCTGTTTTATCTCTAGCATATTTTACTGCCTCTGAGAAATGATACGTAGCATTTATGCAACATTTTACAGCTTCAAATTGGGAGTAATTATTAACCCTAGTATTACTAATATTAACCCTATTTTACACGTAGCAGAAGGAAGGAACAAAGGTTAAATGACTTCTCCACAAACAGAGAGAGTCTCTGCTACAATTAAGACTGGAACTTAAGACAGCCCTATATCGTCAGCCTTAAAGCATGTACCTTGCTTTCTGTAACAGCCCAGGTACCAACAGATCCTAACTCGGTGCACATAAAATAACTCTTTGTTTGTTTGTTTGTTGCACCCAGTTCAAAATTGTTACAAAAATAGTTAGGGGGAGAAAGTGGAAGACCTTTTGCGGACCCAAGTTCCTTTATCCTTATTCATACCAGGCACATCTACTCATGCAATTAATGTGGTTGAATATCCTCCAGCTCAATTTAAGCCAGAGTAAACTAATCCTGACATCATTGTCTATACATGTGTTCAAGCACAGTAACTTACTGCGCTGCCAGACATCCCTTGTACCTGATGGGACTATCCAGCAGCATAGTAAATTAGTCTACTGCACCCTAATTTCTGTGCAAGTGTAGATGGTGATGCTTTACTGCACAGTAAATTAGTCTGCTGTGCAGTAAAGCGTCCCATGTAGACATGCCCAGAAAGCAGTACTTTACTCTGTGAAGAAACCCATTCAAAGGTACTATTCATTATAAGGGTAACTGAATCAGGCCCCAAATGCTCTAGCTCAGGGCTGTCCATCTAGAGGCCCACATGGGGTTAATGTGCAGCTCCTGGACTCCTACCCAGTCACTGCCCCCTTATCTCTCTGGCTGCTACTGCAACTATAGTCTCTATCCTCCCCCACTCCCATCAGCTTTCAATCCTGCTCCTGCCCCGGGGGTGGAGTGCTGCAGCCCATGATACCAGAACAGTGTGCAGTACAGTACAGCAATGTGTGTAGGAGGGTGGGAAGGAAGGGGACTACCCATGTTTGTAGTGCAGGGCAGATTTAGCCTAGGGGTTTGCAGTCCCCAGTGGTAGGCCTGCTCAGCTTGCAGCCCCCAGCCACTTAGAAACTGGATAGCCTTTCTCTAGTTATTGATCCTCCTCATTGTAAGTCCTGATGTTCTCTTTATACAGACCAATCTTCATCTTCACATCATTTCCAAGACCCTCCATGTCTTTTTTTCACTCTTGAGAATTTTTAGGGCAAATAGCTTTGGGGGCAGTTTTACACTTGCAATCTTGCAAAGTTATGGGCATAAAAACTGATACTGAGTTGAGGCTTTGTTCTAAATCAGGTCCCACTTCTGTTTTACCATGGGTCTTGGATGAGTCAATGAAGCAGCTTATTCATGTAAATTAGCATAGTTGTTTAAGTGATGGCCTAGCTCTAGGCTCTGGTTCCTTGATCTCATGGTTGTGATACCCAAGAGCGGGACAAGCAATTATTTCGACTGGAGGGGCACTTAACAAGTTTTGGTGAGCTGTTGAAGGCCGCAAGGGTAGCCCTGCCCCTTGACCAGTACCCTGCACCCTGGTCACCATCTTAGGACTGGAAATCCCGCCCTCAAATCCCTGACCCTGGGGAAGGAAGGGTTGTGGGGCATGTGTTTATGAGGATGTGTGGGTGAGGGTGTGTAGGGGGGTTGGGGTGTGTGGGGGAGAGGGTGATTGGGTGTGCTTGGGGTATGTGGGTGCATGTATATGGTGGGGTATATGCATGTAGCAGTGAATGGGGCTCCACCCCAGAGGTGTGAGGGTGTGTGTAGGGGGAGTGCATGTGGGGAAGGTGTAGGGGGTTTGAGGCTTGTGGGGGAGGGTGTGAATGGGTGCAGTGTTTGTGGAATGTGTTATTGTGTGGGGGGGAGGGTGTAGTTTATGGGTGAGGGTTTGTGGGTATGGTGGGGTGTTAAAAGGAGTCCTCCCATGCACATAACCCCCTGAGCTGGTCAGCACCCAGCCCCACCCCACAACAGTGGGGAGCCTGCATGCTCTGTGGCACCTCCCCACCACCACCGACAGCATGCAACCCCGGATCCATTCCATACCTCCCCATCTCACCCCAGTGGGAGAAGACCAGCCAGAATTCACATGCACACCCGTGACCTCAGCCCTCCCTGCTCCTGCTCAATGCCACCTGCCTGTGGTACATCCTGCTGCCCCCTGGGCATGCATCGGAGCTGGGGCAGGTCCACAGCTGGACTGCCTTTCTAGGCAGCCCAGGTGGAAACAGCTCCTTCTGGCTGCCACTACCACTGGCCTCAGCCCCATGGTATTAGCAGGGACCCATGCATGCCCCACACTACACCTGCTCCAGACAAACCTGCCCAGGTTCAGCAGCAGTGGCAACTGGAAAGCAGAAACTGTTCCTCAGCAAGAGGAAAAGTGGCCCCTTCCCCTTACCACTGCCAGGCCCTTCCTGCTGCAGCCACCCAGACCCCACATTGGGCTGCCCTGTGTCTCTATTGCCATCACCACCTCCGCTGGGCTACCTAGTGGGGCAGCAGTGGCAGTGCGGAACAGACACAGGGCAGCCCAGCACAGGCTCCAGACAGCTGCAGCAGGAAGGACCCAGGAGTGATGAAGGGGAGGGGCCACTTTTCCCCCACTTCAAGAAACAGTTTTTTTTTCCCAGCTGTTGCCACTGCTCAGTACTGGTGAGTCCAGGGCAGGGCAAAGCTGTGCACATGGGTCCCCAGCCACCTCAGCCCCACTGCATGTCTAGGTGTTTGTAGGACATGCCACAGGCAGGCAGTGCTTGAGTCAGGTGGGACCAAGGGACTTGCAACAGCCCAGACCAGGCCATATTTTGCCTATGCCTGCCCAAGTGGGAGACTCCATGAATAGATGAATATGGATTGTGTTCTCCCTCATCTTTTGAGCAGATGAGAGAGAGGGCCTTGAACTTCTCTGCACTTCAGCATGCTGTCATGATGTAGAAAATCTTTCTAGATCACTAACTGAGAGTATAGTATTTGAGAGTTGTTGCCAATCACTGGTTCATGTATCCATGTGAAATAATTTGAAGTTTTTAGTCCAAATATTAACATCTGGGTGTTTCCATTTCCAAACAATACAGCCCCTGCTAATACATATATACTAACTGACTGCCCTCTATATGGTCCACCAGAGGGAGCGAACAGTCTGAAAGATTGCAATAATATTGATGGATCTACTCTCAAATGAGTGGGGGAGTTGACTTTCTGAAGTCTTATGCAAGAAGAAAAAGCGCTAATACAGCAGAGCAGCCAAAGAGTGCTTAGACACAGAAACTGAATTATCCCTTCTACTAAAGTTAGTGTTCCTAGGACTGGGAAACTTTCTGTTGTTAGTACTGTACTCAATCAGTAAATAAACAAAAGTGCTGCCTCTAGGGTTATCAGTCTAGTGTCTTTCAAAAGCACTAAACACACAAAAATTAAATTAAATGTTTCATTCAAATGCTTGAGATCTCAGTAACATCTCCAAACCACTCTAGCCCCTGGACAGGACTCAGAGAATAAAAAAACAGAAACCAAGGAACTGACTGAACACTAACTTGCAGTGATTGCAATTATAAATAAAAGCAACAGATCAACTGGGAGAGAACCCTAAAAGATTAATATTAAATTATGCATATTACACAATAATATGAAAAGTATATTATTAAAGCTGCAACACTCAGAAGTTAGGAAACATTAGACTTTAGCTTACCTATGCAACCTTAATTCATCTGCCTTATGCATATACATTATGATACAGTCTTTCACCACATAATCACATACTTGGAGCTGTTTTCTAACACAACCTTTTTTTACTGAAATTGAAATTTTCACAGAAACATACCAGTTTTGACACAGCTTTCCCTAGGAAATGTTGGCTCCAGGATTGAGTTTCTGGTTAAAATCAAAGAGAAAAACTGTCCTCCAAACAGCCAATAGCACAGTAGCTAGGACACCTCTGTATGTGGGTCACGGCAGGAATTTATAAGCCATCTGACTGAGACCAGGGATTTGAATCTGACTCTCCCAAATTCCAGGTGAGTTACCAAGCCACTTCTTGTTTTCAAGTCTATCTCTGGTTTTTCATGACGAGTCTTTAGTAACTCTTGAGTTAGAATGGAAAGAATATATGAAATCTAGAAAAATGTTGTAGGAATTCAAGGGGATTTTCTGTCCAGCTCTACTCTTGATTTTTTTTTTTCCTGTCTTATTTGACATGTAGGATCATAGGAAAGTAGAGCTAGAAGGGCCCTTGCAATGTCACCTAGTCCAGACTCCTGCTCAAGGCAAGATTGTCCCTCACTAAACCATCCCAGCCAAGTGTCTGTCCAGCCTGCCCTTGAAAATTACCAGGGATGGAGATTCAACCATTTTTCTAGGTATGCTGTTCCAGTGCTTGACCCTACGCTCCATTGTCAGAAAGTTCCTCCTAATCTCCAACCTAAATTTTTCCTCTGGTGAAGCTTGAAAGCATTCCTCCTTGTCTTGTCCCCTACAGCCACAGAGAAAAGCCTCTCTCCATCCACTCTGCAATCACCCTTCAGGTATTTGAACACAGTTACCAAATCCTCCTTCAGTCTTCTCTGCTCCAGTTCTTTCAGCCTTTGCTCACAAGTCATACTTCCCTGGCCCCTAATTATTTTTGTCACTTTGCACTATACTCTTTCTAATCTATCCATGTTCTTCTTGAAGTGTGGTGCACAAAACTGGACACAGTACTCCAAGGATGTGTACAGACGTTGCTTTTTTTGCCATTTAAAATGCTTTATTGCCATGACTTAACAGAAGTGCACAGCTTTACAGCACTCTTAAAAATGGGTACAATGTTTTTAATTGTTAAATGAGGTATTAAGTTTGAAATGCTGTATTGTACAGCAGTTTATAAACCTACAGTGTTTTAATAACTTCTGTATGCTGGTCAAGAGAGGGTTTCACCAGTGCTGCATAAAGCAGAAGAATCATTTCCCTTGATTTGCAAGTGACACTCCAGTTGATACAATCCAGTATACTGTTGGGTTTTTCTGCAATCAGAGCACACTGTTGGCTCATATTCAGCTTATAGTCTACTGTACCCTCCAGGTCCTTCTCTGTAGTACTGCAGCCTAGCCAGTTATTCCTCAATCTGTGTTTGTGCATGCAGTTAATTCATCCCAAGTGCAGGACTTTGCACTTGCCCTTGTTGAATCTCATCTGATTTAACTGTAAACCTTTTCTCCAGTCTTTCCAGGTCATTCTGGATTCTAGTCCTGTCCTCCAGAGTGTTTGCACCTCCAGCCAACTTGGTGTCATCCACAAATTTGCTAAGTGTGCACTCGATCCTATCACCTAAGTCATTAATGAAGATGTTGAACAATACCAGATTCAGGAAAGACCCCTGGGGATACCTACTCCCAACTAGACATTGAGCAGCCGATGACTACTTATTGAGCATGATGATCCAACCAGTTATGTATCCATCATCTAGTCTCTATTTCCTTAGGTTATTGATAGGAATATCATGGGAGACCGTGTCAGAAATCTTGCTAAAGTCAAGGTACAGCACATGCACAGCCTTCCCTTCATCTGCAGAGCCCGTTGCCTTATTATAGGTACATCTACTGAGATGCTTCAGACAAAGTAGGATAATTCTACTGTGCATTAGTGTGTCACAGCAAAAAACATGTAATGCTCAGTAGAATTAGTCTACTGCACATTAAGCATCATAAAAAAGACCATGTGCCATTGCTACCACACACTAGCACCAGCTACTGTGCATTTATGTATTGCCTCAGAGGTACTAAACTTAATATGCCATAGCAATAGCACATTGACACATGTATAGACATGCCCATAGAAGTAGAAGGAATGGACAGTGTTCATTTAGGGAGCCGTGGCAGGGTACTTTTGGTGCCTGCCACTTTAAGAGATTTGAGCAGGTTGTGGAGCAGCTGGCAGGTGCAGTGCAACTCAATGAGGCAGACACATGACCAGGAAGGGGCTCCTGGATTGGAGGATGTGGCTGAGCAGCCTCACTATAAACCCAGACCCTCAGAGATGAGAAGGCATTTACACCTAGGGAGCCAGAGAGACATCATCCAGCTGGAGCTCCTGCTTCCAGAACACCTGGAAGTTAAAGGTAGGAACTATGGGAGAGGTTCCTAGTCCTGGCGAATGACTTAAAACTACACCCTGCTAGGGTTGGATGGTGTGGTGGGACTGCCTGTGGCAGGGTGGTCCCCAGGAAATGCCACATCAGTGCCTCCCTGGTGAAAAGTAAGAATGTGGCACTGTATAGCGTTAGCCCCCGCAACCTGTTGGGTTGCCCTGTAGAGGGATCAAGTGAGGGTCCAAGCACTGCTATCGGAGGCCTGAGACCCGAAGGGCATAAGGCCCAGGAGCTGCAGTGAGGGGGCGATGTAGTAGCCCCAGTGAAGGAGTAGAATATTGGCCCCAGTGAGTAGGGTCTGTATGGCAGGCGTGAAGGACTACACATGGACCCACGTACAGTAGGGTCCATACGAGGGGTCCTGAAGGACTGCGCATAGGCCAGCCTGCTGAGAGAACAAGATCTGTTAGGAGGGGCCTGAGAAGGTAGACCCATATGGGAGTGTGATGGCGAACAGTTCTGGACCTACCCTAAATGAGCGCACTGGCCCATGCTGGGGCCAGGACCAGAACAGTTGAAGGGCCAGAGCGCCCACCGTGAGGGACAGCCAAGGCTAGAGGCTGGGAGTCTCAACTGGCCTAGAGGTGAGGCCAGGGCCAGTGAAACCAAAGGTCCCAGAAGGGGCCACAGCCACAAGGGGGACAGGGCTTAGGGAGTTTTGCTGCCGAGAACGAGGCTGGAGTAGACAGCCTGAGATGGAAGGATACAGGTGGAGTCTGAATGCCAAGCAGGGATAGAATGAGGTCCAGTATAGGGCCGAAGCCACATTGTGATGCCATCTGCAAGGCATGGGATGCGATATAGGGACAGTACAGAGCCATGTATTATGTCCTTGGCATCAACAGTAAATGGGCAGCCTCCCAACTTAACACCTATTAATTGGTTTCATCAAAGGAGAGGCAGGTGGGCGAGCCAATGATTTGACCAGCCATGAGACAGCCCCGTCACAGAAGCAAATATATGGTATTTTGTTTTACTGCCATATGTGAACTGAAAGTCTTGTTTACTGCCCACTGTTCGAATCAACTTCTGAAGAAAAAATAATGATTTCATCATTGTCTTTTTCTGTGGCTTTCATCCATCTATATTATGCTTCGCATACACCGTTCAGGGGCAAGGAACTGATGGTTTCCCTCTTTTGCTAATTTTTCTGAGCAGCTAAGGCACAAAGAAATTATGGACCAGTGCAGTGTCCTTTTTATTTCTGGTGTCCAAGCAAAAGTATCTAAGTCTGATTATTTTTTTTTCTTCTTTTTTGGAGACCTTAGAACACTAACTACTTCCATGTGGTGCTTATTCTGTTCAATGCACAGTTCTAACAACTTCAGTTGCACCTGTGGAAGCTGAGTACTCCTGTAGATTATGTCCTCCTATTTCATTCTGGGCACCTGGAAAATGAGAAACACATGAGTAGTCACCACTTTTGAAAAGTATGTTTTAAGTGACTTATCCAAGGTCACACAGTGGGTACAAATAGAATTCAGTTCTCCACAGGTACATTCTCGTAATCATGAGACCACCCTTTTTCTCCCTACTGTCCCCTGCTTTCCTCATTAATCACATTTCAACTTCTTCAATAATTGAGGAAGGAATCCTATAGGAACCAGCCTCTTTCACTGCACAAATCTGATTTATCCCTAAAACAGGTCCACCCTGTTCCAGGCAGGAGTCCAAATACAGGGATCTTGTGGAAAAGTAGTATGTAATTATTTAATGAAAGATTGTATCATACTTCATATGCATAAAAGGATGTAATCTGGTTTGTAAACACAACTTTAATGTAATGCTTCTGGGAGGCGGGGCTGGCATGGGGTAGTGGGTGGCGGCACTCTGCCTCCCCCTGCCCCCCATCCCTGTGTCCCTGTCATTCTTTACAGGCAATTCACTAGTTTAGCATAATATTGACACTCACACGATGCACCATGAGGACTGGAACTCTTACTGCACATTTGAGCTAAGGGAGCAACTGGAAGCAATGTTAGGTTGTCCCAGTCTCCATCTCCTTCCTCAGCCAATCTTAGATCCTTCCTCCAAGTTTTTCATTTTCTCTGTTTCTCTACCAAGCTCCAGTCCCCCAGTTTCCAACTCCCAGTTATGGTTTCTCTCAGTAGTCCCCCTTACATCAGTCTGGCTTTGTCCCCACTCCAATTTGAAATGGACAGCTTTATCCTTCTTGCAGCCTGCAAACCAGTAGAGAAATTACTAAAAGCACTGGAGAGATGGGCTCCCTGCTCCCAGGTCCACCAGTGTCTTGCCTCAACAACCTAAAGAACCTAGGAGTAACAATAGACCCCAGGGCTGCTTCATGCTCAGCCACTTTTTGTAGGTGGCCCCTTGCAAGGGGGTGCGTAAGACTCACGTATGCTCAGTGATGATGGAATCCTAGAGACTTTAGTCATTAAAATCAATTCAAGTCTCCATTGGGAATGTATGAACAGTGATTCTTTTTTCAAAGTCATGTAACTTATTCATATTTGAGCAGATATTTCTGCATATTCTAAACTGCTGGCAAATAGACCACTTCTTTTTTTCCTTCCAAATTTCAAATCTCAGCTCTAAACCCTGTAGGGTAGAAGAGCATTTCAAAGAAAAAATCTCAGAGAGATACAGCATGGAAAAATGCAGCCCCAATAATTTTAAGTGTTGCAAAGTAATAGGAACATCAGACTAGGCGGGACCTCCTGGACCAATGAGCCTGGTGTCCTGTGATTGCAGGAGCTATACACCCTGTTCTATACCTCCAGTTCCACTTAAAGCTGTCAGGGATTTTGTCCCTGCTACTCTTACTGAAAGGTTATTCCAGGACCTGATTATACTAGTGGTTAGGATCCTTCTTGCAACTTCCAGCCTACATTTATTCTCAGCCAACATTTGTTCTTGTGCCAACATTGACCTTTACTTCAAATAAACTTTCCTTCTTCCCCCATGTTTACCCCCCACAGTGTATCTATAGATAACAATCGTATCCCCTTTCAACCTTCCTTTTTTTAGATTAAACAAGCCAAGCTCTTTTAGTTTCCTTTCCTGTGGCAGGGTCTCCAGCCTACTGATCATGCTAGCAGCCCCTCTTGGCACCTGTTCGAGTCTGAGTTCACCTTTCCTGAACATGAACAGAACATATCTTATAGTAGCCTGTGCTACAATCTCACAATACTTTTATAGATTCTCCCTTGGGGATTTAGAGGCTAAATAACATTTCAAAAAACAGCAATATGGTGGGTAAGCACATTTCACCCATTTTACAGATGGGGAATCTCAACTGTAGAAAGGGAGTTAATGGGAAAGCTGGGTATAGAACCCAGGAAGCTAGAAGAAGTTTTCAGACTGGATATAAGGGAAAAACTTCTTCACAGTTAGTGTGACCAGACTCTGGAATAAACTTCCAGCAGGGGCTGGAATAGACTCTCAGCAGGGGTGATGCAGGCACCTACCTTGGAGATCTTTGAAAGGAGACTGGATGCACACCATGCTGGGGTTATTTGACCCCCGCAGTCTTTCCTGCCCAGAGCGGGAGGGGCTGGATCTGATGATCTCATGAGGTCCCTTCCAGCCCTAAACTTCTGTGAATCTGTGTGATTTCTAGTCTCCCGTTGCTATAACCATTGGAGAAGGTTTCCTCACTGTGGAATGCGACTGTATTCCTTCATTTCTGGTTTCCCTCCCTTCTGAAGTTGTATTGTGCTGCTTTCCTTCACCCACATCAGGAATGTATGTTTTAGATGGAATACGTCCCTATTATATTTCCTAGCTGTTTAGGATTGTGACTCCTGTAGGGTGGGTATCTGTAAATAATAAACTGATCGGGTATCTGGGTCAGAACAAGCCAGCCTCTTAACAGTCACTCCTGTGGCTTGTGTAAATGTCTGCATAATGTGGCAGCGAGACTTTGCAGTTGGGACTGCAAAGCTCGCTTTCTAAGAGAGCTTAATACACACAGGAATAGCAGGGCTCGGGAGGGAGGAGAGGCCCAGAAGAAGCAACTGCTCCAGGTGTTTGTAGAGAGGGTCTGCTTTGTTTCTGTGACTAGTTAACTCCAGGCCATAGACTTCAGTGCTCCAAAACCTCTTGCTAGGTGAATTTCCTGCAAGCTAAAGGTACCACTCAGGGGTGCCAGAGGCCTGAAGTAGACAAGCTGTACAAAAGTTCATGCCGCTGGCTGACTCCCTTAGAAAAGTCAGAAGAACAGCTAACTGCTGGCAATAACTGATGAGAGAGCATCATGCAGCAGTGAATGCCTCGTAAAAACATTCCCAACAACAACAAATTCTCCAGCTTAAAAACTGCAGCCGTCTTCAGCACAAAGAGTTGCCAAATCAAACTGCTGACTCCTTTTTTCTTATCAAAACACCACAGCATACATCTTAACAGCCCAGAGTAAATCAAATGCAAGACCAGCTGGAGCTAGCCAGCTCTTGTCTCTCCCTTGATATCAGGTGTGTGCTGCACTTCTGTGGCAGATTAATTTATGATCTCAAATGACTGTGCGCACCTAAAACTTTCAATAGGACTATTAGGGCGATGCCACAGATGTCCTGTGGAAAGCATTTTCTCTGTGTAAAGATGGAGCTCTTCCCCATTGCCGCAAATATTCTCACGTGGGTGCCCATGACTTTGTTTCCTATATTTCTTTGTTTAATCAAAACCTTTCCATCCATAATGTGAGGACTGAGTGAAATTCAGGGATAGATACAGCAAGCGCCTGGAACTGAGCATCTGTGTCTCTGCTGATCCCTCCATCTTTGTCCTTTAGCATTGTTTCAGTCTTGCAAGGGATGTCTGAAGCTACCGTTTAAATAAAAGTGAAACCAGGAGAGACTTAGACCAGTGTTTGTGGTTTGCATCAGCTTTAAAACTGATCTCTCTCTACCAGGTCATTCTGATGAAGGTCTGTAGAGGCTCAAAGTATAGAATAGCCTGTTCTATCCGAAGTCTGGAAAGTTTGTGTGGGGGGGTTTTCAAATCAACCCTTTAATTATTATCTGCAGGAGAAGTTATTGTTTAACTCTTGAGTTATACACTGCCTGCTCTGCTTGTGGGAAGGCAAGCACATAAGATGCTTCAAAGTGGATGGCTGGGTGGAGGCTGGGGGGCAAGCATTAGCAAAATAAAAGTCAGGGAGTGAAAAGGAGCTGCTGTTTCTGCCCAGCTGGCTCCTGTATTATGCCTTGTATTGTTAGCAGAGAAACAAGCTGTGGAGACCGCCTCGGTGTGTGCAAGATCAGTTTCAACATGGTGGCTTGTGTGGCTCCAGCTTCCTGCCCATCCTGCCTGCCCTGTGCACCTTGAGCATTTCAGCACCGTCTCCCAGCCCCTGCTAGAAAAGCGCCTAGAGACAGAAGCAGCACAGAGCCAGGCACCCCTGCCCCACTGCACAGGGATCCTCATTGCTCGGGGACATGGCTCCCTGTCTGAGCTTTCCCTTGGGGAGGGAGAGAGAGGGCTTGGACACCAGGGAAATCCTGGTTAGGCTCCTGACTTTGAAAACTTGGACTCTGAGTCACTTCTGGGTCCTTTCCTGGCTCCAGAGGGATCAGAGAGCGCAATTAGTCAGGCTCTTAGGCTGCTACCTGGGTCTCCATCTCGATTTGCTTGACTCTTTGGAAAAAAAAGAAAGAAAGAAAATCCTTTCCCAAATTGCAGATTTGTCTAATTCCTTGGCTACAGAAGGCTGGGTAAAATCACAGCTACAAACTGCTTCTCTAGCATAGCATGGTCAGGCGTGGGGTGGGCAAAATAACTGTATATTCCCAACCCACACAACACCTGTATATTCCCAAGATACACATACATACACCCACAGCTGTATATTCTCCAAACACACCCATATACCCCCCCCCCCCCCCTGTATATATTCCCAGCACACAAACCACACACACCCTGTGATAATTACCCTCCCAGCTCGGGCAGTACAGGCATGCTGTCCTTTTTTCCTGTAACATGCATATTTTTTGCACAAGTCCAGGTCAATATGTTAATTAAAAGTGAGCCCAGATCAGCCCCTTGCAATCCCAGATATGTTTAAGAGCATGCAATTAACACATAAGGAAAATCTTTTTGAAGACACCAGAACTTAAAAGAAAAAAAAAAAACAAACCCCAGGGGTGAGGCTTCCCCTTACCAGAAACTAGCACTGGCAAGGAAAAAAAAAAAGTCATTGGAGAGGTAATTAGCCAAGGGCTCCAGTTTTGAAGAGGGTCCTGCAAAATCGCCCCCAAATAGGAGATGGTAATTTGATTTCTTTTTTTTTTCCTGAGCACTACAGGTGCTGGCTGTGTTTCCCCCTCATTTCCCACCCCATGTATATTAAGCAGCGGGAGAACATTGCTCCATTGTCGATGATGACCCCAGCCTCCTCTGAAATCTTTCGCTCCGCGGCGCCAAATTGCAAAGGGGGTCTCTCTGAGAGCGCTAGATTGGTTTTATAATTACCTCGTGGTCCAAACTTCTCGACCACCTCCTCCTCCTTTTTTAAGAAGAATGCCCTTCCTTATTAATATTTCTGTTCTGCAGCCAGCCCCCCATGGGAGTTTTGCCTGAGTAGAGACTCCAGGATGGGGCCCTGTGCGTTCAGACAGGCTTGCAGTCGACTTGGCCTTCTCCAGGCCTCTCTCCAGTGTACCCGCCTCCTGCCTTCTCCATGCCCTGGGCTCTGCCCGGGCTGCTGGGAGCTTGGGCTTTGCCCCCGGCGAGGTCGTTTGAACTCTCCTCCCAGCTACATGCCTGGGCTCGGCTCGGGGCTGTCCCCTTGCGACGTGGCCCCCGCCCATGGGGCCGGGCGGCTCGGCTGTGGCTGCAGCGGGCGCCCGGCCCGGCCCCTTCTCCTCCTCCTTGGGGGGGGGGGGGGGGGGGGGGGGGGGGGGG
>NW_017729022.1:166336301-166338492 GCF_001723915.1 Gavialis gangeticus | reverse complement strand
GTGTGTGTGTGTGTGTGTGTGTGTGTGTGTGTAGGGGGGGTGTTCCCCCCTTTCTCCTGTGTAGGATACAGGCGGTGAATCACGACTTTCCTTCTCCTAATGGTTTATGAGGCATGAGATTGGAAATGGATGTGGCTGGAGCAGAGCACCAGGCTAAGAAGAGCTGGAAGGAGAGAGGCTCGCAGCGGGGGGCGGCCAGGGGGCCTGGGCTGTGGGCTCCTCCGCCGGGGCGGGGGGTGGAGACGTGGGCAGGCAGCACGGGCAGTGCGGGGGGCCTCAACTTGCTCCCGGAGTCGCTTCGCTTCCAGTCTCCTCTGCCCTGTCCTGGGCGGGACGTGCTGCCTCTGTCCGGGAGGCCACGGCAAAGCGCGGCTGACGCGAGCTTGAGGAAGACTCGCGTGCACGGATCTGTCTCGTGCCTACACACGTGTCTCATGGACACACGACGCTCATGGACACACGCGCGGATCTCACACATTTCTCTCACAGATCCCTCATGGACATACTTGCCTCTCTCTCACACACACTTCTCTCTCGTGCAGAAACACCTCTCTCATTCACACACACCTCTCTCTCCCTCCCACAAACACACCTCTCTCACACAGCTCTCTCATGGACACACTTACCTCTCACACGCACACACAGATCTCTCTCCCATGCACGCGCACACACACACACACACACAGATCTCATACACAAAAAGATCTCATGGATACACACAAAGGTCTCGCACACGTCTCTGTTGCGCGCGCGCGCGCGCACACACACACACACACACAAATCCCTCTCTCACACTGATCTCCCCCCCCCCCCCCCCAAAGATCTCACATACAGATCTCTCTCTCATATACAAACCGCTGTCTCCCGGACACACACACACATCTCACTCACACAACACACCTCTCTCTCTCTCTCTCTCTCTCTCTCACACACACACGAGGATCTCTCATACACAGACAGATGCGTCTCTCACACAAACACACGCGCGGCCCTTTCTTTTGTGCTGTGCAGCGTGTGAGCCGTGCTTCAGAGCAAGCTGGGCTGCCCTACCCCTGCCCCCCAGGGGAGTTTCCTTCGGAGCTACCCCCCCGCCACACCGCGTGGGGCCGCGGTGCCCCAGAAGCGCGTGCTTGGTGGCGCAGCCGGCCCGGCCCGGCCGAGCGCGAGCGCGAACGGGCCCCAGCTGTCCTCCGCCCCCGGGAGACGCGCCGAGAGATGTCTTTAGACAGGTCAGCAGTTCCTCCCCAACCAGCCCTGACAGCTACCTGTCAGGGGAGAAAAACCTCTTCATCGCTGCCCGGCTAGGATCCTTGGGAGCAGCCGCAGCCCCTCGGCTGCCACTGACCCAGCCTCAAGCTCCCTGCAGATCAGTGTCCCCCAGGGACTGGTACCTGTCACCAGGAGGGATGAGCCACCACAAAAACCCAACCCCCCCCGCCCCACCAGGGACCAGCGCGGGGAGAAGGAGCCCTACCCTGGCCCTCTGCTCCCACCTCCAGGCCTGCTGGTGCCAGGGGGGGCACAAACACCCCCCCTCCCGCGTGGCGTAGCACAGGGCAAGGGGCTGGGCCGGGCAACTCTTCTCCCTGCTCTGTGTGAGTGAAGGGGTCACGTTGATCCCTATTCAAAATGCGGGGGTAGAGATCTTCAGGACCCAGTGCAGCGAACGCCCCTCTAACAGTGCCCCCCAGGCTCGGTCCAGTGCCCGCCCCAGAGGGTAAGGTGGGAGACGGGGTCCCCGCTGTGTCTTTCAGTCCCGGTGCAAACTTTTCCCCCACCGCTGATTTCCCTGCCACAGCAGATCCCAATTTTATTTTATTTTATTTTATTTTATTTGGGGGGGGGGCGGAGCTGGGTGAGTGCCCAGGGCTGCCGGGTCCGTGCCAGCCCCCGGCCGGGGTCAGAGGCAGGGCCAAGCTCTCTCCCACACAGCCGCCACTCGAGGAGGCGGGGGTGGTGAACAAACCGAGAGGGGCTTGACTTTGCTGGGGGAACGGAGGGCATCAGTGCCTGGCCAGTCCTGGGCAAATCGCCTCCTTTCTTCCCAGCCAGTGCCCAACAGATCCCGCGACCCCGCCCCCCCCAAGTGCTGTCCCGCTGCCCCCTCCAGACTGTGCCCTGGCCGCCCCAACTCCCCCCTCCTCCACACTGCGGAGGTGAAAGCCAGTGCTAATCCAGGTCAATGTCTCCC
>NW_017729022.1:166328454-166331301 GCF_001723915.1 Gavialis gangeticus | reverse complement strand
CCGCCCCCCCGCGTGGGGCCGCGGTGCCCCAGAAGCGCGTGCTTGGTGGCGCAGCCGGCCCGGCCCGGCCGAGCGCGAGCGCGAACGGGCCCCAGCTGTCCTCCGCCCCCGGGAGACGCGCCGAGAGATGTCTTTAGACAGGTCAGCAGTTCCTCCCCAACCAGCCCTGACAGCTACCTGTCAGGGGAGAAAAACCTCTTCATCGCTGCCCGGCTAGGATCCTTGGGAGCAGCCGCAGCCCCTCGGCTGCCACTGACCCAGCCTCAAGCTCCCTGCAGATCAGTGTCCCCCAGGGACTGGTACCTGTCACCAGGAGGGATGAGCCACCACAAAAACCCAACCCCCCCCGCCCCACCAGGGACCAGCGCGGGGAGAAGGAGCCCTACCCTGGCCCTCTGCTCCCACCTCCAGGCCTGCTGGTGCCAGGGGGGGCACAAACACCCCCCCTCCCGCGTGGCGTAGCACAGGGCAAGGGGCTGGGCCGGGCAACTCTTCTCCCTGCTCTGTGTGAGTGAAGGGGTCACGTTGATCCCTATTCAAAATGCGGGGGTAGAGATCTTCAGGACCCAGTGCAGCGAACGCCCCTCTAACAGTGCCCCCCAGGCTCGGTCCAGTGCCCGCCCCAGAGGGTAAGGTGGGAGACGGGGTCCCCGCTGTGTCTTTCAGTCCCGGTGCAAACTTTTCCCCCACCGCTGATTTCCCTGCCACAGCAGATCCCAATTTTATTTTATTTTATTTTATTTTATTTTATTTTATTTGGGGGGGGGGCGGAGCTGGGTGAGTGCCCAGGGCTGCCGGGTCCGTGCCAGCCCCCGGCCGGGGTCAGAGGCAGGGCCAAGCTCTCTCCCACACAGCCGCCACTCGAGGAGGCGGGGGTGGTGAACAAACCGAGAGGGGCTTGACTTTGCTGGGGGAACGGAGGGCATCAGTGCCTGGCCAGTCCTGGGCAAATCGCCTCCTTTCTTCCCAGCCAGTGCCCAACAGATCCCGCGACCCCGCCCCCCCCAAGTGCTGTCCCGCTGCCCCCTCCAGACTGTGCCCTGGCCGCCCCAACTCCCCCCTCCTCCACACTGCGGAGGTGAAAGCCAGTGCTAATCCAGGTCAATGTCTCCCACCCTTGGGAGGGCTGTAACAGATGATGGGGGGGGGGGAGAGACCCAAACAACAACAAACAAAAAGCCCCCTCCCCAACACACACAATCATAATAAAGTCCAGTTCCTTTCCACCCGCTCCCAACTTTAGCCCTGGCTGCTGCCCGGGGGGTTTTAATCTTACAAAGAGAAAGGGGGGCTCCCTGCGCAAAATTACGCCTTCTCCTCTCATTTGTTAGCTGATTCCATCAAAAAGTTCGCTATTTATAGGCTACACACAGGGAGCCGGAGGAATGCAAACCCTCCCGTGCTTGTTCCCTTTGCAAAGTGACCGGTCCTGCAGCATCTGATCGGCGGGTGCGTGCGTGTGTGTGTGTGTGTGTGTGTGTGTGTGTGAGCCAGAGAGCCAGCTACAAGCAAAGAGGGGGAGAAGATCTCCAGCCGAGAGACTTCTTAATTGCTCCGAGCTGCTCTGCCATCCAGCCATGTGAGTACCCAGCCATGATCACCTTTTGCACAGATGGTCACTGAAATCAGGCACAGACACTTTTTGCCTTTTTTTTTTAATCCTTCTTTCCCTTTCTCTTCCTTTATCTCCCCGCTTCCTTTCCACCTCTTCCCTCCTCTAGGTTTTTTTTTCCTTTCTTTTTAGTTGTAGTTTGCGCGGTTTCTCCCTCCCGAAGAGGAAGAATGAACCGTAGGCAAATGTCAAGGGGGAAATGTGCTGGAGAAAAAGGAAAGAAGGAGTGGTGAAGGAGGGAGGAGGAGGAGGGTTTTGCTAAGCGATCGCCTTCTCCCCTGAGTTCGAGCCGGCTGGGAATTAGCAACAGAAAGATAAGGCAGGTTATATCCCCCTCCTCCCTTTCCCCAGCTCTGCTTTTCGACCCCTAGACAATGATACAAGTCTGGAGAGGGGGATCGATGTATAGGAATTTGGGAAAGGAGGGAGGCTTGATAACAACCGCGTGTTTAAAGAAGTGGCTGTCAGACAGCTTGTGCAGACCGGCAGGTAGGGAGGGATGCAGCTTGCCCAGGAGCCCGGGCTCCGGGAGCACAGCTGGGAAGGAGAAGGCACATCGCACAGTGTGCTCTCCAGGCTCCGCGCCGTCTCAGCCCGCTCCGTGCACGGGGACGATGGCCAGACGTCCGGCCCCTGCCTGCATGCTTTCCAAGGCATCCTCCAGCCTCAGTGTGACCCCAGAAGTGAAGTCAAGCCCCACACGGTGCATTTTAAGAAATTGCCCAGTTGACTCAGGAAGGGGGAAATTGCGATGTGAGATAGGGAATGTGGCTCTTGGGAACATGGCTGGAGAGGTATGGGGGATGCAAAGCCTGCTAGGGACCCCGGGGGTGTGTGAAAAGTGGGGATTTGCTTACAGCAGGGAAAGGCACTTTTCTCCAACAATACTTGAGCTCTGATCGTGCACTCCCAGGGCAGGGTAGCACTACACGAGCAGAGTCAGGGTTATCCAGGGCATGAGGCAGTGCTCCCGGGATGTAACCTCTCTGGCCGTTTAAACACAAAGAAGAGGGAGAGAAGGAGTTTCACTTGGAAATCCAGAGAGCACGGTGAGTGTGTGCATTTGCTCCTTTACTTTGCCACCCAAGTTCAGGAGAAGCCAAGGCTTGTCTTTGTGTTTGGGTCCTGTATTTGCTTGAGCAGACTTGAAGCACAGATGGTTTAAGGACGAGCGCACACAAAAGAGCAGGGGAACTTGCTTCTAACTTTGCTGCTTCCTTGCGGGGGGGGGGGGG
>NW_017729022.1:166307632-166328216 GCF_001723915.1 Gavialis gangeticus | reverse complement strand
AGCCTAGCTGCTTCCAGAGAAATGGGGGGGGGCTTGGATCTAGTGCCATTTATAGGTGGCAGTAAAGCTTCCTTTTTAACCAGCGGCCCTGGAAAGGCAGCATCAGAAAGCAAAAAATAACCCAAAACAAATCTGGATGCCTTACTGCTTCGAAGTGTTAGACAGAGCCAGCTTGTACCTTACAATGTCACAGCTCCTCTTGGTCGGGGGGAGATGTAAAAAAAGGGGAGGATGCTCCGTGTGTTCCCTGACCCCCCTACTTCGGACTCATTCAGTTCACACTCCCAGGCTACGTGCAAGACCCCCCCCCCCACCTCCTCGCCTTTCAGAAATGCACACAATACAGGGCGCAACCTGCGAGGCTGCAGGTGGGCCAGGGCCCCACGGTACGTATCCGAGCACACATATCAGAAGAAAGAAACCCGGTTAAAACAAACAAAAAAAGAGAGATCAGTTCACATCAAAGGGCGAACTGTATTTTATTTATTTATTTAGACAGAGGCGCCCAGCGGGACAAGCTGGGAGTAAATCGTTGCGAGTTACAGCTAGGAGCTGCACTTCTGTCTGCACCCTTGGTGTCTGTCGGCGTCCCCCACGCCCATTGCCGAGGCAGCAGGCAGCGGTGGCTCTTTTGATTGTGCGTCCTTTAACCCTCTTTTAATTAGGATCGCTAAAGTAGGACACGCCGGTGAAAGATGTTTTCAGCATCCACCTACCTCTCTGCCACCCGCAGAATTATCTGTTAACCTTTTGCCCCTGGCAAAAAACCGCCCCCCCCATCATGTTTTGCCGCCTTGTCATCCGCCCAAATTACAGTCTATTTGCGAAAAGGGCTTTTCCATTAAAAAACCCAAACCCTTAAAGCAGCAACTAGACGACTAGCTTCGAAGGGCTTTGCTTGCTTAGGGATGGATCCCAGCTCTCAGCATTTTGCAAGACTCCGAACTTGGGAGTGACCCCTTCTCTCCTTTGTGTTTGAATGTATTTGATGACTCCCAGGAGATCTGCTTCTCGGGCTTTGCCCACGTAGTGACGAGGTGAGGAACAAGTGCTGCTTAACTAAGGACACTTGGTGTTGTAGCCCTTGGCAGTTCAACCTAGGACGCGTCTGCTTTGTGCAGCCCGGGTGGTCACCGTTGAACTGATCCTGACACCGCCCCCCCCCCCTTTTGCTCTGCTTTTTCTAACGATGACCAAGGTTGATCACTCAGATTACCGCTGATGAAAGAAAGGATCTTGCCAAACAAGCGAGGCGTTCGGAGTTTTTTTCGCTTCCAAGCTAGGAACCGCTTTAAAAAGTTGCCCTCCTTTTGATGGGCTCATCATCTTGAATGGTCTGATCGCTTTGATGGTCTCATCACCTTGAATGTTTCAGCCACCCCTCGGCCATCTCGGGCTCACCTCCAGCCCGAGGTGGCCGAGGTGGCTCACCTCCAGTTTGGGTCTGTCCCACACTCACCCTTGTATCCCACGTGGGATTATATTCGCTGTCCTTAGTAAATCAACCACAGTAATAAATAATACCCCCCATCATCCTTTCTGGTTATTATTAGTGTGTGGACGAGAGAGGAGTTTAAATGTAACCCTTACATTTGGATATATGTGCTCGCCAAGGAGGGTAGCAATCCCCCTTTCCTTCTTTAAAAGACAAGGACAGGAGGCATTTATTTTCTACGGTCCAACGGTGATTTAATTAAGCTATTATCCCGCCCATTCAAACCTGTTCAAAGTGGTTTTCCCTCATTCCCTATATTGCATTAAAAATACAAACAGAGGTCTCTAAATGACTTTGAAAATAGTTCAGATTGTTTCCATTCCTTTCATCCTTGCTGTGTGGCGGCTGCCCCGGACTCTCGATTCAATTCTTAGTACGACGAGACCCATTTGAGCATAAGTTGTAGCCTGGCATTTGCTTGGCCATCTGAAATGATAGAAATCGCACTAATATGTAGCAAAGAGGGGGCGGGGAAGCGGGACCCATCACCAGGGGGGTCCCCATTGCAAAGCTAAAAGTATATTTCTAAACTAACGAGATCGCTTTCAAGAACAGGATGCCACTAGAAAAAGGTAACTAATGCCGAGCGCAGTTCAGAAAGTTTCAAGCTCTCCATGAGAGACAAAGCAAGTGCAGGGGAACCAAAGAAGAAGAAAAGATCAGCGACTGACTGCACAGTCTTGCTCGTGATGTCTTAAAAAATACACCTCCGTCGCCCAGTTATCTTACCACTCTGTGGAAGGGAGAGGGATTGAGACCCTAGCCTTTTAGCACAAGACGTGTGTTGATAGTTGGGCAGTAGAAGAACACTACAGACTTCAAGGACGGGAAGGGACCATCCCCAGTCATCTCCCCTCTTCCCCCAAATGTGTGTCCTCTCTGTGGCCAGCTTGTGTAAAGCGTGTGTAGTGAATCCAGCACTTGGGGTTGTGGGGTCCCCCCCACCACACTTTTCTTAAGCAGCAGGGGAAGCGATCAGAAAGGTCCATGCAGGTTTAGGGAGGAGGCGCGCAGCTCGTTACGGAAGAACAAAAGAGCCGGGTGCAGACGTCACAATGGCCAGTGTCTCAACGTTCGGAGCCCGCTGCCACAGCCCCGGGACTCCTGGATCTCCTGCGGGGTCACTTTCTGAGTCGCCTCGCCGAGAGCTGGAGGGGAAGCGACTCCTAAGTAAATCCAAACTTACCAGCCCTGTGAAGCACTGGTATTTTAGACTTGCCAGGCTGGATTGGACGTGTTGCCTCCAGGCTGGAGTGGATGCCGCATTTGCTACCCAGGCAAAACCCCACTGCAGTCACAGAACCAGTTCTGAAAAGAGCCTGCCTCCCCCACCTTTTGGGGGGCGCGGGGGGGCAGCAGAGGAAACTTGGGCACCAAGATAGCCTCTTGTAGAGGCAGCTGAAAGGAAGGGTTACCTTGCTCTGAATTACTGCACTTCACACACACTGTCCCGGGCATTAGGAGTGGCATATAACTCTTGCAAAGAATCAGCATGTGGCATTAGAAATAAGAGTGGGCTACAGTTGCCAAGAAAAAAAGAGAAATTAGGGTTCAGTTTGGGCCCCAGAATTCCCTTTTACCTACCTTTTCTCTTCAGCTGAACTAGTCTTGCTGCTGCTCCAAAGGGGAAAATACCCAACATACAGACAGAACATCTATTTTCAATGTTGGGAAGAAAAGACAGGTCACACTGATGAAGAATTTCTAAACAGAACAGTTGCAGGGTGAACATATTTAGAGTTTGGCTATTTGGGCTGTACAGAATAAAAATCCCTTTGGCCTAATCAATTTCTTACCAATGCCCCTTTTTGTGGCAGATTGAAAATTATCAAAGTGAAGCCGAGCAGCTAAAAGAAAAAGCCATAACATTGCTTATGTGAGATCGTACAGTCCTATTTGTATTGAGAATGGATACCTCTGGATAGTGGAAAAAAATTCAGTTAGGACAATATGCTATATTCATACATTTTCTTTTAAAAATCAGCTAAACACAGCACATTTTGTCACTGAAGAACACCTTTCAACCACAGATCTAAAAACACATCACAATCATGATTAATATCACAATACAAATATCAGACAGATAAATGCTATTCATTTTATTTGAGAGCTGTGGAAACTGAGGCAAAGGAAAACTATGTTCAACATTTAAGACAGTCTGATGGGAGAAGTGAAAATAGAATTTTTGAATCTTAAATCACAGTTCTTTGCTCTACCCACTGGATTATGCTTCCTCCTTTATAATAAATGATATCATACAAGGGCATATGCATTTTTAGATTCTGCTGAAAAAACACTTGAGCTAAGCTCATGTAGTTAACATAAATAGAATGCCAATGCGGATGTATATGGACATTAGACTTATTTATTTTTGCATTTGTGTATCTGGGAGTTTATATACATCTCTCACTCAAACACTGTAATGAATATTTTCAGAGGATTAATGTATTGGAAATCACACAAAATGGCTTTTATAACAGTGAGCTAAACTTTCTGAACTTAACAAAGGAGAGTTGGCATGGAATTTAATTTGTGCTATTTTATCTAGGATGAGAGAAGATTGAAAGACACTATATGCAATATTCACCTGCTTTTCAGTAATTTTTCCCTTTGTGCACATCTGTGAGTATATCTGTAACATGAAGAAAACTGCGGGGTCAGTATTTTAAATATTTTCAGAAGCAGACTTTGAATTTGGCTGAGTTCGGCCTGACCTTTTTTTCTTTTTAACATTCAGTGCAGGCATCCATCTCCAAATGAAGTCAGAGGGAGCCATGGGTGCTCAAAGTTCCAAAATATGTGGTTTAAATTTCCATTCCGTGTTAGATATTAAGACTGTAAGGCTGTTCTTGAAAATTTTGGCCTGTATTACCAAGGAGCTTTGATTCCTAACTGACTATTATAATAGGATCAGACCCTAGGAGAAGTTCAGAGAAAGATGTATGTATCAGATTAGATGTTTTGATTACATTTCACTGTTTCTAATTCAGTATCTCAATGAATACAAGTAATTTTACTCACCTCCTTCTTAAAACTAACCAAGGATCAGATTATTGTTACTTTGTATATTAGTGATAGTACCTCGGAGATAATAATGGGTTGTGATACAGGGTAAAATAAATTCAATATAATTTACAGTGCAGAGTCTTTCTTACACAACTAATCTGTAATGGCCAATACAGCAGAGTGGGTGAAAGTTTGCATTTGGAAATATAAAATATCTTTACAGAAGCTGATGGTGTCTCTCTCATTTTGCTAAAAACTGAAATAGAGCCAGGTTTCTGAGGAAAACAATATGCAGCTAATTGAAACAAAGGGTTTAATCACAAGAATCATACCTGCATGCTGATGACCTGGCAGGTGCTGTATTTAATCAATAGGAATGGTATCTGTGAAGGGGAACTGATTTGGGGCCAGGCAATGCTTCTGTGATATTGGTTCAACAGAGAGTTTCCATAATGTCATTTTTGATGCAAACAGGTACAACTCCGGTGACAGCAATGGAGTTGCACCTGGTTGCACATTGGTTAATCAATCTCTTTTTTGTCTACTGGCTTTTTCTGAACTGTATATGTTTTCTCCCCATAGGTGAGAAAATCATATAGACTCTGCTCTTTTTTTCTCAACCTTTGATACTAACATTTTTGTACTGTTTTTAAAGAGAGGAAGAGCTCATGGCCAGTTGTTTCCTTAATTCATGAAGCTACTAGAGTTTTCTGAAAAGGTGTCAATTCCCCCGCCTGAACTGGTTTTTGATTGAGAGTCTTCAGCACTTTCATCTACCAGAAATACGCAAGATAAAAACAAGACCCCCATCTCTTACCGCAGCTTAGTTTTCATTTAATTTGTACTGTTTACACATCTGAGTAACACCACTGAGTTCAACTGAGTTTACTTCTGGGTTTACACCTGGAACAACTCAGAGCAGTGGTGGGCCATGAGTCTGACATAAACCAGCAACAATCCAGAAATTTAAAGAGAGAGGCAGGCATTTCCTATAACTGTTTTGTAATGTGCATGTGCGGGCACAGGTATGAATAAACACATTGGTTCATTTAGACAAGACTTAAATGGGAGAATCAAAGCCCACAAGAAAGATGGTATTATAACATATTTAGCAAATGATATTATGCTAAGATCAGAAAAACGTGCCCAGTTAAGGGTACTGTTCTTGACATATCTGCAATGCAATCAGATCTCACACACAAAGAAGGGAAAACATATAACAGCCAGACCTATTTAGAGAATAGAAGTTTAACAATTCAAGATTCTCTCTCCTTTCATTAGTTTATATCAGATTCTTAACATGATTAAATTATTTTCTATTACTTTTTTTCTAGAATTTAGTCAGCACAGGTAAGAGGGCTTCTTCAAGATAATACATTTTTTCTACAAGTATACAAGCATTACAAGGGCCATACTATGCCTCAGTATATGTAGCTTTGGAAGAGTTTCATAGTGTATAGTATTAAAATGTACTCATGAAGCACATTCTGCAATTGTCACTTTATGCAGAAAAATATTTGTCACAATAGCAAGTGCTGATATATTTAGATATAAACTATTCTGGAATGTGTTGTTTTCTAAAGTAATAACAATATCATACTAAGAAGTGATGACTTTCCAAATATTATATTTCAAAATACTTTTCTTTTCCCCAGAGTACAAACGTCATTATTATTTGTATTTTGTTAGTGACTACAGGCCATAGTACATCTGGCATTATACAAATAAACAAGCAACCTCCCCTAGCCTAAAAAAAATCACATCCTCTTTCACAGAGAGCTTGTAATAGCATTTAGTAAACTATTGCCTAGCTGAATTTTTGCGGTTGTGCACCCGTAACGTAAAAGTGGCTGTTGTATTCACATAAGGAAAGCTGAATAAAAAAGAGAACAAATCAGTATAAACACACCCTGTATAACTTAACTGAGTTCAGGGTTAACTGTAGCTTCCATCACAGTCAATGCCCAAACACCTATGTATTTTTTTAATGAGCCCATTCACATTACTATTTGCTAGCACCCAGAGACCCCACCTAACATTTGGCCCCATTATTGCTAAGCATCAGACAAAAACATAAAAAGATAATCTCCATCTTAAAAAGTTCTTGGTTTTATGCCTTAATTTCTCATATGCTTTTATCTAGTATTGTGGTACTTACATTATCTACTACTTAGTTTCTCAATATATTAATTTTCTTGCTGGGGCTGTAGTAATATAACTGGCTTTAGTGTTTCGATATTTTCTGACTTCACACAAATGCTGGCTAGTGATGATCTTACTTATATTGAATGCAAATCATTAGATTAGTACATGTTTTGGGAAACTGCCAACAAAATGTCACTAAGTTCAACACCTGTCAGCAATGGCTGCTACAATGGATGCATCTATATAAATTCTTTTCAATATACTTAAAAGTTATGTACATTCTAAAACCTATAAAAAACCAATAAGGAAGAAAAACTCTCAATAACATGGAAACTAATGTCTCAATGAAGTCATTCCATGAATATGTATGTACTTACGAGTCAAAACTTTTAAATAGATTATTTCATACTACTTATGTTTTTGTTTCATTAAATAGTATTGTATTCATCAGAAGAAAATGAGACTTTTCAAGTGCTTAGCATATAAGGAAAATGTAGATCCTAAAATATAGATAAGGAATGAAAGTTTTATGGGGTTAGTATGATCTTTTATGTCAAAAGACTTGGTTTCTACTTTTGCCTGGACCAGTGAGTTTGTATGTGACCCTGGGTAATTTCCTTAAACTTTCACTTTGCCTCATTTTGTCAACCTGTAAAATGGAGTGAATAGTATTTATTTTTGAGTGGTATGGTAGAGTATAAAGCATCTGTGTGGTACTTTAAGCACCTCAGAACAAAGTGCTATATATAAAGTGTTTAAAGTATTGTTACAAAGCCTTTACTTAACCAAATGCACTGCATTGTATCCAGTAATAGTTTGCATTTATACAGAGAGGCTGAAGTGCTGTACAACCTATACCCAGATATATACTACCAATAAAATCCAGCCACTTCTGAAGTGGAAGGGACAACCAATTGATAATAATATGCGGAGAAAAAAATTAGCTAAGGAGACAATGTAAATGAAAAAAAGACTCATGCATAATAAACTGCATGGAGTTCAATTTCCTTCTTTTGGCAGAATGAAGAAATGAATCAATCTGCAGGATCCTACCCTCATGTGTAGTTTCCATTGATACTAGTGAAAGCTATAGGCTCTCACTTACCTATGTAAGTGGGAGAGACTATAGTCTGCAGGTGATTGTTTTATTTTCATCTGAGGTCACATGTCTATTATCTAGCAGAAAGGTCTTCATTAGGGTACTGAAATGAAGGTATATTAAAACCACACACACGTCTTCAGGTTTTGAAGGAAGGAACTAATGTATTTGTATTAGGGACTACGATTAGACGATTATGAATGTGGTTTAGGTTACTAGATGATGGCCACACCAGGTGATAGTCGTAGATTATCATGGTGAGGTCACATTTGATCTATATTCTCAATGTCACACATTTATTATTCAACAACATATGTGACTTTAATAAAAACTTGTTTTTATATGTTAAACTACTTTAAATACATTATATACCACAAATACATCAACCCTGAGAGTGGTGATAATACCTAGCATTCATGTAGTGATTTAGTCTGTTGATCTCCAACAAAGGTAAGAATCATTATATGGGAAACTGAGGCATGAAGAACTAAACGATTTTCCAGGCTCAAAAGGTAAGTGACAGAGCAGAGTGGCAGGCACTAAAAACACGTGAGAATTCTGTTAACATCTCAAAGCATGTAAATTTTCTGATAACATTACAAATTGCTGCATTTTCCCCACATACCACATGTCCTCAAATAAGACATGC
This sequence comes from Gavialis gangeticus, assembly GCF_001723915.1. Taxonomy (NCBI): domain Eukaryota; kingdom Metazoa; phylum Chordata; order Crocodylia; family Gavialidae; genus Gavialis; species Gavialis gangeticus. The sequence continues at coordinate 166,319,822 of NW_017729022.1, read as the reverse complement.
ACCTTGTTTTGGAAAGGCAGAATGAAGAAAAAGATTTTTCTAGAGTCAAGACTAAGTGCAAGCCTCATGGAGCAGGAACAGAGTCTTTTCAGCATCACTCACTCTCTCCTTACAGTTTAAGCTTTAAACCTGTCACAGCTGATGCTACATTGGCAGCAGCTTTTGGCTGTCATGGGATGTAATGGAAGCAGAATCTTCCTCTTAGTATCTTAGCTTTTTATGATGGACTAAATTAATAATTCAGAGAATTAAAAAATAGTCCTATCAGCAAAGACTTAAGTACATGGCTACAGTTTCATACCAGCTAGATACTGTATTTTCTTTCATACCACACTCCCACAAATAAAACGTGCACCTTGATTTTGGAAGGCAGACTATAGAAAAAAAAGATTTTTCCAGAGTCATAGTCAACTGTGTGATACAAAGTAAATCCTCCTGAAAAAAGTGTCCAAAAATGTGGCATTCCAAGAGGCAGTCTGAGTGAGGCAGCAGGAAATTCCAGGTGTGGCAAGACAATGACAGGTAGGCAACAGGCCCTTGCAAAGACAGTAACAAGACTATTATTTATTTAGTGTAAATAGTTCTTTATGTAAGTTCCGTAAATAATGAAGTGTTGTTTCTACACCACAAGCCTCATAGAGATACTGCAGACTGTATACAGGAGCTCACAGGCCCTGAACCAGTTCACAGTGCTCACTCAGGCTGTTAACACTGGACTTTACCCCTTCTGCTTTTCGGGCCACAGAGAAGCAGGAGCCATCTTAGCTGCCATGAATCACGCTTGCTTCAGTGCCACCCTGCTTCTATTTCAGAAAAGTAAAATCATCAAAATAAGATATGCAATTTTTTTGGGGTGGGGGAGGGGGGAGCTGATTTGGGAAAAAAGCTGCATGTGATATGGTATGTGAGTAAATATGATATCAAGGTCAGGAAATATTACATTATTTAGTAGTTAATATAAATAGTACAATTAATACGTAATTATTAGAGACAATATTATTAATCAAAAGACGTAAAAAATAAATGGTATTAGGCAAAATGTTGGTAGTCTATTATACAGCAGGCAAACTAGTTAATGATTAGACAGGTGATGTTTGTAATGGAAATATGCATTAAAATAATGGATTGTTAATTACAAAAAGGACTAAAGCCATGGAAGTATAGAAGTGCCTTGCTAAATCTCACTTGACTGCTTTGCAAACTTGATGAGACTCAGAGAAGGCCCTGTACAACCCTCACCAGAGTCAATGGAAAGACCTCAGTTAGCATCTGTTGGACTTGAATCAGGCCATAGAATCAATGGGTTCCATTTCTCAGCAAAGATTAGGAGCAAAGTGACCAACAGAGGTGTCTCATTAGTTAGACTGCTCTGATTTTACATGATAGGCTATACAGTGTACATGTCAGAGTATATCATAAGTAATTAAAGTTGCAGTTGTCAAACTAAATGAACACAACAAATACTGGCCACGCTTGTGATTTCTCTTGTGCATAACAAGAGTAATTCCACTGAAGTCAATGGACCTGAGCAGTGTAAAAATCAGTGTGAGAGCAGAATCAGGCCCACTGAGCTTATTGTTGCCTTCTTTTCACATCCTGGGTGCTGACTGACTTCAGTAAGAGTTTTTGATGTAAAGGGAATGCAGGCAGGATTGGGCCTTTGTGTGTTGTACTATATTTATTTGCATACCACATACACCTTCCCCCCAAAATTAGCTCTCCAAAATTGGGGGATGTGTTTTAACTTAAGGAAGCTATTTTTTTTTGCACTGGAATGGAGGTATACAAATACTGTAGTTTGCCTTCCTGGATGTATTGAGGAAGGGCAAAAAGTCCAGTTCTCAGTGTCACTCTCTCTCTTCATGCACACGCTGCAGCTCACGTTTTAACCCCAGCACAGCTGCTGCTGAATTGACAGCAGCTTTTGACTGACCAGCCAATTTGGCAGTGGCTGTGATGGGGTTATAGCTTGAGTTGCAGAGTTGGCAAGTAGAGTGTGAGAGACACTGATGAATAGACTCTGTTCTTGCTCCATGCAGCCTGCATTCAACCCTGACTGGAAATATGTTTTGGTTTTTTTCCCCCACAAGAAGGTGGATATATTATCTGGGGGAGGGAGGGCACATGGTATGTAAGAAAATATGGTATTATCTTTGTTTCTCTTGATTGTGCTTGTGGATGTAGCCACTAACTCATTGATGGCTGTTTTCACTTAACACATTGCATAAGAAACAGGACATGATTGCATTGCTCTATGAACAAAAGGTAACACAAAGTTGCAATTCCTCTCTATGCTCTGGTGGTACAGGGCTAAGGGGATTACTTTACTCCTTTTCTTGAAGTAGCTCTGCATATACTCAGGTAGCTACTTCAGTTTGAGAGTGAAAACAGAGCCAATGCCCTTCCCAGTTCCCATTCTTTCCCTGCCCATCCTTACAGAGGGATGGTGGGTAACTGAGCCTGAGCCTGTGTGGCTGGAGTTACAATCTGAGCAGAGGCAAGCAGATAGCTAAAGAGGTATGGGAGGGTAACTTTCTTCATTCTACAGCCAAGTAAGGGCTGTGCCTATTTAGCTCCCAGATGAGTCATTTGCAACTGGTGTCCCTGTAACTGATATAAATTAGTAAGGTTCTACTGCATAGTGAAAGAAGGTTAAAAAAAGGATTGTTCTGAACCTCAAACAACCTTTATTTTTCCATTGTTCATGAAATTAATTACAACTACTTTTGTGTAGGGTATTTTCCCTTCTAATCTTATAGGATGGAGAGACTCAGATGCAGTATATGACCCAGTATATGCTAGAAAAGTTGCACTTGTTTATCTAAACTTATTCCAAAACAATCTAGTTATGTTGGTGCAAACCCAGATTTAACTCAATTTTACATAAATTAGTTAAACCAGCAAAAATATTCTAATATTAAGACATAGCCTCACATACTACCATGATGGATGCATTATAGCTAAACCAGAGGTAAACAAGTCCTTGTCTTTGTAGAATTAACATCAAGTTGTGCATGGAGGTGGTTGATATAGCCAAATGTTTCTGCTGCGGTTACTCTTGTATTCTCTTCCTTTTGCCCCCTCTTGTGTTTTACACTCACATGTGGCATCTCATGTTGCATGGGTTCTTTGGTTTGTACAGTGCTTTGCAAAATGAGTCTGTCTGCTAGGTGCTGCCATCACACAAATTGTTCTTGCAGAAAAGGCAAAATTCTGTTCTCATCTATGGCAGTCTAATTTTGAACTATTTTTGAGCAAGGTACTGAGCATCCTCAACTCCCACTTAACCTCAATGGAAGTGGAGGCCACTCAGCACCTCCCAGAACTGAGCCCCACTAGTTTTCTGTATTGCATTCAGCATTCCCATTGAAATTCCATTGTTTAGGCTAGTGTTAGAATGATGCTGTAGCTGTGATGGCCCAGATATCACCCCCCAAAAATCCTTGCCTGTCACATAGTTTACACTGACCTACACCTACCTGGGGAAAAAGCTCAGGATGTCAATAATCAGGTTTATTTGTTTATAAAATCTGAAAACCAAGGAACCCATGTCACTCGCAATGAAGATGTCGCAGCTGCAGCTCTAATGATACTGCAGCAACTGTTGAAATAGAAAGGGCAGCTAAATAACATTGCCTTTCTGTTTACAAGTTGAACAGTGCTTCCACATGGTTGAGGGGCTGAAATATGTGACAATGTGATTATAGAATCACTTAGCCTAACATTCTGCCCTGGTGCTGATTTCTCCCCTCATTATTGTATAAATGTTTATTATCAATCCTTCTATTTTATTGCTAGTGTTCTGTGTTTGTCATTACCATGGTTCCATGAAAAAACCCATCCTGCAACTTCTTATTTTTTCCCATATAAAGTCATGAGGCCAAATCCTCAGCTGGTATAAATTGGCTTGACTCCACTGCCTTCAGCAGAGCTAAGCCAAGTCTGACCAGCTGCAGATCTGGTTCTCAGTCTGTCACCCTGGGTAGCCAGCTACTGTACAAGCCTTCTCCATGAATGCTTGCATATTTGGCACAGTATGGGTCCAGTGTAATGGAGTATGGGGTTTTGAATGGTTTTAATTAGTTAAATATGATTAAATCTATTTATAATATATTTGGTAAAATAAGGCATTTGACTTTTTCCATAATTTCCCATGATAAACAACTTAATTAAAATATTATGTGCTATGATTTTTTTTTCTCATTCTCTCTTACCACTAGAATTCTGATGGAATTTCCTATGGGAAGAGAATCAGGTCCATTTATATAACACCCAGAGACAGACCATGTTGCCTTTGCATTAAAAACAAATGATTGAAATTGTAAAAGGAAAGTGCCTTGCCAGCATTTCAAACTTATGAATGCAGCTGTGGAATTCTTAGTCAAATGACACTTGTAACTTTGACTATTTATACAGAAGCCTGACGGTGTATTTATCACTTCATATAAAATACAGTATAACCTCATAAATCTGGCACGCTTGGGACCAAGTGCCTGCTGGAAAGTTGAACATTCCGGATTTTTGAAACTAGAGCAGCAGCCAGTTGCGGAGCAGGGGTGAGGGGGTAGTGGCAGCATGCAGAGCACTGGCATGGGGTGGTGGATAGCAGCGGCAGCTGCCATGTGCAAGCTTCCCCTTCTGCTGCTCTGGGACTGGCCACTGCTACTCCCCAATGTGGTGTATTTTTAAAAAGTGTTGGATTTTCAAGAATTCCTGATTTTTTTATTTTTATATATATATATATCTGGATTTATGAGGTTATACTATACCTAAAAAGCCTTGGGTATAGGGACTGGAAATGAGGAGTCCCCTCCATACCCCCCAAAATGCCATAATCATGCTTCTTCTCTCTCCCAATCCATCTTGAACTCTATACTGCCCAGTGGCACAATTACAGCAGGAGGGCTAAAGACTGACAGCACCCCCCCCCCCCAAAAAAAAAAAAAAAGAAAGAAAAAAGTTTATGACCTGGTAGTTATATCACTTTCCTGGGAGGGGAGAGATTATTTGAACCCCCTCTGATTGAGGAATTAAACAACCCCAGGTTGCCCACTGCCTGGCTGAGTGCTTTAATCATTGGGCCGTTGTGGGAGTTGAACTAGATCAGTCTTTCTCAAGCTTTTTTGTACCAGGACCCATTTGTAAACATCAATGGCCAGTCCTGACCCAGTAAATAGTTTAAGAAGAAAGCAGCCCCCTGGGCCTATCGGTGCACCTCACTCCTAATCTATAGCCCCCCCCACCCCAGGCCCTGCTGGTGCCACTCCCAATCCACTGCCTCCTGCCCCAGGTAGCCAAACTTGTTGCTGCCACTGCCGAGACCCCCCTCACCAGCCACACTGCTAGCAGCGCAAAGAGTAATAGACGGGGGTGGGGCCCACACTGCCCTCATCCTGTCAGCCATTTGGGCATCGGGCTGTGACTCTACCCTGCTGCCATCGCCCAGCCACTGGCACTCCTCTCAGGCTGCCTGTGCTCACCGCCACCCCACCTCACTTCCAGGTTACAGCCACGGCCTGAGGGGAGCTGCAGTAGTGGCCAGTCAAAGGTGGCAGGGTAGAGCCACAGGCTGGCAGTGGGAAAATGTGAGGACAGCATGTCCCCCCCAGCATCTGTTACTCCTCATGCTACTGGTGGTGCAGTTGGCATGAGGGTCCCGGCAACAGCAATAATGAGTCTCGCTGCCCTGCTCTGCTCTCCCATGCTAGGTCCTGCCTGTGGGCAATGGAGGTGGCTCCTGTCAATGGTAGTCTGGCCAGGCAGCAGCTCTGTGCCTGCTTTGGGAATTCTGCCAGCCTGCAAGGGGAAACTCATGGTTTCCTATGTTTTTCTCCTTTAACGAAGAATCCCTTTTTCAATTTTGTTCACAACTCTTTCATATATTCTTGAGACCCACTTTTGCATTGCGACCCATAGGTTGAGAAATGCTGGATTAGATGATCCTCGAGGTCCTGTGATTCTGTGATTACAGAGACACTGATTTTTGCCTCTTCCAACCAACCTTTAAAAGAAAATATGAACCTTCTGAAAGAGTGATTATTATTATTTTTTTTTTGGTCCCTGTCTCTGAGGAGGATTCCAAGCTTTGGATCCCAAGTGGATGGAGGAGATGATTTTCTGCATTAGGGAACTAGGGTCCTAAGATTCAGAAAGGACACTTCTTAGAGCTTGCTATTGGCTATTTCTAGGCAGCTCTTTGCTTAGTGTGCATGCATGAAGCATGTAGCTTTCCCCAGGTCCTGCATATGGAACCTTCAGCTTAACACAGGGCTCAGGATTCTATACTGAGGAGCAAGGCCCTAAAGGTTAGGCACATATAGTGGTGATATGCAGGGGGTGCATGTGCACCCCCTGAGAGTGCTGGTGCACCCCCTGACTGGCTGTACTTGCTGCTTAGGGGATGGGTAGGCGGGAGCATCAGTGTCCCCCTTGCAAGCACTGGTTGGGGAGTCGAGCACCATTGCACTCCTGGAAGTGGTTGCAGTGATTGGCCACAGCAATCGGCCATCTCACAATCGGCTGTAAGAGGATGCCTCCCTGGTTGGCAGGATTGGCTGTGGGGGGACCCTGACCCCCTCCCCCCAACTATGGGCACATAAGTCCTTTGTTGAATCTAGCAATTGAACACTGCATTTGTTAGAGAGAACTTGCTGCCTATGACTTTTTTGCCACACATGCGTTATGTAGAATGTTTAAACTGTTTATGCCAAGGCTGTCTAGCATCTCAGCAGTTGTGGGCTGCACTGTATGGTTGGTGCTTCCCCCATACAGCATTGCACCACATGGGGTCTCTGGGTCCTTCCAGACCTCCCACTGGGAGCTCCCTTGGCCCCATGGACCGTGGCATACTGCCCTGCCCCCTGTAAGCAGTAAGCACAATCTGGAGGTGGAAGAGGGAGCCCAGAGTAATTCATGCTAGCAGCAGGAGAATGATAGGAAGAGTGGCACCTTGATTAGAAGCCTTGGAACCACAGGTTAGACCCTCAGGAGCTGCATGCAGCCCAGGGGCTGCCAGTTAGACAACTCTTGGTTTATATTACAAACCTCTTACAGCATTTTATTTTGCAGCACAGGCATCCATAGAAGTGCCATCATGGAGGTTCCTTGGAAGGCATGTTGAATCAGCACATGTTCTCAGAGGTGTAGCTGAACTGCTCTACACCTGGGGCAGTGCCAGCTGCTGTTGTGCTGACCACAGTAGCACAAGCCAGCTGCTGCTGCTGTAACAGCTATTTTGGCCCCCTGCCCCCCCCCCCCCCAAAGATGGTGATGAAGGCTGCTGCCTCAGTTGCTTCCCTTTCAGTGACACTACTGCATGTTCTGGTAGCCTTAGCCACAGTATGGCTCTGGCTAGCCATACCCATTTTCTGTATCAGCTACCACTGAGATCTGCTGTGGAAGTTCTGGGAAGCCTGCAGAGGCTTGCACTGACTAATGTAAAATGTGAATGACTCAGGGTCATGGAATGCTGTGTTATATCTATATATGCAAGTACCAAAATCATTGCCTATTTTGCTGGATATACTATTTATAGCATGGTAAATGTCAGGGCTTATATTGCACTAACATTTTAGATGGTGTTTGCTACTAGTTTCATAATGCAAAATAGCCTGGTCAGGAGTTTGATAGACCCTTATTCAAGGCATGGACAATGTGCACAAAGCCCTGTTATAATTACAGTCTACACCCAAAGGGGAGTGAAAAGTGTGCTCTGTCTATGAATTTCACAGGGGCAGGAGTTGATGAAGACTCCTATATCTCTGCACATATTTATAGAATAAGCTCACATTTGTGTGCTCTGTGCACACCAAGCAGTTTCAGCAGAGATTTTGATTTCTTTGGGCACATCTACACAAGATGCTACTGCACAGCGGTTACTGAGCATTTTATTACTTGTATAAGCAGGTACTAAATAAACGTGCAGTAACTGGAGTTACTGCACAGTAGAGCTGGCAAATGTTTTAAGTGACGCTACTGTGTAGTAGCCTAATAATACTGCGCAGTAGCATATTAGCACTCTGTGTTCTGTGACACGCACAGTATTTTTGGCAGCACAGTCAGTGGCTCATGTAGATGCACCCTTTAAATGGAATTGCACACTGATCTTCCAATGTATGCATGAGGGTGGAGAATGTTGCATCAAACTTGTGTTCAGGATAGCATCTTAAAAATTACGATTTTTCCCCTTTAGCAGCATCAAATGTAATTGACTATTTTCCTTTGTAAGTGAATTGCAGTGTTTGTGAATAATGCCAGGCTGAAATCAGAAGAGAAGCAAAACATCTCCAGAAGCTGCTCCATCTTAGTACCCACTTGGATGGCAGTCTATCTGCCAAGTGGATCAGGAAGTATGCCAGTTAGTGCCAATTGGGACAGTAGATTTTTGCCTATTATGAATAAGACCCAGACCATTACATTTATGTTGTATTATTATCTCCTGATGGCAGTTTGGCAACTTGCATTGTTATCCTGCTGAGCAGATTCTAATCTCCTTACCAAATCACTGAGTTATCCAGCTCTCTGAACACCAGGCTAGAGTATATGAGAGATGGGTCCAAACTGTGGGATTTAAATATGAACCTGAAATTTCTGTCTAAGGATGCTTAGATCCAGTATTTATGTGGGCCCCACACCTCAAATTCTGATCTGTAATGTACAGTTCCCCCATACCAGGGCTTTTTTATAATTGCACATTGAATTAAAGCAGGTTAGAAGCTGCATGTCTAAAATATGGTATTGTTTGTATGGTATGATGAAGTATGAGCCCACTGTTTCTGATTCAGTCATATTTACATAACATGGGCATTAGTAACACATGCATCTTCTTCCTTGCAGAATTAAACCAATGTAAATTTGCATGACTCAGGGATTTCTTTCAATGCCCATGTGTAAACTCCCATTAAAGATGCTTATGCTTGGGAAGAATATACTGTTTACTATTAATGTTTAATGCATAATTCACATTGTCGGTACAAAAAGAAAATGAGTCAGTGGTTTGTTAAGACAAGTGTTAGGTAACAGCATCACCAGCCCACTCTGACAGATCCTTCACTGCATTGAGTGTGCACTGGGGTTTCCTTTTGTGGGGTTTCCATTGAGCCAACTGTTCATTTTCTTCAATGATTTCCTGGTGTTAATTCCAGCCATGAAAACCCCACTTGTTGTGTCTCCAATTCTTAGGGGTTCTTCAGTGGGAGCGGAGCTTGAAATAAATATAGTTTTGAGGACATTCTGAAGCATGCAAGGTTCAGTATACAAGGATCTTACCGCAATGTTTGCAAGATTTCATACCATTATATGATTTCATACCAGGGCTGCTCACACAGTGGTCAGGAGCCCCATTATCTTCAATGTTAATTCTTGCCTGAGTCCAAACAGCAGGATGAGGCCTGCAGTTAACACCTAAACTACCATATTTGCTCAAATATAAGACAGCCCTGAATATAAGATGACCCCCCCCAATAATTAGATATCAAAAATGTATAAATGTTATAATTTTCCAGGTATAGAATTTAATCATTGGAGGTTTGCCTTGAATTTGTCCTCCACCCACTGCCACAGCAGGGAAAATAAATCTGGGGGGTCAGGTGCCCTCCTTGTCCTCTGCTCCCCACCAGCCTCTTCTCCCTGAAGCTCCTTCCCCACACCCTTACTGTCAGATCCTGTTCTCCCTGAGCACATGGAAGTGAGAGGCAAATTTGAAAAGACTGACCTTGAAATAAAAATACCTGTAGTAATTTGCATGTAGTACCCTTGACTTAAGGTCAAATTAATCAATTCTGGATTAACTATTTTGAAATTACTGCAAGTTTTAGCACAGGTACTCCATAAACACACTTATAAGTAGTACTTTTGTACCTACTCATATATACAAGCTATGCATGACATTAGTCTAAAACCAAAAGGCTCATGATTTATCATATAATTCCTGGGCCTGGGCCCTAGCAGAGTCAACAGCATTTCAAGCCATTTTGACCCCACAGCTCAGCACTGCTCAGTATTGTGTGTACTCCAGATTACACCCCCCCCGACATTAGGATACATGTCCTAATTAGTCCCCCACTCATAACTACAACTGGATGTTCTTGTTACAAGTCCTGGGATGCTCCAAAAATTTATATGCAGATGAGGCACAGGGCAACTTGGTCCAACTCTACCTCATGGAGGGCAGGCCCACAGTAACATATGCCACAGGCTAAGAGAGGGGGTGAGAGAAGGATTCTGGGTGAGTTGTTTGGGGCTCAGTTTGGTGATATTTGCCAGACATTTAAGGCTGATAAAGAAACAGCAATCACTGGAAATTAGAAAGAAAGGCACAGCTTGGTGGTGGGAGTGCAGAGAAAGTTGAAATTTATTCAGTGTAGTGGCTCACCATGACTTGGGAAAAAAAGAGTCAGCGCTGAGAGGGACTGCACGCACCATACACCTTATTCAGATGGGCTGCACTAACCTATACTTGCGGTAGGTGAATGTAGGCCCAATATGGGCTAGTTGTTTTATAATCGTGCTTAGCATTGGCTGCATTTCATCAAATTCATAGGTAGAGTCCATGACTAAACAGATGCTGCTTTTGGCAGCAATTTAATGCTAGACAGTGTATTTAATGAATTCGGGGTTTTAAATTACTTCTCAGAACCAGAATCGTCAACACCTTCCCCCAAGCAGTGGCACGTCCTAGTGGAAGTAGGGCCTGGTGAGGCTGACAAGGGGACTCCTGCCTAGAATGCAGAATCTACCAGTTATGCCTCAGCTCACACTTATAGAAGGAAGTAGTATTTGCAGACCCTCATTATGTCTTGTGTGGGGGTACTGGAACCACTTGATCTGTATATGGATCTCTGGCAACTATCTGGCCTTGTCCCATTACAGCCCTTGGCACTAAAGCTGATCTGAAACCCTTTTCAGCATGGGAATAGTTTGTAACTGCTCTATAAAGCCTGTATCTTCAGTAGGGGGAAAATATGTGTTCTTAACTTGCATGAATTAACTCAAACTAAAATCCTAGGGAAGATAAGGCAATTATCTAACTCAAGAACACACTTTTGTTTCCCAGTGAAAACAATGACCTACAACTACCCAAGAAGTCCAAGTGAAGAGGCTAATGAAATGATTTTGAGAGATTTGCTCTGTTTTTTTTCTACCATGGGTAATTTCACTCTCTTTTGCTCATGTCCTGACCCCTTCATAACTCCTATTGGCTTTTTTTGTGCCTGTTTAAAGGGTCAACGTATTGTAGCGTACAGCTCATTTATTTTCTGTGATGCGCTGTTTCTTTTTTCTCTTTCTACATTTTTTCTCTCTCCCTCTTTCACAAATATGGTTCTAGATTTAGAGACTTGTTACTTTCTGGCAAGAAGCCAGCCTCTTCACAGGGGAGGTTTGTGGCATGAAACAATTTACAATTACTTTTGAAAAGTTTTCTGCTTACCATTAAATTACTGTATAATACTTTTTTGGTTGGAAGCTCATTTTAATTTTTGTACTGTTCCTATAAGCCAATTACGCCACATGTACCTGATTCTGATTTAACGCACGTATTTTATGCTGGCATTATTGCATGGGCTTCTGCGTGGAGTTTCTCTTGACTAAACCACAGTAAGACAAATCAGAATTGGATCCCTATTCATAAGGTGCCTTCTAAAAGCCCGATTAATTCTGTAAACCATTTTGTGCAAGTCTATTAGAAATTCCTCATTAAGGTAATATTATTGACTTTTAATGGGTGCTTCAGTTAGACACTTCTACTTTAAATGGAGCATTGTATAAATACAAATGGATCCTGAGTTTTCAAAAGGACATAACGTTCTTTTCCCCCCCTTTTGTTTCTAATAATGTACTGAAAATTCTTACAGTTAGGAGCCCAATGCTGCAAGAAAAAAAACTTGCACTGACTTCAACAGGAGTAAGAATAGGCTATAAATATAAATCACGTTTGCTTTCTTTTGTAAGTTACACAGAGATTTATTGTGAAATTGTTCATAAATACACAGCTATTTTTTTTATTCATAAATACACAAACACACAAAATACTCTCAAATTTAAGATACTGAAATACTGTGCAAAGAAATGGAAAACAAATCAAATTTTGGTCTAAATTACCTTTACAGTATCAACTGACTCCAAACGAGTCCCCTGACTTTTTTCCATATGCTGGACTACCTGTCATCGAAGGACTTGTCTTTGGCATAGT
>NW_017729022.1:166304572-166307602 GCF_001723915.1 Gavialis gangeticus | reverse complement strand
CTCCAAACGAGTCCCCTGACTTTTTTCCATATGCTGGACTACCTGTCACCGAAGGACTTGTCTTTGGCATAGTTTTTGCAGGAACAGTTTCTAGAGTAAATTTACCAAAGTAGATGTGCCTGACTAATTCCATGCATGGATACTCTTACTCCTTTTCAATATGGTTTAAGATTAACTAGAAAAAGGCTGTCTTATTCCAGAATAAGAGTATCTACAGAGGGCCATTCCAGATTAATTTTGTTTTAAATTCATGTACAACTTTATTCCAGAGTAACTTTCGTAGGTACATAAAGATCTTCAGCAAATGAAGATGCAACTGCAGCACAGGTACCTGTACCCCCGCTACTGTTAATCCTGGTAACATGAATATTAATAGCAATAAAAATATCATCAGGCTTTAGAATTGGCTTGCAACCTGTCCAGGGTCTTTGGTGGGCTTTTACAGCCTGTCCTGAAAATGTCACCACATTTTCACTCTTGTTACTGTGCTAGTTAGATTAAAGCTAGGGTAGGTAAGCCTATTCAAACTTTCATCTGCCATGTAGACATACCCAACATTTGGTATAGGAAATACAGCAGGACTGGCCTACGTGAAAAATGGCTGATTTATAACTTATTTTATTCACGCTGGGGAAGATGTAGTGGACTTTAAAATGCTTGCAAAAGTAAGCTAGGCTGCTCTGAAAAGAGTAAACAGCTGAATGACTCTGTAGGCCAAAGTTAACTATGCTGTAAATGGGCAAAACTCCAGAGATTTCACCCAGGCTGAACCTGGGCCTATAGGTAATGCCTGACTTGCAAAGGCTGACCAATTTCTTCAGTGTTGTTTTGGGAGATGCTAGCCTACTCATTTCCTTTCATGATAATTATATATATATTACACAGATAGGTTTCTTCTGAAACCTACTTTAAAAATTAATTTGTGCACAACAGGTCCCACATTCAAAATCTGCTCAGAGATTCAGCTCCTGAGAGGTGCTGAGCAACAGTCACTTACTCCTGGGGGAGCCACAGCATACCTCTGACTTTAAAAAAAAACAAAAAAAAACTTTCCACAAAAAAAAGTCTTGTTTAAAATTAAAACACAGTCAGGGACCAGCCTGTATATTATATTTCAAAATCCTTCTCAATCTTTTCCAGCAATCCATTGTTTTGCTCCAAGGCACTTTACCTGAAGGAGACTGGAAATATCTCATTTGAATACGCTGCAAAATATGTTTTAAAAAAACTCAGGAAAAATTGGCTTTCCTATCAGAAACTAGAAAATAAACTTGGGCATTTAAAAAAAGCCTATGGATGTCTCATTTCATATTGGTTTCTGTCCATATTCGGAAAATTCTGGGTTTTCACCACTTAAAAAAAAAAGGGTGTCCCCCCCGAAAGATACAGGCATTGCAATGAAAAACAATGTTCTGTTGCCCTATTAACCCAGCCTTGCAGAAAACTCTTTCAGCAGCAGGAAAAGTAAGAATCTCTCCTCAGTAAGACACAAACAGCAAAATTTAATGTACACCAGTTAAACGCTAAAAACATTATTAAGCACAGGCAATGTTCTTTTTTCCCCCTCCTATTTCACATAAAAACCTGGGAAATTAAATTAAAAAAAAACGTTAATGCTCATGTTAAGGACACAGATAAAATAACAAAGTCAGGAAATGCAAAAAAGTAAAATTGCAATAGCTGGATATTGGCCACATTAACACATACAGATCATTCGTGAATTGCATTTTTCCTGGTTAAATGCGTAGGTATTATATGACCTGCTATAGGAAAAGGTAACGAAAGGCACAAGGAAGTGCCACACCGCAGAGCTGCATTTCTGTTCAACTCAACTTTTTAATTCCAGACTTCTACAAGCAGGCATTTTTTTACGTCGCATAACCATCGATTTTTGGCATGTCAAGCGCCGGGGTGCACATGCCATTCCATTCAAAAACCCAAATTATGGTTGAGGTTGCAAAATCAGGCCTAGTCCTGCAAACACTGATGCACGCGAGTACATTCGCACATGTGAGAAGTCCCATGAGTTGAGCGAGGCCACACATGCGTTCCCAGGATCTGGGCCTTCAACTTCCAAAGGGAGAGGCGCCCCATTGGGCCCTCACTGGATTTATGCAAACAGCATTTATTAACGAACGCATGCACGAAGCTTTTCAGAACTCAGTCTTTTTTTCCGGAAGCCTTGCAGCTGGTTGCAGTACCAGATTAACTGCTGGTAATCTTTGGTCAAGGCTGTTTTGGATTTTCTTTTTTGCTTTCTGTACGAAGAGCTTCCTCCGCTCTCAAAATGCCAGCTCTGTTTCCCTTTCAGCTCTGCCGCGTTCACCCTAGCAGGAACGCTAGTGCTCCCTAAACTGAACGCAGGCCCACAGGGATGCACTCACGGCTCCCCCCCCTCCCTCCTAATGGGCTTGAAAGCAAATTTCTAAGGGGCAGAAAGCACCTTTTGAGTTAGGCCTAGGCGCTGCCTGCATCCTAGAGACAAGTGCATTCATCTGGCATTTCTGCCGCTCTTCCCCTTCAGCGGAGAAAATGGCTCGTTGTCTTTTTTCCTGGCGGTGGGCGACGAGCCCGCTTCTTGCAGGAGGCACCTGCTCCCCCTACCCCACCGCCGGTGCCCCCTTGATTTCCCCAGGTGGGGCTTGGCGGTGACCACGGCCCTGAATGTCACCCTGAAGGTAAAATGAAAGACAAAAAGATGAACGCATGCCTGATTCCTCCTCCTCCAGCAGCAGGAGCAGCAGCAGCAGCAGCACACACAGCGACTCCATCCCCGCGAAGGCAGCACAGCACTCGGAGAGCGCAGTCCCCCCCCTGCAAGCGGGCAGAGGCACACACATGTGCGCCTGCATCGCTGCGGAGCCACACGCCAGGCATGCCCAGAGACGTGCACGTACCATGTAGCATGAGCCCGGGGAAAGAAAGAAAGAAACCAAAAAACCCCCCAACAACAACCAGCCCCAACCTGGTAGCTTCCCCCTTCTCCTGCCAAGTTATCATTGAGAAAACAGACAGGCAGAGTGACGTCCT
>NW_017729022.1:166304131-166304374 GCF_001723915.1 Gavialis gangeticus | reverse complement strand
CGTAAAGATTTTGCAATGTCCCTGCATGGTGTTGTAGACTTTCCTAGCCAAGAAACCGGCTTCGGCTTCTTGCAAATCCCCGACGACTCACCTGATTAACCTGCCTGCGGTTCTGCCCGGACCAGGTAACGCGAGCCCGAGCCTCCTGTCCTCCCCCACCCCCCGGCCCCGGGCACGTCTGCAGGCCCCCCGCATCTGGGGCAGGGTTTTTTTTTGTGGTGTTTTTTTTTTTTTTTTTTTTTT
>NW_017729022.1:166302355-166303671 GCF_001723915.1 Gavialis gangeticus | reverse complement strand
CTGGGAGCCGAGAGGAGCTCTCTGACTCCCCCCCCCCCTCCTCCTGCTTGCATCTTCAGCCCCTGCCCCTTTGCACTTGCTGAGGGTCAGTCCCTAAAAATAATTCGGAGACTCAGACTCCTCAGACTTCAGCACCCAATCACCCCGCAAGGTCAGCCGCCCAGCTGGAGCTCTCGGCCAATTTTTTTGGGGGGGTTGGTTCGGTTTGGTTTTTTAAAAATATTCTGGTGCTATTTTTATTTCTGCTGAGGGATCCAAACCCCAATAGGTTTTGTCTTGCTTCCCCCCCCTCCCCTTTCCCTCCCCCCTTATTTTGCCAAGGATCAAGAGCGCTGTGAAAGTGCCCAGGCTTTGCGGAGTTAGGGACGGGGTCCTGGCGTGGCTGCAAAAGGGCAAGGGGAACTTGGCTGGAAGGCACTGATCCCTGTGTGTAGCTGCTGCCCCGGCTGGCGCTGTGCCTCCCTCAGCTCCCCCTGCTCTTCCAGGGAGCTCAGAAGTTCATTCAGGCTTCCCGGCTGCCTGCTTTTTTGGGTCCCCAGGGTGCCAGGAGCAGCCCCCATGGCACTGCTTCCCCTAAATGCTGCACAGAGTCAGGGAGAGAGGGACAGACCGACCCAGGAAAGGAGGGAGAGAGAGAAAGAGAGGCGCTTCCCCCCTCTTCCTCTCCACCCTCTTCCTCCTTCCTTAAACATTTCTGTGAGTGATTCACAAGAGCCAAACAGGCCTGGTGGAAACCTTGCATGCCGGCGTTGGGGAGGGGGATTGTTCTTCTCATGTCTTTTCACTCCCTCTAGCCTCCTTGCTTCCCTGACGTTGTGAATTTGCCACATGGGGCTGGGAGAGCACGTTTCCTCTGTTTGTGTGGTAGTGCCAGAATCAGTGGACATGGACTTAGACCATACCCACAAAGCAGGCATTTGCGAGCACAATGAGGGAGGATTAGGGGAAGTGTGGAAAGTGCGTGCAGACCAGACAAGGTTCCTTAGGCAGCTGTGGTCTCTTTTATTAGACCGAATAAATAGTTGGGAAAACTGTTTTTTTGCAAGCTTTTGGGTATAAATACCATCCTTCACAAATGCAGCGCATGTGGATCTCATCTTGATGGCCCACCCTTCTGGCTCTAAGCATGAGGGGTTTTGGGTTTTTTTGAGAAGTGATCTCATGTTCAGATCTAAAATATGACCTGCCTGCCAGGATTATTTATTTATTTTTGCCCTGAACATTCACAGGAGCAAGTGGTCTGAGGCTATATTTTGAATTGCTGCAGGGGAAGCTCTCTGATTAGTTGGTCTAGCGGCGTGGTTTTTCGCAGCACC
>NW_017729022.1:166296210-166297355 GCF_001723915.1 Gavialis gangeticus | reverse complement strand
AAGCTCTCTGATTAGTTGGTCTAGCGGCGTGGTTTTTCGCAGCACGGAAAATCCAGCAGGAGGACTGAATTTAGGAAATGAGCAAAGGATGAGAGTGGCAAATAAAAAGGATGAGAATTCAGACACAAGGATACTAGAGGGGGTGAGGCTAGAATTGAGGGGCTTTATCCTTTCATTGTGATATCTTTGCCCAAGCTCTGTGATTTTGATGTTAAGAGGACTTTAACAAAAAAAAAGAGAGAGACAGTACCACCAGCTGTGTGAGAGAGGGAAATTTGAATTCTCTTTAAATAAAAGCCGGTGCAGAGGTAGAACAGCTTGGTCGTTCTGTAAGGGAAGTGCATGAGATATAGCAGGAAGTTAGTAGGAAAACAAGATTTGACATCCTCTGTTTTTCTTCCCCTTCCTCCCTCAGTTTTGCCCTTCCAACTTAAATATGAAGTATCAAACTTATTTGATGTGCAGTTGTTTCTCAGATTTCACTCTAAAATATATAATGCTAAGTTTAAATGTGAAAACCGCCCCCCCCACACACATTCAATTGTAAGCATGGGCATTCAATATTGTATTGCACTTCCATAGGAAATACCCAAGGGCTTAGAATCAGGAACTGATTTATGTGATTAAATTCTTGTTCCTTGTCTGTAAAGTATCTTTGTCACCACTTTTTGTGTGTATGCTAGATTCTGACAGTTCTCCTTTAAGGGGACTTTCAGTTTCAAATATGCAAAGGGCAGAGGAAGGTAAACATGGCTTTTAACGTGTTCGGTATCAGAAACATAGCAAATAAATCAATTACATTAACGGTGTTCAATACCACACTTATTCTGCTCTATTTTTTTCAGAAATTAAAAGGTTACCACTAGAGCACTATATCCATATCTCCAACCTAGCACCACTTATTACTGCAACAGTATTTCAATATTAAGTGATCTTAAAGATATTTCATTTTTCATTTTGAATCCTGAATTTGAATCAGCATTAGAATGTCAGAGCTGCAAGATAAGGTATAACAAGCTAAGTAGACAGCTGAAGGGTTCCTGGTGAAGGTGTTGCTGAGAAGGATATCTTGGGCTGTTCTCAGTAACCTTGTTTACAGGGACATTTCAATTGCAACCAGAATTTCAGCAAGAGGCTGCCTAGAC
>NW_017729022.1:166284420-166291210 GCF_001723915.1 Gavialis gangeticus | reverse complement strand
TGGGCTGTTCTCAGTAACCTTGTTTACAGGGACATTTCAATTGCAACCAGAATTTCAGCAAGAGGCTGCCTAGGCTAATGTCTGTGTGTTTGAAGTTGATCATGAGTGTCTTTTTTCACTATAAACATACATGCCTTAGCAACACTCATGCAAACTTTTCTGGAAGGTTATGATGATTTTTTTTTTTTTGTCTCCGAGAAAGACAGACCTTTGTGCTGGCATACAGTAGAAAAAATATTTATGAAATTATAGTTTGGTTCGGTTTGATGCGTCAGGCAGGAGCAATTCGCTGGTCGTCTTAATGTCATGTGTATAGGCTTTGATTTATTTGACTTAAGTGTCATGATTTATTAATGCATATTACAGCATGCTAAAGTCAGTGTGAGGTAAAATTTGAAAAATGAATATATTATTACAGGTAACATTTATGCCTTGCTTTGCTGAATTTTAGTCATTTTGTTTTAAAATAACATTTGGAGAACAATACAAATTTAGAGACTTGGACTTAAACATCAGAAGCTACATTAATGAAGAAAAATGCTGTTGAAATACTTTTGAATAATAAATAGGATATGGAATGGTCAACCACAAGATAAAAATTTTACACAGTGTTTTTTATGACTCTAAATTGGCTGCATTGTAAACTAAGCTTACTACTCTATTAAGTCATCCTACTTTTCAATTATTTAACATATCTAGCCATGCAATTTAGTATGGTCTTCATTGTGCATATAAGAACATTATATATAAAGTAGTCGTCACTTGTTAGTTTGTCCAGGTTTTGTGGTGGATCAGGGTTTAATTTTAACTTATCAGGACAAATATTACCAAGTATGCACACAGCAAAATTATATGGAAATAGCTGCAGTCCTATGAAATGGGGATAGTTACAACACTGAAATGTACCTAATACAATTTGAGATCCACTCGCTAAGAAACCTTGACAGTATCTGCCTTCCAGGTACTGTGCATTTGGAAATACTGTATCTCCATTTAAATGCAGATCTTCTGTTTTCTCCAGGGGGCAGTTGGTGAATCTTTCGATTGAACCACTGGTACTAGAAAAACTAACTGAAGATTTCCCCATGAACAAGAGAACCTTTCAAGTCTGCCTGTTTGAAATAATGATTATAAAATTTCCTAATATTGCAGTTTTATATTGATTTTTAAATGCCTTTTCAAAAGTCAGACCAAAGGAATTGTGCCTTTTGCTCAAACAAAGCAGTTTTATGTTTTCACCTTTATTTAGGGGGCTTAAAAGATATAACCATTACAAATAAGTTCTTTGTTTTTACATTGGTATTGTGTTTGCATGTGAATTTCATCAAAGGGACAGACCAGTCTTCCTCTGATTTGACCTAGATTCCTCCTGATTATTCCTATACTGCCAGTACCTTGCTATTTCCCACTGTGAAAATAGGTAAGCAACTGTTGATGCTATCTAGCTGGGGCTGCATGGGCAATGGGCATATACAGGCGGTTAACTCCCTCCCTTCCTGAAGACTTCATTATTAGATCTATGTGAAAAAATGTAGCTTGACTGAAAAAGGGATTCAGACAAATATTTTCTTTGCTTTCAGTTCATGTAGATTTGGGTTTTGGGTTCAAATAATCCAGCAAAACCCATTTGAACCTGGGAGGGTTGGGTTTTTTTTGCATGTTGAAAACATGGGTTTTATATGATTGCAAGGATAAATTGGATCATGTTTGCTTGAAACAGAGGCCTGCTTCTGCCGACTATGGCCCTAGTTTTAGTATAGGGTCATATTTGCCTACGAAAGGGGTATCAAACTTGTCTGGGCCCCAGAGCTCCTATGGGCTGGATGAGTGTTGCTGGACTGGTTTGCATGCCAGAACAGACTGTTACCCCTGTGCAGTTCTTGCAGTGCTGGATCTAGCCCACGTGCTGCACACATGCTAGACCCTGGGGACTGGCACTGTGTGCGTGGTCCCCATGATGTGCAGGCTGGCTTTGGTGCTTCAGGCAGCACAGCGGGTTGGTCCACAGCAACAGATGCAGCTTTGAACACCTTGTACCCCATGTAGTGCCCAGGGCAAGGGCTGGCACAGGCTGGAGAATACAGGTCAACAGGCCGGATCCAGCCTGTAGGCCTTATGTTTGAGATCCCTGGCCTATACTGGCTGTTGATGACAGATAAGTGTTCATCCACCAGAATTAATGATGAAACTTTGTGGACAGAGAAAGAAATTGGGAAAAACACTCTTGTTGTTTAGAGTTTGTAATAGAAAGTAAATTTAAATAACTTTCTTACACAGACATTCATATCTTGGTTACATGAATCTGTCCTGCACTCCTCTCATTTAACGCTGTCACTTGAGTGAGGTCAGTGGAATTACTCTTGATTGGCAAAAGTGTGAGAGAGAGGAGAATCAAACTTAACACTTTCCCCTCAAGTATAGTTTGGGTCCTTGAAGAGGGTCCTTTCTTGAAAACCTGTTGTACGCCTATCTTGCTTGCATGGGTGTGTGTGTGTGTATCTGTATCTGCATAGAGAAACAGATACATATTTTTCAATAGAATATATTGAAATAGACATATATAGTTCAATAGAATACGTGTGTGTGTGTGTGTGTGTGTGTGTATGTGTATAAGAAAGTCACCCAAATATATATTTGGGTACAGACTCATATTAGAACCCAAACATGAGGGGAAAAAATGGAACTTCTCTCAAACAGCTTTTCTTAGGGGGAATCTAGTGGCAATTGCTTTGAAGCATGTGTAATTGATTACCATACATTTATTTTAAAAAGGAGACATAACAAGGAATCTAACATGATGTTTTGGAATATATCTTTTCCCCACAATGTTCTTGAGGGAAATGTAAGGTTGCAGGCATCATTTCATGCCCTGTGTGTTTTTGAACATAAATCAAAGAAATTGTTGGAGAGTTATAGATGTTCATAGCAACTATAGCTATAATAAACACATGCAGTATATATTTTCTAAGCTATTTTGTAGGGGCAAAAAGCTGAAGCCAGCATTCTGTATGAACAATTCAACTTAATCAATGAAAATTTATTTCCTAGTTAGTGTGAATTACCAGTGTAGCATGGAGTCATACACCTTGGTTTAAGTTCATCTGATCTGAAGCCGTGGTTAAAACTGGGAAAGAATTTAAATTAGATTTAGACACCCAGAATGAGTTATCCCAGATGTCGCAATTATAGTGATGGCTGTACGGTAGTATTTATATCTCTATTATCAGCTGTATCTATCAAATTATTTATGTGTATATTGAATTCAAATGGTGCTGGCATTTTACATAAATAAATAAATAAATAAGCAAACACTGAGTTTTACACATGCCACAGAAAGTGAGGGTAATAAATAAATGGGGAAGGTGGAACACTGAAGCTAGGTACGGATGTTCAGAAGGCCTGAAACAGAATTGATCTAAGTTATACGGTTTTCTGAAAGTGGCCTAGGTTAGCTAGGCAGTGAACAGAACACACATTCTACCTTTGGTGGTGGGGAAGGAGGGGCCAAGGCCAGCAGGCAGGGACCACTCCTGCATGCCTCTCAGCAGGCCCCACAAGCTGGTGGAGACTACTGAGAGCAGCCAAACACCCAGGCCACCCCTGATTGCCTGCTGGGCATGGACAAGCATGCCCCCAACTCTGCTTACTGCAGCTTGGCTGCTCAGTGCCCCGCCTTCTCCCCACCCTAGAACTCCAGGACCCTGTAGCTGCTGGCTAAAATACCTTTGCAGCACCCCAGGGACTCATGTCCCAGGTACCTGCTGGCAGTGGCCAGTCCAGGAGGTCACAGGGTTGCCTCCATGCAGGCCCAGTCCCAATGGTCTGGCCCTTTCCATCCTAACTCACCAGAGGCAAGCCGCCCGCATTGGCTCCTGCTTGGGGAGGTCCATGCTGGGGTCTGGCTGGTAGGGTGTCTGACTCTAGCAACTGAGATGTGATGTGCAGCAGCCAGAGCCAGGTTCGTGGGGTTGTGCCAATGCACTGGAGCATAGGGGTCCCTGGCTGGGTGTGAGGTTGTCAGGCCCATGTCCATGGAGCTGTGCCTGAGCACAGGGGCATGGGGGTCCTTGGCTGGGTTTGTGGGACTGTGCTTGAGCATGGGGTTATGGGGAATCCCTGGCTGGGCATGTAGTAGCCAGGGCCAAGCTCTGTGGGTCTGTGCCTGAGCACAGGGCCTCTCCTGGGCTCCATGTCACGTCTGTGTGTACATTATATGGTGCTTTGTGACAGGGCAGGGGCCCAGCCCAGGGACTTTTGTGCCCAGTTGCTGGGGTTCATGCAAGGGGGGCAGACACCTCTTTCCTCCCCATGCCCCCATCTGCCTGCAGCTGGCAGATAGTTGTAGGCTGGAGGGGAGCGGGGCTGGGGAGAGGGGATCTGCTTAGGGAGAGCTTGGATTGGGGCCTGTTTGGTGGCTGACTGGAGCAGCTAAGTCTGGGTTGAGTGCTAGCGTGCCTTCTTGTGAGGGGTGTAGCAGGGTGCCCCAAAGAAGGCTGGGATGCTGGCAGACAGTGGCCTAACTCGAATCGATAGGGGATCTGGTACAGGAGTTCGATTCAATGGATTAGATTAGAGTGCACATCGATCCAGGTCTGCCTTAGAAAAGAAATATATATATATATAAAAAGAGGTCCCTAAAAATCACAAGAGTTTTTTTTTATTGGCCTTCTGTTTTTCCAGAGAGTTTAGGGAATGTTTTTAACCTTTTCTTTCTAGCCGGAAGGGCTAACACCTTATTTTTTTTGGATGATGGGTGAAATCCTCAATTAATCTCTTGACTCCAGGAGCTGAGGCTTTCAAAAAAACAATCAGTATTGCAAAACTTATGATAAAATCATGAGAACTAGTACTATGGTTTAAGTACTGGTAGTATTGGGTCCTTTGTGAATTGTAGGTTACGATTTTTTTTTAATTACAGTTATTAAGGATGTTTCTGCAATTTGTATCTAAAATAAATGAGCTTTATAAACAGTTAACAATAAGGGATTTAGGAATAGAGTTGTAGCATTTACTTTTGGCCCGGTTTAGTCTGGCCTTCCCATATATTATACAATTAAGTCAGCCCTTTCCAAACCTGGACCCATAAAATTAATTTGGTCCATATACCCTTTTCCTACCCCACTTCTACACAATACATTTAATTCCTCTACCCTCTTTCACTTCATTTAGTGCTAGCCCTCCCTGATGGCAGGATTTCACTGCCTGGAGTTAGCTGCTTGCTGCTGCTGCTGTTCTGGCCCTTACAACTCCCCCAACACACTTTTGCTCCTAAAAAACCAAGAGTCAGAAACATTGAATTCCTTATGAGCAAGCAGATGTCAGAAGAAGCAAGCTGGACACATATACTGAAGTGTGAGGAAGGAAAGAGTATGTGACTAACTTTGTGGTGCGTGGGCTTTTCCTTTCTACGAAAAAAAAAAAATGTTGGGTCTTACAGTCCTTTCTTGCTCCTTGAAGGACAGAAGGAAACCTAGGGAGGATTTCCCAGAACTGTTGGAGAAGGTCTCCTTCTCTTACCTACAGGCTGCTACCCAGATGCTGCATCCTGTCTTGTGAGGACATTTCGTAAAAAAGTAACGTTGAGACACAGAGGAAGAACCAACATTAATACAGATGGTTTCAGACACCATGGAAAATGGACAGGTCTGGGGGAAGAAACATTTTGCAGGCCTATTATGTTGGGTACTTGGGTTCTAGGGTAGCTCAGGCTGTGCTGTTGTATAAAAGGAGTGCTGAAGGAGAATCACTGCATGTAGGAACCTGCATGTAGAGAGTATAAAGGGAGAAGGGATTATGATAATCCTGACTGGAGATTTTTGCAGCCCTAAGAAACCCCACCTTTGTTGTGTGGATTTTTCCACTTACCACGTTTAGAGCAAGACAGCTTCTTAAATATGGAATACTGGGCTTCATGTCTGATTCAAGGGTGTCAGTTTTTGGCTGGGGATTGGATTGCTGCACAGGCAGACTTTTGGACAGTAATTTTCATTCACTGGAAGTCTTTATCTCCACTGAGATTGTGCTATTATTTATAATTTGTTATTAATATAGTGTGTTCAGGTCCCAACTGACAAGAGGGCCCTGCTAAAGCAGGCACTGTTCACAAGCATAAAGAGGAGATTAAATCCTTTCCTGAAGGGATTGCAGTCAAGTCAAAATACAGTAGATCGAATAGACAAAGGGTGGGAGAAAGTCCTAAGGCTTGAAAAGACTGGGAACTAAAGTAGACAGAGAATTTACCCAAGGTCGTGAGAGATGACCATGCTGAACTCAGCAGTTTCTAATTTTTTAATCTGTGTCCTTTATCTCAAAAGTTATCCCTATTTTACAGATGGAGAAACTGACATGCTTAGGCCTTGCTCTTGCTCTCGTTGTAGCCATCAGACTACTCCAGTAACTTGCATAGTGCAGAATCAGTCACTAAAGGGAAAATGGTTTTGTTCAAGGTCATGCAGCATGTCAGAGGCAGTCAGGAATAGAGCCCTTGTCTCCTGACTCCAGAGCTCTTGATTAACTAAGTCACACTGCCTCTTTAAATGAAAAAAGATATATATATGTTTCACCATTCAGCAGGAACTGTGGGGGAGGGGGGAAGGAAGGGGGATAGGGGACTCTTGCAAGGAGACTCTGGACAGGCTGAAGCTATTTGGGATGGGGTTGGTTGGAGATGATGTCTATGTTGGATGTTAAAAAAATTATCTTGATATAGGCTGCCCCTATTATTATTCTTGTTTGGGTCATATGCCCACTTTTGTGAATAATCAAACTAATTGAAAAATGTAAAGAACAA
>NW_017729022.1:166273657-166284304 GCF_001723915.1 Gavialis gangeticus | reverse complement strand
CACTTTTTTGAAAAAACAAACTAATTGAAAAATGTAAAAAACAACCGCCCCCCCCCCCCCAAACACCCAAGGACAAGCACTTTGATTTTTCAGAGGGGCTGAATACCTCTAAAATCAGATTATTATCATTATCAATATGATTATACCCCTATTCTTATTAAGCCTCTCTATCTCTTGTATGTGTATAATATGTACATGCTTGTACATTTATTGTGCATGTATATGCACACACACATTATATATAATCTCAGTTATTTTGCTGTTTGAATTTGTGTACATGCCCTTTTGTTGTACTGTTAGTTCTGGGTTTTGCCCTTTGGACCAAAGTTCACAATATTAGCAAAATAGCATGCAATATACTGCTGGCTGGAATGGTCAGAGTGCCTAAGGGTAAAAAGATGGGTGTTGAATAATCTAAGTGATCATGAACTATCTCGCAAAACCTCATCACAAAATACATAATAATTGTTGCTAATCAGACTCTAATACTGTGTGTTTTAAAACTGCACCTGCCTACATTTGCTTTTGAACTTTGTGTTTGTAACCCAGGTAAGAGAAAATGGACCCTTTTTGTAAAGACACCATGCTGTTCGGTTGCCTTTGAAATGTGATGTAAACATTTTTCTTACATTTCTGAACAATGTTAAGGGCTAAATATAGCATAAAAAACATGATTGATGATTAAAAAAATTATTACTTCCTAAAGGTGTGGATCCATTTGGGTTACTGCTCCTAAATTTAGGAATCAGTATAGTTCTGGTGAGCAGGTTCTATATGTTGTTACTGTGGTTTCATTAGTTTACTTGGACATGGGTAAGGCCCACATCCAGTTTAGGAGCTTCCTACTTCCCAAAAGTTTTGGAGTGTTTGTATTTGAGGCTTAGGTGAAAACTGATATCAGGTAAGGATTGGTTTTGCAATTTGTTTCTGGATCATAATTCCAAATCATTACAGTGTTTTGGGGTGTTGGAATTTAGGGACTATGTCAGGCTGTTTCGCGTAGGACATGGTGGGGGTGGATGGAAAGGAGACAAATATCCCACTCTTGAATTTTTCTGTATATCAGAATCAGAAAGAATAACTAGGAAGAGTGTGACAGATGATATGGGGTTGTGGGGGGCAGAATGAATTCAGGGCAAATCCAGAATGTGTACTGCACCTGTTATAATAGGTCCAACACATGCCTTGGGGTGCAGTGAACATCTTATCATCTGCAAAACCTGCAGTCAAGACAAAAACAAAATATACTGGGCGTATTCTGCAGTTTTTACTCAGTCCTGACACATGTAACAATTCCCTTTGAAGTGAATGGGAGTTTTGCTTCTATCAGAGCTGACTAAGGACTTCAGGATTTCAGCTCATTGTTAGAAAAATTACACGGTAAATATACAATTTTAAAAGTCCTCCTGGACATATGTAGCAAGCCCACTTATTTGAATTGTGTGAAGTTGTCAAAGGTTGCTTTGCTCTCCAGAGCCTGGCACTAGCTCCACTGAAATGTGATGCCATTGGTTTTCAGTAAAGGTTTCTTTCTGCAGGGCTGCAAACAGAGATCAGCTGCTACTGTGTATACACAAGTAGGGAGCAAATCAACCAGCACATTTAAGCAGTCTTTTTAACCCTGAGACTTTCCAAGATTTCTTCTTCACACGGGAAGTTTCCTTTATATTGTCAGATTTAGCGCTTGGCTCATGTAATCAGATCAGAGCTAGGATCATTGCTGCACAGTAGAAAGACTTCCTTAAGACATTTGTCCTTGAAACTGCACCAAACTCTTGGAAGAACCCAGAACCTGTAAGTATGTATGATTTAGGCAACAATAGCACAGTGCAAAGCTGCAATCAACCATTATACAATATCCGATTAGCAGTGCAGTAGGGATTTTTTTTATATGTTATGTTACATTCATTTTCAATTCGTTCTGAGGAAACAAATCAATTCGGGCTTCTGATACAGTGACTTTGCAGTAGATGAGCTAGTAATATGTTTGATTTAACTATTTGTTGTTCTCATGTAGCTGGTGGGACAGTTATAGCCATCAAACTATTGAGAACTTTTCTTATATTATTAGACATTATAAATGTTTATATCCATTTTGTAAATAAGTTTTCTTTTTGTTTCTTTTTTTGGCAACCCCACCCCAGAACAAGCAATAAATAGGAAGGCAAATAGAATTAGTTTGTGTCATCCTTAAGTAGCAATGCGACCTATTAGTTTGTAGGCTTAATTTATTACTAAATGACATTGGACTGTTGTTTTGTCTTAATTGTATTCTACTCAATGCTGTCTATTTTGTGCTTTACTATCTTGTATGTGTCTAAGTTACTTTGCTGGGACTGCAGTCTGGTTAAACCTGTATTTTAGAACTATTTCTATTCTAAACACATTCCTGCTAAAATAAGTGCTCAAGATTAAAAAAGAGTATGGGGGAAAAAGCTTTAAAAAGGATAGTTTTATTAGCTTTGAAGGCTTGAGAAGGCACAACATGGATGAATGTGAGATGTAGACTACATAGCTTAAGTCCCCCATGCACTAAGTCAGATCTCAACACAGCCACTTTTGCAACTACGACTAATAGAAGCCATGAGCTCCCTTTATATAAATTTTTAATATGCAACAATACTTATGTTTATAAGATTAATTTCTCCCAGGTTAGCCTGATTGATAGCTGGATTGTGGTTTCTTAAGAGCTTTCTCCAAGAAACCCACAGAAGAGCTGCATTCCATTTAACCAGTGAATGTAAAAACTGGTAACCATGGATTCAGGCACCACTAACTGCCGAGTGCAATGACTTGTTGTAAACAATACAAATGAGCCAGGATAGCAGAAGCAACCAGACATGAAATGATTTTAATAGAAATTACGGTAAAGGTCATGTGATACTATATCAGCTTGTATTCAATATTAAAGGGAAAGTATTTCAGTTTTTCAGGTTCAGCTTAAATTGGACATCTCTACCAGCTTCACTGTTGTACAAGGTCCACTGAAGGGAAAAAAAAATCGCAGGAAATGTTTCTGTTTAATTGCACGTTACAGATGTAGGCTTGGACCCTGAAATCACGTATGCACATGCTCACCTCATACGAGCAGTCCCATTAAACTAAAATCAATGGGGTTGTTTGTGAGCTTAAAATTAAGCACATGCATAAGCATTTGTAGGATCAGGAGTTTACTGGGTAAGTCCCTGTGAAATGCGTTTGTGTATTGTAAAGAATTGTAAACCACTGCTATATTTTGACAAGAATAACAGGTTATATCTGTCACTTAGGTTTTAAGTGTTATGACTTTCATGTCTTATCCGCCCTTCGCAAAACATGGCTTTAATTTATAGCCATGTAAATTTATAAACCATGAGTGCAGCCATTATAATACAGTATGATGATATGCACATGCAGGTCTCATGAGTAGTTGTGTGCCCTACCAAGAATTTCCATCCTACAAAATCTTTGCCGGCTCCTGGCTGTCACATGCCTGTCACTCATAAATTCTAACCACAACCATGTCCTTTTCCAGGTATGTATATGTATACACATGTAGATGGATGTCTGTTTAGTCACTT
The DNA here is from genome assembly GCF_001723915.1 of Gavialis gangeticus. Lineage (NCBI taxonomy): Eukaryota > Metazoa > Chordata > Crocodylia > Gavialidae > Gavialis > Gavialis gangeticus. The sequence continues at coordinate 166,280,744 of NW_017729022.1, read as the reverse complement.
ACCCCTCCAAATCAATCTCTCCTCAAAGCCTCTTATAGTCAGCTTTTATTTCTTCTTTAATCTAAATGTCTGCTTTTCATTCCTGTGCTATGTAGATTTTGTAAAAGAGAGTAAGCAACAATAGTTGCAAAGAGAGCTAGCTAAAAGTTAATGTAATATAACAACTTAAAGGAATATAAAACTAGGTTCACATCTCCAGCATCCCTGGAAAACCTCTTCCTGGGTTTAACCTTTTAAATACTTTCCTGGTGATGTTCTCATCGCTCTATACACTTCCTTATGACCAGTTGCATTTACTTGTCAGGTCGTTATATTATCTGGCAGCATCAGATAATAAGCTTCCTGGGCAGGGCCTTTACTTATTGTTTTAGAGTAAAGCACCATGCACATCTTCATTGTTATATCTGTAATGATAATTAACATGGTTATATAGATTTCAGCCAGAACATGTTTTGTGTTAGTTAGCTTCAGCTTGTTGGAATTGAGCAGCATATGTCTGGCATGTATGAGTGCAATTAAAATAACTGCATATAGGGATACATCCAGCTTACTTTACTTTCATGTGGCTTATGTGAGTAAGGAGAGCAGGATTTAGCCCATGTGAATAATGAGAGGCTACTTATGGCAAATGGACAGAGTTATTTTGACTTCTGTTAAAAAGGAGTATATTTGAAAAGCTAGTAAGGAGCTCTTTAATATGTCATAAAAATCTGCCAAAAGCAACAAAGCACTTCATCATTGTTTGAATTGTGTTAAGTGTTAAGAATATTTCAGTAGTGCACACATTTTTGAGGCAGTATAGGATGTTACAAGTATCAGGTTGTCGTATTGCTCCTCAAAGAGGTGGAGGACTAAACAGTGAAGATACCAACTTCCTGGCAACCCAAAATCTAAATTAAATGTTAAGGGGGGAAAATCGACACTAATACCCAAATGAATTGGGATGGCTTCCTTAAGTGTGTTAATTATGAAGAGTTAGTAATCTTTGCACATAATTAAAACAGGTAAAAAGTTCATGTTACTGGCCCCAGCAGAAATGATATTTTGACTCTATCACACAGGTTTCAGTCTGGAAGAAAACGCAGAATTCAGGAGCAGCAACGTTCAAAATGGCTTTAGCAGTCTGTCAAGATGGTGGAAATAGGTTTATTTTCTTCCAAATGGCTATCTTTGCTATCTGTCCAAGATCCCACTTTTTCTTTACCATGACACATTTTGAATTTTCAAGCTACAATGTCTAGAAGTTAGATAATGGAATGACAGAACACTTCTCTCCATATACTGAGTTGGAGAATTAATATTTTCAGTCCTGAGTTTGAGCATAGTGAGGGAGAGGTCTGTTTTAAGATAAAGTTACCTGAAAATCTTTTTACATACTTAAGACTAATATATTCAGATACATTATGCTTGATGAAATCTCGGTGCCCATGTTTTGTCAAGCTGTATAACATCAGCTAGAGCATGCTTTGGTAAAAATAATCAATGGTTGCTATTAAATATGAATAATATCATTTATGACAGTATTTCTTCTTGCAAATATCCCTACAGCTAATCTCTTATAATAAAAAGACTCAAACCCATAGGGATTGGAATTATAATCTAATTGGTTTTCCTTTTAACTATATGTTTACAACAAAGTATATTTTAGTGCAGTGCTGGGTTTGTTTGTTTTTTTTCGTTTTGCTTTGGGAAATTATCAGATTGGCCACCCTGGTAACTATTCCAGGTTGTATAAAGGCAAGCTGCCTCTTATTAAGTCAGTCCCAGTGTGAAGGTACCCCCAGTAGGAATGTGAAGGGAGTAATTCAGGATCCCAGACCATTCAGTTCTGCATCTCCCTCTGGACACCCAAGGGTGAGTGCAAAATATTGAACTATGTTTTGTTGTCTCTTGTCAAATGGTTGCTAACAGGAACTAAAACTGGAACTGGGCCAAAACCACTGATTCATCTTACATGGGCCATTCTGAAATAGCCAACCACCATATATTTATGAATATACCTCTTTAAATTCCTACATATTTTTTCAAACATTCTGTACTTAATGCAGTATTTATAGATCTGATCTCTTCTGGAAAGCTCCTACTGGGCATTGGGTAGGGCCTGTAATGACTGCAATTGTCTTTGATTTCTCTTTGCCTTTCATATGTACTTCTTTTTCAGGAGCTGTGAAAGGTGTTGCGAAGTTCTCCAAGACAACAAAATTGTCTCGTGGCCTCAAGTGAGAGTCCTAGTCAGAGCCAACCAGATTAACTATAACTTTCCGGGACTTCAGCATATCTCTTTCATAATGCTGAAATACCCTTACATTATTTGTCTGTACCAAATAAGATTTTGGTGTGTGTTAATTTAGTTTTAACAGTGTCAGACTGCCATTGAGCATCAGTCTGATGACCCTAAGCAGCCATTAGGGCATCTCATTTGGGCACCCCAAATCACCTGTGACTTTTAAAGATCTCAGTCTGAAGCTTATCCTGGGCTCTAGCTGGACTGCTGGTTTTGACAGTTGCTTTGTGAAGGCAGAATCAAAAGCAAATGACCACTCATTAGTGTAGCTGTGTAGGTGATCTTATGCTGTCACTTAGTTTTTATTTTCGCTTGAGCCATTTCAAGTGTTCTAGCAGTGTCTGCTTCTTTTTTTACAACCAACTTTGTTCCTGGATTTTTTTAGCTTCTTCTCGACTTTTGTTCAAAAAGTCCCTAACGTTATCTTATACTAAATTGAGGCACCATTATCAGTATACAGTGGACGTGTCTACATGAGATGCTGTGTCACTGTAGTGACAAGCTACAGCAATATAGCTCGTCATTTTGACGTAGCTTCAGTGGGCATGACCCGTGATGCCAACAAGCTGCTGCGCAGTAGCTCGTTGCTACTGCACTGTAGGGTTAGAAATGACCTGTGTGCTGCTGAGACTGTACAGTAACAGTGGTTACTGCATAGTCGTTTAGTACTTGCTTTAGTAAGTATTAAATGACTGCAGTGCACAGTAACAACTGTGCGGTTGGGGGCACGTGTAGACACGTGCCCAGTTTGAAACAATTTAAATGGGTACACTTGGACCTTTCATATTATAGCACATTACGTTTCATGTTTTAGGTTTTTTGGGATGCAATTCATGAAACAGACTGCAGTATGCCCTTACATTTTCTTCCTCTTCAAATGACAAATTTATCCAAATGTTGTAAAAGTCTCTGCCTTTCTTTCCATTCCAGATTAGCAGATAACCATCATTTTGCTTCTTCATAACTATATATCAAGTAATTCTCATTTTCCCATTCCTCAGGAAAGTTCCTGCTTTTCTAGTGCATCTTAGATAACATGGTTGCATTTACAGGACTTCTGACATCAAACTGTAATTTTTGCTTTTTGTGTATAATCCTGTAAAAAGTAGTACAGAATTTATGGACTGAGTCCATCTTTATGATTTATTATTGGTGCTGGAGTAGAAAACATATGAGCTATACAGGCATACAGTCATTGCATTTATGAGCTTGCAACAATAGAAAAGTTCATCCAGAAAAACTCTTACATAGTAAACACATTTTAAATGTGTTAGAACAACAGCTTCTAAAAAGAATTGTATCACAACTGACAGACATTTCTTTCAAAGTGGACCTACGTATGTTTTTAGTTAAACAAAACATAAGCACATTGTCTGTAGTAGTACTATCTAATGACTCCTAATAATATTACTTATTTCTTTTATGAACCAATCTTTTCAGAGAGATCAGTTATTTTATGGAATAGTGTATATAACATAAACATTTAGATTTCAGTCCAGTAAAGTCATTTTACAGAATAGCATCACTATTATGTGTTCGTTTTGGCATTTTAAGACTATGAATATTGACACAGAAGCTGAAAGAGACTTTGCAATTTCGACTGTACTTTAAATTAAAACTAGATTATGGCAGCCTAAGGGCAAATATCCATGGAAAGTCTGTTGGAATGGTGTACAGTAGGAGATGCCCATTCTCAGCATAATTTTAACAAATCATTTCTTTTGTTTGCTTAACATCCACCATAATGGACTTCTGTGTTAGAAGGATATTCCCTCGAGACGTTACATTTTACATTTAGGGACAGATTCATGAACACATTGAATAGAATATGATTGGTTGCTTAAGAATCTTGTTCCTGGCCAATGCCTACAAAGACCAGGATGTTGCTTTTAGAATGTCAAACTAATGGTTAATGAATATATAGTTAATATATAGAGGCAGTAGTAAATGCTTGCTGGTCAGCAGATATTTTGTCCTGGTGGCTCCCAGAGCACTTACTGTTCCAGGTTTACTAAACCCTATATGCAGCACTTCTGTTCTTTGGGTTACTCATTGAGCTTTTAATAGGCAACTTAATTTTAGTTAAGATTCAGTTTAGTAACTCTAGCAATTAGCAGAAAATATTGTTGGTATTCAACTGGTGAACCGCATTACACGTGATAGGCGTAAGCACAGTGTACTTGGAGGTAAAAGATAAAAGATCAATTCTTATGGATCCTATAGTTGCAAGCTTTTAAGGATAAATTACGGAAACTTTGTAATTATTGTGGGTAATCTTGCAGAAAATTGAATCTTGAGCATGTATGAGGAAGTTTGGTCTCCTTTGCTCACCATAGCTTTGTAGCGTTAAAGCAGCTCTCTGTACTGTTGGCTCCTTGGTTACCTGTCAGGCTTTGTGTTTCACTTCACTGCAGGTAAAATGCTGTTTCTAAGATTGCATAAATCCCTGGCAAAAGCAAGAGGTCTTATTTTTTAGGCATGTTGCTGAGACATCTAGTTCTTTCTTTCTCTATCTCTTTGAAATCAGCTTTGGAGCATGCTGAAGTGTATGAGGTAATTTCATAGTTTATAGTTTCATAGATTTAGGGTCGGAAGGGACCTAGTAGATCTTCTAGCCCGACCCCCCGCCAGGGCGGGAGAACAACAAAACCCCAAAAACAAAAACGGGACTCAAATGAAGGAAGAAGGAAAGTCTGTTGTTTGACTCTGTTGGACAATTTATTTTTTTGACTGTTTCATGGTTTAAACTTCCTGGTGAAGTACAAAAAAAAAGGAAGACTCCAACAAGACTTTTTGTCTTGCTTAAATAAGGTCCAGTTTAATTGCAGAGGGCCTGTTTGTACCCACAGGAGAAAACACTAGGGTTTATAAGTATGATCAGGACCTCATAAAAAGACACAGGCAAGGGGGTGTTCATTTGATGTGGTTTGGTTGGGTTTGGTTCTTTTTATCAAGTGAACATTTTAAAGTGTTTGTAACAGATATCTGACTGATGCTCATGGAGCATGAAAACTGCTATCACTACACAGGGCAGATAATACAAGGTTGGGTGCATTGCAGACTTCCCATGTTGTCCATTATGGCCTGTCTACACTTGTCTATACCTAGGTCCCTAAAAGAGCAGCCCATGTAATGGAGCTAGTGGGAGTTCTTGCATAGACAAAGCACAGAGGTAGCAGGCATTTTTAATACAGTCATCTCTAAACTTTCTTAGGGGTAAATGACACTGTGTTAAAAGTGCCAGCAGCCATGGAAGTCTTGTGCACGTGATTGTGACAATAGCTACGTCTCCACTGGTTTTAACAGTGAGGAGAATTTTTTGACAGAAAAAAGTAGAGGAAACAGGGCCAGTTGAGATAGTTTACTCCACAGAGTTAACTGTGAACTTATAGACCAGTGGTTCTCAACCTTTTTAGACTCAAGGCAGCCACTGGAAAATGCCAACTCTTAGTTTTCACTAGGTTTTTCACTCAAGAAACCCAGTCATTGATTTTCCATTACAAAGATGTCAGAAAGATCATAGTAAGTCAAAATGCTTTTAACACTATGGATGCCTATTTAAAATCTCTGAGTTTATCTTGTGAATCATGTTTATACACCTAATAGTGCTGATGTTCCCTAGGACCCTTGAAAGGATAACAGGCCACCCCCGCATGCCCAGCCATCTTGGTTGAGAATCACTGACATAGGCTAATGTGTTCCCTAGTTTCAGGATATTTTGTTGGAGGATATTGTCATGTGTGTGGATGCTTGTGAGGTAAATCATGCTTTAGATGTTTGCTGAATCATATGGGGTGATATCCTGGCTCCATTAAAATCAGTGGGAACTTTGGATTTCACCGTCAGGCCAGGTACAGACATTACACTGTTACCAGTATAAGTGATCAGAGACTGGTCCGTACTTGTAACAGAACAGAAGTTCGACACACAGACTGGTTTAAAAATGGCGAAACCTCATCTAAGATTTGCCCCTAACCCTACCCCCAAAGGGCGAATGTGTGTTCTGTTTATGAACTGATCTAAACTATGCTGCTTACAGAAAACCATGTAACTTAGATCAATTCCGCCTTGGGCTTTTTGAGCACCTGTTCCTAGCCACAATGTCTGTTTCCTCTTTATACTCCCATAGTACCCTCTACAAGGTGTGTCTTATCTGTGGCAAAAATACCAAGAGTATTCTGATAAAGCCTACAGTAAAAAGTTTACCAAACAATAGATTGTGTTATTTATAGGAAAGTTATGGTAAAAGTGTTGATTATTGTAATTTCTTGAATTTCTGTGGAACAAAATGTCTTGACTGGTTCTGTTGACACCATGATTTAAACACTGACAAGTTTGGACAGGGAGTCTACAGACACAGACAGAAGTTACATTTTTCATGCGATTGTCCCCTTGAAAGTGCTGTACAGCCATGCCCTTACAGAAGCGCATGACTGCTGAGCACTTTTAAAGTGCCTAATCATGTGACAAACTGAACCCTTATTACATGGGGGTTCATATAAAGGCACTCCAAAGCCTTCACCCACCCCCAGCACTGTCTTTAGAATAGGAGAGGGGGGAGGCAGTTCCATCTGGGGTTTGCTCAGCCTGCATTGGAGGGTGGGGCGGGTGGATTGGAGCCCCTCTCCTCCCCTGCCCCCCCCCACAAGGTGCTGGTTGAGCCAACCTCAGATCAAGCTCTCTCCCATTCCTCCCCTCCCCTCCCCTCCCTCCCCCCATTCTGAAGACAGCACTGGAGTTGGGAAGGTGGAGCAGGGATAGGGAGAGCAGCTGCAGATCTGCAGTTGCTCCAAACTGGAGCTC